>NC_136059.1:1820532804-1821732804 GCF_964261635.1 Lissotriton helveticus | reverse complement strand
TTTGTACTTACATTGATGCTACCCACAAGTATGTGTATTGTCCTTAATCCTTCTATTATCTATAACTACTATATCTTTGCCCCATCCGATTCACCAGAGAGAATTTTTCAATAATCAACATTAAAATCAGATATTCTCTATTTAGACCACAATTCTCATCCAATCTTCTTTCGTATTGAGACCTTTATTAACTGTATCTAGAGTAGAAATATACCATTGTTCTGGATATATCATGCTCTCCCGGTTATAGAATCTTGCTCTTTTGCATGGATTCTTTATTAATTTTTTAGGATATCCTCTATCTCTAAGCTTTTCTGCTAGATAATCCGCGTGTTTAAGATAATCACACAAATTGGTACAGTGCCTCCTCAATCTGAGGAACTGACCAAACGGTACATTATCACGTTGAGAACGGGGGTGATAACTGTTATAATGTAATAGTGTGTTCTTGTCGGTGGGTTTAGTGTATAACTCCACCTCTAAAGAACCATCTCTATTTATCACCCCCGTTCTCAACGTGATAATGTACCGTTTGGTCTAGATACAGTTAATAAAGGTCTCAATACGAAAGAAGATTGGATGAGAATTGTGGTCTAAATAGAGAATATCTGATTTTAATGATGATTATTGAAAAATTCTCTCTGGTGAATCGGATGGGGCAAAGATATAGTAGTTATAGATAATAGAAGGATTAAGGACAATACGCATACTTGTGGGTAGCATCAATGTAAGTACAAACAGCATCCATGTAGTAGTATGAAAAACCAAAGTCAACGATTGCCGATGATTATCCATAATAAGTTTGTTCTAGTTGAAAAATAATAACGTTCTATGCAACACCAGCAAAGACGTGATATAGAGCAATCTTAGAGGCAAGATAGAATAGTGAGTTTCATCCCTGTTCCTCTCGCAAGAAATGCCATGTCTATGTTGTCAAAATAAAAGAGGAAGCAACAAGAGAGAATACGCTGTACTTCCGCATTAATCTATTAAGTAAATATATCGTGAATAAAAGTAGTGTATCTTATTCTCAATTATTGAGAATACATTTTTCACCAATCATTCATTCATTTTGAAATGGAGGCTTTGCAAAACAGAATAGGCAAAAATATTTTATTTTAAAAATATGTAACCATCGGCCTGCAAAAACGCTATTCAAAGACTATAATAGAGCCTTGTTCGATCGGGAATCAATAAAGTTGCAATTTCTGTAAGTAAATAATAGAGGGCGCATCGAGCACATTGTGACGAAGGGAGGAGGGCGTAGTTAAAAAGCGACCAGGAGAAGAAGGAGATCGTTTACCAAACTTTAATGGCGATCGCATAGACGCAGGTGGTTAAAAAGGTAGGTTCACAACCGAGCGGTTTGGTGGACACTTTGAGTCAGGAAGTTAGATAGCTCGGAATTTCCAACAGGAGGGCTCTAAGAGAAAATACGCTAGTGATAACTGTAAGTGATGTATAATAGAATAGCCGGTGTTAAAAGACAACATAGGTGGGGTCACCGAAAAGAGTAAAACAACTACTTTTAAATAAATGTCGGGATTTGATAAATATTCAGGAAGTTAGAAAGCTCTGAATTTCCAACAGGAGGGCTCTAAGGTAAAATACGCTAGTGATAACTGTAATTGATGTATAGTAGAATAGCCGGTGCTAAAAGACAACATGGGTGGGGTCACCGAAAAGAGTAAAACAACCACTTTCAAATAAATGTCGGGATTTGATAAATAGATTATTTTAAGTTAAAACGGTGAAATTAAATATACGAATTAAACATACGAAACAATCATATAAGAAAAAAATGTCCCTTTTTTTTTTTTTTTGTAACATGCAGCCACGACCGTCAGATACCCGGGTGCAACAAAACTATTATATAAGAAAAGTTTCCTCTAACAGGTGAGCTCTATTAATAAGTTTGAATAGATGAGTTGTCAACACGAGTTTCGAGTATCAAGTATTGAATATAGTTATTTATCTCTCAAAACAGGGAGGAGTAAAACAGAGTGGCAAACATAGAACACAAGTGACGACAAAGGTTTAAATATAAGATAAAAACCTTAAGGTAATTATTCCTGACACGAGTCACGATGAGGGACTAAAACCCATAAGATAAACTGGAATGTTGGTCAAGCATTTAAATGAAACACTTTGTGTCAGGAGCAGAACGAGGACACAGAAATTCAGTATTGAACATCCCGTTCCAATTGAAAGGCTCCGTTACATACTAATTGCCAAACCCAAACAGGTAAATAGTATGAATTTCGAAACCAGGGCGCCAGAGTGACAAAGTTAACTATCACGATGGTGGGTACACTAATGTGTTGTACCGATCCTTATTCAACAGATATGCGGGAGATCTGACCTTACCAATAATCGACCCCGAATAAAATGATGTCTGGATTAAGCTTTAACCACCCAGATGCATTTGCATAGGTGAGTTATGCGTGAAAGTGTAGGTCTGTTGTTTGGATGTTGTGGCCTAAGCACTGTGTAAAAGTGGCCAACTGAGACCATTGTTTAAAACTTCTTTAATTATTTCTGAAATTCCTTGGTAAATGCTCTGTACATCATGAAAAAACACTAATATATTTGGCTCTGATGATTTTTTTTTTGTGTATTTACCTTGATTTTTTGGCGTGTTGTTCAGAAGGAACTATGAGAATGCTTTCCAAACAGCTACATAATTGTTAGTGTTTAAAGAACATGCAATGTTTATCATCATGCTGTCGCAATGTTATAAACCATGAATAGGTAAAACAACTAGAATTGCATTACAATACTGCGAATTAAGGAAGGGTGCTCATCGTGTAAACAATCATAGGTAAAGGGCGTAGGTAAAAAAGAGACTGGTATTTTGTTTAGATAGTTTGTTTAAACAGCATGTAAAAGTTTAACATTACATTGTTGGCTTAAAACAATGTTTTATGTGCACTAGGTGAAATACTGATTGGGAGGAAAACTATATACACAGTCCTGAAGAAGGAGGCTAAAACCATCACAAGCTTCCGAAACGCGTCGACGTATTGTATAATGGTTAAATTTGGAGTTGTCAACTAAAGATTTGGGTATAAGAAAAACATTTCTCCCCCAGGTTGTCAACAGAATCACCAAATTAACATACATTAAAGACTAAATATAAGGTCTTGTCCCATATTTCTCCCTCTTCATGTTAGGTGATTGTAATACATTGTGTTAGGTTTTATTTGATACTGTATATGGATTCATGTATTTTCATTGAAAATAAAGATGTATATTTTTATAAATTAGGTTTTTTCTTGTGTTGAGCATTTCCCAAAACAATCTGTTGATAAGGTCTCTACTGAGTGTGAGTATTTGACTACATGAGGTGATTGACTGTATGAGGTGACTGTCTGAATCCGAGATCTTTTGATCTCCCAAAAGGAAAAAACGTGTTTAACTTAACAGAATATTATGTACTGAATGCATGTGCTCATGCAAGACATATACTACACATCGAGTGTCTCAGCTCTGCTATTGCAGTCTATGTGTGTAATTGAAACGCCATGTCGATCCAGCAAAAGAAAACTTTACCCAGGCCCAACCTTCCTTTTTAATACATATATGTTAGCCCTACTTGCACTTGAATGGGCTGTGTCCTGCCTTCACACTAAGGGCTGCCTAACGTCCTGTAGCTAGTTTGGAGCCAGGACAGGGAAGGTAGGAAGCCTGTGTACTTCAAAGGGAAAGATTAAACGCTTCCCTAACTTTAAAAGGAAAGGCCAAGAATAAATATTGGACCTCAGACACCAACACTTCATTACACTTCTGGACCTGTGGGCTCTGCCAGGAAGAAAAACTGCTGTGTTTCTGAAAGGACTGCCAATCTGCATGACTGTTGCCCTGAATATTTACTGCCTTCTTTGCTGTTCTGCTGCCTGCTGTCCTCTTGCATGGGTGAGAACAACTGGACTTGCATCTGTTGAACCCATGACTCCATGTTGACTCCATGGATTAGTTGGCTGGTCCGTGACTAGAGCCTCAGGGGCAGAAGGCTCCAACAATCTTGGAGCCAGCACTTGAACTCTGACATCTGTGAGTCCTATCCAGCCAAGTGGTGCCACCCCAGACCTGGACCTTTGAAAGTGGGCCTGAAGGTGCTTTGCCGGCCTATCTGTGGATCCAGCAGAACTGATGCATTCTCTGCTGTGTATGCTTATTAAGTGGGCCTACCTGGGTTTCTGTCTATGCCCATGCTTTATTGCGGTCAGCCTCAACTTGTGAGTTTGTCCTGGTCTGGCTAGAGCAGATATCAACAGGTGGCGCTTTGTGCTCTTTTTGGCTCTCCTTTCACTCAAATCTTTAAAATTGCATGTCACCGGTTCTACTTATTAGAAATTTGTTGTTTGGTCGTGTTTTATTTATCAACATATGTTCTGATTTTATGAATTGGTGAGGGTTGATCCTTATGTGATGTTTTCACTTTATTACTGTTTTAAGTGGTGCATACGTGTTAGAGCTGGGATTTTTGGTTGGCTAAGGCTTGCGCCAAAGCCAGGCAGAGACCACCACTCTAGTCAGGTCAAGGGAGTTACACGCCAAGATAACCCCTGCTCACCCCCTTGGTAGTTTGGCATGAGCAGACAGGCTTATCCCGGAGGCAATGTGCAAAGCATTTGCGCACGCACACAGCAACAACATCCCAGGCACACTACAAAAGGAACTCCACACAAGGTTATATAAAAATAACTTTTGTATTCTCTAAACACATCAGATAGTAATCACACAATATACATTGTGCCAGCTGGCACGGCAATATTCACAAGGGATTATTTACACATAACAGGGCCATGTGTGCCACTGTCAGAATCAGCACTTAGCAGAAATAGCACTTAGAATAACTGTAGCACAAAATAACAATTGTCAAACACAACCAGTAACCACTGGGAAAAGGTAGGTACACACTACACAATACTAATCACCATAGGGTTAGATCACGCAGGGATACAGAACCTCACTAGTATAAACTATACTAAGCACAACAACCTTCTAAGCATGAAAACACAGTTAGAGGTTTCACAGGCAAAAAGGCATTGCACATTACACATAAATCACCTTAGGGCCTTACGCCCCATCCATACACCAGCCCCCCGGGCCAACTGGCCATCCAAGGATTCCAGAATATCAGGGTGTGCTGCCAATGCCAATTCAGCGCCAGTCAAGGGTGCGCCATCTGCGCAAACCTAAACGTTGCAGCTGCCAACTACTTGCTGGGCAGCTGAGAACCATCACATGGGGCCTAAACGCTGCAGCTGGCACTAAGTGCTGAGCAGCTGGGGAAGGCATGGCACCTCTGTGCCATCTCTGGCTCTCTCAGGGACTCTCATTGGAATTGCACCTAAACAGTGCAGCTGCCCACTACTTGCTGGGAAGCTATAAATACTCAAATGAGGCCTGGCACTACTGTGATGCTTCTGTCCCTGTCAGGGACTCTCTTAATGACAGAAATAATTACACCCATCGTTGGAGCCCTCTGGCTCTGAAAATAAACATGCCCCCGGTGCTGCAGCGGCATGCAACTGTGGGACCGCTGTGATGGTCTGCCCCATTTTGGGGGCACAAAATAAATGCTCACGGGCCGTTTAAACAACCATGGGCTCCTCTGAATAATCAAAGTATGGACCACTATGGGCCCTCTCGCCATTACTGTGCCTGTGGGGCTACCCAGGCTCTCAAACCCTCTATGCCCACGTTGGGGCCACACTAGGCTTCTCAACAACCCCGGTCCACGTTGGAGCGGCCCGCTGCCAGACGGGCCGCTCTGACTCTGGGCATCACACAGGCATTCCCCTAAAGAGCCCCCACTCACCGGGCTCTCTGTGTGTGTCCTGCTGCAGGCGCTGGCTCGATCTCCTGGACGTCTGATCCCAGCTGCTGGGCTGATCTACACCCGGTCCCGGGACTCCTCTCGCCATGGGTGGTGCTGCGGGGCTCTCCCTCGGGCTTGGGAGCCCCGCCGGTACTGCGCTGCAGCTTCCGCCCCAGAGGGTACATACCTCCGCCCAGGGCCAGGTAGCTCCTGGCTGACTTCCGGGTCGCCGCGGGCAGCATGGAGGCCAGTGTTGACAACCTCCGGTTGAGGAAATGCCGGGTGCGCACCCGCTAGGTGCCACTCAAAACCCATCATACTGCGGCAATGCGGGGTAGGCTCCCGCGTACCCAGCATGACGACCGCTGGGCTGGCTCTCGCCGGTATGCACGTAAATGTGCCAACAATGAAGGCGCATGCGCGGTGGGCTCCCGGCTGGGAAGCAGCGAGAAGCGACCCTGTGGGATAAGCTCCCACCTAAAAACCAAGCATACAAGCGGGGTAGGCACCTGCCGCGGAGGGCATGTCGGGGGAATCCCTCACACCGGGATTCCCCCCATCACGTCGATCAGCCCAGCGCTGTGGAACCCTCACGCTCCTCCTCGGGGGAAATAAGAAGATCCCCCATAGTGCTCACAAAGCGCTGGAAAAAAGTCCAAAGAATAAAAAATAAAAGGGTCCAAAAGAGTCCTGGAAGTATCCAGGGGCAATGCAGGGCCCAGGGAGGTTAGCCCTCCTGGCAGCCCCCCCTGGGCTCCAGCAGCAGCGCGCCTGCAAGGTTAGGATCCACAAGCATAACAACTTACATGGGGTCACAGCCCCTCATTTATACTGCTTTTTCCCATTGTGCCACAGCACAGGGCTAGGAGGGAACCAATTACAACTGGTTCAGGAGTACTTGAGCACTTTGTTTTGCTCAGCACCCCTCTTCCATTCACTGGACAGGCTAGGGCAGTGTTCTCCAAACCGGTCCTGGAGGGCCGGATCCATGCCAGATTTTTTGCATATCCCCATTTGGATACATGTAGTTATTTTAAAAATCTGGCATGGATCCGGCCCTCCAGGACCGGTTTGGAGAACCCTGGGCTAGGGACATCAGACGTACCACAGGGGGTGGAGCCAGCATTGTGGAGGGGAGGTCCAGCCCTATTCAGGTCCCAGGTGCACTCCTCCCTGCCATCAAAATGCAGATTTCCCCATTCACAACGGGGCAGACCCATCCTGACTCCTAGAGCCAGGCACACCAGCCTCTCGAGCCAATCACAAGCCAGACAGTCAATTCACATTCACTGCACAGACATGCCAACTTCTAGAAGTGGCACTTCCACACTAGACACAATAAATCCGCGCACATCATCGCGCTGCATTTAATCACAAGCGTTTGCGCATACCAAACTTGACCCTGCACTCCCCACACACCAGGAACAACCATGGTCACACATATTTCCCATGCATTCCTATGGGAGGGCATGCCACTCTCACCACACATACACAGAGAGAGCACTCACTTTACACCGGACCACAGTGAAAAAGTGCGCAGAGGCCTAAAATCACCAACACTAGGTTACAGAAACAGGCTAGGCAAAAAGTTTCAGGGTGAACCTGCCAAAAGGGCCAAGTCCAACAATACGTATTGTAGACATTGCCTCTAAGTCAAGCCTCAATGCTCTATGACAAGCTACCACATGTTAATTTGGAGTTTGCTTGTGCATCACTCTGACAAAAATGATGGTTGCTTCTCGAGTAGAGTTTCACACCCCTCAAACAGTGATCCAGTTCCTTAAACCTTATATATAGTGGTGTATTTTTTCTGAAAATTAGACATATTGCTGTCTGAACTTATCTGTTACAATAAACAGCCACACCATGCTTATAAATCTTTATAACCACCAATAGTTATAGGGGGCTGGTCTCTATCCAGACTGACGGCTGTTCTACTGGGATGCGGTACAAAAGGGGGTGGTGATGGACGGAGCATCTGAATCAATCAAACGCTTACACCCAGTCAAAAGATCTGGGTTTAATTCATCACCGTTCTTTAGCCCACTCTGCCACCCCAGTTCAGACATGGCTATATGCAAATCAGTCTGACCCTGTGCCTCATGGGAACAGTCCAGCCCGAACTGCTAAGCCATGTCTTCCCTGGACCGGAAACAAGTTTCCGAGGACCAGTTTCTGGCATTCCAGCCGTCTTCAGCCCGGCTTGCTTGAATCCAGTGCCAAAGTGAGCAAGGGACTCACGTCTGAGCATACCCTGCCACACTTATGGCGGCCAAAAGTGGTACAAAAGGGGGTGGTGATGGACGGAGCATCTGAATCAATCAAACGCTCACACCCAGTCAAAAGATCTGTTTTTGCATGTGAAGACAGCACCTGCTATGGGATAATGCCAATGCTGAGAAAGATCTTATCATGGATTCCCCTCGCTGCCAGAAAGGCCATCATACAAGTGCTTCTAGTCAGTAGAGTAGATTATGGAAATTCGCTATTAGTAGGAACAAGGGAAGATTTACTATCAAGGCTGCAAGTAGTCCAAAACACAGCAGCGCGTCTTGCTCTTAACATACCTGTGTGCACCTCGTCACTACCTCTCTTGCAACAACTGCACTGGCTCCCTATTAGGAAGAGAGCATTCTTTAAGCTCCTGTGTATAGCATTTAAAGTACTTCAGGGGACGGGCCCCGCGTACCTAATGAAGAAACTAAAACCTTACACCCCCGTGTGTCAATTGAGATCGAGTAACAGGAGACTGCTCCGCATGTGGAGAATCAGGAAAGCTAAAATGGGTGGTCGTGCCTTCTCTCATCTAGCCCCCTCCTACTGGAATAGACTGCTAGATGACATTCGAGTCTGTCACAATCTAGCACAGTTTAAGAAAAAGCTGAAATCTGTAGTCTGCTACCCAGGCGCAGAGAGATCCCCTTGGGCATGATTCATTACGCCATACAAATCCTAATAATAATAAATAATGAAATAATTTAGCATATGTTATACAATTTTATGTTATGTAGGTTGCCTTTTTCCCAAATATCAGTATTTTTCAGAGTAAATTATGATAGGGTTAATCTTAGAGTACTGACGTCACCAGCAATATTTTTGGCTCCCATCACCTTCTATCCATTTATATAGCTTCCTTAACATATATTAATTATGTGTGCTTAATGAACTCGGATTTTGATTTAGAGAAACTGAATGTTACTACTTTCACTGCATTTTGGAGCATTGTGTAGTCAATATGTTGCTCTAAAAAAGGCAACATGGTAAATCTGCATATTATTAACCCCAGTATTTGAGCATAAAGTTACAAGTAAGTGTTTATTTCATGAGGTTATTTTCAGCACGGACCAGGCCCAAAGTGCACCAGAGCTTTGTGCAGTAAGGAGTACAATATATTTGAGCTAAATGTAAATTTAAAATGGCATGAAAAACAATAGAAACATTAACACATAGAAATAAAATACAAACAGTTGCACTTATCATGAGCAAATACCTAAAATGTACATCAATATGTAGTGGAAGAGAGGAGGAAACATAAGGAACATACACAACTGGCATGGAATAGATTATTAAAATAAATAGCAAAATAGTATTGAATATGTTGGAAAGAAACACAGTGAGCTGTGTTCAAATTGAAGTGAAGTGAAGGAGACTAAAGAAACTGGGGGACGTAGTAGGGAAGCACATGTGTCAAGAGAAGAGTAGGTAGAAGTCAATTACTGTTGGAAATTCCACTTGACCAGTTGAAAATGGTTCTACAAGTTGCCCTACCAGCATTTGTGCTATTATTTTTACTATAATTGACTGGTTGATAAAATACTGGTCAAATAAATATAGTAATTAAAACCAACAGACATTATTAATTACTAATATTTTCTCGAATGCACTGCCTACCAGGCCAATGTCTGTCTAAATCATATTCCAGCAACTGGATTCCATAAAGTCCTTTTGTTACATGATCAGTATCTATCAATACACTTTATACCATGACCTTCATGTGTGGGTCTTTTGGATCTCTCCATTCAATGTCTGTGATATTAACTATCAGTAATACGTCAGTGCACAGGGTGGAAACAAAGTTTATGGCCCATGATTTTTACTCCCTTGCACACAGACCACAACATATGTAGGGCTTGGGCATCTAGCCATGATAGAATCCTGACGCTCTGAAATTTAAGGGCCCAATTCACAAATGAATTTAGATTAATGGGTGCCTCTTCTACATTTGAAAGTTCCATTTTGTTTACATGGTTTACAATGCTTAAAATGAATCTGGTTCATCAAATTCAGCTAGAAAAGACATTGGGGCATATCATCAAGGGCTGAAGATATAATTATCACTGCTTTAGCGTCCGTTTTAATGAGATGCAAAGGAGACGGGCCTGACAAAACACCATGGGAAAATATCGCTTCCCCAGCTTCGTGATATCATCAACGAGGGGTAGCAATATTTTAAATCCCGCTAACTATGCCTTAACGCAGGAATTTAATGTCTATTACATTCCTGACTAAGGCATAGCTAACATGGGAGGTGGATTATGGTGATACGTCCACAGGGTCGTATAACCAAGGCTATCTCCATTTTGGGTGCAACATCGCTAGTTTTCCAGCGATGTTGGCCCTTTTCCCTGGAATAGTATCGCCCTGGAGTAACGCGTTGTTAATAATGCATTACCAGGGTGATAAATTCCAGCGATAGACGGCGATAAATAAACAGGCGCTAAGCGTGCTTTGGGTTTATTTATCGCTGTCCTAGTAAATATGGACCTTAGTTTTTCGGGTCAGGCTTCCTACCAGAATTAGTCCTGGAAACGTATGTCAGTCATGGATTTTTTAACAGATTTCTACTACTCAAAACGTAATCTTGCCTAGTGCAACTTCCCTAGTTCCTTATTGAGAAGCAATGCATCTTAAGGCACAGTTTCTGTCATAAAGCGGCCTATGGCTTGAGCCGAAATGACTGTCACAAACTATCCCCTTTCTCAATCACTCCGGACTCTCCGTTTTTCTTGGATGTTGCTTCATGTTACAATGTGCAAAACTCAAATAAATAGTAAGATATTTGTTTCCTTATCTTCCTCTTTTCATTTAACATGAACTAGATCTTCTGTGCTTCCACAACCTTTTCAAAACATGCATTTTTTGTACTTTCTGCTTTTTCTAACCACTGACGAGCTGTTTATTTTTCTCTCCAGTTCCAGGATGATCTCTAGGCTGTTAGTGCCCACTATAAATGTTTATTATTATAAAATGTCCTCATGGAGACGAGAGAAACTCTGCAAGAGTACATCATGCAGACGTTTAGCTTCTTGTTTGTTTTGCTCTGAAGGTAGATTATACACAGAGAAACCGAGGAAATATAAATATCTTTTTTTGTAAGACACTACTTCGATCTTTAAAAAGAGTCGTTTTTGTGTATTTCTGGTGTGAAGCTCTCTGTAAGCCGAGTGTGTTTACCCACATATGCCTTTATCCATGTTTTCTGCATTTTGCAAGACAACAACCCCTGATGTGCTACTTTTCCGACTGTGATGCTAAACGTATAAACATTTTTTAATCCATCATGCAAATAGATTTTCCTCCATTTCAAGAGCCTGTTGTGCTTTTAAAATACCTTTAAATCTGATTCTATGATTCAGAATATGGTATTATTCATTGCTAAATAATTTTATGTGCAGTGCAATTAGGTGTGTAAATCTTTTCATGAATCAAGACTGGGAAGTGGAAACATCTGCATGTATTGGTGATGCATAGATGAACAGATCTGGGTACTGTTAGTTGAGTGTCAGAAGAGTAGTCATGTAAATACAATTAGGTGAACACCAGCAGTAACGCCATTGGATGCATTCACAAAAGTTTAGGATTTACTACTCAGGCTTAGCTGTACCTTACACCTCAGTGCTCCAGGTTTGTGTGATCCAGAAGGGGTGTGGAACTGAATCAGTATTCCAATGTTCTCAGGGGTATACGGAAAGAAGGGTTAGTGAACATGAGACAGAAAAAGAAAAAAGGTAATTGTGAACTTTCATGATTTCTTCTACATAACTGTTAGATCTGCCATCTTTTGCCATGATTTCCCTAGTCTTTTTGCCTCTGACTTCCTGTTTTGACTGTGGGCTGCATTTAGTTTAATGCTAGTGTTAGGGCTCTGGGCAGTTTATCACTGCTAACCAGTGCTAAAGTACAAGTGCTCACAGTCTAAAATGTAATCTTCGGTTTCTCCTTGACACGCATATCTAATTTTCTAATAGGTTCCTACTATAGTGCACCATGTGTGCCCAGTGCCTGTAAAACAAATGCTACTAGTGGGCATGTAGCACTGATGGTGCCACCCCCATATGTAGCCCTGCAAACATGTCTCAGAACTGCCACTGCAGTGTCTGTGTGTTCAGGTTTAAACTGCCTTTTTGACCTGGCATGTGCAAACATTTGACAGGCCCAAAATGTACCTTTTATTATGTGTAAGACATCCATAATGTAGATTCATGGTAGCTCCATGGGCAGGGCGTCTTGTATTTAAAAGGTACTGTTGGGTTTTACGTGTCCTGGTAGTGAAATGCTGCTAATTTCATTTTTCACTACAGCAAGGCCTATCTCTCCCATAGGTTAGCATTGGAGCAGGCTTGTAACTTCTTGCAAATACTTCATTTAGTGAAGTTGTTTCCGTCACAGCACGTTCGAAAAACCACAGCTGCGTGAGTCTCGAGCACCGCATCACCGAAGTCTGTGTCGCATCCCCGAATTCGACTCAACGCCTGCTACAATGCTGTGGAATCGACACAGCATGAATTGCCTTTTGACACATCATCCCTGGGTGCCGATTTCTTCATTGACACCACACCGCAGTAAAGAGCCAAGGTATTGTGTCTCCAAACTAAGCATCACTTCCCCTGCCTAGCAGCAAGGAACCAATGAATCACCTGGTTTTTCGACGCCTCACCTCTCCAGCGCCTCATATTGTCTTTTGATTTGTGATGCTTCTAAGTTACTCTTTCCTGATCAAGTACAACCATTGATTTTTAAGAACTATAACTTTATTTAGTATTTAAAAATTCATACCTTGGCTTGTGTTTTTTAGATTTTTGTCGTTTTGGCCTTGTTTTCTACAGATAAATATTGGCTGTGTGACTACCATATATGTCCATCTATTTGTTTCATAACTGCTAGTCATTTACACAAATGTCTGAACAATTTGCATTGGCCAGTTGTAAACTTCAGCAATGAGTAAGCAAGTACCAGGCCATTTGGGACCACAGATGCTGATGATGTTATCATGCCACTTCTCAAGGGCCTTTAAAAATTCCTTATAATAAGTATTGACACTGTACCTGGAAGTGCTAATCATAATATACTACTGTGAGTTCACTGAAATTTGCATGCTTACTGGTGGAATAAGTGTGGTAACCTTCTAGTTGAGGCAGTGGACATATCACACATAATTAATATAGTGTCCCAGCATTGTTACTCTGAAGGAAAAATAAATAAGATCTTCTGCAAAGGAACACACTGAATTACTCAAAGCATTAATTATAGTTTTGCGAACAGTATCTGTATTAGACAATTACTTTTCTATGCCTAGGACAAGTTAACAGGGTGTAATAATATAAGAAGGAGGAAAGGCAGAGATTATGGTGAGTCTAAAAGGTATTTTATTCTTTAGATTA
Source organism: Lissotriton helveticus (assembly GCF_964261635.1). Lineage (NCBI taxonomy): Eukaryota > Metazoa > Chordata > Amphibia > Caudata > Salamandridae > Lissotriton > Lissotriton helveticus. The sequence continues at coordinate 1,821,719,316 of NC_136059.1, read as the reverse complement.
AAGTAGGCATCACAGGTTACAGAAATGGCAGATTAAAAGATGGTTGTAGCAGTAGCAGAGAGGGTTGAGCAGCAGGCACATACTTCAAACACCAGCAACAGTAAGTGTAGTATGGGAAGCAAAAAGAAAGAACCCCAGCACTAGTAAAGACATATAACGTATGGGCGACAAGAAAACCCTCATCAAAAATAACCTTAAAGACACAAGCGCAAGGTACACATTTTATACCTCATGTAAATCACTTGCAGTGCCATTTAATGCAGAAGAATACCAAAAGTGCAGTAGAGTTTTAGCAGCAGTAAACACAAAAGAAGAATGACTAAGAAGATAAATAAGAAGGAATCAGCAAAGAAAAGAATGCATGTACATCATTCACCACAAAAATGTAATCAATCTGCACCCACCAGAGAAGACCAATCAGAATAGAACTGCAAAAGACTTCTCATAAGACTGAGTATAGACTCTTGCTATGCACTCTCCTACCCTGTAAAAGCAAAATACAAGTTAAAACTTCAAATGACTATTAAAGTACAAGGTGAGAGAGCACAAACCAAGAAAAAATGTAGAAGTGCATCATATTTACAAGCACGTTGCGTTAGTTAGTATATCACATATAAGAGTGCTACATATATAGAGTGAAAATATATATAAATGTTTAATTAGGTTAAGAATGCATATATCCGTGTGAAAAGCTAGTATAGAATCTTGTAGAAATGTTAGGAGATGTTTAAGTTTCACGTTATGCAGCAGTGGGTAAGAAAATGTATTTTGACAAACCATGGAAATGTGTAGGCCACATGGCTATTCACAAGAGACAAATTAGTGCTGCTACATTATCCTGAAGATGTGGATTTCGATATCGTTAATCTAAAATATTATTAATCATAGAATTGAAATATGTTTTATATAGATGTGTTGCATTGTATTAAAGAGTGTTGGTTAGAATACTGTTTACGTGAAGAAATTAAATGTTTTCAGAGGAGCAGAAGCCGTTCTATGTAATCCTGATAGGCCTGAAAAGACAAAGCCATTCCTTTTGATCTAAATGTGCTCGTTAGGGGAAAGTCGTGCTAGGCACTAACTGTAAATCCTTTTACATGCTTTATGGCCCAAGATATGGTGAGGGTTGGAATTTGAGGCCCACAGTATATGTGTCCGTTGCAGGTGCGAGGAGCCCTAATCAGTACTATGTTGAACGGTCCTTTTGTTCAAGAGAGCCAGGCACAGGCCTGTAGGAGTCTTCAGGAATTTTAAGGGGTACTGTCTCGCTGAAGAAGAAGCCTGGGAAGCAAGGTCAACTTTAACGAAGGGTCCAGAGGAGGACCTGCCTGGAATTTGCCGCCAGAATCGATACCACGTGAGGGGCGTCTCAAGGGGCGTTCCTATTGGAAATGTGATTTTGTATTAGGGAAAGCACCCCGGGGAGGAGACAGATCAGAGGGTTTGAGAAGCCTAAGAGAGTGGATGGGTAGGCAGATAGAGAGACTGCAAGAAACCAACTTGACTCAGAGACTAAGGGAAGTGTGTGATCTTCTTTGGAAGTCTGGTCAAGCACAAAGCTACCAGATTTGGAGCAAAGAGATAAGAGGGTAATTTTGATCACAGTCACTCTATTTGAGTAGGAAAGCCCTCACACACCGACCTGGTCAGTGTCATGCTTCATCATCGGGCCCCACCGAAGAGACCGAGTGTCTCTTCGGTGTGCTGCGACGCCAGAAAGACTGCGGAGCTGGTCGTGTGGGGAGGACGTGTTGTGGAAATTGTAAAGTTAAAAGTGACTAACAGGGTATCAAAAAAACTTTTAATGAGTGATCCCTAAGACACGTGTAAGTGGTATATGTGTCTGAATTTAAGGGCCAAGGTTCTTAGGATTTTGATTAAATTCAGCTAAACACCACGAGTTTTAAAATTAATCAGTCAACATGTTTCTGCCTTACTTGTGGTATATATTCACCATGGCATTCTTCAGGACTATACCCCGGCGGTATGGACACTCTAATAGTCCACCCTGACCTGGGGACGTGTAGGTGAAAAGGAAAAGTGAAAAAAGTGCTTAAAAATTAGAAGAGCAATTGCTCATTCCAAAAAACCCCAATTTCAGGGGTGTATCAGCACCTGTAAGAGAAAATACACAGACAAACAGATATGGACAAACATACGATTAGTATATGCCAGCGTAGACTTATCATAGTGCTCCTAAGATGGTGGCAAACCTTTGTGTGCACACACAATAACTAATATCTTATGCACCATCCAAGTAGCCCTTGGGGATATTGTACATGCTAAGAGGTGGAGTGCTAAAGGTGGTTAAAAACTACTATTGTAGTGAGGGAGATAAAAACACGGTGTGAATTCTCCATGAGGAGGGATCAATTTGACCAAATGGTCGGTGTCCCCCTTAGATGGTAAGTATGGAGAGCATCTCACTTTTAAAACAGGGCGCTACTAGCACCATGGGTCTCGGGAGGAGGATTGGAGCGCGCTTGGCACATCCTAGGAAAAGAAGGGGTTAAATGTCAGCACAACCCATACAGCACACAGGTACTTAGCTTATGGTGATCGTAATAGACGTTCCGCTGGGGATGCAGACTCACGCCCTCAGCGCTCACAACCCGCTTGTCAACCTGCAAGATTCCTCTAAACCGGACCCCGACGATGGAGAGCGGGGCCGGTAAATGAGTTTAAGAGCGCTTTGTTTCCGTTTGCGCGCTCGATTCCGGGTTGGGCGTGTCTCGCTCAGATCGAGGCCTGGAGCGCACACGCCCACACGGGCGGAGCGTGCCTCGAATCAAGACGAGGTTTGGAATAGAGAGCCTATCCCTGCCCTATGCCTGAAGGAGGTTTTGGTACGCTGGTGGTTGTTAAGGCAACCGAGGGTGCTCGTTGCTTGATAGAAATAATTTAAGAAATCAGATTTTTTGAATGGGCGAATTCCCTCACTCTAGGGATATAGGCACTGCTAACATTAAGTGGGTAAGTAGATAGTGTCAGAGCAGAAAGGCGAGTTCCCTAACTCTAGAGATATCGGCACTGCTAGCATTAAGTTGGTAGATAGACAACAATCTTTGGACATGATGTTAAAAAATGCGCAGAGTGTAGATAAAACATATCACCTAAATACTAAATACCGGGTGCTTTCTACACTCTGCGCATTTTTTAACATCATGTCCAAAGATTGTTCCATGTGTGTCTAATAACACTATTTATTCGACAGTATGTGCACTTCCGCTCTGACACTGTCTATCTACCAACTTAATGCTAGCAGTGCCGATATCTCTAGAGTTAGGGAACTCGCCTTTCTGCTCTGACACTATCTACTTACCCACTTAATGTTAGCAGTGCCTATAGCCCTAGAGTGAGGGAATTCGCCCATTCAAAAAATCTGATTTCTTAAATTATTTCTATCAAGCAACGAGCACCCTCGGTTGCCTTAACAACCACCAGCGTACCAAAACCTCCTTCAGGCATAGGGCAGGGATAGGCTCTCTATTCCAAACCTCGTCTTGATTCGAGGCACGCTCCGCCCGAGTGGGCGTGTGCACTCCAGGCCTCGATCTGAGCGAGACACGCCCAACCCGGAATCGAGCGCGCAAACGGAAACAAAGCGCTCTTAAACTCATTTACCGGCCCCGCTCTCCATCGTCGGGGTCCGGTTTAGAGGAATCTTGCAGGTTGACAAGCGGGTTGTGAGCGCTGAGGGCGTGAGTCTGCATCCCCAGCGGAACGTCTATTACGATCACCATAAGCTAAGTACCTGTGTGCTGTATGGGTTGTGCTGACATTTAACCCCTTCTTTTCCTAGGATGTGCCAAGCGCGCTCCAATCCTCCTCCCGAGACCCATGGTGCTAGTAGCGCCCTGTTTTAAAAGTGAGATGCTCTCCATACTTACCATCTAAGGGGGACACCGACCATTTGGTCAAATTGATCCCTCCTCATGGAGAATTCACACCGTGTTTTTATCTCCCTCACTACAATAGTAGTTTTTAACCACCTTTAGCACTCCACCTCTTAGCATGTACAATATCCCCAAGGGCTACTTGGATGGTGCATAAGATATTAGTTATTGTGTGTGCACACAAAGGTTTGCCACCATCTTAGGAGCACTATGATAAGTCTACGCTGGCATATACTAATCGTATGTTTGTCCATATCTGTTTGTCTGTGTATTTTCTCTTACAGGTGCTGATACACCCCTGAAATTGGGGTTTTTTGGAATGAGCAATTGCTCTTCTAATTTTTAAGCACTTTTTTCACTTTTCCTTTTCACCTACACGTCCCCAGGTCAGGGTGGACTATTAGAGTGTCCATACCGCCGGGGTATAGTCCTGAAGAATGCCATGGTGAATATATACCACAAGTAAGGCAGAAACATGTTGACTGATTAATTTTAAAACTCGTGGTATTTAGCTGAATTTAATCAAAATCCTAAGAACCTTGGCCCTTAAATTCAGACACATATACCACTTACACGTGTCTTAGGGATCACTCATTAAAAGTTTTTTTGATACCCTGTTAGTCACTTTTAACTTTACAATTTCCACAACACGTCCTCCCCACACGACCAGCTCCGCAGTCTTTCTGGCGTCGCAGCACACCGAAGAGACACTCGGTCTCTTCGGTGGGGCCCGATGATGAAGCATGACACTGACCAGGTCGGTGTGTGAGGGCTTTCCTACTCAAATAGAGTGACTGTGATCAAAATTACCCTCTTATCTCTTTGCTCCAAATCTGGTAGCTTTGTGCTTGACCAGACCTCTCTTCTTTTGTTGTTTGATACTTAACTGGGGTGTAAGAGAGTGTCTCTGATTCTCCCTATCTCTCTCCTTGTTGATATATATACTTCTTTGGAAGTCACCACTGCTGACACCTTTTTAGGTTAAGATTTTGTTAAGTAGGGATGTCACTTAGTCTAGTGTAGGGACAGACTAATCTGAACTTTTCCTTTCTGTAAATGACTCTCAAGTTGCAGATCATAGCTATTCTTGCAACGTTGCTGATTTTTGAATTGGCTTTGATAATATTCTTCGGTAGACTAAAAGCTTTTAGAGAATATCAGTTTATATTAGTATCTGTGTATCTTTTGAATCTTATGCTGAGAATTTTGTATCTCCAGCTGTTTTTGGCTTTACAATAAACTTTTAAAACTTTCCATGATAAGTGGTTCTTTAGAGTGGTTTAAGTTCTTAATTGACTAACCTAGTAGTAGATTGTCTTTTACTCAATGACACTTACCAACGATTCAGTCGACTTGATTTGGGATCTGGTAAGGTAACTATAGACCAGAAATCCCGCATTAACAGTTGGTAGCAGTGTAGGATGGTTATCTTCTTGAGGAAGGTAATCTAGACTAGGTTAGTTTACCCCAAGGCCCCTAGAGATTAAGCATGGGCGGATTTTGCGGATCCACGATTCACGAATTTGCGGATTCACGGATCGTGGATCCGCAAAATCCGCGGATTTTGCGGATCGGCGGATTTGGGGGCGGGGCTTCCTCGAGTGTGTGGGCGGGGCCAAACGGACGGGGCTTCCATGCGAGCGCACATGCCTCTTGTGTGTATAAAAGGTCAGAGACCTGTGGAAAAGTAAATTTTGCCATGTTCTGTGTCCCTACGCCTCATCCATCATATGTTATGTGTGCATGACCAATATGCATATGTTATTCCCCATGTCCGATTAATGACGCAATTACAGTTGTGTCCACCTCTAGTATGCCAGTTCCCAGTTCTCGTGAATACTACGAATATCAGGCCTATGTAAAGTAATGTTGCCACGTTTCTCAGTGTGCACGTTATTCCATTATAAAGTCCCCGTTTCCAGGCCTCAACAGGGCCCGGACACTAGATTCAGCTCCTGTCTCCTGAAGCCTCGCTAAGGAGCGATCCAGCCCCCACCTGTATCCTCGACCTTTCACTTACTTCCTGCCTCGCAGTGCCCGGTGCAGCTTGGCTCTGCCTCTGAGTCTGCCAAAAGTATGTTATAGTTCCAGCTATCAGTTTAGTCCTCCTTCTCTGCATTCCTAAGCTACTGAACTGCATCAATAGTTTCCGTCATTGTCTAGCCTTCAGGGCTTCAGGGCTCCATGTTAGAGAAATACTGTATTTACTGGTCATTTAATATTCTTCATCACGCACTACATGTAGAATAATGCATGGTCCAGTCTTAGAATCAAGTTAGCCTCTCCCCTCCTGACTCTTAGTTTATATCAACATGTTCCCTAAACATCAGATACTAGATAGGGTTTAGGTACATGTCGCTCCGACCCTCCAGACTTTAGTCTCTGCTCCTAGCACAGAGTTCATAGCCCCCAGCTTCTCCTAGTAATACGTCATTGCCAGTTTGCGCGCACCATCAGGTTAGAGGTCCCGGCTCTTTAGGTAGCCCCCTCCAATGTTTCCGCCCCATTCATGACATATTCTGTTTCGTTTGCACCACATGTCTATGTATACGCCCAGTTACACCTACTTTTACTGTTATCTTTCGCGACTGCTACGCGTCACGCCTTCTGCTCCACCCACTGCTACGCCTACTGCAATGTAATGCTATGTGTTTGCGCTATGTATATATGCTCGTGTTTTGTTATGAAAAGTTAGCGCGCTCATCTCAGACCCAGCCCCGGCAGCTGCCGGGCCACTCTAGCCCTGACATTCTGTTCCTATGCAGGTTGTCCTGATCCTGTCCTTATGCTGTAATAAACCTGCAGAAACTCCTACTACCTTGAATCTTGACTCTTATTTATTGAGCTATCTGTTATGATATTTGTCCAGTCAAAAATAGGGTATTATTTATTTATTTACCACATAATGGCGCCCGAACAGGGACTTGCCCTTTCCCCACGCGTCGGTGAAGCCACGCCGACCCCCTGACCCTCTGCAGCCGTGACGGAACCATACCGGCCACGTGCAGATATTTCTGCTTCAAGTATCCCTCAGGCCCACGGAGGAGACGGAGGAGGCGGTCCAGCATCCAAACGAGACGGTGGAGGAACGCGGCGAGTCCCGACCAGAGCCCAAGCCGAGAGTCCAAGGTCCGAGGTATCCGGAGACCCACCCGTAACTGAAGTCCGAAGTCCGAAGTTCGTCGTCATCAGTCCAGTCCAGTCCGAGGCCTTCCGTTCCGTGCTGCCCGGTGAGTACCATTGCTGGGGTAGTATCTAGACAGGACCAATCTAAATTGACTCCTGGTCCGTGGGTTGGTGGTACCCAGACTCACAAACGAAGTGTTCACCTAGGTGGATACGGGTCTTGATGCGTCCCTTTATGGGACCGGTATGTTCCGTACTGTTACAGCAGTGCATTCAGTAACTCTAGTCTGTTCCGTTCTCGAAAAATTCTTGTATTTCTGTTCTCAGTATTCCAGGTAATATTCTGTTCGAACTGTTATGTTATGATATTGTTTAATGTATTTTCAATGTCGTGGTATGCCTGAATTGTTTTCCCAATTGTTATTGTTCTTTGTGTATTGTATTGTGTTCCGATTCAAGTTTACAATGCCGCTCTTTTCCAAGTTACGTCAGTTAAAAACTAGGAAGGGTTTATTAGAGGAAGCAGTTCCTGTTCCGCCGAGGGACAGTCCAGGTCATTTTATGTATCAGAAACATGGCATAAGTGCCATATTGTATCTAGATTTATGGGTAGAGTATACCAAACAGTTAGAAGAAAAGTATAGATGGCCTGTATCGGGTACATGGGATGCCGAATGTATCATGCGAGTAGAAGAAGCATTATGGAAAAAGAAAGCCAGACAGTCACAGAAAGATGCCATCGAGTTATGGCGTAAAGAAGCGCATAGAAGAACCGAAAAGGAAGTCAGAAAGTCAGAGTTAAGTAGAGAATCCCAAGAACGAGCCCAAGAAAGAGAATTAATCGAGATAGGTGAACAAGTCAAAGCCGAACAGTCAGACAGACAGAGGCATGCCCTTATTAAGGGTATGTATCCTCTTCTTGCCGAGGGCTTGCCAAAAGCGACCCCAGAGGCATCCAGTAATTTCCCGCCACCATTAGTTCCGACCAAGCTACGTCACAAACAGACCGCAGCTGATATTTTTATTTCGTCCTATTTGGACGACACAGTCCCAGAATATGCAAATCCTGTTCGCGCTCCGCCAGTCCCTGTAAATCAGGCACTTCCCGCTCTTCCAGACACCGGAGTACCTGCTACGGTACCCCCGGTCCAGCCAGCATTTCAACTTCCCGCTCCGCCACGAAGAATGTCCGTCGATGATTCTAGTTTAGGGGCCGCAGGAGGAGGTCCTCCTCAAACCCCGCCGCCACACAAGCGTTTAACGTTAGCCGAATTACATGCACAAGCGTCACAGCGTACGCCTAGACATCAGACTGTAGCAGAAATAAGAAAATCCCTTGCCGAATGTGTCTATGATCCAGTCCCAGGCGAGGATAATATGGTTTTATATTCGTTCCGCGTAAGAAAGGTGGCCGAGTATCTAGTCACCTTACCGAATATGAAAGAAGATCTAGACAGAATATATCGTTTCATCCGTACAGGGGATGATCCAGAAAGTATTCACGAAGCCATGTCTCAAAGGAAAGCCGAGATCCAGCTCATGATATTAAAGTTTCTGATTAATTGTCTAATAAGAGAACAAGATTACCCGTCTAAAGATTCTGCCGAAATGAGAATCCTGACAAGGTGGAGTGATAATATAGCCGAGGGTAAGCACAAGACCGTCGGTGCCATGGAAAGTATGTACAAGAAAATCTGTAAAGAAATAATAAAGATACACGAACAGCGTAAAGCAGCACAAGTAAGCGAGAAAGAAAGTACCTCTGATCCTGAAGAGGAAGACGACGAGAATTCCGCCAGAATAGCGTATGTAGGGAAACCCAGATTTCCAGATCGCCATTTACGTCTAGAACACAAGTCTACTTTCCATCATCCAGCACCAGAACAAGGTTCCCTAGAACAAGTGTTCCAAGCTACCGATCACATTCTGAAATCACGAATCGGTTACAGTGAATTAAGTACCATGCATGAACAGGAAATAGCCCGATCAGCAGTCCGATGGATTACTGATTCTACCACTTTTCCAGACGAAATAGTGGCACAAATGTTTCTGAAACTGCCCCCAGCCGAACAACGACTGGTGGGTATGTATATGATCCAGCACCTCATTACTCTGTATGAGGGTCAACATTCTGATCCAGGTCCGTTACATGATATCCTGAACGAGTTACTCCAGTATAAATGGAGAGGTCTAGGTACCGATTTAATTAGTGTCATTCTAGAACAGCGCCACAAATATAGAACGTTCTTGAACCCGCATTTTGTTCATGTCTCACCCCCAGAAAGTAAATCATTCTACATAGACAGACAGAATCCGTTACGAGAAGTCCACCCAGTTAAAGGAACGGGTGGCGAAATGCAACGAGTGTTTGTATACACTCCAATCACAAAGATGGAACTCCTTGAAATGAAGAAATTAATTCCCTGTCATGACAAAGATCCAGCAGGGTTCCATAGAGAATTAAAAGACATGCTCCGTATGGGAGAATACACTTACCCAGATATCATTAAAATATTAAAGGTTCTGCTACCCGCAGGGGTGTATGAAAAGCTAAAGGAGAAAGAATGGGAGGTGGGAGAGAAAAAGATCGATTGGACAGTTCTAGAAGCTGAAGACAAGGCACGAGTACCAGGTACCGGTCTTGGAGATAAATGTAAAGAATTACCAGAATTATTGATTCAAGTTTTACCCAGATTATTGACAACGAGAAAAGAAGACTGGGATGCAATCTCAGCCTGTAAACAGAAACAAGATGAAGATATTAGTGATTTTTATTCTAGGTTTGAAAAATGTTTCAGTATCAACAGTGGTCTCAAGACAAGTAGTGAGTCATACCCTCACCTTTTTGTTACTAAATTAGTCGAGAATTCAAGTCCACAAATTAAAAATCGAGTTTTGAAAGTCGAAAGCACCTGGCAAGCTAATACTCCGTCCCAGATGCTCCAGATGCTCCAGTATCACCAGAATAGAATCAGGGAAGAGCAAGAACACGAGAGAAAACGTATGAAAGATACGAAAATGAAAGTGCTAGTTGCACAATCTGTTCCTCAAGACAGTCAGAAGAGGGGTCCGAATCAAGCCAGCCATCCTGCAGCTCCCGTTAAAGGGAACTGCAATTATTGTAAACAGCCAGGTCATTTTATAAATGAGTGTGCAGTTCTGAAACACAACATAGCTACTGGTAAGACTAAAGAAAGACCACGTCCGCCTAGACAAGAACAAGTTTCACAGATTCCTCAGCCACAGAATGCACAACAGACAGTTACAGTACCGCAGCCTATCGCTGCAACACAGCATGTTACATCGCAGATGTACCAGTATGCGCAGTCTGAGTATCCAGAGTACCAGCCATATTCATGAAACAGCCTAGAGAGGGAGGTAGGCTTGCCTCTCATCGAGATACCTGTAGATCAAGAAGGTCCCTATGTTCACAGTCAAGTATTAGGGAAAGACAGAAAGTTTCTGATTGATACAGGGGCAAGTAGGACCACAATTAGTCATGCCGAAGTTCCAGGGGCTCCGCTCTCAGGCTCAAGAAATGTTTCCCTTGGATTTTCCGGAAAACCTATCGTTAACGAGATATCTAAGCCAGTTACTCTAGAAGTAGGTCCATTGTCCCGCACTACTGATCTGTTACTTACTAAGTCATGTCCAGAAAATCTGTTAGGCATTAAGACACTGAAAGAATTAGGTGCAGTTATTTGCTGTTCCCCAGAGGGGATACGTCTGTTCCTACGTGACTTCAAGGGTCACTATGTATTACGAGATTTTGATCCGAGATTGTCTAATGTTCCGCAGCATCTATGGGCGCAAGGTCCAACTGATGTAGGTTACATGCAAATCACACCCCATCGTGTGACTCTCAAACCAGGTGTAGTGTTACCACGAATCAGACAGTACAGATTGCCACCCGAGGCTGTAGCAGCCTTATCCAAAATTATAGACGAGCTCATCGCTCAAGGAGTAGTTGTAGAAACTGACTCCAATGTATGTAATTCTCCGATCATTCCAGTCATGAAACGTACTGATCCAAATGCACCTCCAGTATATCGATTAGTGATTGATTTACGAGAACTTAACAAATGTATTATTCCTCAGTACCCAGTTGTCCCAGATATTTCCTCCCTGTTAACTGCTATTGATCCCGAAGCCATGTTCTTCACTGTCATCGACCTCAAGAATGCATTTTTTAGTGTTCCCATTCATCCAGACAGCCAGTTTCTTTTTGGTTTCTGTTTAAATGGAAGGAGCTATATGTTTACACGCGCTCCTCAAGGTTTCACAGAAAGCCCTAGTATTTACAGTCAAGCACTCAAGAGACAACTAGACAATATTCACATGCCAACTGACACTGCCCTGCTCCAGTATGTCGATGATCTACTGATCACAGCCCGTTCTGAACGTGACTGCGAGCGTGCATCACTGACAGTTCTGTATTTTCTAGCCGAGATGGGGCACAAGGTGTCCCCTTCGAAGCTTCAATTCTGTGTCCAGCAAGTGGTATACTTAGGACACTTGCTGTCCAAGAGGGGTAGGCAGTTGACACCAGACCGTATCCAGTTAATAGCGAGTCTTCCCCAGCCCAGGACCCAGAAGGAGGTACGTGCCTTTATCGGCCTTACTTCTTATTGCAGACAATGGATTCCCCAGTATGCATTTCTAGCCAAGCCACTGATACTGTTAACGACACAGGAGGCAGCCGTATCGACTGTCCTCCCTTGGACATCTGAACATACACTTAGTTTCAACGAGTTAAAGACAGCTTTATGCCAAGCTCCAGTTCTAGCTACACCGAACTACAGTAAGCCTTTTACACTTTTCGTCACAGAACGTGAAGGTACAGCATTATCTGTTCTCACACAAGATCAAGCAGGTCAATACAAGCCCTGTGCTTATTTTTCGAGCACATTAGATCCAGTCGCCCAGGCGTTGCCTGCGTGCCTCAAGTCAGTTGCAGCCACAGCACTAGCTATCAGACAAAGTGATTCCATAGTTTTAGGACACTCCCTGACAGTACAAGTTCCACACTCCGTAGAAGTTCTTTTAAACCGAACACAAACTCAGCACTTGACAATTGCACGTTTAACAGGTTATGAATTGACACTGTTTCAGCCACACATAGAAATTAGACGCTGCAACGTCCTGAATCCTGCTACACTGTTACCATCAGTTAATTCAAATCCTGACACACATGACTGCGTGGAAGTAGTTAACATTACGACAAAGCCAAGACAAGACCTGACAGATATTCCATTACCAGATCCCGACCTGACACTTTATGTGGATGGTTCATGTATGAGAACTAGTACAGGAGAACTAGTCGCTGCATATGCAGTGACTACTGACACTGAAGTTATTGAAACACACCGTATTGATACCCTGTCCGCTCAAGCAGCAGAGCTAGTTGCTCTGACACAAGCCTGTATACACGCCAAGAACCTGAAAGTCAATGTTTACACAGATTCACGTTACGCATTTGGAGTTGTACATGACTTCGGAGTGCTCTGGCAGGAGAGAGGTTTCATGACTTCTCATGGAACCAAGATTCAGCATGGATTCCTTATTCAAGCTCTGTTAGATGCCATACATTTACCGACATCCATTGCTATTATGAAGTGCAAAGCACATACGAAAGTTACTGACATTATTTCTCAAGGTAATGATCTAGCAGATCGCACAGCCAAGCTTACAGCTCAGACTCCAGACATTCAAGCTAATCTGACACAGACACATACTCCAGATCCGATTACATGTATGACAGTTAAGGACCCTACACAAGATGTCATAGATATCCAGTTACATGCTACTCCCGATGAAATCAAGAAATGGTCTGAACAAGGAGGGGTCCAGACAGATCAAGGATGGTTAACAAAGGGTAGAGCCACATGGTTTCTCCCCGACTCTATGGTTCAAGTCATTGTTAATACCGCACATAGTCCAGCACATTTAGGAGAAAAAGCTATGTTAGATAGTATCCAGAACATTTGGTTCAACAAGCATTTACGAGCTGCAGCCAAGCAGAAAGTCCGTACCTGTATGATATGTTGTCAGTTTAACCCAGGTAAAAGTGTCCCGGTGGAACAAGGTGGTTTCCAGCCTCCTGACCACCCTTTTGAGGTCCTCCAGATGGATTATATTCAGATGGAGCGATGTCGAGGTTTCAAGTATGTCCTTGTAGTTGTATGCGCTTTGTCCAGGTGGACAGAAGCATATCCAGTCCCAGATTATACAGCCGCGACCACTGCCAAGCAGTTGGTTCGTGAATTCTTCCCTCGATATGGACTCCCTAGAGTCGTATATTCTGATAACGGTCAGCCATTCTCATCTGAACTCATGAAGCACGTTTCCCTGTTGTTAGGGTACCAGTGGAAGTTCCATTGTGTACGCCATCCTGAAGCAGCCGGTCTAGTCGAGAGACATAATCAGACCCTGAAAATTCGAATCGCCAAAGTATGCAAAGAAAAAGGTGTGGACTGGCTAGTAGCTCTGCCAGTCGCTTTATTTTATATGCGCATGGTCGCACATTCCAGATCAGGTCTGTCCCCGTATGAGGTCGTTTTCGGCCGCCCCCCTAATATGTGGGGTACTCCTAGACCCCGAAGTATTACCGATGTTTCATGTAATATGCTGACAGATTACCTAGCTTCCTTGATGTCTGCCCTCAACTCATGTCGTTCACAGGTTGCCGCCGCATTTCCAGACAATACCGAGGTGGCACCGCATGAAATCGTTCCAGGTTCGCTGGTGATGATCCGAAACTTTGACAGATCAAGTCCGCTGGAACCTCGTTGGAAGGAACCCCGTCAGGTCCTCCTCACCACCCGTACAGCCGTGAAGTTGGAAGGCCGGAAAGGATGGATACATCTTTCTCATGTAAAACTTTTCAATGGATTAAAACCCGTTTCTAAAAACATTTCCAAGGATTCCCAGGATTTTAAGGACTGCCGAAATATTGTTCCTAAGGACTGTCCCGCAAAAGACATTGACACAACCCCTTCCCTGTTAGAGAAAACTCCGCAGCAGGAGTATAAGCAAAAGCTACGGTCTAGTAAGTCAGTCAGTTTGATTGTATAAGTCCTCCCCTAGGTGAAACGGTTAGACTGTTTCTGATATGTATAAAATAGACCCCCATAGTGAGAGAGTCAGTCAAAGCTCAATTCAATGTATCGTTTTTCTAAGCTTCATATTATTCATCAGCATTATGATTTCTTGCACCAGTTACGCATTTTTCCTATATTTTCCAGTTCCTCATGTAAACAAGTCTGCTAATGTTACAGTAGAGCACACGTTTAGTGATCTGCCTCCTCACGAATATGCTTACCGCCTCGCTATGCGTAACAATTCATTTATCCGTATGTTACATTACTCACACCAGACCAGCAATGCCACTAATTGTTGGGTGTGTGGTCGACTTCCCCCTTTCCAGACCCCGAAGGGAGTTCTGCCACTCTTTCCTTATCCGTTCTCACATAATGGTTCGTGTGGAGCATGGTCCACGTTAACGTCATCCTCAACAGATATGTCTTTTCTTAACAGTACATGTTTCCCAGACAAGCAAGGTTTCCCCCACAGAACAGGTTTAGATCTAGAAAATGAAGTGTATAATTTAGGTAACTATTCGTCGAATTTTATGGTCCTGAATGTCCAGTCTGATACTACTCCAGACACACCTGCTATTTCAGTACTACCAGTCAAAGGCGAATTATGTGTCCGAAATAAGGGTTCCGTACATGTAGGACATAGTGAATGTACTACTATTGTAAAGTATAGTGACAGTGGGAAATCTATTTTCAAAGCTTCACGTCATTCTTATTTTGTTTGTGGTCAAACCGCATATGTTCGTCTACCCCTCGATTGGGAGGGAACCTGTTACATTGCTTTCCTACTGCCACCAGTTTTTCTAGCCCCACCTGACTACCATAGGAATTCCTTCCTAGTACATACTAGACACAAGAGAAACCTCCCGATTGTCGATTATACTGAAACTGCCGCAGAGCAATTCATTGATATAGATAAAGGTGTGTTCCCTTATTTAGGTACAGTTGTAAACAGTAAGCTAATCCGTAGGTTAACAAGAACCCTTGAAGCTGTAGTAGATGAGACTGCCTCCGCTCTAGGTAACTTAACCGAAGAGCAATCCTTTATGAGAATTGTCGTTTTACAGAATCGTCTCGTCCTTGACGTCATACTGGCCGATAGGGGCGGGGCCTGTAGAGTCCTCGGATCCAGTTGTTGCATTTTCATTCCTAATAACGCGCCGTCTGTTTATTCAGCTATAACCAGACTTCATAAAATTGCCCATCTGTTACACCAAAATCCAGGCACCTGGACATGGTCCGGTTGGTTCTGGAATATAATTTCCGCATGGGGATGGAAAGTCCTGTCCTTTCTAGGTATTGCAGTAGCGATCATATTTAGCTGCTGCCTCTGTATACAATGTGGCCCTGCGATTTGCGGCATTTGTGCTACCTCTTGTATTCCTAGTCCCAAGCCCCGTTCTAAATCCCGTTCCAAGACAATTCGAGATGAACAAATGGTACTGTATGAAATGATAGATGGTATCATGAATATTGATGTTTCCTGATGGAAACGTAGTGACAAGGAGGGAATGTGGAAAAGTAAATTTTGCCATGTTCTGTGTCCCTACGCCTCATCCATCATATGTTATGTGTGCATGACCAATATGCATATGTTATTCCCCATGTCCGATTAATGACGCAATTACAGTTGTGTCCACCTCTAGTATGCCAGTTCCCAGTTCTCGTGAATACTACGAATATCAGGCCTATGTAAAGTAATGTTGCCACGTTTCTCAGTGTGCACGTTATTCCATTATAAAGTCCCCGTTTCCAGGCCTCAACAGGGCCCGGACACTAGATTCAGCTCCTGTCTCCTGAAGCCTCGCTAAGGAGCGATCCAGCCCCCACCTGTATCCTCGACCTTTCACTTACTTCCTGCCTCGCAGTGCCCGGTGCAGCTTGGCTCTGCCTCTGAGTCTGCCAAAAGTATGTTATAGTTCCAGCTATCAGTTTAGTCCTCCTTCTCTGCATTCCTAAGCTACTGAACTGCATCAATAGTTTCCGTCATTGTCTAGCCTTCAGGGCTTCAGGGCTCCATGTTAGAGAAATACTGTATTTACTGGTCATTTAATATTCTTCATCACGCACTACATGTAGAATAATGCATGGTCCAGTCTTAGAATCAAGTTAGCCTCTCCCCTCCTGACTCTTAGTTTATATCAACATGTTCCCTAAACATCAGATACTAGATAGGGTTTAGGTACATGTCGCTCCGACCCTCCAGACTTTAGTCTCTGCTCCTAGCACAGAGTTCATAGCCCCCAGCTTCTCCTAGTAATACGTCATTGCCAGTTTGCGCGCACCATCAGGTTAGAGGTCCCGGCTCTTTAGGTAGCCCCCTCCAATGTTTCCGCCCCATTCATGACATATTCTGTTTCGTTTGCACCACATGTCTATGTATACGCCCAGTTACACCTACTTTTACTGTTATCTTTCGCGACTGCTACGCGTCACGCCTTCTGCTCCACCCACTGCTACGCCTACTGCAATGTAATGCTATGTGTTTGCGCTATGTATATATGCTCGTGTTTTGTTATGAAAAGTTAGCGCGCTCATCTCAGACCCAGCCCCGGCAGCTGCCGGGCCACTCTAGCCCTGCCATTCTGTTCCTATGCAGGTTGTCCTGATCCTGTCCTTATGCTGTAATAAACCTGCAGAAACTCCTACTACCTCGAATCTTGACTCTTATTTATTGAGCTATCTGTTATGATATTTGTCCAGTCAAAAATAGGGTATTATTTATTTATTTACCACAGACCGATCAGAGCAGCAGATTAAGAGACAGAAGCTCCTGGTCACAGGAACAGCACGGGGATTGCGCTCGTGAAAGTCAAAGATGCAAATGCCTCTGGCCAGCATCACAGCGGATTTTCGATGGTATATTTGGGAAGAAGGCACACCTGCCCAGCCCCCACAACGCTCACGATTGTTTTTGGGCTGATGAATGAGTCACTGAATTTAAGCTTCAACTAGGGCACATGCTTTATTGATATCCGCAAGTGTTTCCTGTTGAGGTTTATTTTTTGTGCCAGGACCGTCGTGCCTGAATGAACCCTGCCCCTCATATTTATTCGAGAAGACACCTCCGTTTTTCACCATTGTACATAATTTACGATGGCGCCGGCAAGCTGCCGGCGCCATCCTGCAAAAGTTACTTAATTAGCTTCAACAGGAAGCTCCAACTGATAAAATAAAGCAGGCGCTCGAGCCCCTGCTTTATCTTATCTATTAGAGCTTCCTGTTGAAGCTAATTAAGTAACTATTTGAGGATGGCGCTGGCAGCTTGCCGGCGCCATCGTAAATTAGGCTGGCTTGAACTTTTGACCGCAAAATCCGCTCCGATCGCGGATTGCGGATTTTCGGTAAATTCGCGAGAGTTCGCGGACCGCAGATTTACCGAAAATCCGCAAAATCCGCGATCGGAGCGGATTTTGCGCTCATGCTTACTAGAGATAGACATCGAGAGATGAGCAGCGGAAGAATCGCGTGCCGAAGAGGGTGCTGACGGTGCGAGAAAAGCAGCAGTATCGGAGGAGAGTGAGTATAACAAGGGTCATGCGTGAACAGATTGCGGTGTTTTGTGTTGTATTTGTATTGTAATGTCTTGCGGAGTTGAATGCCTGTAGTGTGATTGAGAGAGGGTTGTGAGCGCGCGCAACCTGGTATTGGTACTGGTAAACCTGGTAAACGGGTGAGCTGGTGGAAATTCTTAAGTTCGAGGTAGAGCTTAAGTGGTCCGGGTGTATCGAACACCCAGAGTAGTTGTCGACCAGAGTAAGGAAGTCATGAGGTACCATTGATTTCCGCAGAACCGAGATAGGGGGAGTGTAAGAGTGAGTGTGTGAGTAACGGACGCAGGTCGAAAGTTACTGTGTGCAAGTAACCTATCAGAGAAGGCGATTGTCTGGACGTAAACAGAAAGACATTTAGTCAGTTAAGGTGACAACTACAGTCAGACTGTGGACGTACAGTCAAGGAAAGTGATTGTTTTGATCGGAAGTAATCATTTTTCATAGTATGGATGAGACGCATGCATGACCGAGGAGACGAGCTGAGAAAGGAGGGGAACTGCTGCAAAGGGGGGCGAGTGACGTCGGTTAGAGCCGCGCTCTGATTGGGCGGTTGGTGTGACGTCGGCTAGAGCCGCGCTCTGATTGGGCGGATAGTGTGACGTCGGCGAGAAACCGCGCTCTGATAGGCCAGTTAGCGAGAACAGTGCTGAGATTGGTGGATTGTCATCAGGAAGTAAACAAACCGGAGAAAACAGAAACTAGTAGATTGAAAATGAAGTGTTTTAAATGTTTGAAGGATATTTTTAAAAGAAAAAGGAGAGAGTCTTTTTACGGGCAAGAGGCACCGCCAGAGGGTACACCGGCTCATTATATGGCAGCGAATGTTGGGCTGCACACTATATTATGGATTGGGGATTGGAACAAGCTTATGGAAGGGAATGAGGAACTGCCGTTCCCAAAGTATGGGACGTTTAAGTTAGAGGTGTTACATCGGCTAAAAGCAACCATGTCCGCATTGAAACCCCCGCCTAGACCGACCCGGTTTGAGGCCCTTAACGCATGGATTAGGGCGGCGCACAACAGGAATCTGAATAGGCGTCAAGAAAGGCTGACGCGATCGGTAAGAGCAGTGCGAGATTCCAAATGGGATGAGGACGCCAAGAGGTGGAGGGTACAGGCTATTGGCTATTGAGGTGGATAAGTTGTACCCAGTGAGAGAGGTGGCAGGAGAAAAGACCCTCATGGAAGAGAATGAGGAGAGCGACTCGGAGGACAACTTGATAAATAGATTGCTGATAGATAGACCGCCTCCGAGAGTTGGGGAGATTGAAAGGGAAGATGGGGCTGCCATAGAGGGGTATGTACCACTTCCTATATCGGAATGGACACCTATCAAAGGTGGGGAGACACCTCAACATAGTACAGCACAGAGTGTAGTCGGAAGGTTTGTATTACAGAAAACGCCAACCGCCGAGAGGGCTGAACCTTGTGGATTGCCAGATGCTCTCCAAGTACCCGTTACCATAGGACCCATAGTATCGATTTACAACCCAGAGAATGGGAGAGAGGAAGAACAGATACGGTTAGACAGAGAAAGGGTTGAGATGGAAAGGAGGAATAACACGACAAATGCCTGGAAGCAATTGCCAGGACCGGTAACGTGGAACACCCCATTCGAACCGACAGTGAGTCCCGCAACAGAGCAGGGGGGTCAAAGAGGACCGATGGACCTAAGGGGACCACGTCCGAAATCCTTTAAAGAGTTAAGAGTTGACTTGAGAGAATGGGATGGGTCCGCAGAAACGCAGAGCAATAGGTGAAGAGCAGAAGCTGAGTGGGGAAATCGAGGCAATGGGACAGTATCTCACTGCGGGGCTAGCGAAAGCAGTCAGGGACGTGAGGGTCAAAGCCAGGAGAACAGAGGAGTAATACGTCCTAATGATGGGAGGGACCAGCAGGAGCGAGATGGTAGAAGCATGGAGTGTGAAGAGATGTCTCGGCTCTTTGAAAAGGGTGGAGACCAAATGGTACTAGCATACAGAGATAGGTTTAGGTGCACTCATCACGCGCCAGGGGAGGATGTGCAACACTGGAATAGGGGGAACAATGAAAGATCTTGCCATACATCGGGTGATCAGAGGTCACAGACCAATTGTGAAGAAAGGGGGAGTAATGGAATGTCTTACCATGAACCCAGAGAATCCAGGCATGAAGGGGAAGGTGGGACTATGAGGCACAATGGAGTGTTTCATCATCCACCCAGAGAGGACGGAACAGCATGGGACCTGGAGGGGTGGGAGCATGGGAGGACTCCACGTAACTCACCTGAACCCAGACGTAGGACTCGGAGCTGGGATGGGAAAGATGTGAATGGACCCACTAGAGCTAGCGTACTGAAAGCTACAATAAAGGCGAAACGACTTGATGTCACCAGTTTGAAATCTGATTTGGATGAGATTATAGATGGTACGTTGCCATTAGAAAGGATTGAGTTATACGAGCAAGATGAGCTGCTGTTCATAGCAAAGGATGTTACTCGGAAGGCAAGAGCAACTCATGAGAAACTGTCTGAATTGGCAGACAGGTATACAGTAGATTTGTCCAGAACAAAGACCCTACAGAGTAACCATAGGTTACAATACTCAGATCAGGATTTAGATGAAAAAAGGACAACCGGATTGAAAACACACATAAGGGAACTGATAGCAGGAATAAGAGCGTGGAGGGATCTGGACAAATGGGAAGGGAGGTGGTCCAAAAGGGCACTGTCAGACGGAGCATGAGTGTGATGTCTCCGGAAGGAAGGGTAATGCAGATGGAGGCATTCCCTTTGAGAGAAATATCAAATGGGAATTATGTACATGTGCCCTGGAGTAGGGGAGATTTAGCTGCATTTACCAACTCATTTCCGAAGTTAAGGGACAATCCAGTTGAGTGGTACAAGCAGGTAGAAAGGTTTGTAAAGATCTCCAAGGTATTGTGGATTGATTTGAACACTTTGTTTGACATTGTGGTCCCAGGAGATCTGTGGACAGCATGCAAGACTAGTGTCGAATGGCCAGCTGCAGAGCCAGAAAGGGATGCTGCTACAAATGGACCGTCTGAAATTGTCATGCAAAAGTATGAAAGGGTAATAACTTGGCTGAAAGATAAGGTACCACCCCAGGACATAGATTGGGTAAAAATAGACCGAACAAGACAGGAACCCAAAGAGACAGTTCATGAGTTTTATGAGAGGTTGCTGAAAACGTTCAAACAATACAGTGGACTCGATGTAATGGATCCCAAGGATATAGGACAGTTTGTGTCAAAGTTTGTTTTGGGGTTGAGACCTGATATTTGTTTGATGATTCAGCAACATTTAATTTGTTGGCAAAACAGACAGTTAGATGAGATTCTGCGGTACGCAAGGCACTGCAGTGATGAAATAGATTCCAAAAAAAAGAAGCTTAAGGAAAAACTCATGGTGGTACAGATGCAGTCAGCAGGAAAAGGTGGACAGTCAAAGCAGGGAATGGGGACAATGGGACGGAAGCCGAATGGTCAGATCAAGGATAGTGAGGAAAGCCAGAGACCTAGAATAGACTTTGCCACGTTAAAGAAAACGACAAAGTGCCACCAGTGTCACCAGGTGGGGCATTGGAGACGCGAGTGTCCCTTTAACCCTGAAAATGGAGAACTAGAATTAGAAGAGGAAGTTCAAGAGGTTCCAGTCCAACGGGCGACAGTCCTAAGGAGCAAGGTGGTCAAAGGGGGGACTTCGGCTCCACGAGCTCAGTTTCCACAGCCACCGAAGATTGCGACAGGGGGAAAGGTCTTTAGACAAATGCCTCTTTTCATTGAAGAAGAAAAATGTTACTACATTGACCCTTTGACGGGACAACGTGTAAGCAAAGAAGAGGACTGTACCCTCGGGGCAGTTCTAGAAGTGGATCAGAGAGGGCCATTTGTTGAGGCAGAGGTAGCAGGGTGTCCTACAACGTTCTTGGTGGATACTGGAGCTACTCGATCACCTCTGAGATCAGCAGTGGTTCCTGATCTACCAATGTCGGGGGAAACAATTCAGGTGGTTGGAGTCGCAAACAAGAGAATGACTAGCCCTTTGACGGAACCAGTGTCGGTGAAAATAGGGAACTATACAAATGAACATCAGTTTGTAGTATGTGATTCTAGTCCTGTGTGTCTGTTAGGAAGGAACTTGTTGTGCAAATTGAATTGCACCATATATTGCACACCTCAGGGAGTGGAGGTACAGACCATAGACGAAGATGCGACCTTTAAGGTCGTTAATTCGAAAACATGCATAGAACTGTATCCTACTCTGACTGTGGAGGAACTTCCTTGGGACTTAAGAAATGCTGTCTCATCTGAGGTATGGGACTTTACTGGGGAAGAGATAGGACTGATCAAAGGGGTGGAACCAGTGAAGATCATGGTAAAACCCAACGCTGAATATCCAAGAACGCCTCAGTATAAACTGTCCCAGGAAACGATTGCAGGAATAAAACCTGTGATTGACTCAATGATTCAACAGGGAATACTGAAAGAAATCGTGGGTAGTCCATGTAACTCTCCGATTATGGGTTTGCAGAAACCTAGTGGGAAGTTCAGAATAGTTCAGGATCTTCGAAAGATTAACAACATAGTTGTTTCATGTTGTCCAGTGGTACCGAATCCATCAGTGATACTGTTTCAGATACCATTCCAAGCTGAGTGGTTTACAGTGATAGACCTTTGTCAAGCTTTCTTTTCAATTCCATTAGACGAAGACAGCCAGTACCTTTTCGCATTTAAAATGGAAGACCGCGTCTTAACATGGTGTCGAATCCCACAAGGGTTCACAGATAGTCCTTCAATCTTCAACCAGCTGTTGAAGAAGAACCGTGAAAGTCTGGTACTGCCACAGAACTCCATTCTGGTCCAGTACATAGACGACCTACTTGTTGCGTCAGGAACAGAGGAAGCTTGTAAGGAAGACACCATTGCCTTGCTAAATCATTTAGCTGAGAATGGACACAAGGTATCTCCGAACAAATTACAGTACTGTCTGACAGAAGTACAGTACTTGGGTCACCGAATAGAGAAGGGGAAGCGCAAGGGGTCTCCAGATAGGATAGAGGCCATCATGAAAATGAATGCGCCAACGACACAGAGAGAAGTTAGGATGTTCTTAGGAATGGTTGGTTACTGCCGACAGTGGATAGCTAACTTTTCACTGAAAGCAAAACCTTTACAGACACTGACGCACAAGGAGGTGAGTGATCCGGTACCATGGGACAACGATTGTTTAATGGCGTTCCTGCAGCTGAGAGAGGACTTGTGTCGTGCCCCGGATTTGGGAATGCCAGATTATGAGAAGCCATTCTCATTATACTGCTGTGAAAGAGAAGGATGTGCTTTATCAGTGTTGGTGCAGGTACATGGGAATGCCCGTAGACCAGTTGCATACTTTTCGGCTACATTAGATCCGGTAGCCGCAGCGTTGCCCGGATGTCTCAAATCCGTTGCTGCAACAGGTGTCAGCATTGAGATGTGTGAGAACATAGTAATGGGACATCAATTAGTGGTGTATGTACCGCATTCTGTAGAATTGTTAATGACAAGGAGCAAGACGCAGCACTTGACCAATAGTAGGCTCACGCGCTATGAGCAAGTTATTCTTGCTGCAGAGAACGTGACCCTTAAGAGGTGCTCGGTCTTGAATCCTGCTACATTGATGCCACTTCCTAATGATATAGAAGGCGAAGAATGTGAAGATCACGATTGCCTAGATGTGACTGAACTATGCACGAAGCCCAGACCAGATATTGTGGATGAGCCATTGATCGACCCTGATGAAATTTACTTTGTTGATGGCTCATGTTTAAGAGACGATACTGGTCGGTTGAGAGCAGCTTATGCTGTTTGCACCATTACTGGAGTTGTGGAAGCCGCTTGCCTGGAAGGAGTACACTCCGCTCAGGTAGCAGAAATCATTGCACTGACACGTGCCTGTATAGCAGGTAGCAAAATGAAAGTCACCATCCATACCGATAGCCAATATGGTTTCGGTGTAGTTCATGATTTCGGGCAATTGTGGTCTCAGAGGGGTTACATGACCTCCTCTGGTTCGCCAATCAGAAATGGGGAATTTGTACGACTGCTGTTAGAAGCATTGCAAGGTCCAGCTGAAATCGCAGTGGTCAAGTGTATAGCTCACACTAAAAATACAGATTTTGTGTCACAAGGAAACCGATACACAGACGAAGTTGCCCGCTATTGTGCCGAGCAAGGGTACACTTTCACGGAGGTGGAAGTAGGTGGGGCTCAGGAAAAGACAGAATTAAACATGATGTTAGAGACCGTAGATACATGGGAAGATTTGAAAGAAATGCAAGAAAATGCACCTGAGTCAGAGAAAAGGTCCTGGGAAACAGCAGGTTGTGTGAGGAGTGAGATGGACTTTTGGGTGTCAGCAGATGGAAGAGCAGTGTTACCTGAGGAATTAGTGAGTCCAATGGCACAACAAATACATGGTCCAACACATTTAGGAAGGGATGCCATGCTGAGAGTATTTAGGCAAACTTGGTATTGCCCAAAGTTCAGGATTGCAGCAGAAGCAGTCTGTAGGAGATGTGTCACATATCAGCAACTGAACGTAGGGAAAAGAACACCAGTTACCATGAGTCATATTGGGAGGTCTGGGGGGCCTTTCAACAGAATGCAATTAGATTTCATTGAAATGCCAAGAGTCAACCGCCTCAGGTATGTGTTGGTGGTTGTATGCATATTTTCCAGATGGGTCGAGGCATACCCTACACGTAGGTGCGATACACTCACCGTAGCAAAACTGTTACTTAGAGAATTGATCCCGCGCTACAGGGTGCCAGGTTCTCTGGAATCTGATCGAGGAACACATTTTAACAGTGAAATTGTGAAGATGCTCTGCTCTGCATTGAACATTGATCAGAAGTTACATTGTAGTTATCGACCAGAGGCTTCAGGTATCGTGGAGCAGATAAATGGGACACTAAAGTGCCGGATTGCCAAAGTATGTTCTTCAACTTCCTTAAGTTGGCCTGACGCTCTACCTTTAGTGCTAATGAGCATGCGCAGTACACCCGACAGGAGGACAGGTCTCTCTCCACACGAGGTGCTGATGGGGAGGTCAATGAGGCTTCCTTCTGTCCCAACTGCGACACTGTTGAACATTACAGATGACCTGATCCTGGATTACTGCAAAGGACTGTCTGACGCCATTCATTCTGTGTCCTTCCAGGTGCAGGCTGCTGAGGTCCCATCTTCAAGAGATTTGTGCCATGACCTGTGCCCAGGAGATTGGGTGCTGGTGAAGAAGCACGTCCGGAAAAACTGCCTAGACGTGCGTTGGAGAGGACCTTTCCAGGTTATCCTAACCACGAACACTGCTGTCAAGTGTGGAGGACTGCCGAATTGGATACACGCTTCCCACACCCAAAGAGTTCCAGCACCCCTGGAAGAAACAGCTCCTCTAGCAGATGAGGATCCAGCTGAAGACGGTGAACCATTAGAGGGGATCAGTCAAGCTGTGGGGGTGTCTGAAGAAGTTGGGAGCGTTACAGATCCAGAAGAAGAAGGACAAGGCGGCAGTGAAACTGAAGCTGCAACAGAAGGAGAGAGCTGTTGTGAATGTGACTTGGAAACAGATCAGGAACAGAGTGATCAAGAACCGAGCAGGAGGGAAAGCAATAGGAGAACAAGAAGTGGGGCAGCTACTTGGCCTGAAAGAAGAAGGAGGCCGAGCCTGAAGCCAGCTCGAGAAGAATCTCTTGCTCCTATATCCGAAGACTCGGATCTGGAAGAAGGTGCACAGGACCAAGAGCAGGAGGGTCCAAGGAGATCAAGGAGAGTGCGAGTGCCTAGCAGAAGATACTCTACACCTGAGTCGACCTACCTCGCTGCAGATGTCCGAGGGACGCAGGACTGGGAGGGTGAGGGAAGTGACCCTGACCAAAACTGACCCAATCATCACAGTGGAAATAATGTTCCTGCTACCAGGAGTGGAGGTCGAAAGACTGCTGACACTTAACATCGTCTACCCTCCTTTTCTGAGCGGCATAAGAAAATTAATTCTAGAGACAGTTGAATTTCCGGTTTGCTGTTCAAGGTATCCAATACTTGAGGGAATCCTCCTTCGTATGGAAATACTCGAGCGAGTGGTGGAAGTTCTTGGAACACGCATAGTTTCAGATTGCTAAAGACTTTAAAAAGAACTTTGTAAATACAGATCGAAAGATAACCTAGCGCCAAGTGGAAGAAGAAAGAAATTATGGACTTCCATTTTAGTGGATGGAGAAGGGCTAGGGTTGTCTAATGCTACAGAACTTAATGACTGTTCTTGCGGGAGTAAATTGTCAGCTTCCAAGTGTGATTCAAAGAAAAAGAGACATTGTGCAAAGAAAAGAGACATTGGAGTCCAGTAAGAGACTTTGGCTGAGAACGAAAACCAGAGCTACACTGTTTTGAGATCATGGAAACTGGCAACCCGAACCGCAGGGCAAAATGCATAGTAGGTACACTTTTAGTGGTAGTGATTTTTCTTATAGTTTTAGTAGTTACTATATCATATGTAGTGGGACATGAAAACGAAGCAAAGGCCAGAACAGAAGTAAAAAGAATATCGACACAAAAGCCTACTACTGTTGTTGGTGTAAAAGGGGAAAACACTGGGAAAGAGAAAGCTTTGCTAGAGGCTGAGATTAAGAGATTACATGTTGATGAATCTCAAGGGAATTTCAAATCAAATGCTTATGCCAAACTGCTTTATGAGTAAATTGACGTCATGGAGGCGAAGAATTGCTACGTTTGTATGCAATTACCAGCTTCTGTGGATGAGGGTATCAGATACCATCATCTTCCATTGACGTATGGAATTACATGTAGTTTGTTGTTGAGCATATTTTATGAACGTGATGGGTTCGAGTATTATTTTTCTAACTTTGACTCGACATTGCCAGAGGTGCCAAATTTTAAACATCTGAATAAGTGGGATTATTACAAGAGTGAGGACAGGCTACAGAAATGTTTCCTTCCATGGAAAGCATTAGATACTTCACACGCCCGAAGAAATAATTTGACCTGTAAAGTGTCTGAAATTGAGAAGAAGTTTATAGGGCAGGTGGATAGTCGATACAGAAGGCAAAAGATCCTAAAAGCTTCAGGACAATGGGAAACAGATTGGACCAAGGAAGAAAGGGAACACCAAAGAAAGGGTAGCAGTGGTCCAATAGCTTTAGACAAAGAGAAAAGGGGGAAATTATGTATACACAGGAGTCAAACATACTATGAGAACATGTTTGTGGGAGAGGTCAGTTGTGAATATGCTTTCCAATTTGAGTATTACTCCAAGGATATCCTGAAAGAGATGCAGGTAATCCCAAATGTATATTTTGTATGTGGAAGAAATGCATATGTGAAGCTACCAGATAATTGGTACGGATCATGTTATCTAGCAATTGTCTTTCCCAAAATATACCATGCTGAGGATTTAGAAACAACAAAGAGAGGAACACAAACTAGAGGGAGAAGAGATCTAGGTGCTGAAGAGGTAGTTGGGGATGTATTTGGTGCTGCATTCCCTTTCTTGGGATTGATACTGAATGACATCAAACTTAGAAGATTGGCTACAGTCGTAGATAGGTTATCTGCCAGTACTGCTAGAACCTTAATGCTGGTGGAGGGAGAGATGCAATCGATAAGGGCAATGGTTCTTCAGAACCGACTTGCTCTAGATGTTCTGTTAGCCAAAGAAGGCGGAGTCTGTAAGGCTTTGAAGGTCCAGGAATGTTGCACTTACATTCCAGACAATTCAAAACCTCTAGAGAAGTACATACAAAACATTACTGCCATTCACAATGAAATTGAGGATCTGACAAAGATAAACGTGTGGGAGAAAGTAGGTAAAGGGATGGGTAATGTTGGAGGTTGGTTTGCCAACCTAGGAAAGGGTATCATTTGGTACATATTGAAACCCATCATCATAATTGTGATTTGTGTAATCACTTTGTGGGGATTGGTGCGGCTGTACCAATGGTATAGAGCAAACAGGTTGCAGAGATCCATGAGAGAACAGGAGAGAAGACTGACTGCGATGCAGGATACTCAATACAAGAGTCTGAGGGCTCTAGAAACAATGAAACGAGGGGGTATTGCAACAACTTCAGTCTGAAAGATCCTACATTTTAGAGATGGTGTTTTGATGGTGATGACTCCTGAAAGTCATCAAAGGGGGGACTGAGAGAGCACAAACCAAGAAAAAATGTAGAAGTGCATCATATTTACAAGCACGTTGCGTTAGTTAGTAAATCACATATAAGAGTGCTACATATATAGAGTGAAAATATATATAAATGTTTAATTAGGTTAAGAATGCATATATCCGTGTGAAAAGCTAGTATAGAATCTTGTAGAAATGTTAGGAGATGTTTAAGTTTCACGTTATGCAGCAGTGGGTAAGAAAATGTATTTTGACAAACCATGGAAATGTGTAGGCCACATGGCTATTCACAAGAGACAAATAAGTGCTGCTACATTATCCTGAAGATGTGGATTTCGATATCGTTAATCTAAAATATTATTAATCATAGAATTGAAATATGTTTTATATAGATGTGTTGCATTGTATTAAAGAGTGTTGGTTAGAATACTGTTTAAGTGAAGAAATTAAATGTTTTCAGAGGAGCAGAAGCCGTTCTATGTAATCCTGATAGGCCTGAAAAGACAAAGCCATTCCTTTTGATCTAAATGTGCTCGTTAGGGGAAAGTCGTGCTAGGCACTAACTGTAAATCCTTTTACATGCTTTATGGCCCAAGATATGGTGAGGGTTGGAATTTGAGGCCCACAGTATATGTGTCCGTTGCAGGTGCGAGGAGCCCTAATCAGTACTATGATGAACGGTCCTTTTGTTCAAGAGAGCCAGGCACAGGCCTGTAGGAGTCTTCAGGAATTTTAAGGGGTACTGTCTCGCTGAAGAAGAAGCCTGGGAAGCAAGGTCAACTTTAACGAAGGGTCCAGAGGAGGACCTGCCTGGAATTTGCCGCCAGAATCGATACCACGTGAGGGGCGTCTCAAGGGGCGTTCCTATTGGAAATGTGATTTTGTATTAGGGAAAGCACCCCGGGGAGGAGACAGATCAGAGGGTTTGAGAAGCCTAAGAGAGTGGATGGATAGGCAGATAGAGAGACTGCAAGAAACCAACTTGACTCAGAGACTAAGGGAAGTGTGTGATCTTCTTAGGAAGTCACCACTGCTGACACCTTTTTAGGTTAAGATTTTGTTAAGTAGGGATGTCACTTAGTCTAGTGTAGGGACAGACTAATCTGAACTTTTCCTTTCTGTAAATGACTCTCAAGTTGCAGATCATAGCTATTCTTGCAACGTTGCTGATTTTTGAATTGGCTTTGATAATATTCTTCGGTAGACTAAAAGCTTTTAGAGAATATCAGTTTATATTAGTATCTGTGTATCTTTTGAATCTTATGCTGAGAATTTTGTATCTCCAGCTGTTTTTGGCTTTACAATAAACTTTTAAAACTTTCCATGATAAGCGGTTCTTTAGAGTGGTTTAAGTTCTTAATTGACTAACCTAGTAGTAGATTGTCTTTTACTCAATGACAGGTACCAACGATTCAGTCGACTTGATTTGGGATCTGGTAAGGTAACTATAGACCAGAAATCCCGCGTTAACAAAGGTACAGCACAGAGAAACCCTTCTGCTGATTAGCGATTACTCACCCAAATGAAAATAGTGCAAAGATGCAGGTTGAAATTGATTAAAAAACCAGTACAGATTTGACCACTCCTGGAGTCCGGTACAGTCCAACATTCATTCGGCTATTTTCTTTTCTCTGTGAGTTTGACATTACACGTCAAATCAATCACCAAACTGCCTTGGTGTCAAAGAGCATGCTGCACGCGGCCACATCAAAGTCATGTAAACCTAGAAGTCTGTCTGGCCCACCAGCAGCGTTGTTGTCAGATGCTCGTCACCTGAAATATGACGCCGCGTTAATTAGACATGCCAACGGCCTTGCTGGCCATCACATTCTAGCTTCAGAATGTTGAGAGATGTGTGTATACAGCATTTCAAAAGTCGCAAACACAGGGACCATCCAGCGCATGCCAGCAAAAGTAAAGTATTCCAAAAGGCACGCGCAAGGTGAACAAGAAAATTAACAGAAAGGCTTGCACTTCCAAAAATTGTGATACCTTCAGTAGTGTACAATAGATGTACTACACTCGTGTGCCTCCAAACGCGCTGCCATCAATAGTGCACGACCGATTCACTACTCCTTGTAGCACTACTCAAAACGACAAGAGTACTCACACCATAGACAGAGTCCTGAATCCATTTCACCATATACAAGTGCACTGTTAACTGCAGACTGAAAGCAGGTCAAACAGTGCTTAGCCAGCACAGCTTCTTCAAATTATACTGTTGCAGCTCACCAGCTATAGAACGCGCTATCGTAAAATCACCACCATCGCAATTAAGACAGATCAAAACACTCAAATGCTGGTTTAAATTTCAAATAAGCTGACGGTCCAGTTCACACTAGATAAGCATGACAGTATCAGACCAGCCAGCACAAGTCCTTGTTGGCTCCAATGTAATTTTAGCTCAGCAGTGCCTGTTGCCCTTGGCTGAGGCTGTCTAAAGGAAACAGACACCAGTGGGGCTTCCAGGTGCAATAACTCATAACACGCTTAGGCATACATTAATAAGCAATCCTCTTGTTTTCTTCCTAGTTTATTGCAGATATTCAGTTACACTCCAGATATTTCTCTCCTCCTCTGTCTCAACAGTGGCTTTTCCTCCACGGTAGGTCCGTTTCCGCTCGCAGCCAGTGTAATAATATAAGAAGGACTGTAGGAAGAGTTGATGGTGAATCCAAAAGGCATTTTATTCTTTAGATTAAAGTAGGAATTTTAGGTTACAGGAGTTGCAGATTAAAAGATGGTTGTAGCAGTAGCAGCCACACTGGGAGAGGCCTCCCAGCTGCTCAGCCCACACACACCAACTGACATTTCACTCAATCAGACACACAGGAACATTCGATGACATCACTCACACAATGGTTGAGCAGCAGGGCACAGAATACAAAGAAAGGACTAAACATCTAGAAGAGCAGGATACCACACAGGAGTTACATTTAACAGGGCTAATCTAGTCCAACAGCAAAGTCCATGTGCCTGCTCTGCAAGCATATTTACTACACAGTTTATGTCATGGTTTTGACCATGGTTGATTGTCTCCAGGCAGCTATACAGAGGTTGTGTACTTACATTGCAATGTTCTACCCATCCTGGTCAGTAATGTTCACTCTATTTGCACCTGCTGGCTGCTTGGTGTAAGTGGATCTGAGTGTCAGTAGCGGTCGGCAGTAGGTGTTACTGCAGGGCGGTGACGTGGGCAGGGGGAGGGGCAGGGTGGAGGGTAGTAATGTATGGATTACGGAGTTTAACAGGTAAGTAAACTTTTAAATAATTAAAACAAATTTTGTTGCGCGCACTGCATCACCAAATGTGATGCAGTGCGCACAACGAAATTTGTTGAAAGTTAATAGCTCACTGTTCTTTGTTAGGATTTTAACTTATAAACTGCAAGTAGTAAAAGGATTTCACTGATAAAAGCAGTAGCCCACTGACCTATTTACAATATGTGCACTTTGTGATGGGTCTGGTACATTTTCTTTGCAGCAGGCACATTAACCCTCTGCGCTATCTTTCCATGAGTCGAAAACTTCCACTAGACAAATCTCCGATCTCGCTCTAGGAAGAAGTTTATTCATCAGAGTTATTATGACATTTTTATTATTGCCGAAAAGAGCTGGCGGCCAGGAAGGAGGCAGCAAGTGCTTTTAAAACCATAATATACGAGGCCCCCACTCAAAGTCAGCGCCCGTTGCGGTCACACCAGTCGCACTGCCCTAGAGCCAGCTCTTCTCAGGGGTCCTGTGACCTCAGTGACAGAGTCACTGTTGCCCTAGGGTCTGCTACTTTGTAGGTCTGCCCGCAAGACTGGAGATTAACTTTAGTATGGATTGTGGTGGGCAACCCTTCAAGGTGATCCCACACTTGCCACTGCAAGGGTCCACCTGATGGTGCTAACACACCAGGGCTTTTATGGTGCCTTCTAAGGTCTAGTATGGGAATGTGCTCTCTGAAGAGAGTGGTCTGGGGGACTGTTCATGAAGGTTGAACCTGGTTCCCCAGTTCTAAATTCAGCATCTCTGCCCCCAGTGCTACATCTGCTCCCTCACTGAACACCATACTGCCCCACTGAGAGAAACTCATACTGCCTTCAACTACAATCCAATTTGACTTGCTATAAATAACTGGATGCAACTCAATTCAAATTACAAACTAGGCAAGAGCAATATGCTGCCTAAAAGAAAAGGTAACAACATCCTGGAAAAAGAAAACACTCATAAGGAATGAAAGATTTAATAAAGCATTTAAAATGTAAGCAGGAACATGGTGAACTTAACGCTTTTACAGTCATTATTCAGAAATCAACAAGTATTTTTGCCTGAAAAGTTAAGGACATAACAACAGGGCCCAGAAAGGACCCATTTCAATGTCCACTGCTTATATGCTTACAAAACATAAGCAGTATGGTTTCAAAAGACCACATTTGTGAACACAAAGCCGCCGTACACATTTTGTTTTCCAATCCCCCCATCAACCAGGTATTGCAGTACCTCCAGGTAGGAGGTACTGGAGGAAAACAATGCTGTTCAAAGAAAGACAATAAACCAAAAGTAGCTCTTTACTGGCAAACTCTGTAAAGTGGTGCTAATGTGTTGGGGTTTGAAATAAATAATCTGGCCACTTTAAGAACATTCCATCTTGCTTTATTTAATTATTTTTCAGAGTTTGAACATTTTATATCCAAGGCTCCTCTTTGGAATAGAAAAATTTCAAACCGGCATTTCCAGCAAAAGTGGTTTTCTTTTTTGCATCCATTTCACAGGGGTACAAATGGACGACAGGAAGAAACGGTGAGAACCATTTCTTGATTCATGATTTTCGGTAAGTGAGAAGGAGTTAGACAGAACAAGAGGGAATAGGAGTAAGAAAGAGGGGGCAGCTGACGCCAGCGGCAGAGCAGAAGCAGACACCTTCCTTGTCTTGTCTGGGCAGGAAGTAAGAGACAGAGACCTTTTCCTTCTCTGCTCCCCGCCCGTCCACGAAAAGAATATTTCTGACGTCCAGGGACGCATGTTCATAATAAAAAAAGTAGGGGAACGGAATCTACAGAATTAAAGAAGTAGGCTCACGCTGTGCCCTGCTGTTCCCGCCCACTTCGACCACTGGATGTGTGGCATGTGAGGGGTGCAAGAGCTTTTGCATCACTGAGTTATTTGTGAAACAAGGAGAAGCATAAACATCATATAAGCAGGGAACACAAGCCTTACAGAGTCATCAGTGCCACAAAGAAAAGCAAATGTGTAGCATATGCAGGGTGAATGCAAATGGACCTCACACATTCACATGGCTTAGGTACCATGCAATGGCAATAGCAGAAACAATGCTAACTTCAGGAGCACTGCTCATGCCAGGTCAGCAATTACAGGTTCAGAGTATTGGCAGACGTGACACTTTCAACCACCTCACGGCAATCTGCTGAACAAAGAACAAAGCAGGTGCTCCTCTCCCTTGGCAGTCCACCAGATCGGGTTCATTGAATGAGGCAGAGTTCCTTGCCTATTCCTTGGTTTATGGACCCTGCTCCTATGAGAAGAGACAGCCAAGATTCCTATCTCAGTGCTACCCTTTCCTCTCCATGGGTGTCGAGAGCTTCAAGAGTGAAACCGGAACAATAGATATGCTGGAAGTTCATGTCAATGTTCAGATGAGAGGGTAGTTGACTTAATCTGACTGACCAATCATATTAAAAGTTAGTCCCAAACATTAGAAGGGAACAAATGAAATGCAAGAGCTTTTAATATACAGTGCCAAATCTTCATGGAAACCAGCAGCAGGTGAAACTAACCTCCTGTTTTGTGTATTCCAACTCAGACAGCTCTGTCTACAGAAAAGAACACATAATGTGAGGTTGGGGTAGGCAACCTTTCTTTATTGCAAGCAATGTCTAGCCTGGACTAAACTTTCGGTCATATATGAATATATATATATATATATATATATATATATATATATATATATATATATATATATATATATATATATATATATATATATTACCTACTGGCGGTCGCCAGTAGGTAGTTATAGTTAGGATCGTTTTCCATAGGAAATCCGCAACATTCTATTGGGAATAACTTTGGCGCCGAATGAGGGATCTGCCTGTAATTTTTCTTTACTTTGCCTCGCTGCGCTCCGTTCCTTCCCTGAAAGTTTCGGGGGGATCCGTCAAGCGGGGGCCAAGAGAAAAGGGGGGTCCCAAAACATGTTTTCCCCATGTTAATTTCCATAGGGCGGTTGGACTCACTTTTAGCCCGAACGGCTGAATGGATTTCCACCAAACCTGGCAAAATTGTAGGGACTGGTACCCCGATGTGCCTTTGCTATGTCTCAAGATATATGCTCCAGTGGTTTTTGCGAAAATTAACTTTGAAAAAATATATATTGGGCTACATTGGGCTATATATATGTTAGAGCCCAAATGTAGCCCAATGTAGCCCAATGTAGCCCAATGTAGCCCAAAGATGGCCACCAGAGACAAAAAAAAACAAATGTAGCCCAAATATCAGCCAGATGTAGCCCAACTATAGCCCAATGACAGAATGTCCCAGAGTGTTATAAAGAACAACTAGAGCGCTAACAATCTTACTTATGACAAAAGTATGGCACACCTGAAGTCATCTTGATTGGAATAAAGTGTTAACACTTAAAACATTTAATTTGCAAAGGAACAAAATGAGGGGGTTCATTTTGCCATAGAAATTATGATTAGTGCTGAAGAAAGAAAAATGAGGGCACATTTTGAGTGACTTCTCAAATCCTCTTATATTTCATTAAAAAAATTCTGATATGCAGTCTCCCAAGATGGCCACCAGAGACAAAAGAGCCCAAATGTAGCCCAAATATCAGCCAGATGTAGCCCAACTATAGCCCAATGACAGAATGTCCCAGAGTGTTCTAAAGAACAACTAGAACGCTAACAGTCTTACTTATGACAAAAGTATGGCACACCTGAAGTCATCTTGATTGGAATAAAGTGGTAACACTTAATACATTTAACTTGAAAAGGAACAAAATGAGGGGTTTCATTTTGCCATAGAAATTATATATATATATATATATATATATATATATATATATATATATATATATATATATATATATATTACCTACTGGCGGTCGCCAGTAGGTATATATAGTTAGGATTTTTTCTCTATGGGTTTTTTGAAAATTCTATGTCTAATAACTTTGGCGTTTGTGGACGGAATTGGCTGAAATTTTCAGGAAAATGGCACATTTTGTTTCTGAGCAGCCCCTGAAAATTGGGGGGGGGGTTCGTCCAGGGGGGGTCGAGAAAAAAGGGGGGTCCCAAAACGTGTTTTTAACATTGAGTTTTCCATAGGGCGGTTGGCCTCACTTTTAGCCCGAACGGCTGAATGGATTTGCACGAAACTTGGCAAAATTGTAGGGACTGGTAGCCCGATGTGCCTTTTGTAGGTCTCAATATATGTGCTACAGTGGATTTTGAGAAATTAACGTTTAAAAAAAGATATATATCTGTAACAGCGGACCGGGCAGCGCTCCAGGACGCGTACTTTTCGCGCAACGGAGCTTTGTGAAGCGAAGCTGATTGGTTCTCCGGCGTCTGTCAACATTCCAAACAGTCCGTAGCGGCCGCCATCTTGTCTCTCGGTAGGATCGAGAGACAAGAGGAGGCCAAAGCGAAGGGGCAAATGACCATAAGGGGGAATAGTAGATCCTCGCTGACCCCCTAGGTTTGATGTGGAGGTTTTAAAAGGGCCCCGCGGGGCAAAAAAAAAAAATAATAATAATAATCGAACGGCTGAATGGATTTGCACGAAACTTGGCAAAATTGTAGGGACTGGTAGCCCGATGTGCCTTTGCTAGGTCTCAATATATGTGCTTCAGTGGATTTTGAGAAATTAACGTTCAAAAAAAGATATATATCTGTAACAGCGCACCGCTTCGCGTACTTTTCGCGTTACGGAGCTTTGCGAAGCGAAGCTGATTGGCTCTCCGGTGTCTGTAAACATTCCAAACAGTACGTAGCGGCCGCCATCTTGTCTCTCGGTAGGATCGAGAGACAAGAGGAGGCCAAAGCGAAGGGGCAAATGACCATAAGGGGGCATAGTAGATCCTCGCTGACCCCCTAGGTTTGATGTGGAGGTTTTAAAAGGGCCCCGCGGGGCAAAAGAAAAAAATAATAATAATAATCGAACGGCTGAATGGATTTGCACGAAACTTGGTAAAATATTAGGGACTGGTAGCCCGATGTGCCTTTGCTAGGTCTCAATATATGTGCTTCAGTGCATTTTGAGAAATTAACGTTCAAAAACAAGATATATATCTGTAACAGCGCTCCGCTTCGCGGAGATAAAATTATATCTGTATTACCTAGCTGTTGCTAACACCAGTTAGCGACGGCTAGTAGGAGATTGCGACCATCTTGGGCCCCACTTTGCATGTGAGTGATATTTATCACTAATGACATGCAAAGTGGGCATGCCAAGATGTTAGCGACTGGAAACAGTCGCTAACATCGCTATCTCCTATTATCAACTTTTGGAAATATTCGAGATAAGCGCGAATATCTCCAAAAAGTAACAGCTGCCCTGAGCAGTTCTTAGCCATGTTATCCAATGGGAGGTGGATAACATGGCTAAGAGCATTAGCTCGGTAATGCATGAATATCGCTGAGTTTTCAGCGATATTAATGCATTGCGGTCGTTTTTTATCGTATTTGCGATAAACCTTGATAATAGCAAGGTTTATCTGTGATAATTTCTGACGGTAAAAAAATCTTTGCAATGCATCGTTAGGGATAAATATCGCTTAACTTTGGTAATATGCCCCAACGTCTGTTAACGTTCGATTCGAAGGAAATCAGGAAGTGTTGAAAAACATTGTCTGCGCCATCTTGTCTTTTTTCAAATGCCACACTTTTGTCGTGCACGGCAGCCATTTTAGATGCCTTGACCAGACCCACTCTGTGCACGCTGTCGATCCTTAGCATGGCTCCCCACCCTCGCAAGCATCTCACCCAGGCAGTGGTCACCCCCGCTCTCTGTCTTATGCATGGGTAATAAACCTCCCCCCATCTGCGCTGCTCTTCCCTGAGAATCACACCCTGTGCCCGCCCGACACCTCCCTTTCGCCCTATTCACTACCGCACCCTCTGACACTCCTTTTCCTCTGTGTCCGATTGTCCAGGCCGGTCCTAGGCTATCAGCTAGCCCTGCAGATGTAGTTTATGGCCACAGCTGTAAAGAATCACCCCTCTTCAAAGGAGTTATAGTAGATCAAGGCCCACACTCGATGAGATCCGTCACAGCAGAAGCGTTGCTATTATCTGAAAACCATCCTGTATTGTGATTGGGGAGGGGACCGAGCGGGAAGCCGAAGATTCCAGGGATGACTCTTTGTACATCAAAGTTTTTACAATTATGTGTCACATTAAAAATATATAGCACTCCGACAAAGTAGTAAGATTATAAAACTTTAATAATTTATAAATATACACAAGAAAACAAAAATAGTAATAACATATAAACATTTTTAGGGAAAAACAACGAAGTAGCGGTCGGCTGTGCGAATAGTCCCAACGCAGCACAACGTCCAGATTTCCGGCGTGGGGCGTCGCGGGGGGTGGGTCATCAGTAGCAAACTGTTGTGCGAATAGTTCCAAGGCAGCAGAACGCGCCGAAATCTAGATGACACGAAAGTGATGTCTAGTAAGTTGCCACCCAGCAAATAACGGCGTGGGGCGTCGCGGGGGTGGGTCATCAGTAGCAAACTGTTGTGCGAATAGTTCCAAGGCAGCAGAACGATGGCACCAAGGTGATGTCCAGTAAGTTGCCGCACTGGTTTTGGTATCCTACAATGCTGCTCCGAATAACGGCGTGGGGCGCCCCGGGGGAGGCGGCGTGAACGGGCCTCTCCAGGTGGAGTGTCATCTGTTGTAGTGGGGCGCCCCTTTACCGTTTCAGTTGCCATTCCGTCCGTTTTTGGTCCACTGTGTCAAAAGCCGCAATTCAGCTGAGTTGCGCCCACTCTTGCGGTGCAGCGATAGGCGGCTGTCACAGGACTCTCAAAATGGCGGCAGGCTCTTTCCTTTTTGGGCCTGGTCCACTGAAATGGCCCTGGGACACCTTGGAAATCGGACGCTTGTCTGCTAGGTCTTGGACCCCATTCTCGAAAGCGTCCCCTCCGCCTTGAGAATTCATCAAACGTTTTGGGGGCCCCGACTCCTGCAGGCTTCTGGTGGGGAGCGGCTGCCATGATTGCTCGCGGAATGACCACGACGGAGCTACGAGATGGTGGTGCTCTCATGCTGACGCCAGTTTAGTCTGAAACATCCAGAAACAAGGTGGGGCTTTCATCGTTTGGGAAAAAAAAAAAGTTTTCATCCAATGAAAAGTGTTGTTTTTAGGTCATATGATCAAGCCTTCCATCATTAGGAAACCAAAAGTAAAATGAACCAATGAAAAGTTTTATAAACAAGTCACATGACCTGTTATGCGGCATAGGGTATAAAATGCGGAGAAAATACGTTGGCACGTGAGGCGGCGTCAGTAGCGGACCGATGTGCGAATAGGCCGAAGGCAATACAACGCGCCAAGATCCGGATGGCACCGAGGTGGTGTCCAGCAAGTTGCAGCACTGGTGTGGCCATCCTACAATGCTGAAAGTCGGCGTGGGGCGCCCCGTTGGCCTGTGAGTTTGCGTCAGTAGCGGACCGATGTGCGAATAGGCCGAAGGCAGCACAACGCGCCAAGATCCGGATGGCACCGAGGTGGTGTCTAGTAAGTTGCCGCACTGGTGTGGCCATCCAACAATGCTGAAAGTCGGCGTGGGGCGCCCCGTTGGCCTGTGAGATGGCGTCAGTAGCGGACCGATGTGCAAATAGGCCGAAGGCAGCACAACGCGCCAAGATCCGGATGGCACCGAGGTGGTGTCTAGTAAGTTGTCGCACTTCTGTGGCCATCCTACAATGTTGAAAGTCGGCGTGGGGCGCCCCGTTGGCCTGTGAGATGGCGTCAGTAGCGGACCGATGTGCGAATGGGGCCAAAGGCAGCGCAACAATATTTTCTGACTGACACCACAAGGCGCTGAGATGCCAAGATCCGGATGGCACCGAGGTGATGCCTAAGTTGCGGACTGATGTGCGAATGGGGCCAAAGGCAGCGTAACAATATTTTTTGTATGGAAGATACCACTAGGCGTTGAGATGCCAAGATTCGGATGGCACCGAGGTGATGTCTAGCAAGTTGCTGTACTGGTGTGGTCATCCTACAATGCTGAAACTCGGCGTGGGTCGCCCCATTAGCCTGTGAGATGGCGTCAGTAGCGGACCGATGTGCGAATAGGCCGAAGGCAGCACAACGCGCCAAGATCCGGATGTCACCGTGGTGGTTTCATAGTTGAGAGGCACTTCATCTGCAGTGGGGCGCCGAGATCCGGATGGCACCGAGGTGATGTCTAGCAAGTTGCTGTACTGGGGTGGTCATTCTACAATGCTGAAAGTCGGCGTGGGGCGCCCCATTAGCCTGTGAGATGGCGTCAGTAGCGGACTGATGTGCGAATGGGGCCAAAGGCAGCGCAACAATATTTTCTGAAGAGAAGACACCAAAAGGTGCTGACATTCCAAGATCCGGATGGCACCGAGGTGGTGTCTAGCAAGCTATGCAGTTGAGTTGTGTGCGCACTTGCGGCGAATAGGTCGAAGGCAGCATAACAATGTTTTTTGAATAGAAGACACCACAAGGCGTTGAGATTCGGTTACCACCGAGGTGATGTCTAGCAAGTTGCCGCACTGGTGTGGCCATCCTACAATACTGCTCCGAATAACGGCGTGGGGTGCCCGAAGGGGGGGGGAGCCGGCGTGAATGGGCCTTCCTAGGTGGAGGCTCGTCTGCTGTAGTGGGGCGCCCCTTTACCGTTTCAGTTGCCATTCAGCTGAGTTTCGGCTGCTCTTGATGCTACAGCGACAGGCGGCTGCAAGAGGACTCTCAAAATGGCGGCCTGTTCTTTGGATTTGGGCCTGGTCCACTAAAATGGCCCTGGGACACCTTAGAACTCGGACGCTCGATTTTTTTTTCCTTTCCTGTACATGCAAAAAAAGGTAAATGCCCGGTACGTTACACGCTTCATCTGCCACGATGAACTCTCCAGAGGAACCGAAAAAAAATATAGTTGTGGTAACTATACCATGCATCGTCATATGGAGAGGTGGCACCAATTAATTATAGTGCTGCATAAAAGAGAGATTTGGAGGAGAACCCCTGACCTGCTAGTACATTCATCAAAGAAGTGGCACTGAGAGCTTCAGAGGCAAGGGAAACGGTCCCAAATATTTAGAAGAACTTTGGAAAGATTAAAATGACATGTTTAGATTGTGGCAAATTAATTTCATGTGGACAGATGAGTGTTACTCTAATAAATACAGCATATGAACATCATCATAGTCGATGGTTGGTAGAGACATTTTGACTATATCCTGGACCTGCCCGTCCTCGCCCAAAATGGCGCCGGAATAAATGGGACTCGTAACTCCTTGTTGTGTACTGGTTGCAGAACCTTGAAATCACGAGATACGTATGCAGTTTTGAAGCACATGGCGGGCGGGGACGAGAATTGATTGACTATTTCGACATCCCTATTGATATTAAGTTCTGATGTGTTATTGATTACTGTACTGTTGAAAGTTCGAATTAACGTCACCCATGGTACTTGCCCGCAAATGTATATCTAGATAATTTTATTGTAACTGGCCCTGTCGTATTTTAATTATAAAATGTACGTCCACCGATTCCGTAACTGTTAGACACCTTAGTTCTTGCAACCTAATGGCCCGCCCGTTACGTTCCTCTACAGTGTAAATGTCTATTCATCATATACGATTACAGTTTGCTCTGTGGCAGGCCCACGTGGTTATAGGCTCGTATTTGTATAATGAAATTTTCACAATAAAGGTTTTTAAAAGAAAACATGGTAGTAGTATATACATTGGTAAAGTTTTTAATAATAGTGACTGTTTTAGAATCATTAAAAGGCAAGTGAAATAAAGCAGACCAATTACATGAAGGGTAAAAGGTATAAAACGAAGGAACGCAGTAAAGATAAATGGTCAAGGGCTGTTGTGTTTTCTATTCCTGCAACATAAAGTGATCGATAAGAATCTCATATTCAGGCGTATCGGCGACTAAGACAGCAGGTCGACCCTCTTTTGCTCAACGGCTCCGTCATGGGACGAAGAAACGCTCTTTTTCTCGAAAAAAGAATATATTTTACTTGCAGGACAGTTGTAAAATTTCCGGGAAAGTACATTAGCCTGGAACATTATAACATATATTTAAGAAAAAATAATGTTCGGAAGTAATGAAAAGCGTAATTTTTAGGTCATATGACCAAGCCTTTCATCATTACAATAAGAAAAGTAAAATGAACCAATGAAAAGTTTTATTAACAAGTCACATGACTTGTTATGCTTACGTTACGCGCTGCGCGCCCCGGATGACTTCCGGATGCGCTAACGCGGCGC
Organism: Lissotriton helveticus; assembly: GCF_964261635.1. Lineage (NCBI taxonomy): Eukaryota > Metazoa > Chordata > Amphibia > Caudata > Salamandridae > Lissotriton > Lissotriton helveticus. Next base: position 1,821,677,974 of record NC_136059.1, on the reverse strand, counting down.
GTCATATGACGCATTACGCGACAACGCAGGTACAGAATATAGTCAAAATGTCTCCACCAACCAGCGGTCGGAACACAACCCCTTTCAGCAGGCTAAATAGTTCTGTTAAATGACAACAGAAGGGACAGGCAACAAGAACCATCAGTCAAAGAGGGGAGGGCTAGTTCTTCTCTACCGGGTTACATTGGGGCGCTACCGGAACTGATCGAATTGGTAGTCTACAGTGTTTCTGGATGTTTCAGACTGAAGCTGGGGTTAGCATGAGAGCAGCACCATTTCGTAGCTCCGTCGTGGTCATTCCGCAACCAATCATGGCAGCCGTTCTTTATCGTTATTTTGGGCGGGGTGGGTGGCGGAGCCGAGCTGTTTTGCAGCCATCATTGTGTGGAGTTCAGTTCATCTCACTAGTTTTGTATTTGTCATGAGGGGTTGTTCCTAATGTTTCTATTTTAGCGAGGTCAAAAAGAGATCCCATTAGTGGCCTACTGATTTTGCTCGATTCCTTTTCTTTTTTTTTACACGATTTTTCGTTATCTGCAAAGACTAAACAGAGTATTGCGACTCTGTGTTTGTTTGTAAATAGAGAATGAACCAAAGAGAACTAATTCTAAAACAGTAAATACTTGGATAACAATCAATCAAATGGAGAGAGAAGCAGGCACGACGGATTACAACGGGGGCAAAGGCCTGCGTTAACTACCTTTCACTATCTGCAAAGAGAGAGTACTCCTAATAGAAATGAGGGGGGGGGGCACCATTCAAAGCAGATCAGTGTGCATAAACATGAAAATGTTTTCACTTACCACGTACTTGACATTCGACAGCTTATGATATTTGCTATTAAAAAACCATTGAAATTCACTGAAAAAACCATAGGTTATAGACCATATATAGTTAGGAATTAGCATTTACAAAACCTTGAAAATTCACTGAAAAAACCATAGGTTATAGACCATATATAGTTAGGAATTAGCATTTAAAAAACCTTATTTTACTCACACAAAACCATTGAAATTCCATATATAGTTAGTTGCACTAACTATATATCGCGCACCCGCAATCCACTGCTGATCATGTCACATATTACATCATTCATGACATGGTCAGTGACATCACTGATGACATCACTGATGACATCTCAAATGACATCACTGATGACATCACTGATGACATCTCATTTGACATCATTCTTGTGCTAATACGATAAACCTCTTCAGACTCTAATATAACCTTAGATACACTCAGTGTATACAGACACTCACACACTGCCACTCATCCATGGAGTTACTCACACACCCAGTCAGTCATGCAAAGAAACAATCTCACCTCCATTTCTTCAACTATACAGTTAAACACACCTTACTTATTGAAACATATACTAACACATATTTACTCTCTTATACAATCCCTGATACAAGTTCACAATGATCGATACAACCACTCACTCATTCAGTGGCTCTCATGCACAGTTATTTATATATGCCAACTCTCACATGTACTGTGTTTTACATATGTACTTACTATGACATGTAGCATTGAGATATCCATTCACTCATCAATACACTCATGCACACAGTCAACTGCCCATGTAGCTGTTTCCACATGCACTCTTGAACTCATACACCTAGTGAATAAACTGCTCACACATCTATGCATAGAGTCACACACCTTCCAGCCACCCCCACACAAACTCAATCTCCCATAGAAATACTTGGGCAACCAATTAATAACACATATAGCCTCTCGTATAGCTAATGATCAACACATGTAGCAGTTTACAGAACAACAGACATAATGATGCACAAATTAAGACAGTTTAGTCACTAACCCATGCATTCAGTGAGACACATTTAATCACTCACTCATACAGTCAGTCACGCACCTACTAAATCCTTCATCCAGACACTTATACATCCACTCATTCTTCAATATGTAAGACATATTTTAACTTTACAGAAACATACAGTCACTGGATGTTGTCATCAGTGATGTCATCAGTGATGTCATTTGAGATGTCATCAGTGATGTCATCAGTGATGTCACTGACCATGTCATGAATGATGTAATATGTGACATGATCAGCAGTGGATTGCGGGTGCGCGATATATAGTTAGTGCAACTAACTATATATGGAATTTCAATGGTTTTGTGTGAGTAAAATAAGGTTTTTTAAATGCTAATTCCTAACTATATATGGTCTATAACCTATGGTTTTTTCAGTGAATATATATATATATATATATATATATATATATATATATATATATATATATCGCGTTACAGTTCCCTCCAAAAAGAAGAACTCAGAGGCCAGAGGGAGTTCAGGGCAATCGCTCATTTATTTCACAGGCTCCCAGTGGCGGCGTATGCATTTCGGCTCCAATAGCCTCCTCAGCGCCCAAACACCGAGACAAGTCCTCCCAAATGGCTCCTTCCTACCAAAGTGATTTGCAGCATCTAAATCTCCTCCCCCTTAAGTGGTCGACTCACCCACTGTAGTTCGTGTGAAATCTCGAACCACAGATCCCAGAATGCATTGTGGCAGGCATCTCTGGCGGGTGGTGTGGAGGAGTGAGTAAAGCTGTAGGCTGGTGCTGGCAAGTAGGAAGGTGTGGAAGGCACAATGTCTTTAAGCCGCTGAAAGTCCACGGCCGTTGCCCTTGGTCCCTCGTACCACTACAACCAGAGGTGACACACTGTCGATCCACAGGGCAGGGGCAGTCAATGCGGACTGGAATCCCAGCTAGGTGAAATACCTATTCTCCCCAATGGTGCTGTGTGTTCTCTGGTGGTCACTGGAGCTTTTCGATCCCTCGAATGTTTAAACGCTGCAAGCAGCGTGGTGTCCAACTTCGCTCCAGGGCAGCTTAATGTAGCGGGGCCATCCGTTCTGCGTCGTTGGGCAGGCGCAGCAAACATCGCGTTACAGTTCCCTCCAAAAAGAAGAACTCAGAGGCCAGAGGGAGTTCAGGGCAATCGCTCATTTATTTCACAGGCTCCCAGTGGCGGCGTATGCATTTCGGCTCCAATAGCCTCCTCAGCGCCCAAACACCGAGACAAGTCCTCCCAAATGGCTCCTTCCTACCAAAGTGATTTGCAGCATCTAAATCTCCTCCCCCTTAAGTGGTCGACTCACCCACTGTAGTTCGTGTGAAATCTCGAACCACAGATCCCAGAATGCATTGTGGCAGGCATCTCTGGCGGGTGGTGTGGAGGAGTGAGTAAAGCTGTAGGCTGGTGCTGGCAAGTAGGAAGGTGTGGAAGGCACAATGTCTTTAAGCCGCTGGAAGTCCACGGCCGTTGCCCTTGGTCCCTCGTACCACTACAACCAGAGGTGACACACTGTCGATCCACAGGGCAGGGGCAGTCAATGCGGACTGGAATCCCAGCTAGGTGAAATACCTATTCTCCCCAATGGTGCTGTGTGTTCTCTGGTGGTCACTGGAGCTTTTCGATCCCTCGAATGTTTAAACGCTGCAAGCAGCGTGGTGTCCAACTTCGCTCCAGGGCAGCTTAATGTAGCGGGGCCATCCGTTCTGCGTCGTTGGGCAGGCGCAGCAAACATCGCGTTACAGTTCCCTCCAAAAAGAAGAACTCAGAGGCCAGAGGGAGTTCAGGGCAATCGCTCATTTATTTCACAGGCTCCCAGTGGCGGCGTATGTATTTCGGCTCCAATAGCCTCCTCAGCGCCCAAACACCGAGACAAGTCCTCCACGCGCAAGTTATAGTGAGTCCAACTAACTATAACGTGGGAATTTCAATGGTTTTATGAGAGTAAAATTTCCACCTAACTATAACTGGTGTGAAACCTATGGTTTTTTCAGTGAATATATATATATATATATATATATATATATATATATATATATATATATATATATATATATATTCACTGAAAAAACCATAGGTTATAGACCATATATAGTTAGGAATTAGCATTTAAAAAACCTTATTTTACTCACACAAAACCATTGAAATTCCATATATAGTTAGTTGCACTAACTATATATCGTGCACCCGCAATCCACTGCTGATCATGTCACATATTACATCATTCATGACATGGTCAGTGACATCACTGATGACATCACTGATGACATCTCAAATGACATCACTGATGACAACATCCAGTGACTGTATTTTTCTGTAAAGTTAAAATATGTCTTGAGTGGATGTATAAGTGTCTGGATGAAGGATTTAGTAGGTGCATGACTGACTGTATGAGTGAGTGATTAAATGTGTCTCACTGAATGCATGGGTTAGTGACTAAACTGTCTTAATTTGTGCATCATTATGTCTGTTGTTCTGTAAACTGCTGCATGTGTTGATCATTAGCTATACGAGAGGCTATATGTGTTATTAATTGGTTGCCCAAGTATTTCTATGGGAGATTGAGTTTGTGTGGGGGTGGCTGGAAGGTGTGAGACTCTATGCATAGATGTGTGAGCAGTTTATTCACTAGGTGTATGAGTTCAAGAGTGCATGTGGAAACAGCTACATGGGCAGTTGACTGTGTGCATGAGTGTATTGATGAGTGAATGGATATCTCAATGCTACATGTCATAGTAAGTACATATGTAAAACACAGTACATGTGAGAGTTGGCATATATAAATAACTGTGCATGAGAGCCACTGAATGAGTGAGTGGTTGTATCGATCATTGTGAACTTGTATCAGGGATTGTATAAGAGAGTAAATATGTGTTAGTATATGTTTCAATAAGTAAGGTGTGTTTAACTGTATAGTTGAAGAAATGGAGGTGAGATTGTTTCTTTGCATGACTGACTGGGTGTGTGAGTAACTCCATGGATGAGTGGCAGTGTGTGAGTGTCTGTATACACTGAGTGTATCTAAGGTTATATTAGAGTCTGAAGAGGTTTATCGTATTAGCACAAGAATGATGTCAAATGAGATGTCATCAGTGATGTCATCAGTGATGTCATTTGAGATGTCATCAGTGATGTCATCAGTGATGTCACTGACCATGTCATGAATGATGTAATATGTGACATGATCAGCAGTGGATTGCGGGTGCACGATATATAGTTAGTGCAACTAACTATATATGGAATTTCAATGGTTTTGTGTGAGTAAAATAAGGTTTTTTAAATGCTAATTCCTAACTATATATGGTCTATAACCTATGGTTTTTTCAGTGAATTTTCAAGGTTTTGTAAATGCTAATTCCTAACTATATATGGTCTATAACCTATGGTTTTTTCAGTGAATTTTCAAGGTTTTGTAAATGCTAATTCCTAACTATATATGGTCCATAACCTATGGTTTTTTCTGTGAATTTCATTGGTTTTTTAACAGCTAATATCTGTAGCTGTAAAATGTATTCTTCTTTAAATCCAAAAATATATTTTATATGTTTATGAATAATTTTTTTTTAAAATAATTTTTTTTCTTCGTTCCCGCTTCGCAAATCGGGAAGCTTCCCGTTAGCTGACCTTGATGCCGCGAAATAGACCGCGAGCCGGTAAACGTTTCTTTACCGCAAGTGCCGCGTTACAAAACAACATCGTGACGCCTCCCGTCCGCATGACGTTTCACGTTGTCGCGTGATACGTCATATGACGTACTACGTTAGCGAACTGGTACGCGAAGCGAGTCGCAAAGCGCAGGTTTCTGGAAGCAAACCGGGAGGCCCTGCAAAGCGCTTAACGTAAACACAGCAAGTCATGTGACTTGGTAATAACACTTTTCATTGGTTCATTTCACTTTTGGTTTCCTAATGATGTAAGACTAGGTCATATAATCTAAAATGAACACTTTTGATTGGTTGAGAACTCTTGTTTTTCCCAAATGATGAAAATCCCTCCTTCTTTCCTCACTCTGACTTTCATCATTGTGAGAGAAAGACCCTTTGTGATCACTGAGCAATGGCTTCTTTAGTAGCTTCAGCTGGTGCTTCCCCACCACCTCCACCACATCCAAGGAAGAGTGGACCACCTGCTCAAGTTATAATTCAACAAGAAGAAGAAGAAGAGGAACAGGAGGACGAGCACGAAGAGAGGCAGTTTTTGCCTGAGCAGCCCAGGACGTCTCACCGGAAAGAAAACTTCATTTGGCAATTTTTTAAAATTCCCAAAGGTCAGAAAAAAGTAAATGCAAGATACGTAACTTGCCTTATATGTCAAGATAGACTGTCCAGAGGGACCGACAAAAAATACAGTTTCGGAAACTACACAATGCATCGCCATATGACTAGGTGGCATCCTAACAACTACAGTGCTGCACAGTTTCGGAACGACCTAGATAATCTCCCTATTATGGCCAGAAGATCTGTTGTACCGGAAGTAACGGGACCAGAGGGCAGGGAGATGGTGCCAAATATACAAATGAGATTTGGTGAAGTAAAACACACCTGCGTATTTTGCGATGGATTCATTTCCTACGGAGAAAGAAGCATCACTCTGATCAACAGAGCTATTGACTATCATATGCAAGTTTGTCCGAAACGCCCAAAATAATAAATACTTCTTTTTTTTGTTTTGTTGCTCCTGTTGAGCCCTTTACAATGAATCGTTTTCATTGCCCCCTCCAAGAAAAACCCAAAAAAATATAAAACTGTTCCGAAAAATTCAAAAACAGTAAAAAAATGTTCAGAAAAATAAAAAAAAAAGTTCTTTTCAGAACTACCTCCCCGTTATTAAAAAATTGGTACAATATTTGGAACTGTGCCAACCTCTATTTCTCTTAGTTCGCTTCCTAGTTCGCTCGCCGGTACGCGAACTGGAAGCGAACCAAAAACAGTAAGTATAAGGGAGGGAAACACACACTTATGTTAAAATAAAGACAGCTATAGGGGAGTAAACTAGAGATACTATTACCCGTAATCCACTGCTGATGATGTCACATATTACATCATTCATGACATGCTCAGTGACATCATCAGCAGAGGATTGCGGGTTTTTTGACAACATGCCTTATCCACGGTTTAATAACGCTGCCTTTTGCTTTATATAAGTTTTCAAATTGTATGAAATATATACCAATAGGTCGTTATGAACCTTTAGGTAGTGCTTTTCTTCATGAGGTCTGGTCGCTTCCATACACATACAGATGTTTCAAAGATGATCAAGAAGTTTATCTGAATGGAGAGGAATGCACTGAGACTCCAGATCATTCACTAATGTGTAGGCACATACAGTTACACGGTTCATGCAACAAACACCGACCAAATATGGCTTGCGTGTTGCAAGGCACGCCAGTTCCTGCTATCATCCCCACGTTCAAGTTGTTGGAAAATGGTAGTTATTTGATGCTCAATAATGAAGATTGTTCTGAGTTAATTAAAAGTATTCCTTTTATCGTAACAGTAAGTGAACGGGTTATTTGCTGCAGAAATGTTCTATTTCCTCCCACACATGAACATAGGGAGTTTTCAATCTGGCCACAAATACCAACCTTGGGACACGTTTCAACGGCATGGCAAGAATAAGAGCTCTTTTGTCTCAGAGAGAGGTGGCCTTGAGTTCGGCCCGTGAAACTTTCGTACTTCACATAGCGAACACCCGTACAGAGGTGCACACCCTTTTCAATTAAGATTTGCCTTTCAATTTCAGCAACATGTTTCCGACTATCTTTAACGCATCCTCCACAAAGTCCCTGACACACTTTTTTAAAGTTGTTACCAGTGGCCTCGTGACTTCATTTGAGAAAATCTTTGGAGTCATCCCTGCTTCCTTTCATTGTATTTTCTGCACTCTGGTTCGTAGATTGGCATTTTTACTTGCATTACCAGCGGACGCTCTTGTGCTTTTTTACATTTTTAAATATGGATGTCCCTCCTATGCAACCTCCGACCCTGCAGCTGCTGACACTGTTCCGCAATCGCATGCTAGAATATTATGGCACAATGCCGTTGGCGATATTAAGCACGGCATATGGATTATCTTTTCGATTCTCCTACTTCACCTGTGTCCAGCCTGTATTTCACTGCCTGACCTGTGATTTCGATTGGGCCATTGATTTGTGTCTCTGCGGACCGGTTTCTCCTGACGTCGACTTTAATCAGCTGATGACTCCTATCATTACTCACGAGTTGGTTTGTCCTGGCGAAAGGATTATGGCTGTGGCATTGATGCATGGACTACTTGGTCCCTGGAATTTACTGGCGGCAGCACAGTCTTTCTTGGAACAGAGCTTTTTTGAAAACCCACCGAGCTCTCCTCTGATGGTGATAGAGGATCCGGTGCTGGGAGAGCACGTATGTTCTTTTCCGCTTTTAAATTGGATGGCTGAACTGTTTTCGGATGAAGACGGTGACTTCCTATTGGAGGCTGTTGCAGCTTATTTTGCATACACAGTTATGTCATAGACCTTTTTCATGTTTGATATGCTGAGTACTAGCATTTCATTGACAATTCATTAACTTATTTGTCAAGTTTTTATTATTTACCTTGCCTATTGGCTTAAGACTCGATAAAGTACTTGGCTGTTTTATTTTTCTTTAGCATTAAATTTTCCTAGTTTTTAATGCTTTACCTTGCGGACCGTCCACATATAAACTTGCAATCTGCTCTCATGAGATGGCACTTCTATTATCTTATTCAGTTCGTTTCCGGATCATGAGGAGGTGTCATCTAGGTCCTGGATATCTTTACACCGTGTTAAGTTAGCATGGGCTCATTACCGGTTTAAACGCCATTTTTCCTTTTTTGCAACTTCTGCACACGACACTTAGTTGTTGCTTTAGCTTTCCACCTAGTAGTTCATCGTGGTTTACATGAGAATAATATGTTATTGGTCTACTATCTGCTTTACTTGTTAAACTATATCTGTACAGCGAGTGCTAAAGTTTCAAGAACAACACGATACAGAATTGTTATGAGGTCTGATCTCCACGACTTCATACTCATAACATAAGTGCAACTTCTGCCAATTCTGGGCATGAGGCGGGTTTTATATTGCTTTGCCGAACACACATACACAACAGTTGATGCGGTTCACATGAAGAGAGAGCTGGTGTATGCTGATGTGATTCCTTCAAATCTAAGACACTAAAGTATGGGCACGCCCTAAACCAACACAAAGAGACCTTCTTAGCAAATAATATAATATGTGTATTAGGGAGGGTGAGATATAAGCAGCCGCGGGCCGTGGAGGGAGTTACGGTGAGGCAGGGAGGCGGGGAGGGGGAGAAGCAGGGTGGAGCCCTCTCTACCTTGCCCCTCCCCCTCCCCGCCTCCCTGCCCCACCGTAACTCCCTCCACGGCCCGCGGCTGCTTATAAGTGTTGCTAACTCTTATTCATTTACAGCATGTTAACATACTGTCACCATTCGCTTTTTATGTACTAGTAACTATGCTGGTAATTTTGCTACTGATAATATGTGTACTTGTATTCTCCACCCTGCTTCTCCCCCTCCCCGCCTCCCTGCCTCACCGTAACTCCCTCCACGGCCCGCGGCTGCTTATAAGTGTTGCTAACTCTTATTCATTTACAGCATGTTGACATACTATCACCATTCACTTTTTATGTACTAGTAACTATGCTGGTAATTTTGCTACTGATAATATGTGTACTTTTATTATCTAAGGTACTACGCCTGAGAAGACGGCATTAGTAAATAAACATTTCAAATACACATCTGTTCTTCTTAACTCCATTTTCTGGTTTCTAAGAAATCTATAACGACCGACTGTTCATGAGTTCCACGTATCCTGAGGTACTATAAGTTCATATTCTGGATTGTCTAAACATTGAGAGTTTGTTATATCCAATGTGACACTGTACCTAGCTTGCTAAGGAGTTTTTGATTACTAACGTGAGTTTTGGGACACCCTAATTCGCCGAGGTTCCAATCCTCTGTCCACAGTTCTGTGTGAGAACAGAAACCCTGCGACAGGGGCACCCCCGACCCTTGCTGGAGCTTCATCACACTTGCGATACAACTCCAGCAATGCATTCGCCGAGGTTCCAATCCTCTGTCCACAGTTCTGTGTGAGAACAGAAACCCTGCGACAGGGGCACCCCCGACCCTTGCTGGAGCTTCATCACACTTGCGATACAACTCCAGCAATGCGCCACCTTTACGGCACAGATACATCACGCATCTGTGCTGTTTTTGCCCCATGATGCGCCGCATTGTAAATGCAGCACACCATAGGTGACGGAACAGCGGCACAGAATGACTAACACATCCCTGGTGATGCGCCAGTCATCATAAATGTATCCCTATGCTTCTTATCTTGTTAGAGATGAACCGCCATACATATCATCAAAGTTTTTTGCATTTCCTAAATAGCGAACTTTAAGGAATAAATAGCGATTCTTTACCATTCCTAGTTTGCGATGAGCTATTTGCTAATTAGCCGAATGTAGCCCAATGAAGCCCAATGTAGCCCAATGTAGCCCAAAGATGGCCGCCAGACACACAAAAAAACAAATGTAGCCCAAATATCAGCCAGATGTAGCCCAACTATAGCCCAGTGACAGAATGACCAATCAGCTTCGCAAACCTCCGTTACGCGAAGCGGAGCGCTGTTACAGATATATATCTTTTTTTGAACGTTAATTTCTCAAAATCCACTGGAGCACATATATTGAGACCTAGCAAAGGCACATCGGGCTACCAGTCCCTACAATTTTGCCAAGTTTCGTGCAAATCCATTCAGCCGTTCGATTATTATTATTATTATTTTTTTTTGCCCCGCGGGGCCCTTTTAAAACCTCCACATCAAACCTAGGGGGTCAGCGAGGATCTACTATTCCCCCTTAAGGTCATTTGCCCCTTCGCTTTGGCCTCCTCTTGTCTCTCGATCCTACCGAGAGACAAGATGGCGGCCGCTACGGACTGTTTGGAATGTTGACAGACGCCAGAGAACCAATCAGCTTCGCTTCACAAAGCTCCGTTGCGCGAAAAGTACGCGTCCTGGGCCGCTGCCCGGTCCGCTGTTACAGATATATATCTTTTTTTAAACGTTAATTTCTCAAAATCCACTGGAGCACATATATTGAGACCTACAAAAGGCACATCGGGCTACCAGTCCCTACAATTTTGCCAAGTTTCGTGCAAATCCATTCAGCCGTTCGGGCTAAAAGTGAGGCCAACCGCCCTATGGAAAACTCAATGTTAAAAACACGTTTTGGGACCCCCCTTTTTTCTCGGCCCCCACTGGACGAACCCCCCCCAAATTTTCAAGGGCTGCTCAGAAACAAAATGTGCCATTTTCCTGAAAATTTCAGCCAATTCCGTCCACAAACGCCAAAGTTATTAGACATAGAATTTTCCAAAAACCCATAGAGAAAAAATCCTAACTATATATACCTACTGGCGACCGCCAGTAGGTAATATATATATATATATATATATATATATATATATGTGTGTGTGTGTGTGTGCCTGCGTGTGTGTGTGTGTGTGTGTGTGTGTGTGTGTGTGTGTGTATGTGTGTGTGTTTTTCATGCCAAGTCATAGTCTAGCCTCCTGGATCTGGTTGAGTCAGACCATGTGAACAGCAAATTATATCTCCCTCTCCTTCATTCATCAAGAGTATTAGACGGCAGACATTGCATTGGTAGGAAGTGAGAAGAGAGGTTCTACTCAGTGGGGACATGTAACTAGACGGCAGACAGCAGGCTCTGATTACCATTAACCCTATAAAGAACCTATGTACCTAGGCATTCCATGCCGACAGAGGAGGGGGAACACAGTTACACCACCCCATATTTCCAACTCACTCTTGTGCATGTAACACATAATCAGTAAAAATTAGGGGGTGCAGCTATGACCTACTATATTAATTTACCAGGAAGAATCAGTGGGAAGTGTCCTCATTCAAGGACAGGTATAAAGGCCTGTACCTCACTACTATAATCAGCTGCCACCAATAGTTAGTAGTGCCATAGCCTGGTCAAGGGGCAGCAGCTGCCCACGTGAAAAGAAGCACCACTTTGGTTGGACTCTAATAACCAAATAGAGTTTAGCATTGTGCTGCGAAGAAGTGTAGAGAACAGACCAGGAGTATTTTGACAAGGGTTGTCTGCCCAAGAAAGCATACTGCAACTGCCAGAATGATAACATGAGGAACAGCTGTCACGTGAACACTTCTAAAGGGACCTTTGGTGACCTAGCCCCACATTTCCTTGAAATACACTTCTGCATGATGTGGCAGCAGCATAGCACAATCTCTTTGCAGCCAAAGCTCTGTACTCCCATGCTTGTTATTTTATTATTATTATTTTTCTGGAAGAGGGATATATTTGCCTTTTCCAAGAATGGGAAGCTGAACAAAGGACACACAATTTGTTCTGCAAAATCTATACAATGCACCATTTTCAAGCAAACCATATCCTTTTCAAAATTCTTTACTGGCTACAGGCCATGCTATTGAAAGAGATGTCTTGTATGTTTAAACATTATATATTGCTATCAATGAGAATCCAGAGAAGGCCTTTATAATTGCCATTTGCCTTTTGCAGGACGTGATATACCATAAGCAGAGTTCTCCTCCAATTCCCTAATCAGTGCATGTTATTCATGCTTACATAAGTCCCTTCCTTCTTATAAATAGCTGGTGTAAAGGCGCTGATGCAACCATAAAAAGGGATGGATATTTCATCTTTGTTCTCTGGTGGGCACTAAAGCATGGAGCGCGATCATATTTCCTGCTTGCAGTATGTTTTTATTGCCACCCTTCTGCTGTGGCTCAGGAAATGTTTTACAAACGCACAGATTCGGGTGGGCTGGTGTCGTTGCCAGGACTCGCCTTGTGTGCCAGCTTTCCCCCTTTTGATATTATTTCACGGAAGTTGCGCGTTCGAAGCCCAAGGTGTCTTTCCTCAATGATGCGGCGCAGTCGAGATCCCACAGCGCCATTAAGCGCGTGCGACTGTCATGCAGAAAAGAGCCGGCCACATCTCCCCCGGGGTCTCAGGCGCAAAACACTGCAGATCGGAGACGTGGAGCTAGCTTCCAAGATGTCTGTCAGCGAGAACGTTCCTGACGAGGAAGCGAAAGTTATGAGGCATTCCCATATGTCTCAGTCCTCCAGGGTAATAACGCCTTCCCTTCTCTTTCTCCCCAGGCACGCGCTCTCCTTGCAAGAGAAAAAAAATAAAATTCGTGAGATTTTCTTAAATAATGAAATTCAGTGCTTTCTTATTTAAAATAAAAAAGTCGCTTCGAGGTATTTAGTGTCTCTGGTATCGCAGTATACGTAGATGAATGCTGTATGGTAAGGGTGCTGTAGGCGTGCTAATGTGCGATACACCAAAATGAATAACACGAGTTAAAAGCGTTGGAATTCTGTGAGAAGCCTCCCTCCACTGGTTGATCATTAAAACTAGTGTGGTGCTTAAGAGAAGTGTTAGCACGAGCTCACTCCCACAACATGTCCTCTCGGTAAATGATGCGATACAGCGCTACACGTTTATTGCAAGCTGTCTCAGGTGCAGCCACCCCCGGGGACGCTGGGGGTCGCAACCTCTGGAGTGGAGCAGATGATGAATGCACCGAGCTGCAGTGCCCACCACTGTGCAGGCTGTGTCTCCAGGCCATGCCATAAATTGCGCAAGAGGCCCAGTTTCTCTTTGTGCCTGACAGGACGCTCAGTACTCAGTAATATATGAAGTACTTGTATTTGAGTGAATACAACTTGTCTAACTGCAAGGTCCCCTTTTTAATGTACCTTGTGAAAAATGTTCTCTGGAGGTTGAGCGATGTTACAGATGTAGTTTTCTCGGCCTCCTTTTGCTTTGCTTTTGAGTAAGCAGCGAAAACGGCACAGGGTCAAATTAATGTTTTGGTCTAGAGGATAGGGCTGACACAACTTAATCGCTTAATAATCTGGAGTTTGTGTGTGACAAGAGCCATTAGAATTATTTTACAACTTGCAAATATCAACAACGTAAAGAAAGAAAAAAATACTTTCTCACTACCCTGATGGAGATTCGAGTCGTAATTTCGAATGAGCATCATAACAACAAAGCGATTGAGGCATTCACATTATTTGTTCATTCGACCAACTCCCTAGATGTGAGGAAATTAATGGAGAAGATGTTCTCGACATTTATGAACTCTTCCTTTACTGCAGGCAGGCAAGAAGAATCTTTTTTCACTCACATAAAAGCGTCGATGAACATTTCACCTGGCCGCGCAGTGCACATTTTATATGAATACATCGCACTCTGTTCACACATATATAAAGGCGTGCTCGTCCAATAAAGTACGTTTTATTCATACACCGAGCAAGTGCTGTGATTTGCACATCAGTTCATAGAGTTGAAGGTGGAGGGGGCGGGCTAAAGCTGGACGGGCAGCAGCATTTAAAATTCTGCAGAAACACTAAAACAAAATATCTCAGAAAATGAATTAATACCGAAACAGAAACAGGGCCTCATTATCAGTTACCCATTTTTAGGCGGTAATACTGCATCTGAGAATTACCAACATGTGCCATTTGGTGGGTGAGTAACGAAGAGCTCTTTCCAAACTCTAGACCTCAGAATTGAGCCTAGCGTCTGCTATAGCTGTTTGTACATCTTCCACCATGTGTGTGGTTAGGTCTCTGCAGAGAACCCAAAAAGAGAACTCTGCTCCTGGCCTCAACATTATGAGTTAACTATTTCTCCTCAATTTAGGGATCAGTTGGCGGCATCATATGAAAGTTTCCAATATGGCAATAATATGTGTTCAGATCTGGCATACACGTGATAACAGAAAGTTCAGGTGTGGCATATGTCCAACACTGCTGTTAGTGTGGTATCAAAAAAGGGTTTCAAATCACACAATCTTTACTAGCCAGAAGACAAAAGAGTTTTGTAAGAAATTGGGTTATTAGTTTGCAAAGCATACAAGTCCTTTACCATTAATACGTTTGTAATTGTCGTTTTATTGGGAACCAAATAACCCATGGTAGAACGTGACTCTCAGTTTCGCAATTGCCAACAGTGTAAGGCCCATTCAGAGGACATGGTGCGGACTAGCAACCTCAGCTCACTGGTACACAAAAACAACACTTAAGTGTCCAGTCACTGTTTTTCCTTATACAAATGTAAAGTGCTTTTATTATACACTCACACACACTACTAAATACTATGCATTAAATTACAAACATGTATAATCAGTGAGATGGAAATACCTTTGGTGACACTCTCATATCATGTTACACCCCTAGTTGGTCCTCAACACTATAGTCATAATATCCGCAGGTACATGAGGTGCAACATCATAATATAAGGGGGAGTCATTATCAATAAGGTAGGTCTACTGGCTTTGTCAGAGTGTCACCATAACAGTAAAAGCAGCCACATGTTAATATTCACGAATGCAAAGCCTCTAAAGTCAAAGGAGACACTATCAATATGGAATACATGTTATGACCCATCATTGAAGTCAATAGGATTAGAGCTAAGTCAATAGCATTAATTACACTGTAAATCCTTAGATTTTTCACCACTACTATTGTCAATAAAGCACTGTTAAAAAACATTTGTCCCAGAGTGTTTCTTCAATATTCTGCCATTGCAATGTTTGAAGAAAACAAAAGGAGATTTTTGCTTTCCAGGGCAAAAGAGCAAAAGCACCAGCTCCAGATGTGCTTTATATTTAATGTGATCCTCTCTCGGGCCAGTGATCCGATGACCAGGGATCTGATCCCTTGAGAAAAGAAAGATGATTAAAAAAAAAAAACTTTCTGGGGACTGCTAAGCTCCTTGTGACCTACCATAACCCATTTCAAAACCGTTGGTGGTGCCCTTGCCCATTTAGGGACAGCACACAGCACAAATCACGATTTGCTGATCTCCTTATCTTCCAGGAGTATTCTAAGGCAGGTCTTCCCTGGGGTTTCGTTGTCCTAAAAGCCTGGTGCCACTGCCTCAGTGATGGGGCACCTGGTATGTAACTATGCTGGGTGCTGTGTGGGGAGCCAACTGCCATTCAGCCCAGTGGCTCCCCCAACCAGCACAACTGAACCAGTGCAAAACTGACATCCTTTTCTTTCCTCCCCGCTTTAGTAAGGCAAGAACAGCAGTGATGTGTGGTTCACACTCCCTCAGACACCATCATGGGGAGTGGAGGCGGCACAGGAGCAGTCCTTCCAGAGATTCTCAGGACCCCCCCGCGCCGCACGGCCCCCCAGCTGTGTGTGTGCCCCTCGCTGCTGCTCACAGTCACGATCTGCCGTTTTGTCTGTTTTTCCCTAGCTCGTTTGCTGGTACTGCCTCACTGTTGTCCCCTGCTGTATCACTGTCATTTTTGTGCATTGTATCCTGTTTTGCCTGTTTCCCCTGGTTAGCCCCGCTCCCCGCTTCCCGCCGCCGTGATCTTGCGGCCCCGCCCCCATTTTCTCCGTGTCCTCCCCGCTCCCGCCTCCCAGCTGCTCCTCCCTCCCACTTGTCCTTAAATGGAGACCGTGGGGCGCAGGTGAGTGTGACCTGTTCTCAGGACACCCCCGCGCCGCACGGCCCCCCAGCTGTGTGTGTGCCCCTTGCTGCTGCTCACAGTCACGATCTGCCATTTTGCCTGTTTTTCCCTAGCTCGTTTGCTAGTACTGCCTCACTGTTGTCCCCTGCTGTATCACTGTAATTTTTGTGCATTGTATCCTGTTTTGCCTGTTTCCCCTGGTTAGCCCCGCTTCCCGCCGCCGTGATCTCGCGGCCCGCCCCCTTTTTCTCTGTGTCCTCCCCGCTCCCGCCTCCCAGCTGCTCCTCCCTCCCACTTGCCCTTAAATGGAGACCGCACGGACGCGCAGGGGTCACGCAAGCCCGTCTGTGCCCGTCCGCACCTGGACTGCACCCAGCGCCAGGACCCCTGGCCCCCGAGGATGCCAGCCCACACGACGGACTTACGATTCCACCACCCTCAACGCACTCAATGCCGGCCGAAACGCCGCCTGTTACCGAGCCACCCCGAAACGCACCCACGGACCCTTCACCTGCCATGCCTGCAAATTCTCCTGCCTCCGGACCAGCACCGCTCCCACCAAACTGAACCCCAGCAACAACCACCTGAAGTGCATCCTGCTCAACACCCGCTCCGTCCACAGGCACGCCGTCGAACTCTGGAACCTGATCGACACCACATCTCCAGACGTCGCCTTCCTCACGGAAACCTGGATGAACACCTCCTCAGCGCCCGACATCGCCATCGCCATCCCGGACGGGTACAAGATCACCCGGACGGACCGCGTCAACCAGGCGGGAGGAGGCATCGCCATCGTACACAAAAACACCATCCGCATCTCGACCAACTCCGACAACACCTTCACCGCCGCCGGACACCTCTACTTCCAGATACACACCGACCCCAAGACGACCCTCAGAGGCACTCTCATCTACAGACCCCCGGGACCTCGCACGCAATTCAGCGAAGACATCGCAGACTTCATCAGCCCGCACGCCCTCCCCTCCGCTGACTACATCCTCCTAGGGGACCTCAAATTCCACCTGGAGAACAACAATGACAGCAACACCACCACCCTGCTGCACAACCTCGCCAACCTCGGACTCAAGCAACTGGTGAACACCCCGACCCACTACGCCGGCCACACGCTTGCCCCCGTCTTCTCATCCAGCAAGCACATCTCCTTCAACCACTCCACCGGACTTCATTGGACTGACCACAGCTGCGTCCACTTCAGCTTCAGAAGAACGACGACCCACCACCACCCGCAACAGGTTCCTCGACGGAGCTGGAGCATGTTCACCGCCGAGCAGCTCACCGCCTCCCTCGACCAGAACCCTCCCACCAGCACAACGGACCCCAACGAAGCAGTCAGCAACCTCACACAGTGGCTGACCGCCTGCGCCGATGACCTCGCAGCACTAAAGAACCCTCCCAGCAGACCCGGCTGCAAGAAAACCCCCTGGTTCACCAACGAACTCAAGGACTACCGCACCCTTGAGAAGGCCTGGCGCCACAACCAGACCACAGACAACAGGACCGCCCTCAAGCACGCCACCCGCAAGCACCACCAGCTGATCCGCGCCACCAAGAAGAAAGCACTCAAAGAACGACTGGACAACAACGCCCATGACAGCAAGGAACTCTTCAGCATCGTCAAAGAGTTCTCCAACCCCAACGCTGGAAACGACATCACACCCTCGCAAGACCTCTGCGACTCACTCGCCGCCTTCTTCCACCGCAAGATCGCCGACATACACAACAGCTTCGGCGCACAGACCACGCACCCAACCACCGAACCAACGCCCGCCACCACCACCCTCCGCAACTGGACCCCGGTCAGCACCGAAGACACCACCCGCACAATGAACTCCATCCACTCCGGATCCCCCACCGACCCCTGTCCCCATCACGTCTTCAACAAGGGCGACGCCATCATCGCACCCCATCTCCGGGACTTCATCAACGCCTCCTTCCTCACCGCCACCTTCCCGGAGAACTGGAAGCATGCCGCGCTCAGCGCCCTCTTGAAGAAACCCACAGCGGACCCCACCGACCTCAAGAACTTCCGCCCCATCTCCCTCCTCCCTTTTCCTGCCAAAGTCATCGAGAAGACCATCAACAGACAGCTCGCCGCCTTCCTCGAGACAAACGGATCCCTCGACCCATCACAATCCGGTTTCCGAGCCAACCACAGCACCGAGACCACCCTGATCGCAGCCCCCGATGACATCAGATCCCTGCTCGACAACGGGAAACAGCGGCCCTCATCCTCCTGGACCTCTCCGCAGCGTTCAACACTGTCTGCCACCGCACCCTAGTGCAACGCCTCCGCAACGTTGGAATCCAAGAGAAGGCACTGGAGTGTATCATCTCATTCCTCGCCGGAAGAACCCAGAGAGTCCGGCTCCCCCCGTTCAGATCCGAAGCCACCGAAGTCATCTGCAGCGTACCACAAGGATCATCACTCAGCCCAACCCTCTTCAACGTCTACATGGGCCCCCTCGCAGACATCGCACGCCAACACAACCTCAACATCATATCCTACGCCGACGATACCCAGCTGATCCTCTCCCTCACCGCCAGAGCTACTCTACACGAGGGGATGAAAGACGTCGCCGAGTGGATGAAGAACAGCCGCCTGAAACTGAACTCAGACAAGACGGAAGTCCTCATCCTGGGATCATCGCCCCCCGCCTGGGACGATTCCTGGTGGCCCCCTGCCCTGGGCACCACTCCCATACCAACGGACCATGCACGCAACCTCGGCTTCATCCTGGACTCCTCCTTCTCGATGACCAGACAAGTCAACGCCGTCTCCTCATCATGCTTCAACACCCTGCGCATGCTCCGCAAGATCTTCCGATGGATCCCCACCGAAACCAGGAAGACCGTCACCCAGGCACTTTTCACCAGCCGACTGGACTACGGGAACACCCTCTACGCCGGAACCACAGCCAAACTTCAAAAAAGACTCCAACGCATCCAGAACGCCTCCGCATGACTCATCCTGGACATCCCACGACACAGCCACATCTCCGGCCACCTGAAAGACCTGCACTGGCTCCCCATCAGCAAGAGAATCACGTTCAGGCTCCTCACCCACGCACACAAGGCTCTCCACGACCTGGGCCCAAAGTACCTCAACGACCGCCTGACCTTCTACACGCCCACCCGCCAGCTACGATCAACAAGCAACGCCCTCGCCTCCGTACCACGCATCCGCCGAGCCACAGCTGGAGGAAGATCTTTCTCCTACCTTGCAGCCAAGACTTGGAACTCCCTCCCCATCCACCTTCGGCTGACCCAGGACCACCTATCCTTCAGGAAGCAGCTAAAGACCTAGCTGTTCGAGCAGTGATGTAACCCTCTCCCCAGCGCCTTGAGACCCTCCCGGGTGAGTAGCGCGCTATACAAATGCACTGATTGATTGATTGATTGAGATTTGGTTCTCCCATGAGCTTCTGTCTTTAGGAGAGCGTGGCCTACATTTGCTTCCCTCCTGTGGGAATGGGGATATGTGGTCAATTACTATTTGTGTCTGCTTCTGAGTGACAAACGGTGAAGGAGCGTAGGGTCTGCTTCCTATGGTTACCCCCACTTTTTGCTGTGTTTCACAGGTTTTTTGCCTTTAGTATGGCTGTGGCCCTGCTAATTAGGACCACATTCTAGCTGTTTTCTCTCTAAATTGATACCATTTTCTTTAGGTACATTCCAGATTGGTTACTGGGTCACCCTTATGAGTACCTGTACATGTACCTTAGGTACCCAGGGCATAGGTACCCCAGAGGCCTACCAGAGGATGAAGCATGTATTGTGCCACCCCTGGTTAGCCTTCCAAACTGACACCACAGGTCTGCACTGGCAGCCTGGGTAAGGTGGTGTAAGCACCCCTTACTTAGATATAGTATACCTATATCTACCTTCACATATTGACACATAGTAACCTATAAGTCACTCCTATGGCAGGCCTTGACATTCCTGAAGGCAGAGTGCTTGGTTTTGTGTGAGAGGGTGCCCTAGCATGAGCTGAGCCCCTCTATAGCTTTCGGAAATATCTCCTTATAGCTGTTTTATGATATAGCCATACCATATACTCTCAAGTGCAATATAATCCTCCCGGTTAATGCTAACTTTGGTTTGGCTTTAGCAAAACATGTAGTGTTTGGTGTCAAACACTTTGGAATACTACCCCAACCAGTTCTGATGGTGGGGGTAGCATTTTCACCCTTCTAGAGGGAGGAGACATGTGCACACTGGTATACTCGGTTAAAGTTAAACAGAGCCCCAGCATCACAAAATGGATGCTGCTGCCACAGACACGAGCCTGCCCTCCTGCTGCTGGATGAAACTCTGGCACGGGAGGCCTGGACAATAGGTTTCTTGTCCAGGGAGGTGCTAGCACCTTCCCTCACAGGCTTTAGTGTATTGGGGCAGGGTGGGTTGCATTCAGTGAATGCTTTTCAGACACTGCCTGGGCACACAAGGTGCTCCATGCATTTCCCAGTTCAACTGGTTGCTGGGACACTCAGCCCCAGCTCTGACGCAAAACTGGACAAAGGGGAAGGGGTGTAACCACCCTCTCCCCAGGTACACCCATAGGTGGGTCCTTAGAGTTAGTCCAAGCCCTAAACTTACTATAAGATTAGGAACCCAGTCCCTAGGACTTTAGATTACCCTGGACAAAACTCTGCAACATATATCTTGGACCTTCGACATTCTATATCGACTGGAAGATGAAAGAAATCTCCCTTGTGGTCAAGGAGTGACCACCCTGTTCAAACAGGCAACAAAAGCATCTTTGCTGGTCTGCATTTTCGAGGCTCCCGCTGGATCCCGAAGAATTTGCGACACTGGACACAGACTTCCAGACATCTCCAAAGCTGACCCGAGATCCCAGCAAAGCAGAGAGCCGTAGCTGACATGAGAGACGTGGGACCGGAACTCCTGGATATCCTGCATTTTTGCACCTGCACCTACTTCCCGAGGTATTCCGAAGTTGTGCATTGGGGTATTTGAAACCCCTGCCAGAGCACCTTTTGCACCAAAGTACAGAGGCCAGCACTCCACGAGTGACCCTTTCTTCACTGCAGCTCGAAGCCCCTTCGTGGTTCCGATTCTGTTGGCTAGTGAGCCTCCATAAAGGCCAATCCTTTATTTCATGAGCTTTCCTGGTTGCTCAAGACATGCTCTGACTCCTCTCCAAAGGAGGAGTCCCCCAGACCTTACTGGTCTGAACCGAAGCCAATCTTGTCATCATGCATGGGTTGCTGTTGCCAAAGCTTGTTGGGTCCAATCCGGATTCTGATGCTGCAGCACTCAACATCCTTTTTGGTACAGCTCGAATCCAGCTCCTGGTTGTTGTCAACTCCTCCTGGTCCTTGTTGCTGAAAAGTCAAACTTCACCTCTTTCACCTGAAAACACCAGACATTGGTTGGCATCTTCCCATCGCCATCCTGGTCACTGGCTAGTGACCCAGACTCTGTCCCCTCTGCCTTCAGCTTCTTCCCATCTCTGATCCACTCTTGGATCCACCCGGACACTTTTCCTCTGGTCGCCTGCAGCATTTCTTCGCAGCTCTCCATTGGAATCGACGACGAAACTCGACACCAAAAGACACCTATGCACCCGGCTTCCCTGGGTGAGGTAACACGAGTCCTCCGGTGCTCCCATGGGTCTTGCCTCTCGAAGTGTCCTAGTCTAAAAGGGTTCCATCGTAGTTCACTTCTAAGTGCCCTTAATCTTCAAAATTGTAGCTTGTTCGTTCTCCAAAGAAAGTCAATGGTGATCCGTGGCTGTGTTTAGACACTGCACGCGTCCCCCGTGGGCCTCCTGCGACCCTACCATGGGTGGTTCCTGGTAGCCCCAGCCGTTCTACACGCCCTAGGCCTGCTTTCTAACCCTCACATGGTTCTTATAACACTATTTTAGTATATGGTTTGTGAGGCCACTAGGGCATAACATATACTGTGCAACTTATTGTATTCTAATTAAGTTCCTCGTATTGTACTTTTACCTCTGACCTCATAAATAGTCCAGAGGGGTTGTGTTTAGAATAGATACATATATATTGGATATATACCTTGTGGGGTGTGCTTCATTTGATCATTCAAGAGATTGTAACTGGTAAAACAACTTGCTTAACTCGCGTCTAAGTCTTAGCCTGAAGGCTGCTCTCCACAGCTACCACTAGGATAGCTTTATATAAAGGTTGACTTTAAACCTACCATCAATAAGGTTCATTTGGACTGCTGCAAGGTGCCCACTAGAATAGTGGACATCATATCCCAGGCCAACTTCCCACAAATGGTACCCTGGGGCCCCAATCATACCTCTCCCCATTATGAAGGAATACTTTTGTTTGTTACTGACCCCTGTGGCCATGGCCATAACCAAGAGAATATCTCCTTCAGCAGTGGAATACTATGTGTTTTTTTTTTCCATCCAAGTTCTACCGATGACCAGGCTGCTTCTTTGGCCCATATGGCTCATTGTCAAGTTATTGGGCTCATGTTTATTTTAGTGGCCATCCATAGCCACAAGGACCACTTTTTAGGGCCTGCTGACCCCTAAAGGGCCCTTTTCATTGTGAGCTGGGATTAGTGCCTCCCCGAGCCCTCACCTACCAAACTGCCTTTGTCCCAGAGCCACTTGGCTACTCGCAGGACATCTGTGTGGCATTAACATCAACATCCAGTACACAGAAGTTCCCCCCACCAGGGTCCTCAGCAGGTCCATTCCCCCAAGTGTTCCTCAGTGTGCATACATGCACCAATGCCACCGGCCCGGGAGAGTTTCACCTTAGTCCTGGGAAGTCAGCTAGAGTATTTCAAGCCATCCATGTAGTGGCATTAGGCGGCTTCTTCTTCCAGGTGGGCATTCTTTTGCAACTGTCACTCCCAGGTCTAGTGTCTTATCATCTGTCTCTCTCTTGTATAGGGGTTTTTAACTGTTGGTGGAAAGTTCTATAAGCCAGCTCACCCTGGCCAATCTGTGGGTGTTGCATCATCATTCCACCCCTGTACCAACCATCCTGCACGACATTCTGAAACATTCCAATATGAGAGTTCAAGTTGTCTATGGAAAGAACTCCCCTCAGAGCCTCAGACCCTAGCGGACATTGCTGTCTGATCTCTTCCCATCAAAACTTCAAAGACGAGCCCTTGATGTGTTGACTTCAGCGATCCTGTCCTACTCCTTTGTTTGGGCCTATGTTATCCTAGCCCCGGTGCAGTGTGAAAATCTAATTAGCAGATGCAGATTTCGTCGCTGCTCCTTCCTTTCCCAGGAAGAGTTAAGCACTGTTAAAGGTTCTCTTGTTTGGGGAAGCTCTTCATCTTCCTGTAAGAGAGTAGAGTAATCTATTTTGCCAAGTGAGGAGAGGTGGGCAAGGAGCATTTTTAAAGTGTCTTGAGGAGAGTAGACCTGATGGTAAGAACGGTAAAAGTACGCTCGGGATGCATGTTTACTCCTAGATTGATCCTTTCGCTGGACCCTCTATATCTAAATGGCTTGAAACTGTACTGTGCAGATGTTGCCTATTATGTGTAATACAGTTTAAGCACCACTGACCTTCAGTTAGCACTACACATTCACATTACGAATGCCCACTCACATTTTATGGCCTACCTCAGGCCAGTACAAATTCTTGAAGAGTCCCTACTGCGTTAGGCTACCTGGGTGCAGATACTGGTCTGTGCAAGATGGTAGTCTCACACACACTTCCCACACATATGTCCACATACATGCGCTTACATGGTAATTTATAGCCATCCTATATCCTGCAACGCTAGCTTCCCAGCAACAGCTTTACCTTATATTGCAGACAATGGTGGCTAGCATTTTAAGTCCATGTACTGTAAATTTGCCATCAGTGAGACGCAGATAGTGAGGCACACTCATAGTAAAAGCCACAAAACTGGGTAGTCTAAAACAAAAAAGCCAAGGGGATTAAATGAGCAAAACCCATTTTCAACAATCAGTATATTTTACTGCAGTTGATTAATCTTTTTATTGATGCAAGAGAAGACTTCAGCACAGTGGGTTCAGGAGACCAGGCTACTTGGTCCACCAGTGATGTACTATTGCTGTCAACATTATTTTGAATATAAGCTTTCACCACAATACAGAGATCTACCAATATGTGAGCTTGGTTGACAGCACAGCAAGCCTAAAATGCTGACAAGATTGTAAAAGCAGTTGCGTTGAATTATTGAATTGTAACACAGGCAGCAACACATATCAAGAAGCTGCTGTTTCAAACGTATTGAGTGTATGCCCTTGGATTGCTCTTTAAGACATCATGTCTTCGTTGTACAACTCCAGTAACTAACTGCCAGAGTCCACTCTCCTTGTCTTGGTAATCCAGTTAGTTTACCATACCCGTACAATATTGAAGGATATGTCCCCACAGGCTGAGCACAGATGAACAGTCCGGCGGCCCCCAAATGACAGGGCCATTTTCCCGAAGGTCTAGCCTTCAGTGAACTTCTGACTCACCTTGGGACTCTTTTAGTCTTAAAACTCTGCTGCTATGTCGCAGGTTTTAACAAAAGGAGGACGAAAATATATATATACATTTAGTGAACTTAATAATGTCCTGTACATATATTTATTGGTGAACAGTCAAAATATCGACTGGACATAATATCGAGTTTTAAATATCGAATGGCCAAAATAACGACTGGACAGAATATAGACATCAAAAATCTCGTTTTTAAGGTAAGTAATGTAATATCGAATGTTAAAAATATAGACAGTTTAAATATCGAAGTATATAATATAGGTTATTAAAATTATAGAATTTTTAATAACATTGAATTTTTTATAGTGTTTTTCATGTTATTATATGTGTTAAAAGTGTGTAGTTATGTTATAAATAATTTTAATTAATGAAATATTTATTTTTTAATGTTTGCGTGATTTAATTCTGTGGCGGGTTGTGGGTTTATAGGGGAATAGGGTGGGAAGTAATTTAATTATAATTAATTAAATATGTAAATTCATTTATTGGTATTCATTTTTAATTATTTGTTAATTAATTTATATTTGGTAATTATTTAACTTTTAATTGGCAATTAATTAAAATTAATTGATTAATTGCTAATTATGTTAATTTTATTAATTTATTTTCTGTAGCGGGTTGTGGGTTTATAGGGGAATTGGGTGGGAAGTAATTTATTTATAATTAATTAAATATGTTAACATATTTATTGGTATTGTTTTAGAATTAATTGTTAATTAATTTTTTATGGGTAATTAATTAAATTTGAATTGCTAATTAATTTTATTTAATTGATTAATTGCTAATTATGTTAATGTAATAATTTATTTTCTGTAGTGGGTTGTGGGTTTATAGGGGAATAGGATGGGAAGTTATTTATTTATAATTAATGAAATAAATCAATTTCTTTAATTGTATTTAATTTGAATTTATTGTAAATTAATTTTTAAATGTTAAATTATTAATTGTTAATTTGTAATTAATTTGTATTAATAGTAAAATAATTGTAATAATTAAATTTAATTTGTAATTTTAATTGATTAATTATTATATTATATTAAATTCGTAATTACTTTTAATTAGTTTTTGATAGATATTAATTTATATTTATTGAAATATTATATGAAGTATTTAATTTCCCTACTGTTGCACTCTCTGGAGTGGTAATAGTAATTTTTACCCCTACGCTATCCAACGCTTTCCTTACTGTTGCACCCACTGGAGTGGGAATAGTAATTTTTACTGCTACGCTATCCAACGCTTTCCCTACTGTTGCACTCTTTGGAGTTTGAATAGTAATTTTTACCCCTACGCTATCCAACGCTTTCCCTACTGTTGCCCCCACTGGAGTGGGAATAGTAATTTTTACCCCTACGCTATCCAACACTTTCCCTACTGTTGCACTCACTGGAGTGGGAATAGTAATTTTTACCCCTTTGCTATCCAACACTTTCCCTACTGTTGCACTCTTTGGAGTGGAAATAGTAATTTTAACCCCTACGCTATCCAACGCTTTCCCTACTGTTGCACCCACTGGAGTGGGAATAGTAATTTTTACCTCTACGCTATCCAACGGTTTCCCTACTGTTGCACTCTTTGGAGTGGGAATAGTATTTTAAACCCCTACGCTATACAACGCTTTC
This sequence comes from Lissotriton helveticus, assembly GCF_964261635.1. Lineage (NCBI taxonomy): Eukaryota > Metazoa > Chordata > Amphibia > Caudata > Salamandridae > Lissotriton > Lissotriton helveticus. The sequence continues at coordinate 1,821,651,469 of NC_136059.1, read as the reverse complement.
CCTACTGTTGCACTCTTTGGAGTGGGAATAGTAATTTTTACCCCTACGCTATCCAACGATTTCCCTACTGTTGCACTCTTTGGAGTTTGAATAGTAATTTTTACCCCTACGCTATCCAACGCTTTCCCTACTGTTGCACCCACTGGAGTGGGAATAGTAATTTTTACCCCTACGCTATCCAACACTTTCCCTACTGTTGCACTCACTGGAGTGGGAATAATAATTTTTACCCCTACGCTATCTAACACTTTCCCTACTGTTGCACTCACTGGAGTGGGAATAGTAATTCTAACCCCTACGCTATCCAACGCTTTCCCTACTGTTGCACCCACTGGAGTGGGAATAGTAATTTTGACCCCTACGCTATCCAACGCTTTCCTCACTGTTGCACCCACTGGAGTGGGAATAGTAATCTTTACCCCTACGCTATCCAACGCTTTCCCTACAGTTGCACTCTGTGGAGTGGGAATAGTATTTTTTACACTTCTGCTATCGTACGGTTATAATATTGGATATTATTTAATTATATTATGTTTATATATATATATATATATATATATATGTTTTAACAAATATGATTGTAATTTTTTTATAACTTTCATTAATTATTTAATTATTATAAGTTAATTTAAGTATTTTTAGGTATATTTTAGTAAATTATTTTTAATTTTAATTTAATTTAACACTGTTTTTAATGAAGTCGATATTTTTTAAAACTATATTTTTGTAAACGATATTTTGTATTCGATATTTTTGTACCTACCTGTTTGTAGATACAAACTCGATATTTTGTCTGTAGATATTTTTTCCTCGATATTTTTGCTAGTCGATATTTTGTCACTCGATATTATGTCAGTGATCCATATTTATTCTTCGACCCCCAAAAAGTATTTATTTTATTTATATATTTTTTTTACGTATTTTATAATGGTTTTAAGTAACCACACAAATAAAGAATTCATTCATTCATTAATTATGCCCTTGAACTGCTCTTTAAGTCATTATGTCTTTGTTGTACAACTCCAAAAACTAACTGCCAGAGTCCACTCTCTTTGTCTTGGTAATCCTCCACAAGAGCATGCTACTTAACAAAACCGTAAGCAGTTATTACATACAGAAATTGCTGAGTTAGGAAGATAAACTTTTACTAATAGTCGTTTTGGGATTTATTACTGAATGTCTCCTTTACTACATGACTTGGCATTTTATGGTATCTAGAAAACAAAAGGTGAAGCCAACTTAAAAGAAGGCATTACGTTTTTTTCACCTCAAATTCTTTAAGTTGTTCTAAGAACTTCAAAAATAATGTACACAAAAGGACAATACTCTATATATATATATATTTTTTAAAACGAGATTGAATATAAGGTATTTAAAATAATAACAAATAGGCACACCCAAAGCTTCTTAAAATATTAAATACATTAAAATATCCTAAACAATAAAAGAAATATGTGAAAAAAGATCATGACATCAAGTTGATTGTGTTTTTTTCAGGTAGAGAGTGTAGCACTGTTGCTATGAAGTTAAAAAGCACATCTTCAATAGGATAAGCAACACCGTATTGCTACTTATTATATTACTAAATAAGGTGCACCACTTATCTCATGACTATCTTTTAGCAGTTAAACGATGGAGAAGGACACATAATTATACCAAAGTATATATGAATGTTGCAAACTAATTTCTACAGCAGAATCTTACCAGTGCTCAAAAGTTTCACCTAACTTGTCAAGGCCTGGTTGAGTAGGCATGAGTGGATAACTGATTATTCATGTATTGCAAGGGTATTATATCCAATGGCACTTGTACTACGCTGGACAGGATATCGGTCACATTTGTGACAGAGCAACCTATCTGTGAATTATAAATCAGGCCCTACATCTATTACGCACCAACTAAAAAGCAGAACACATATAAAGAATCTAGGACTTGAGTTAATGAGACTGCTCTTGACGTCTTTAATTTTAGCGTCTTAGCATTTAGTAAAATATTGTCTAGTTTTAGACTATGAATGAGTAGCAGCTTTGGTGAAGTTTGGCACTATACACAGGGTGTCATTTCATAAACTGAAGAAATGTTAGAAAATTATGGCCCCGGTGTCCACAATGCACAAAGTCAGACAGCATGCAAATAACTGTATATTCAGGGGCATGATTGACTAAACTTGCTGTGCTGCATTGTGTGAAATGGAGAGAGAAGAACAGCACTATTTCTACTAAGATGCAGTGCTGTTTCCCTCTCTCCCTGATTTGGCACACTTTTGGCTGTGAAACGACAATGCACACCAATTGTCAAGAGCTTGGGTGTTCTGTAAGGAATAGTTTTTGTACTGTAAGGGAACCCTTCTGGTACAAAAATTATCCTTTAACACTTTTCCTACTTTGCATGTGTGCTGTACAATGCAGCACACATGCAAAGTAAAGATACTGAGGAGACAGGAAAACATTTCGCTTTGTACCACTGCCACGAGGAAGCATTGGAGTGTGACAAATCCCTGTCTAAGATTGTTTGGAGATCGCAAGTTACATCAACACCCATGGCTGGTTGCATGGGAACACTGATGCACCAGTTTTGGAATACCCCCTTGGCGCAGTGTGAATTAGAGCAGTCCATCACACAACTTTATATTACTTTGGAATACTATACAATAGAAATCAAGATTGCCGTTGGATAGTAAATCCCAAAGTAACACTTTGAATCAGCTTTGTGTTACAAAAGAAATGCAAATCGATAATAAATCCTGCTATACACAGGAAATTGGATTTATGTCTTCTAGGTGGCTACCTAGCCGAGGTAAATACATTTACAGTGACATTACTGTATGGCACAACCATGTGCAATTGCTTTAGTGTAAATCCCATGCAATGAGTGGGATGCATCAATCAATCAATCAATCAATCAAATTTATATAGCGCGCTATTCACCCGGAAGGTCTCAAGGCGCTGAGGGGGGGTCCGCTACTGCTCGAAAAGCCAGGTGTTGAGTTGTTTCCTGAAGGAGAGGTGGTCCCGGGTCAGCCGTAGGTGGATGGGGAGGGAGTTCCATGTCTTGGCTGCCAGGTAGGAGAAGAATCTTCCTCCGGCGGTGGCTCTGCGAATACGTGGTACGGTGGCGAGGGCGAGGCTGGTTGATCACAGCTGTCAGGTGGGCGTGTAGAAGGTGAGGCGGTTGTTGAGGTACTTGGGGCCCAGGTCGTGGAGAGCCTTGTGTGCATGGGTGAGGAGTCTGAACGTGATCCTCTTGCTGACGGGGAGCCAGTGCAGGTCTCTCAGGTGTTCGGAGATGTGGCTGTGGCGGGGGATGTCCAGGATGAGTCGTGCGGAGGCGTTCTGTATGCGCTGGAGTCTTTTCTGCAGTTTGGCAGTGGTTCCCGCGAAGAGGGTGTTCCGTAGTCCAGTCAGCTGGTGACGAGTGCCTGGGTGACCGTCTTCCTGGTTTCTGTGGGGATCCATCGGAAGATCTTACGGAGCATGCGCAGGGTGTTGAAGCAGGATGACGAGACGGCGTTGACTTGTCTGGTCATCGAGAGGGAGGAGTCCAGGATGAAGCCCAGGTTTCGTCCGTTCGCTTGGAAGTGGAGCCCAGGGCAGGGGGCCACCAGGAATCGTTCCAGGGCAAGGGGGATGATCCCAGGATGAGGACTTCCGTCTAGTCTGAGTTCGGTTTCAGGCGGCTGGTCTTCATCCACTCTGCGACGTCCTTCATTCCTTCCTGGAGGTTGGCTCTGGCGGTGGTGGGGTCTTTGGTGAGGGAGAGGATCAGCTGGGTGTCGTCGGCGTAGGAGATGATGTTCAGGTTGTGTTGGCGTGCGATGGCTGCGAGGGGGCTCATGTAGACGTTGAAAAGGGTGGGGCTGAGAGAGGATCCTTGAGGTACGCCGCAGATGACTTCGGTGGCCACGGATCGGAACGGGGGGAGGCGGACTCTCTGGGTTCTTCCGGCGAGGAATGAGATGTTCCACTCCAGTGCCTTCTCTTGGATTCCGATGTTGCTGAGGCGCTGTATTAGGGTGCGGTGGCAGACAGTGTCGAACGCCGCAGAGAGGTCCAGGAGGATGAGGGCAGCTGTTTCCCCATTGTCGAGCAAGGATCTGATGTCGTCGGTGGCTGCGATGATGGCGGTCTCGGTGCTGTGGTTGGCTCAGAAACCAGACCGTGAGGGGTCGAGGGATCCGTTCGTCTCAAGGAAGGCGGCGATCTGTTTGTTGACGGTCTTCTCGATGACTTTGGCCGGAAAAGGGAGGAGCGAGATGGGGCGAAAGTTCTTGAGGTCGGTGGGGTCCACTGTTGGTTTCTTCAGGAGGGCGCTGAGCTCGGCATGCTTCCAGCTCTCCAGGAAGGTGGCGGTGGCGAAGGAGATGTTGATGATGTCTCAGAGTTGGGTGCGATGATGGAGTCGGCCTTGTTGAAGACGTGGTGGGGACAGGGGTCGGTTGGGGATCCGGAGTGGATGGTGTTCATCATGTGGGTGGTGTCTTCGGTGCTGACCGGGGTCCAGTTGCGAAGGGTGGTGGTGGGGGGCGTTGGTTCGGTGGTTGGGTGCGTGGGCGGTGCGCCGAAGCTGTTGTGTATGTCAACGACCTTGCGGTGGAAGAAGGAGGCAAGTGAGTCGCAGAGGTTTTGCGAGGGAGTGATGTTGTTGTTTCCGGCGCTGGGGAGCTCTTTGACGATGCTGAAGAGTTCCTTGCTCTTGTGGGTGTTGCTGTCCAGTCGTTCTTTGAATGTTGTCCTTTTGGTGGTGCGGATCAGCTGGTGGTGTGTGCGGGTGGCGTTCTTGAGGGCAGTCATGTTTTCTGTAGTCTGGTCGTGCGCCAGGCTTTTTCGAGGGTGCGTCAGTTTTTCTTGGATGTTTTAAGTTTGTCGGTGAACCACAAGGCTTTCTTGCTGCCGGGTCTGCTGGGAGGGTTCTTTAGTGGTGCAAGGTCGTCGGCGCAGTTGGTGAGCCACTGTGTGAAGATGCGGGCTGCTTCTTTGGGGTCCGTTGCGCTGGCTGGAGGGTTCTGGCTGAGGGAGGTGGAGAGCTGGTCGGCGGTGATCTTGCTCCAGCTCCTGCGGGGAACTTGTTGCGGGTGGTGGTATGTAGATGAGAGTGCCTCTGAGGGTGGTCTTGGGGTCGGTGTGTATCTGGAAGTGGAGGTGCTCGGCGGCGGTGAAGGTGTCGTCGGAGTTGGTTGTGATGCGGACGGTGTTCCTGTGAACGATGGCGATGCCTCCTCCGGTCTGGTTGATGCGGTCCCTCCGGGTGATCTTGTATCCGTCCGGGATGGCTATGGCGATGTCGGGGGCTGAGGAGGCGTTCATCCAGGTTTCCGTGAGGAAGGCGACGTCTGGTGATGTTGTGTCGAGCAGGTTCCAGAGTTCGGCGATGTGTCTGTGGACGGAGCGGGTGTTGAGCAGGATGCATTTGAGGTGGTTGTTGCTGGTGCCTGGCCTTTCCGGTGCGGTGCAGGTCCGGAGGCAGGTGAAATTGCAGGCTTGGCAGGTGAAGGGTCGGTGGGTGCGTTTCGGGGTGGCTCGGTAGCAGCGGGGTTCCGGCCAGCGTTGAGTGCGTTGAGGGTGTCGGCATTGTAGGTTCGTCGTGTGGGCAGGCATCGGTGGGGGCCAGGGGTCCTGCCGCTGGGCGTGGTCCAGGCGCGGACGGGCGTAGACGGGCTTGCCTTGGCGCACCATCGGCTCACAATCCGCGCGCCCGTGGCACGTGAACGCTGCGCGTAGCGCGGGTTCCATTTAAGGCCAAGTAGGAGGGAGGAGCAGCTGGGAGGCGGGAGCGGGGCGGTCAATGGGGACACAGAAAGGAAAAGGGGGTGGGGCCGTGAAGGAGCAGCGGCGGGAAGCGGTGAGCGGAGGGGGGGTCACATCAGGGGAACAGTGACAAAAGACAAAGCGCAATAAAAACCTACTTTACAGAAAAAAGCACTAAACTAATTTGATGACTGTCCACAATCTATGGAGTATTTACAATCTCCTCTCTGGCCGTTTCCACCCTAGTTATGCTCATAATGTTGTTCCTTCAATTAGCTGAAGAAAATCCTTTCCCAAGATGCAAAGAGAAAGATTACACCCAAAATGGGTGATGGGTGGAGGAAAAAAGAAAAAAAGGTGCAATTATATATAGACACCAGTGGCAGCTGGCAGTGCACAGGGGTGGCAGGGCAGTGAGGGGGATGAAAAAACTATAACATAACAAAACACTTACCTCTTTGGCCAGCTGTGTTCCGATGAGTCCCGGAATGGAAGTAGAAAGCACACTGGCTCCCTTAAGCCAATAACAACACAGCAGTGCAGCATTGTGATTGGTCTGAGTTCTGTGGTTTCGCTTTCAGATGAGGACTATGAGCCTGTGCATGTTCCCCACCAGGTTATGCAGTAGAGCCCGGTGGTGGGGAACATGCAAAGTGTGCATGACTCTTTGGCTGGCTCAAGACGGCTGGCCAGACTGCCATCCGCACTTAGAGTGTGCCCACCCCTCCTCCCCTTCTGACCCCAACCCTGCCCGCCCTTATCTAGACCCGTCCTGCCCTAACCTAGCCCTGTAGCTAAGAAAAATAAAATGATAATTACTATGTCTCTGATCTAAGTGCAGTGTAAGTCCACAAAAAAGGAAGGTGCACTCTAAGTGAAGTCAATCAGGAGACATGCATTATCCAAAAATCTTCTCTTTATTTACGTAGTTTGGTTCAAACCGGCACACAGTCAACGCGTTTCGTTCCATAGTGCCATCAGAACTTTGTCAGGGCTATATTATCATGAAAGGTTCATGAATGGCATATTAACCAAAGAGCCCCATCAATTCCTATTATCTAACGTATAGGGTCCCGTACGGCATGGTGGCCGGCAAAAAAGTACACATTCTTTTTTTGTGGACTTTCTCTGTAACTGACATCCCTCAGCAGCGAATGCCGGAAGTAGTTGCACTCGTGTAAAGATCGATGAAACTGTTGGGATTTAATGTGCTTGCTCTTGGTTTGCTGCTGTATGCTTTTTTGTGCTAAGTGCAGTGGGGTGACACCACTTCGCTTTAGTGGAGGAGCTGTCCGATAAAAACTCACTTCTCCCAATGCAGACTTGTACAGTGAATGGAAGTTCATAATCTATAAATCCCAGCATTGGGAAATGTCAAATGGCTTTCCTAGTAGTACATCTAAAAAGCAGCGACTGTTGCAACTTTTGAAATGTACTACTTGGACTGTTTGTGATTTTCCAAAACAGTACAAAAATATTTTCAAACAAGAAAGGAAATCTCTGTAAAGTGTAAGCACTTATTCTGAATCAATCCCTCCACCTGTTTAGAAAGTGAACAGAAGTAGAATGTTATTGATGATGCTCTTGGTGTCAATCTAATACCAATCACGTTCCTGGTTCAAAAAAAAATTGCAGTCACCGCTTAGAATATTTCTCGACAGATAACAGGTGCATTAAATAAATATACCCAATAGTACATTTGTAATCAGTTCTAGTCAATTAGATTCAAACATTGACAATACATATATTAGTAATACACACCAACACATTGTATTGGTAATTCACAAAACTGCCTGTCATATATTTCTTTGTGACTTACAAGATGATGCAAAGAATATTCAAAGAGTCAAAGTATATATACTGGGTCTAAATTACAAATATATTTATGAGTACATGAAGTAGTGGAACAGGAGTGAAGTATGTGAAGAAGTATTACAGGAACACTTTTGAAAATTGGATTGTTAATCTGGAAGGGTTGACCCCTAAAAACTTCATAAATACAATCTGGTTAGGTCAAAACACAGTTCTGAGAGAATCACTGTTCAACCCCTGGTATATATGGCAGAAGCAACAGTCATTGTCCAGAGCAGTGCATGTTACATATAAACAGTACCAGCAATATTAAAATCAAGTAACAACAGCATGATAACGTTCCTAAACTGGTATATTAAACTAGAGAAAGTTTTAACTAGCAAAAAGACACCATAATCATAAACATAGAATGAGAGGGACCATTGACATGAATGTGTAACGTTTTGAGGTTAAAAGCACCCTGAAGAACTAAAGCGCCATTTAAAAGCAACATTTGGTGGTTAACCGTGACTTAACCACAATATTAGTCAGAGCAAGGAATGTGGTGGAAGTGTAGGTTCTGATTATCTCACCCGATAAAATCCAATCTAATAAAGGTTTTGAATTGAATGAAGTTCAGAATGTATCAGCTGAGATAAATAGCAGCTATTCCAAGTTTTGGGAAATACAACCAAAATCTTAATAATCATGTTATAGTAACTTAAGTTGTAAGAAACTGGGGTATTTGTTCAGGAGGGTAGGTACCTACCTCAGGTTTTAACCACCATCTTCGACAGGATGACCATCAAAATCACTAAATTAACCTTAGCTCAATTCCTTGGTAGCTATACAACAGAGTGGACAGGACTAACTTAGAGGCAATATGTAAAGTATTTATGCAGTACTAACACAATAATAAAGTTGAAATGCAAAACAGTAAAAAAAACAAAATAAAAATGAACAATTGAGTACAATCTAGAAAAGCAATACCAAAATTACAAAAATCTAATAAGGGGAACCAGAATTATGAATTTATAGTTTTAAATAGAAACAGCGCGAGGAAGCGAAAGGCCCAATGATAGTCCATGATCAAGGTAGAAAAGGGCCAAGGCACAATTTGATGCTGACTGTGATAAAGCAATGGTTGGATAAACTAACCAAGTCGTCCTGGTCAATGATTGTATCTCTGACTTTAGTCCTTTAAGTACCAATCCACCACAGAAGTACACATTTAGAGACCTCCAGGACCTCAGGGGGGCACTTAGAGACTAAAAAGATGGTAGGCAAAGTCAAGCCCGGATCCAGTTGCCACTGGTCAGCTGGGCAGTTTTAGGAAAAGGCTTTTAGCTTGAGTTGTCCCTGTAGCAGTAACAGGAGGTGCGCCTTATGACAACCTAACCATTGGGGTTAGGATGCCAGGGATGGCGCAGGACAGTTGCAGCGTTTTTATTATGGCTGTAGTATTTGGCCACAATAAATGTGTACTCTGAGGGGTGTGTGTGTGTGTGGAGAGAGAATACTATGGTAATACCAGTGTCCTCACACATATAACGCCAACATTCAGTTTGGTTCAGTCCCTGTACCCACAACAACCTAAGACATAGAAGTCTGGTATAACAAAGGTGAATTTTCTGCAACCAGACATTCCATACACACAATCTATTTCCCTTCTTTGAAGTATGTCCCAACTATTAGATGTAATTCTAAAAGACCTGTCACACAGGCTGTGACACTGCAATGTCAACAGAGGCCCATTGTGTTTGGGGCCTTACTGGCTCGAAAGACAACAGAAGGGCACTGCCTAGGGGTTAGCTATCATTTGTCTTTGACAGGGGAGGCCACTTTGAGGAGCACCAGAAGTGTCATATGAAAAGCCCAGCAGGTCTGTTAAGCAAGCTGTGACATTCAAGAAAGACTTGCAACCATGTCGTGAAAAGGATCCTCCCAGCCCCTCTGCATATTCAGGGAGCAAATTCACACATCATTCACGCCTATTTAAATGCTAATTACTGGTTGGCTGAAGTGGGCGAATCGGATTCAGGCGACCCAAATACAATTTGGAGCCTCTCCGACCAACATCGTAATCAGCTCCCAAGTTGTAAAAGTTCAGCAGCAGAAAGGACTTGTCATAGTGGGTCAGGCATTTAGTGCAGGAGTATTTCAATCATTTGCTGAACTTCCGAGGGAAATGAATCTCCCTCTGAGTGGATTTTTAAAATATCAGGTACAAGATTTTTATTTACAGGTATTTGATTCCTTCAATAAAAGTGACCACTTAGATGTTAATTTTGATAAGAAATACCTTTTAGAAATAATATGTGGAGACTTGTTTAGTATTTCTCTGTAGGCTCTTTAAGAGGAATTTATGTCATCTGCTGATTTTGCTAAAGTAAAAATGTCTACCAGATTAAGACCTGACATTTCACTAGGGGTCATTATTCAGGTTATTAACTTGGCCCTTGATACACTCATCGCTGTCACCCTCAAGTTGCAGAAATTTAAATTGATCAATATGCTCCACTACATACCACAGAAGATATTGAAAGGGACGATTAAGGATGATTCTCAATGTCAGAAATGCGTGTCCAAGGACTCTAATGATTTACATATATTTACAAATTGCTGTTGAGGACCGGATTTTGGGTTTCAATTCCTTACTGCATTTCTCACATTTTAATGTTGTGCTCACCACACATTTCACTATGCTAAATAAAGACCAAATAACCATGGCACGGTTATGTATTGGCAGTGACTGGATTAGTACTGCGGCTTTATAGATGGATAAATGGTGGATGCTAATGAATCACAATTTTGACTTGGATGCTGCCATTCTTCAGGTTAATGGAGTTAAGGGCTGTGGAATCTGTAAAACAACTGGAGTTTATTCATAGACTCATAATGTTTTAAATCATTTTTTTCTTTCTCTACTGAGGATGAAGGATATATGTCACTACAACGTGGGCTATTACCACGCGTGCCATTACAACGCTGTTTTTACTTGCGCTGTAAGGGCTGGATAGCCCACGTTGACAGTAGTGAAGGTGTTGGAATAGAAAATTAAACTATTCCTTTGCCAACAGTGCCCTCCAGCGCAAGTCGTTGAAACGACTTGCGTTGTAAAAGCAGGGTAGTAATGGCAGCGCGTGGTAATGCCCGCATTGTAAATGCTGCTCCCCGAGGATGACCATAGGCATTATGTAATTGTGATTTTCATAAAATGTCTTGTGTATATTTATTTTTCTTTTCTCAGATTTTTGCTGTTCTCACCACGCTTCACGCTGGGTCCGCAGTGGCTCTGAAGATTGCTTTGTTTTCCCGGATTACTGCTCGCGGAACCCGCTGCGCGGGTCCCGCTTCGTTTGAGGCCACCACCCATCTGCGCTACCGAAGGATTTTTGCCTGTGACTGTGGGGACCTGCAGGGCTGCGAGCGCGTTGTGGGCGCAGGACTTCAAGTCCCAGGAGCGCCCACAACTCCCAATTGCCAACAGCTGGGACGCTCTCCCTGCAGGCTCCTCCTCTTCCTTTTCCACCTTGGATAGTATAATTACAACTGCAGATACCCGCGGCACGGGAGCGCGCGGGAGGGCGCCGGGAGAAGCCCGGGACAAGGGCGGGACCGTCTGTGGCCATCCGGGGACACCCGAGGACGGGACGGGCCCCCCCACTAACATTTATGACCCAGACTTGAAGGTAGGATCCTAATCCATGGCATCAAACAGTGAGAATTCTAGTATTGTGGGGACCAGCAAAAGAACACTAGATAATTATTTTACTAGGGCTTCCGTGGACTTGGACAAGGTTGACTCATTATCCGAACGTAGGATAGAACGACGTCGTTCTATTGAGTCCTTGAAAAATAGACCACTAATTGATCTGGCATCTCCACCCATTATGTCGGACATTATTATTGACACCCCCTATGAAGATCCATTGTCCCTGGACAAATTTCCTCTACTTCTCAGAACTACTCCACCGCCTACGGGCTCTTCCTCGATTGTTTCTCCATCTAATGCTTTGCTTTCATGTGTTCCCAGTCCTGGTCCAAATGTAGATAATGCATCTTGTCCTTTATCTAAGGAGCCGCCCAAAAGGTTAGGCAGACCACCTATTATGTCCAAAGCTTTTGGTCCACCACCTACTAAAAAGAGGAGGGGGTTAGGTGCTCCCCAAAGGGGCAAACTTAGTCATACCGAGTTTGGTAAGTCATTAAAATCTAAGACCACTGGCGCAATTTCACCTAAAATTCCAGTACCAACTGATATAGTGTCTATAGTAGTACCAACTCCAGACCCAAACCTCACACCGCTTGATAATAACCAAGGGGGGGGAATTGGGGTTGCTTCCGCTCCATGTCTAGCAACTACTCCCTCTACTGATATTGAGCAGAATACTGTTGAGCAGTTGCTTAGGTCCTTTATGCTCCCGATCTTGGATATCTTAAAAAGGGTGGAGCGCCGACTAGGTAATCTGGAGGCGTTGTTTGCTGATAGGACAAGTGTTTCTATGACCTCCTCAAGGTCTACTATTGTGTCGACAATTCTACCCCAGATTCCAACTGCCTCTGCTCCTATCCCGCCGGCTCCAAATGGCTCTAATAGTGGCAATAATGGAGCCACTAAACCCCCTGACAGTAACAAATCGAGCTCTGTAGACCCTTGTAAGAGTTCTGCTATGGCCAATACTGTAACTAGTAAACCCCTAAATAACATCCAGCAGAACATCTTGGTTCCCCAACAAGCACAGGTTCCTGTGCAAACAGCGGCAAAATCTATAGCCCAGGCTGCAAGAGAACCCCAGAAGGGTGGCGTAAATCCCAGTACTAAGAGCCAGCAACTGGGTAGGGGGAGGTTGAGGCAGCCCACAAATGATAAACCATATGGACCTAATGTTGAATTACCCCCAGAGTCGCTACCTTTTGTAGTTGTACTCACAGGCGTCCCCCCATTAGAAGTGGGCAGAAGGAAGGGCCATCCCCAACTTAAGAATAAAATTCTACACTGGTTAGGACAAAATAGACCACTCCCATATTACATCGATGGGGAGATAGTCCATGTCAGGCGCCTGCCCTGGTTGGGCAGTAGGGAAAAAAACATTGAGGGAGACATAGTTGTTATCAATTTTAGGAACCCAGAAGCAGTTAGGTGTATACTAACAGGGCCCCCTGGGAATCTGAATACTGCTATAGCCCCATACGATCTAACTTATTTCTATCCAAGATCGTATGTGACCCCTGCCCTTTTCTCCGGGGGGTTACCAGACTCCCATGGTACCAGGAACATTCATATGCCTCCCCACAATAGTTATATGAGCCACTTCCAAAGGCCCCTGCCTACCAGGAATAATTTAGGGTGGAATACAGTTCCTGCTAGTGGCCGCAGCATGCCCCTCGGGGGGCCAGAGCATCTGCAGGGGAGTAGGAACATGGAACATCTGATCCCTTTTACCCCATTGGAAACCTCCAATAGATATGGCGCCCTCTCCTGTCTCGACGGTTGTGATTGACTTCCCGTTTTGGCCGCCCCCTTGTAAATGATTCAAGTGTTGGTGGAGGGGGGCTTGTAGGGGAGGACACTCAGAGTGGGACAAGGTTTTCAATTACACCCCTCCAACTTGGCATCTCCCCCTCTAGTATACATGAGGTCAACTGCACCATAACTAACCATGATATCTCTATGGTACAGTCGAGTTCTGAAGTGGGAGACCCAACTGTAGATTATGCCATACCCCCTAATCAGTCAACTGACCAACTGCCTCGCAAAAACAAAAATCTATTATTAATATCATGGAATGTGGCGGGCTTGGTTGCAAAGCTAGATAGCATGGAGTGGTGTGATCTTGTGGATAACCATGGTATCTGTAAATTCCAAGAGACATGGGCCATGACTATTCATCATAGAATGGGTTTTGTTACTTACGCTGAGCTTGCAACCAAGGGACCTAGAGGTAGACCATCTGGTGGTCTGACCATATGGGTGGGTGTCCATCTTGGGTTCTCGGTCAAAAGGATTAACACCAATACTTGTGATATATTATGTATCCTTCTAACTTGGCCAAACACACCCAAAATAGCGATTATTAACATCTACCTACGCCCTGTTCTGGAGGGTGGGGATTCACAGACTCTAGTGTCCTTAACTGCATTATTAAACAGTTTCTCAAGCGAGACTAAGGTGTTAATGGGGGGAGATTTTAATTGTCATTATGAGCCTCTTGGGGGGGTTACACATATAACAACAGATGAGGATGACGCCTGCCGGATCCCACCCCCAAATGTTTACCAAACTAAATCTTGGACACCCATGGCCATGCAGCTCACTTCATTGACATATACATTCTCGCTTAGAGCTTGTAATGGTCGCTTCCCGGGGGACAGCCCAGGAAGGAGTACCTACAATGGAATGGGCCACTCATCAATAATAGATTACCTCATGGTTAGTATGTCCTTATGGCATTTGATTCGACATTTCTATGTACTTGACCGTTCGGAAAGTGACCACAACCCCTTGGTAGCAGACTTGGAACTGCCACTTCCCAACGGGGAGTACCAAGAGGATGATATGGTCTCCAGTAACATTAGGATCTTACAGGGTGGTAAAAGAATCCGATGGGCCTCTAAAGTCTTCGTCAGATAATCTGGCCCTATTGTATAAAAGTGTCACTTTTCAGTTCGGGCGTCTAATAACATTGCATGAAAGTGCCCAAAATCTTGATAAAGACGCTGAAACTTTAAATATCCATAAAGAACTAATGTTGGCCCTGGCGGTCAGCTTTTATAAATCACCAAACCAGTCCAATCGACAGGTATGTGCCACAAACCCCTGGTATAACCAGTCTTGTAGGAGGGCGAAGACCACTTTAATTTCCGCCCTCAAACTAGGCCATAGAGCAACCATCATGGCTGCAAGGAATGCCTACAAGAATCTCCTTTCCCATGCAAAATCCGAATGGGAAATAGAGAAATGGCATGCTATCAAACAGGCATTAATTGCGAAAGATGCCCGAACTTTTGGGAATTTGGTCCATACTGGGAAGCCAGAGGGTAAGGTAAAGATTGATCTCAACATTGCCGAGGAAGCCTGGTGTACCTACTTTGGTGACCTTTATTCTAGTCCTGCTTTCCATCACAAAGCATTATCAACTACGTCTCTGAGATTGGCCTCTGGATGCCTCCCTCCTCCCTTTACCATGTTGGAAGTTACACTTGCGGTACAAGCATTAAAATGTAACAAGGCCCCAGGGCTGGACAAGATCCCTGGTGATCTTTTCAGAGATGAGCCGAAGATCTGGGTCCCTTACTTGACCGTCTTATTTAACGCTATTCTTGACAGCCAAGATGTTCCAAGTACCTGGCTGGGGGCCGAAATTATCCCGATCTACAAAAAGGGCTCTCCGTTGGCTCCGTCAAACTATAGGCCAATTAGTCTTATCGATGTTACCCAAAAAATCTATGCCAAACTGCTTTTACAACGCTTGCAAGATTGGATTACTGAGAACAACATCCTCTCCCATCTGCAAGCAGGGTTCCGAGCTAAAACATCCACCATCGACCAACTACTACGGCTCCAGGTACTCTACTGGAAGCATGTGGTCTTGGAAGGGGGTAGCCTCTACCTGACATTCGTGGACCTCAAATCCGCTTTTGATATGGTGGATAGGAATCACTTGTGGAGAATATTAACAACAATGGGGATTCCACCCTATTTGTGTCACCAATTTAAAAGACTCCACGAAGGAACCTATGCGAAGGTACGCAATGGTAAATATGGCCAGCTGACAAGAGCTTTTCCAATTGAGAAGGGAGTTAGGCAGGGATGCGTACTTGCCCCTACTCTATTTTCCCTTTTTCTAAATGGCCTTGTCGATGACCTAACCAGTGCACACAATATTGACGCTCCCAATTTAGCTGGTGGTAAATTTCCTGCACTTATGTTTGCGGACGACACCCTGCTGCTCTCAAAAACATCAATGGGGATGCAGCGGGTGTTAGATCAATTCACCGAATTCTGTAAGAACAGGAATCTGGTGATTAATATAGATAAAACAAAGTACATGGTGTTTAATGCCAGCGCAATTAATTGTCCACGCCCGAAAATGGATGGACGAGCCCTGGAAAGGGTAAATAATTTTACTTACTTAGGTCTGACTTTAAATGATAAAATGAGTTGGGAAACCCAAATGACTAAGGCTAATCTAACCCTTTCTCAGTCTACGGGGGGGGATTCTTAAAGTGCAGAAATCTTGTGTCCACAAAATAGTCAGCGTACCGCTGGAAATATATAAGGTTCAAACCAGATCTTCCACCCTTTATGGGGCGGAACTCTGGGGGCACCGTCCAGCGAGTGAGATTAGCATAACTGAGAATAATTTCATCAGACAGCTGCTCTCTTTACCAAAAAACACACCACTAATTCCACTAAGGCTGATTTAAATCTGAGGCCAATTGCAGAAGCAATTGCCTCACGCCCGCTTCTCTACTGGCGTAGATTGTGGAGTGTCCCGGAGCTTGAGTGCTATAGAGAAGAATTGAAGATTGTGATGGCACGTCCGGGTGTAGGGAGGATAAAGTGGTTATCTTTTATAAGGGGGCAGGCGTCCAGGATTGGCATGGAGAATCTCTGGTCTAATCCGGAGGTCACATGCCAATCCATCTCAAAGAGAACCCTGGCAGAGTCTATAAAATATCACAATTTACAAGAAGTCCTTCGATCAGCCAGGCCCTCTAGTCTCACTGACAGCTTTCTAGATTTCAAGAATGTCTACAGCTTTGAGAAGGAACTAGACATTATAGAACTGGTCTTAGCAAAAAAACTGTATCTACAGTTCAGATACGGCACACTACCCCTCCACTCTCATACCGATAAATGGAAAACGGGTTTAGTTCGTCCTTGCCCAGGTTGTGATGATCCAAATGAATCCTTAATCCACGTGATTTTGTTCTGTCCTGCTTATTCTGTTAGCAGAAAGAAATGGATTATACAGCTATGTGTGAACCTAGGAGTTAGGAACCATATAGAGTTTTTTAGAATTTTAAAAACCGATACTAATGCATTAATAGTTACTGCTATTGCTAAATTTTTGTTTTCAATGTGGTTAATTAGACGGAGAATGATTCGGTAGTAGTAAGGTACTCCAATGTAGGTAGACAGCTTGTCTCAGGAAAACCTAGGCTTCTACCGTGTTTTAAACTTTTTAATCTGTGTATTTTATTGTGTTAGTATTTTAATCGTCACTCTATAAACCACATGCTAACTGATTTACTGTATATATATAAAATGAGATGTAACTGTGTATTAGTTTATTGCTTAATGTATTTTTCTTCTTGATGTACTTTTATGGTTCATAAACAAACCGAAATAAAGTTAAAATGAATGAATGAAAATAATTTGATTATATAAATTAAGTAGCAAATAACTTTGAATCACTTTTATAGCATTTTCACTGGAGGAAATGTAGACTTAAATATTTTAATATTACCTCGGCCTGTCTTATAAAAATGTACTTGAGCCTACAAAGTTGTACAGCTTTTAGATTTTCAGGCACTTTAGGGGCACGTTTTTAAACATAGAGGGGTCTGTTCACAAACTGCATTTTGTAGTACATTTAGTGTATTAAAATAGTGTTACTCACGTACTAGAAAATGCTATTCGCAAATTCAAGTCCGGAGGTCTCCACCTATTGCACTATTTTCTTTTCTGAGTGGAGACTGTCTGACTACGGAGATCTCCACACATATATGCTTTAATAGTAAATATAGAGGCGCACAAGTGAGTGACTGGAAAAAAGACAGTACTTACTACAACATAGAAGTGGTTAAGTAAGCAGAGGTTTCATGAAGATTTAGGAGGTGTTTAGAGGGGGACATGAATCCGTCCACAGATGAGTAAGGCCATTGCTATTCATAGACTGCACTTCTATAGTTATTACAGCCAAAATGGACCCGAAACCACTGTAAATGTACTTCAGCTCAAATCGGGAGTAAGCATAACATCGCGCACGGCCATCCTCCAATACTAATAATGGAAGCAGGAACTTAAAATAGAACCCCACAAGAAATACTATTAAAATAAATTAATTTATTTTGACTTCTTA
The DNA here is from genome assembly GCF_964261635.1 of Lissotriton helveticus. Classification (NCBI taxonomy): domain Eukaryota; kingdom Metazoa; phylum Chordata; class Amphibia; order Caudata; family Salamandridae; genus Lissotriton; species Lissotriton helveticus. Next base: position 1,821,633,843 of record NC_136059.1, on the reverse strand, counting down.
GAAATATATATATAAATGTAATTTAATTATATAAATTAAGTAGCAAATAACTTTGAATCACTTTTATAGCATTTTCACTGGAGGAAATGTAGACTTAAATATTTTAATATTACCTCGGCCTGTCTTATAAAAATGTACTTGAGCCTACAAAGTTGTACAGCTTTTAGATTTTCAGGCACTTTAGGGGCACGTTTTTAAACATAGAGGGGTCTGTTCACAAACTGCATTTTGTAGTACATTTAGTGTATTAAAATAGTGTTACTCACGTACTAGAAAATGCTATTCGCAAATTCAAGTCCGGAGGTCTCCACCTATTGCACTATTTTCTTTTCTGAGTGGAGACTGTCTGACTACGGAGATCTCCACACATATATGCTTTAATAGTAAATATAGAGGCGCACAAGTGAGTGACTGGAAAAAAGACAGTACTTACTACAACATAGAAGTGGTTAAGTAAGCAGAGGTTTCATGAAGATTTAGGAGGTGTTTAGAGGGGGACATGAATCCGTCCACAGATGAGTAAGGCCATTGCTATTCATAGACTGCACTTCTATAGTTATTACAGCCAAAATGGACCCGAAACCACTGTAAATGTACTTCAGCTCAAATCGGGAGTAAGCATAACGTCGCGCACGGCCATCCTCCAATACTAATAATGGAAGCAGGAACTTAAAATAGAACCCCACAAGAAATACTATTAAAATAAATTAATTTATTTTGACTTCTTAGAAATATATATATAAATGTAATTTAATGTTTAAAGAGTGTATATACTCATTATTTACATAATATTTTATTTTAAAATATTTTTTGCATATTTTGCATTTAAAAAATAAATATGACTATTATAATTTAAAATATTTTCATACATTTGGTTTTTTAAATTGTAATATATACTACATAAATACAAATGTTTTTAAATAACTTGTTAAATAATGTATTTCATTTAAACGATTACATTTATTTATAAAGGTTTAACTCAAACTTGTGCTATATTTCTATATTTAAAATACATATCACAAGTTATTTTACATTAATATGTAACATGCAAAGATTTAAAAAATCTTTTGTTAAAGTTTTTTTTTTTTTTTTTTACAGTTTCCTTATACTTTACCATAGAGAGATCTCTGCCCTGGTGTCCGAAACGTCTGCCTACCTCAACCTACCAGTGAAAGGTTGCTAGTAGTAAATTTGCACTCGTAAATTGGACTTCACCCGCTGAATTCAGGTGGAGACATGTAAGTCTACTACAATAAATTTACAGTCATACATGATGAAAAGCAAGAAGTAGTACATTTACTCCAATGTGTAAGATTAAAATTGCACGTGTAGATTTACTCACATGAAAATTTACTTTTGGAAATAGGCCCTATATTGTTTCACTTATTATATGTATTATGCACCTTGCCTTGTGCGCTTAGAAGGTATACTTTGCAGGTGACTTATTAATGTATAAAACTAGGGGGCATATTTATGAGCCTTTGCATCTCTCTTGCACCACGCAACATGGTGCAAAAGCAACACAAGTGTAAAATGAGATTAATGAAAGCCTTGCATGGCCACCTTGCTTGGCCAAGCATGACATCATAAATCTCCCATAATGTAACACAGAGCAAATCACTGCGTTACATTACTCTGCAGCAGGGAGGCTTTTTCATGGGTGTTGTGGGTATTCCCATGCAACATTGATGGATTTGGATTTAGTCCCAGATTTACAAGAATTTATAAACATGGTAATTTCCAAAATGTTATGCCTCCCTAGAAGAGGCTTAAGGGGAAAAAACATTATTTCTCCTCATTTTTGTCCTATTTCTATGTGTGCTGCAGAAAGATGAAAACGCATCTCAGGATTGCTTTTGTACAGGAAAGTGCCCCTTCCTGTACAAAACAATCCTACATGCAATGCTGGCACCCTTGTGTCATGGGGCCAAAATGCACCATATTGGATAAATACAGTGCATTCCTCCACTTTCCATGTGCTGCAGGGCAGCACAGCAAGTAACTTTCTGTGCTTCCCTGTGCCATTTAACTATGCCCCTAGGTTCTCCTATATGGCAAAAACACAACTTCTTGCCACATGTTGCTGCTGTGACCTCGAAACTGCAGCCAGCCAGAGCACAGTAGTGCTCCAAGCAGCCATATATGTTTATGTAGTATATGTATGTGGTGTAAATGCATAGTGCAGTCCACATATTACATTAAACCGCAACACCATTGGTACATTTTATGTGGCTTTTATTACGGCCTTATGTGAAAGTTAAATAGATCAATTGAGTGAAACCAATTTTACCACTATCTGTTTAGGGCCAAGGCACCTATACTGTGGCAATGAATAGCAGCATCACAGTGCACACAGCCCTAACCCCAGTTAAAGCTCCAAAAAAAGGCAAATCATACATGACATTGCAGAAAAGGAGAGTGTCATACAAATACTACTTCAGGTACTGAGAAATGTGTTTGTGAATCAACACCAAAATGCCTAATTTACTAAAAGTAGAAAGAGGATGAATTGCGTTCTATTTATATATGTGTGTGAACGTTCCCTGAATACTTCATTTATTCACATTTTAGATGATTTGAGGTTAATTCACACCGATATTTAAAAGACTAGCCCCCAGATTCATCAGTCATGTTTTGCGAGTCCTTAATAGCGAATTTTAAGGATTCGCTATTAAAGACTCGCAAAACGGGATGCATTTAGGAATCGCAATATTTATTGCGATTTCTACTGATTCCTTATTTGCGATTCGCTAATTGCTAATCGCAAATAAGGAATGGCTTTCCCATTCATTCCTATGGGCCTAAGGCCCATAGGAATGAATGGGGAGTCATTCCTTATTTGCGATTCGCAATTAGTGAATCGTAAATAAGGAAGCAATTTCAAGGGTGCCAGGGTGTCCAAAGGACACCCTGTTGTACCCCATAAATGGTAATGTTCACTGGTGTTGCGCACACACATGTCTCAAGGACATGTGTGTGTGTAACATACAACTTAGAAAAATGCACTAAAGTGCATATTTCTAAGTTTTTGCTATTTATCACTTACTTAGACTTCGCGGTAAATAGCGGCCCCAGATTGTGAATTCGCAATCTTGGAATGGTTCATGCATTGCATTTAAGGAATCGCAGATTGCGATTCCTTAAATGCAATCGCAATTTGAGAACTCGTAATTATTTGCAAATTCTTAAATTGCAAGTGCATGAACCCTTGATGCATCTCAAATGCCATTTTTGCGGGCGCAAACAGCCGAATTTTGCGATTCGCACCGTTTGCGCTCGCAAAAATGCTTGATGCATCTACCTGTAGATGAAGTATGCCGACAGGATTACTATTTTTCCTACACTTAAAAACCTTTGTGAATCGTCCCCAAAATTGTTGTGAAGTTGTAGGGAATGTGCATTATTAAAGAAAATGTCTCAAGTGCAATTAATACTGTATTAGGCATTTTCAATGTTGTGCTGTGTCTGCTATCTGTGCTTCACTGCTTGCTGGACTTGCACTTGGTACAATTTCCTTCCTCAAGCCTGCGGCTGCCAGACTTGAAAACAAAACAATTACAATTAAATTATGCCCTCAGTGCCATAACTTTACGGAGGAGGTTAAAAATAGATCTAAGTGAGGGAGGCTAATGCTGGGAGATCTGTTTACCACGTATCAAAGGCCTCAAAGGGATTGTCGAGCATGGTGTGCCTGCTATAATGTGGAATCTCTTCTCCTTCTCCACAGAGCCTTACTTACAGCTTACATACAATTTCTTTTGTAATAATTATAGATGATGAGCCAGGTATCAGGCTATAACAGCAATAACATTCCATAAAGAAATATATACTAAAACCATATATTTACAACTTTGATTTAGTGCAAAGAAATTAAAATAGAAGCGTTCACAATTGGGCTGATTATCATACTGCACTATGGATATTGTGGTCTTGTGTTCACGGATTCATTAATGCTTTACTGATTTAAAAAAGCAAATAAACCAAGTCTGCACTATTTAGTACCCACTATCCATGTCTTACAAAAACTTCCTGGTGTTTGCTCATGAGTAGGATTCTGGCTTGACGGGCTCTCCAGACTAAGGATGAGCCTGCTCATTGCCAAGCAGAAATGTGTGAATGTTTTCTCCTGGGGTCCAATCACAAGCAATGAGTAAACGCTGATAGGTCCAATAACTTGAGTTACTAGTGTCTTTGTAATTGCAAAGTCTGAAAAGTTACAACAGGCATGTCTGATTTCACAACGAGATTCTGGGTGTTGAGTGCAACTGAATCCCTTAAGTGAAAAGCTGTGCAGAAATAAGAAATTACTGGGGAAATTGGATGTACAGAATCAAGTTTTGGAGGTGACTTCCCACTCCTAAAGTGACCCTCAGGGTCCTATTTGTAATGGGGCTCATCAATTCCTGGAGCATCCTGTACCTGCCAGTATGAGTAACTTCACAAGACTGAAGACCTAGGGGGTCATTAGGATGATGGGTGGACTTAGTCCGCCCGCCATCCTATCAGGACTAGGGACCGCCCGCTATAAGGGCGGGGGTCCCGTGGGTGGTATTAGGATGCGGCCGCCACAGTGGTGGCCGCATCCTGCATTTATAACATTGTGGCGGGCGGTGCTCTCTGGACCGCCCGCCACAATACCATAAATGCATGTATGCATTTGCATACACAGTGCGCCAGCCTGGCGGGGGCTATCCACCCGACATCATAATGGGCCCCCTAGCTTGAATAATTGCTAAGTAAGGATTGGCTCAATTTTGTGCTTGAAGCTCACAATTTGTGACTGACCACTTCCAGTAGACAGGTAATCTGTACATTTAGCAAAAAATGCATGAATACAATATATAGGTTGTTACAGAGTCATAAAGCAAGTTTTGTGTAGTAATTGTCAGGTTTGGCTCTCTGAGGCACATTTTCCTATGCTTCCCTGATGATGTTATGCAATGCTTTCATAAGGTGCATCGCCCAGTGCTCCTTTGATGTTAATTAAACTATACTTCCCTCCTGTACATCACCAATTTATCTTGATACATCTTACATCTTACATTTTCCTGGTTGCTGCAATTAATTGCTGTGCTCCTGTGCTACAAATCACCCTGATTGTCCTGTCATGAAGCCTCCAGATGTGATGGTCTGAATGCACTGACACTAGCTTGTCCGTTGGCAAAACAAAGGACACCTGCACATGTGTTTGTCTGTAAATATGTGTTAATACTCTGTACATACGTTCCTGTATGCTGTTCACCTTTGACAAATGGATATGTTCCTGCGTGCTGTTCACCTTTGGTAAATGGGCTATATAAAAGTCAAACTATCTACGTTGTCAGAACGTGTTATTGAACTGGTAGGGTGGGATTGTTGTAGTAAATATAAAGTCCTAAATCTTGATGGGACAGACTATTGTTACAACAGTTTGGTGGGACAAAATAACAAGCGGTAAGTGCACAGAGGAATGTATTTACTATGTTTTTACTTCTTTGTAACTTGGTATAGAACATGTATAGAAACTTGCTTTTAGTTATTTGGTTCTTCTATACTGTAGCAATGAAATTCTGCTCTGTCGAGGTTTGGGGCTCAGTATTCCCAGCAAACCATGGGTTGGTTCTGTAGACTCTACATTAACCACTCGTTTTAACACCTTCAATGCTACAGCAATTCTCCCTTGGTGCTGCAGTCCCTTAAATCCCATTGTTCATCATGACGAGAGCACACGAGCAGTGTACTGCATGACGAGCTGAGCTCGTCATGAGCAAGGAAGGGGTTAATAATCTGATCTACCCATGATCAAAAATGGAATATCTTCCATATTGAATAAAGATGTAAACACCACAATCACTTCTTTAAAAACACCCACAGCATAAATAAATACATTGGGAAATTTGTGTCTGCAAGTGCAAAAACATACAGAACATGTTTGCAGGAACGTTGTGGCTCTGAGTAGTGGTTAACTCAGTACCACAGCTTCACTTCATGACTCTTTCAATTGCTAAAATGTTCTTGCAGGCAATAAAATATCTACATGCAAGTCTTCTCATGTGTCCTTATATAAACATCAGGTATATATCCAATTTGAGTGATAAACGTTACACGCAAGTGCAAATAATGGAGAAGGAGGTGAGAACAAGTTATGCTTGGCTGTTCTGTTACTTCTCTCTTGCCCTGCAGATCATTTGCACAAGGCAAAGGATTACAGTGGACCTGTATAAGATATATTTGTATACGTATAGGTGTCAATAACATGGAGTTTTCCACCTCAAGTGACGTCAGTTAATGTTCAAACATTTTCTCAGCTCCACTTTTCCCATGCCTTCTTTCTTTGGTTTTGGGAAAATACATCTCATCAAATATTTTGGAACCATTCAACTGATTATTATGCACTGCTTTGAAGTGCCACGGAATACATTAATGTGCATTTGAGAAAAGCGTCAGTGGACTAAAAGCTACCAAAACATTTTTTATTTCTAAATTATTAAACAAGTAAGCATATTTAGTAAACAACATATTTAAATATTTAAAACTTCAGATTGAAAAATAGGTACATTTTTGGTATGACAGAAACACTTGAATATTTCCCAAGCAATGAAAAAAGCATGGCTCCAAATTTACAGTTAGGTTTGGAGCAAATGCTTCATTGGTTTCAAAACAATTTCAAAATGACAACTGTTCTTGCTTATAAACGAAGGTGCCTCTTTTGGCATTTATGCATTTGTACACTCAATAGGTCATCTTATTCTCCTAGGGGCTGCATGCATGTAATCATCGCCAAAGTCCAAGCCTACAAAGTAATCTGTGAAATATGCAACAAAATACTTGTCCGCAGGTTTTAACACAAAGCAATAGCAATCCACCTTTAAACTTCTACTAACTTTATCAAATGTGTCTCATGATAAATGAATTAGGACTACTGCCTATGTTATAATTGTTTCTTAGTAAACAGGTCAAATCAATGGCACCTGAAATAGCTTTTCCCCAAATAACCAATAAGGGTGTAGCCATAATCATTGGCGTGTCACCATAGACAATTCAAAACTCTTGTACTGAGCAGAAGCTTTCACACAAAACAACCGTCAGGTATACTATAGCAAAATTACAAATATGTACAAAGTTACAATTGTCAAAACAATATAAAATCCATCCTATGAGGGCCTAATAAGGAGTGTTATAATGCATGTCTTGTATATCCATGGCCTGTTCGAGTGGGACATCAACACCAAGACCCTTGCCAACTGTAGTAATCTGAGATTTCTTTTTGGAACATGCCAGCCTCTATGTTTTAGCACAATGAAATAACCATCCACTCTTAAAAGCCTTTTGGCTTTGACACATGCTCACCTCAATAAGTAAGTCAGGCACTGTCTTTACTTTTTACAAAAAGCAGATTGAACCCGAAGAATGTGAAATAGCATTTCTCAGGGAAACAATAATGCCCAAGGCCCGTTATCATTGTCTTGACACCATAATCACCACCACAATCATATAAATATTTCTAAAATTACAAATATGTACCAAATTACAAATATATACAAATTACAATTGGCAAAGCAAAATGAAAGCCCTTTTCAAATAGTCTAACAACTATTATCGAGGTGACAATCTTTTACTCTCATGATTCGGCAAAGGGTGGAACAACGGCAAAATACCTGTCTACAGCCCATATGACAGTATGGTAACAAAACACCATTAAAAGCCTATTGGCTTTAACAAATACTGTTCTCAATAAATAAGCCAGACATACTACCTTTGACAAAATGCGGAATAATAAACATATCAGACATGTAACATCGGACACAAGTTTTCCCACTGAACCAGTCAAACCTATAACACTTAGTAATGGCTTGTCACCATAACCAACTTAGATGTACTGGTGAAAGCATAAATCTTTTCACAAGGCAAACATCAGACATACTGTAATAAAACTATGTATATTTATCAAAAAATACATTTGCAAAGAAAAATATTATCACTCCAAAAAGCTGCAAATAAGATTTACCGCAGTGCAAATGTTCTATCCCCATGGTTTGTCAGAGGGGGAGGCCAACACTAAAACCATTGCCTAGTACGGTAATCAGTGAAGATTTCATGTAATAAAATATCCCTCTGTGAGCTTTAATATAGAATAATAACAGTACACCCTTCAATATTTATTGATTTATTTATTGATTTTAACATATTATTTTTTTCACCATAAATTAGTCAAACTAAAAAGTACACTAAAGCACTCAGTTTCAGTGCAGTGTAAGCACACAAAATCTGGCCAATCAAATGCTGTACTCAAGGAAAAGACATGTAGGAGGATCATAAGCCCCTCAATTATTATTACTTATGAAACATATTTTTCTGTTGACCTCATAAGGTATGAGACAACGGTGCTGTCAACTCAGACGTAAAAATCAGTTCACTTTGTAATGAAATGTGTTGATGTTGGTAAACAATTCATGTCCTACTTATTCCTTGATCTGGTGGAGCCGCAGGGGTGCGAGTTATAACTTTGGATTTTATAAACACTGTGTCATCTTTTGCAATGTGCCTTAATATCCTGATAGACGTAAGTTTATTTGTAAAACTTGTAGCATAATTTTTAGCATCCTTCTTACATGCACCACTGAAACCATAATTTCAGCTTCATTACAGCTTTACTTCCTAATCAGACCATTATAGACATCCGGGCACAGGGGACTATTGGGGTGTTTCACATAAACAATGCCCATTCTAAATATACGCAAATTGTTTCTTAAAATTAGATATAATTTAAATACAATATGTATATATAGATGGATGAAGTGTGGCTGCAAGAAACGTTCGTTAAGTCTTAAGAGTAGATACAGGGTCTCATCTGTTAGTGCAAAACACCCTAGCTAAAAGAGTTACTGTAGGCTGTAAAAATATGAACCTAGCTGTACAATATCACTTTTTGGACTTGTGGTTTTGCATCATTGCAAGCTATGTGCCCACAGTACGTGGTCTGCAATGTGTGTGCAGTTCCTGGTGTTGCAGGAGTGTTTGGCAGTGTTCCAGATTTGTAGCCTTGCACTCAAACATGTATATTAATTTATAATTGAAGCACTGTGGATTTAAGTGCAGTGAGTGGCCTAGTTATATATGTGTCTTGTTATGAGTGAGAAGAATCCGTTACTTCCATGACTACCAATTATATCTCTGTCATTTAATAATTCGCAAATGTAAACTGCAAACGTGAAATAGTGCACTTCAAAGCCACAAGAGTGAGGCAGAACAGCAATATTAAATATTCAAATAAAGTCCGCAAAAAAAAATAATAATTGGAGCCGGATGAGGTACTGGGTTTTTAAGAACCGGCACAGAACCGGTAACCCAGCGGTGTCAGGGTACACCCAGAGACCTCGGGTTCTTCCTGATCCAGACCACAGAAACTCAGAGTCTTCTAGGTGAAGTCAAAGATTAGTTTATTGGCTGCAACCAAGGTAACAAGTGTCCTAGAAGTACAACACGGGGAAGTATATTCTCAGGAGACTGCTCGCTTTTACAAAGTCAGGCTTCTCTTCTTATACACAATTTTAGGCTTCAGGCAAAACACTCTTGGTTGTAAAGTAAATCGTTAACATATTTCTAATACAAAGAAAAAGCAGAGTCATGATGACATGTCCATATTTCACTTCGTGCTGCCTACAACAAATCACTTGGCAAGGCCCAACATTTCATCAGATATCACTGGACCCCTAAAAAAACGGGCACCTCCCCACCATAAAGTAAGTGAAGCAAAAGAGTGGAGATAGATGTGAGCGAGATATGGCAGGTGTGCGCGCTGAAATGGTTTTATGGTTTGTTGAGCCTAGATGCTATCTTGCTCGGCCACTGGGAGGGGAACTGACCTAACGAGTTCGGCCTGGGGCAATGGTTCCAACTTGCACAGGTCATGGAAAAGTCGATTAAGGAGTATGTGTCCTTGTGGGATTGAATTCCACTGGTTTAAGGCCTATGTAAAGGGCAACACATAAATGGAAGCCAAGGGTTCAGAATGTAAATGACGATTTCGAGGTGAAATCGTCACTCGAATATGCTGAAAATATATGTACATGATGTACTCGTCATTCTCGGTCTTTTGATACCAGATTCGTCATGTTTCGACAAAGTTTTAATTCTCGAGTCCAGAATAATTACACGAATCCAGATTTTCAGAACCACAATCCCTCCTTTTGCCCTTACATAGGCAATTAATTTATCCTCATGTTAGTCTGCGTCCAGATCGATATTCGTAAAGTCGTTGAGATGTTGCTGTAACATCATTCTAGTACTTAGTTCATCTCTTGACACAGGTTTCCTTACACATGAGGTAACACAGAGGCCACATACTGCAGGAGCACACTGTATGCATAGGCAGAACAGGAAAAGAATGGCTAAGACCATCCCAATGACCATTAGAATTTTCCATCCCCAGGCAGATATCAGTTCCCAGAACCATCCCATTAACGACCAATCTCCTTTATCCACATGAATAGATTCGGAAATCTTATGTAGTTTGGAGATGGCCCAGTACACTGTTGGAGCGTTATCTGGGATGAAAATGCAACAACTAGATTGGATCAATTTGCATACTCCACCTCGGTCTGCAAGTATAACATCCAAAGCGACCCGGTTCTGAAGGGTCATAAGTCGATCCGACTGGAGCTCAGCAGTCAAGTTACTAAGGGCACCAGCAGTTTCAGTCACGGTGGACTCAACTACCCTTGTTAATTGCCTTATGTTTCTGCTGTTAGCCATGGATCCCCAGAACGGCAGAAAACCCTTTGCAAAGTCCCCAAATTCTTGACCTGCAGTGTCTTCTTTACTCAAGACACCTCTAACTACCCTTGTCTGGTGGTAATCCGCCGCTGCTGTGTAGGTGGGAGGTAACAGGAATGAAACAAAACATGAGCCCGAGAAGTCAGGGGGCAACCATGTATAGGCTCTATCATGGCAGATGAAATAAGTACCCTTAGCGGCTAAAAACGCAGGGGAAGTCTGAGATCCAAAAACATACGTTTCTGTACAGATACTCTTCCCTAGCTGAGCTCTGGGATTCTTGCCAATACCTTGCAGACACAGGTGACCCTGATGGGGTACGATCCAGATTGGGGAGGATCTTTTAGCTTGCTGTTTCTCACTTAAAGTAGTTCCATATCCGGTCACGTTCCAACCTACGTATGCAAGTATCTCATCATCCGGAGTATCTTCATAAGAAGTTACTTCCTTAATCATGTCAACTATACCTTTGACTAGAGCGCTAGTCTTGAGGTTGTCTTTTACAGAACGCAGGGGTTGGACTTCCCGTGCATATATGAATAGTGTTCTGTATGCCCACACAGACCCGTTGTGGCTGAAAGGCAGAACCAGATAAGGGATACCTTTATCCGTAGTGTGAGGCATAAGGCCACACACCCAACAGTTAGTCGTGTTCATTACTAGTTGTTGTTGGTGTAAAAGCTGAACGAAGGAGTTATTAATGAACTCTAACCTTCTATTGGATTCGTGGTCAGGCATAGGGTGGAAAGAATGAGAGGAAACAGTAGGAGGAGGTATGGGTGATGCAGTGGGCGCAAATGTTACATGGAAAGAGAATAAAACATAACTTATCAAAAAGATCATTACGCTGGATAGCATAACAATACACATCATTATAAAACTTTTCTTTGTCATCGTGTTACACAGTCTCTGCTTAAAGTTCATTTGTTTGGCAGGTCTCTCCACATCAGGAAACTCCATCCTCTCTAAGGTGCTGCCCGCGGTGGGAGGTTGCCTCTGCTAAAGGATGCTTCCGTCAGTCTAGGGCAACTCCCTTGGACCAACCAGAACTACCGACCTAACGTCGTCAGCTGCACCCCAAAGACTTTAATCAACCGCGGCCCTAGCAGCGGAACCCGGATGGCGGTTCGAAAAACAAAAATAAGCAAGTTTCTTAGATGGGAGAGCTGCACTTTCAAAAATAGTACTTGGGGAAAAAAGAAAATATCTTTTTATTTGTCCATGGATCTTTAGTCTCAAATTGCAAAAGAAAGTATTTTATTTGTTCGTTTTTCTCGGTCTCAGATTGTACCGTCGTTTCCCAGGTATTGTCTGATCTGGGAACAAAAGGTCAGGCTCTGTAATGTTCACTCGCTTGGATGGTGGCACAGCCTTGTGCAAAATGTTTTCGTTTTCTAGTTCAGAGTCAGTTCCTTTCACATGTGGATTATTAAAAGGGACGGTATTTGGCACGGCATCAGGTTCTTGGTCAGTGGCACCCTCCTGGACCCACTGGTCAGAGGGCAGAGGTAACGGTACCCTTTTACAGTGGACCCCGTGGATCCAGGCCTTCTTCCCTTCCACTCGAACTGCCGATCTGGTAGAGAGAAGGACGAGGTATGGTCCCGTCCACCTGGGCTGGTCGTTTTTAGTCCTTTGGAAATTCTTTACCAACACCCAGGATCCAGGGTTTATGGGGTGTCCTGGAACATCAGAAGCCAGAGGCAGGGAGTCATGTACCTGTTGATGCAAAACACGCAATTTAGCCGTCAATTCATACAGGTAATCAAGCAAAATAGGGTGCTCTAGCTCGCTGAACTTCGTGGGCCTAGGCACTCCCCATATGTTGGCTGGCCGGCCAAAGACAATTTCATAAGGGCTGAGTTTCACTCGCGAATGCACAGTCATTCTGGTGGATAGGAGTGCTAAGGGTAGAGCGTCAGGCCATTTAAGACCTGTGCTCACTTGGATTTTGGCCAATTTAAGTTTTAAAGTGCCATTGTAACATTCTACTAATCCAGCTGATTGGGGGTGATTTGCAGCGTGGAACTTCTGCCTAATGCTTAGCCCTTCACACACTCTTTTCATCACACGACCCACAAATTCACTTCCGTTGTCAGACCAGACCATTCTAGGCATTCCAAACCTGGGGAAGTACTCTTTTACAAGGGCTGTTGCTGTGGACAAGGCAGTATTGTCTTTCAGGGGATATGCTTCTACCCATCTTGAGAAGGCACAAACAACAACGAGTACGTATTTTAGATTGTTGCACCTCTCCATGTGAATGAAATCTAGCTGCAAAACCTCGAACGGGTACGTAGGAGGTGCAAAATGACCAGCTGGAGTTGGGGTTCCCCTACCAGGATTGTGCTTCAGACATACCATGCAATTCTTGACAACATTCTCTGCACACTTGGGAATCCCTGAATTCTTCCACACTGGGGCCAACAACTCGCAAATCCCTTTCACGCTGATATGAGCCATTCCAAGAGCCATTGTAACCACTGCAAGCACATATGCATCGGGTAACAACCATCTCTGATGCTCTGCCAATTCAATCCAACAACCATTTGCATCCATTCTACCCGTACTCTCTCTCCACGTGCTCAACTCTTTCTCTGTGGCCTCAGCTTGGATGGACTTCACACTTCCTATCGTGTCCTCACATATTCCGACATCACCAGTCCATCTTTCAGGGCCTGCAACATACATTCGGCTCATCACATTCTTTGCTGTTTCTTTAGCGGTCTCATCAGCAAATGCATTCCCACGACCAACATCGTCAGTCACCTTCTTGTGAGCACTACATTTCACAATCGCCATTTGCAGAGGCAAGGTCAGTGATTCAAGAAGCTCATTCACCAACTGACCATGCTGAATCTTAGCTCCATGCAAAGTCAGGAACCCACGTTCTTTCCACAATCGTCCGAAACTGTGAGCCACGCCAAAAGCATACTGGCTGTCGGTGTAGACATGCACTTTCATTCCTTTAGACAATACACATGCTCTCGTGAGTGCAACTAATTCTGCAGCTTGAGCTGAACCATGTGGTACTCGTGCAGTTTCAACGACTGTGTGCAAAGTTGTGACAGCATATGCTGCAGTCACGTTACCATTTGGGAGCTTAAAGCATGAACCATCCACCCATAATGTACCATCACATTCAGCAAGAGGAGTGTCAAATAAATCCACTCTCCCTTTTGTCTCTTCCTCTGTTGTGAGGAAACAATCGTGCTGTTCTAAAGCATCTGATTCCTCTGCAATTGGTAACAACGTGGCTAGATTTAAGGTACTGCACCTTTTTATGTGCACATGGCTCGCTAGCAGTGTCAATTCGTAACTGGACAGTCGAGCACTAGTTAAGTGCTGTGTCTTGGTCCTATTTAACAATGTGTCTACTGCATGCGGGACCATCACGATTAGTGTATTATTCATTACTAGACCAGCAGACTGTTGAATAGAAACAGCTGCTGCTGCTGTGGCCCTTAAACAACTTGGCAATGCTTTAGCTACCAGATCCAAAGTTGACGAAAAATTGGCGCATGGCCGCTGTCTACCTCCAAATAACTGAGTCAACACAGACAATGCACAGCCCTCCTTCTCGTGGACATACAATGTGAAAGGCTTACTGTAGTTGGGGGTACCTAACACAGGAGCCGAACATAATGCTGTGCGTAATTCGAGAAAACTTTTCTGACACTCTTCAGACCAGGGAATGGGATTGGGTGCATTTTTACACGTTAATGCCACCAAGGGTTTGGCCAACAACGAAAAATTTGGAATCCACTGTCTACAGTACGATGTAATGCCCAAGAAATCACGCACTTCTCTCTGTGTTCTTGGCACATTCAATTTCGCTATTGCCTGAATTCTTTCTGGGGTCAGTTTCCTTCCCTCCTTCGATAAGAGGTGACCTAAGTAGGTCACTTCTTGTCGGCAATATTGAAGCTTGGAAAGTGACACCTTGTGATGTAAAGCACACAGATGACGCAATAATAACAGCGCGGCCTTTTTACAAATTCTCTCAGTGTCTGCAGCAATAAGCAAATCGTCCACATACTGTACAAGAGTAGCACCTTTAGGCAAAACAATCGTATCAAGCTGTGTTTTCAGAGCTTGACTGTATATTGATGGACTTTCACAGTAGCCCTGAGGAGCGCGTTTAAAGCGGAAGCTGCGACCTCCTAAACTGAAGGAAAAAATATCCCTGCTCTCCTCAGCAATTGGGATGCTGAAGAAAGCATTCTTTAGGTCAATCACCGAAAACCACGAAGCAGAAGCTGGAATCATAGTCAATAATGTGGTAATGTCGGGGACAACTGGGAATTGTGACACAACTTTTTTATTCACTTCTCGAAGATCAATCACGAATCTGTACACAGGTGGCTGAGAAGGGTCAGTTAATTTTAAAACAGGCAGAACAGGACTATTGCAAACGTTGCCTCGTGTCTCTTCAATCACATCCTTTTCAATCAATTCGTAAACGATTGCTAGCAAAGCTTTTGCACCCTCATTAGATATTTTGTATTGGGGAATTCGTGGCATTTTGACGTTGGCTTTCAATGTTACAACATATGGTGGAATTTCTAAGAGACCTACATCATTAGGACCAGTGGCCCAAAGAATATCTGGGAGAACCGACAATTCTGCTGGAAGTGCATCTCTCGACAAATACATGGGAGAAACTACTTTCTTACCTAAAGTAAGTTGTACTCCTGAAGGAGAACAGTACAAAGTCGCATACAATCTTTTTAACAAATCCAATCCTAGCAAATTTTCACCACAACCTGTTGTCAGAATGAGGGGTGCTTCGAATTCGCAGGGACCAATAGAAAGAGACAAAGGGTCAGAAATCGGATTTCTAACTGGGGCGCCAGAAAAACCTACAGAAACATTCATTTCGCCAGACAAAGGTGCGCCAGGGAGTTTGGAGTGCATAATAGAACTCTTTGTAGCACCAGTATCCAACAGAAAAGGCTCTGACACACCTGATGTAATCACCTCAACGTAAGGTCCACTCTGATCTACTGGAACTGAAACAACTCCCTCTCTTTGCCTATGGCTGTCCTAGCAATCATTATTCTCCAAATACTCATCTTCGGTATAGTAATCATCAACGTAGTATTGAGCTGTCCTGTCAGATACGTTATTTTGCTGATCAAACCTGTTCATAGAGTTTTGTGGTGGAAGGGGATGTGTGTTCTGAGGGGCGTTTCCACGTCCTCTACCTCTAGGTGCTTGCTGACTGCCACGACCTTTCACACCAGAGACTCCATTTGCATGTTGTAATAGAATAGGACAATTATACTTGAAAATGACCCTCTTGTCTGCAATATAAACACTGGTTGGGGCCTACAGGTACAGGGGTTGAGTATACTCGACTCTTTGCGAGTTCCTCTGATACTGTTGAGGCTGCTGAAAAGTATTTTGGTAGTGATTCTGACCATTATTATTTTGATTACCACCACCACGTGGCGGATAGGCTTGCTGTAGCAAAACCTTCGTTTTTAGTTCTCTAGTTTTCTTTTCTACTCTATCTTTCTCATCTTTGTCTCTATTCTCGTAATATTGTGCAGTAGCCAATATCTGGGCTGAAGATGAGACTGCCCAAGAACTTTCTGAATCCTTTAATTTTTTACACAATTCTGGAAGCAGATTGTGCACGAATTTATCGACAAACAATCTCTGACCACCTTCTGTGGTCATATCTTGACCGCTGTGGTCAACGAATGTTTCTTCAAATCTGGTGAAGAAATCTGAGACAGTTTCTTCTTTCTTCTGCTTGCATGCAGACAACTTATCCCAATTAACACGTATTGCAGGCATTATCGTTTTCATGTAATCTACTATTTTACCAGGGAGTTCTGCTATCAAAGGCTCAGGCTTGGCACCACCAACTTCTCGGGCATCTGCAGCAGTAATATTAGCCCATGAGTCACCTAATTCCTGGTCATGATCTATATAACGAATTTTACCCCATAAAGGCTGTGGAACAACATTCCCAAATAACATATCGATATCGGCTAAATTCATTATACATGACCCAGCAGTTTGCGACAACTCTTTATAGTACCCTGCAGGATTTTTACGCGGATCTGGTAATGTTTGTTTGAGTGCTAAAACTTCAGCTCGCTTCCATGGGACATGTACCCATACACGCTGAAAGTGTGGCAGAATAGGTGGGACAGCAGTCGTGTCACCCTCTCTCCATTGTGGGGGAACTTCTCTCATAGGCTATTGTCGCGCCTTTTTCCTACTAGATGTACTAGGCTCAGATTGTGATTCAGAACTGCTCCCCTTACTCCGATATGATAACAGCATTTCAACTGCTTTCTCCACATCTGGACCTACAATCATACCCTCTCCGAACTTAAACCGTACACGACACATCTCTTGTGGGATGCATTCCTGATCATTGTCTTCTAAATCCTCGCAAAGGAAAACACACATCTGTTCGAAAACATATCTCTGTGTCGCTGCTTCCCATTAATGGAAGACTTCCATGACAGACTGTACATCATATTTTACAGTGTCCATGACCCATTTCCGTGCTAAACTATTCAGTGAATCTCTCTCTTGATAATCAGGCAGTCGACTTCGCCACTGTCTTCTTCCCATGTTAGGGGTCGTGGTAGGCGACCCGAAAAGAGGTAAAAGAAAGTTAGTAACAGTGCTGGCCATTTTCTGCCGAATGGAAGGTGAAACTGAAGGAAGAACGGATGGAAAAACGGGGTGAGATAAGGCAGGGGCAGAGATAGCAGAAGAGGTATCAGGGGAAATAGAGGGGGCACTAGGCAAAATCGTAGAGGGAGCATTAGGCGACGTGAAAAATACAGTAGGCAAAATCGTAGAAAACACAGGTGAAACAGAGGTTGTCGGTGGGCCTGGAGGAGGCTGCACCAAAGAAGTAGGAGCCAGCTGAAGAACAGCTGGTGGGTGCTGTGAAGGAGCAGGCGGCGTAGTTTGCGCAACTAAAGGTTGCGGGGGTGTTGTGGCATTCTGCGCATAGGGGGGTGGTAAATTTAGTAAATGGGACATTAATGGGTCTTTTTCACGCTCTTTTGCTGCCTCTTGCTGGAGAGACGGCAAAACTGGATAACACTTATCTATTGCCATTTTACGTTGCCTGTGCAACTGCTCATTCATCTGCTCTTCTTCATTGTCTTTAAACTGCACAGCAGCTTGCATTACTGAAAGTCCCCCTTCTCTCTTATTTTTCTTAGCTAATTTAATTTCCTTCTGTTTGGCCTCCTTACGCCATAGGCGAAAAGAGTCAAACATTGCCGGCCGGGCTTTCTTTTTAAAGAGTTTAACTTCAAGGTTGTCTAAGATTTCGGAATCAAAGCTACCATATTGGGGCCATTTTAGAACACCATCTTTCCTGGTGTATTTAATCCATACTTCGTTGTAGGTGATGGGGCCTACCTCATGTTTCACATATAGCTCGTAAGTCGGAGTTCCAACTGGAGGAACCGGACATGAGTCCTCCAATCGGGAGTCCCTATTATTACCACCAAGACAAAACAAATTTCCAAGTCTAAGACTAGGCATCTTCGCTCTCTAGTCTAGTTCCAAACTTCAAAGGATTATCGATTACGATATTTCTCGTGAATACACGAGTCCTTCGGTTTTGGTGCTTGCAAGTACCAACAAATTATCCCAAAGGATACCCAAGACTAAGACCAACTAAAGACTGGGAGACGCTCCACTTATACTTAACTGAAATATCGATGACGTCACCAGAAGACTCGTCTTAGTGTTTCGCTCTACCAAACTTCAAGGGTCCAAATCAGGGCGATAGCCAGGGCAGCAGTCCTTGTAGCCGTCGGGAAGCGGGGAACCTCGCAGCAAAGACCTTCGGACCACGTCGACATGCAGGGGTCGATGAGGTGGTTGGCCGTCCTCCGGAATTTTCACACAAAGCTCCTCACGATCTTCTGGCTGACTGGTACCACTGGAATCGCCCCAAACGTTGGGCGCCAGCTGAGGTACTGGGTTTTTAAGAACCGGCACAGAACCGGTAACCCAGCGGTGTCAGGGTACACCCAGAGACCTCGGGTTCTTCCTGATCCAGACCACAGAAACTCAGAGTCTTCTAGGTGAAGTCAAAGATTAGTTTATTGGCTGCAACCAAGGTAACAAGTGTCCTAGAAGTACAACACGGGGAAGTATATTCTCAGGAGACTGCTCGCTTTTACAAAGTCAGGCTTCTCTTCTTATACACAATTTTAGGCTTCAGGCAAAACACTCTTGGTTGTAAAGTAAATCGTTAACATATTTCTAATACAAAGAAAAAGCAGAGTCATGATGACATGTCCATATTTCACTTCGTGCTGCCTACAACAAATCACTTGGCAAGGCCCAACATTTCATCAGATATCACTGGACCCCTAAAAAAACGGGCACCTCCCCACCATAAAGTAAGTGAAGCAAAAGAGTGGAGATAGATGTGAGCGAGATATGGCTGGTGTGCGCGCTGAAATGGTTTTATGGTTTGTTGAGCTTAGATGCTACCTTGCTCGGCCACTGGGAGGGGAACTGACCTAACGAGTTTGGCCTGGGGCAATGGTTCCAACTTGCACAGGTCATGGAAAAGTCGATTAAGGAGTATGTGTCCTTGTGGGATTGAATTCAACTGGTTTAAGGCCTATGTAAAGGGCAACACATAAATGGAAGCCAAGGGTTCAGAATGTAAATGACGATTTCGAGGTGAAATCGTCACTCGAATATGCTGAAAATATATGTACATGATGTACTCGCCATTCTCGGTCTTTTGATACCAAATTCGTCATGTTTCGACGAAGTTTTAATTCTCGAGTCCTGAATAATTACACGAATCCAGATTTTCAGAACCACACGGAAGTCACGTTTACCTGAAACACATTGATTTTTAAATACATTGAATTGTTGCTTTAATTTTCGGAGATTTGGCACATTTCATTCCAATTGTTTTTCCAATCAGGGTTTAACTCAATTGAATATCTAATGATAGAGTTCTTGGATGTACTGCGACCCAGGTGGTTGGCACAGCAGGGGTTGTAGCTTAGAAACATGTGTGCAGACCTCGTTCTATCATACTAAGCTTGCTTTACAGCTCTACCAGGAACTGTGCCTCTGTCTCTTCTGAATGAACCTCACACAGAACATACCAGGGTTGGTTAGCAGTACTTCTATGGGTTTAGCTTTTGTGTGAACTACACTTGGAGCCTGATTACAATGTCAGTCAGAATCTAAACTGTCCAACTCCTTGTAGGATTCAGTTCCGAATGTCTCGCCGTAGGCAGATCCACCTGACTGATTATGATGTTTTTGAGCACCGTTCGGAAGGACTCCTTTTGACTTCAATGGGAGCTTGTGTTCCAACCAACAACATAGACTCCTATGGGAAAAGGGGTGTCTGTGGAAAAGTTTGCACCCTGTGCCAGGCTCCCCATGGTGCCTGCCACAATGTGTATGGTCTTACAGGAGGGATCCCTTGGGTTCCCCCTGGACCCCAAACAGAAGGACTCAGGATGAAGGGGGGTCTGCTAGGGGCCCCCAAAGTCAGTTTCCGACAGCCTTTTTTTATCATAGAGACTGAGTTGGAAAGGCTGTCAGAATCCAAAATCGTGATCGGTCAGTCGGAAACGCTGTCGGTAGAGCTGTGCTGATCGCCTCTGACCAACTCAGATTCTCCGATTGCCATTAGGAACCAATTCGGAATGACCGAACGGTTCTCCTTTCAACCACAAGCATCGTAATTGGTCGGTTGGAACTTTTTCTGACCGAGTCGGGCAGATGGATTCCGGCACTGTCCAGGAGACTCTGACTGTCGTGGCTGGATCTTGAATGTTTACGTGTGTACTCAATATGATATACTTATTGTGCATGCTAACTGTACACACACTATCTACTGCATTTTTTATTTTCACATGTTCTGTATTGGTATAACACTGTATTCTTTACATACAACATATTCGAGCATGTAGGAGTCATTGGATACCAAGAAACCTATGGTCCTCCCATTTCTAATGGATACAAGCACAAATTATAGTTAATGTCACTATCTTTCCATCAAGTATCATATTCATTTTCATTTTTGTGTCTTTCCAAAAACATTTTGACAGTGACTATGAAATGATGCGTAGTGGATGCAACAGTGCCTACACAAATTCTCACAAGTCTGCCAAGTGCCAAATTATCTTCAAATCTGTTAAATCTAATCATTTTCATCTATTTTTTTCTGCAACTCTCTCAATCCTTTTTTACAATTAATGAATTTCTGGGCATTCTGGCTCATGCATGTAAGTGCTACTGTAAGCTTCACTAGAGTCAGGGCCATTGCTGCAGCTAATTTCTTACTTTTACATACTGTGGGTCCTGGACCATACACTCTATGACAGTCTCAAAATTAGGGCATAGCCTTCTTGTAAATGGACCTCTATTTCCACACACTCCATAACATGTCATGATTACATGCAGGGACATTCACCACAGCTGGCTTGAGAAATTCATTTTAACCTCACTCAGCACCATCTGTGTTAATCAAAACACATCCAATACTCTATCATCCATACACCCCCAAAAGGCAACAGGAAGCTGATGCAAATTGGAGCCTGTCTTGGCCTTTCATAATATAAATTGTAAAACACAGCCTCAACCTTACCTGCTCCTGAAGGAGGCTGCTAACTGTACTACTTAACTGTTGGGGCATTTTACGCCAGTGCCAAGCCATTTTTTAAGGTATGGGGTACGTTGAGCATAAGTCTTCAAAAAGTTTTATCAAAAAAGGCATGCAGGGTAAAATTGGGTCATTTTCATTGACATGTTGGAGATTCTAAAGATACCTAGAATTTGTGTATGCTCCTGGAAAAAATCATAAAAATAGTAAAAATTTATCAACATTTTGTTGAAAGTGCTGTGCACCCTATTGTTGCCCTAAAAGTATTATGCGTTGTAATGGAATGTGCTGTAATGGTAGTTTTAAAAAATGTGTGGGATACGTTGTAATTGTTTGTGTTGTAACCAGTGGCGGCTCGAAGTGGGAGTGCTGTGGGGCTGTGGGGCAGAGGAGAGGCAGGGTGGGGGGAAGTGGAGTCGGACATACAATGTCCACGAGTAAAGTACGTAAATAAATAAATACAACTATTTACCTTGCACTCAAGCCGCCACTGGTTGTAATGTCCTATATTCACCTATAGGGCATTCAGTCAGTGCCTGAGAGGCTGGTCTGATAGGTCAATGGGTGTGTCGTTTTTTTTAGGTTTGTGGGCCTCTTTTATGGTCTGGTGGGTGGTTTTTACTTTTGATTTACCGGATATTACCATAAACATTGCCTGTTGCAGCTTGCAGCTACAAATGCCCTATTTGCAAATGTCGGCAACTTGTTTTAGCTATTTGATTCGCTTATGGGAGCCACATATATTTCAGTGCTCGAGCCTATTTCTGACCCTGTCCGACCCTGCACCTTGCTGGACCACTTCTAGCCTAACCTTCATTTGGCACGTTTTATCTTGAAAAGCTTTCTTCAGATTTGCAATATTTCTTTTCTCTACTCTATGAACATGGCTAAGTTAGCAAACAGGACTCCAAAGGAGCTACTCACAGATTTTTACCATGTACGTCTTTGAGAGTTTCATAGTGCTCGAGCACATAGCTAATCAGTTTTCCTTTTTCTCCACATTTTTTCTATTTTCTTGTCTTTGGAGCCAGGGTGGAATATTTTGTGAATTGTATGGCCAGTGAGACCAGGGATGATATGTGAAATCCGGTGAAGATTACATACAGGTCTGCTAGATTTGTTTTTAATATAAACATATTTTATGCTGTGCACTTGGAAACTGTACCAATAAAGCGGTTTATCTGTAGTGAAAGACATGACATTTATAGACCTTGCTTTTCCATCAGGCATTATGCCCTTAATTTATGATTGACATAATGTCTGTTTATGCATTTAACAAATGCAAATACTAATGAGCTCCGGAATATATTCATGCTGATTTTAATTTATGCTCATTTTCTTTGTGAATCAGCAAAATATCAACGGTTATGGTAAATATGCATTTTTCAAGCAATTTGGATTGTGAGTACCTTACAAATCGTGCTAAATGCTAGAAAGTGGATAGCCTGGCCGAATTCTTGCTTTCAAAAAGTATATTGCATCAGCTGCCTTATTACTAAGAATCGACGAATGATGAGATGTGGGGGATATGTTTGTGCCTGAAGTACAAATTGCACTTGTTGGCTAGTTGACCCGGCACTGCATGCCAATAGTGCAACATTCCAAAACATTCCGTTATGAAGAGATATGCTGCTTCCAGTTTTCTTAACCATCCTGTAATATGACATTCTGTCAAGTATTCGAGTGCATCATTTTTGCTCAAGCCCAGAGCTGATACTATCCTCAATGTGGTATGAAGGTTAAGGAGAGGTTATGGTGTTCCGGCCAGAGCTGCCCAATTAACAACCCGGGAACCAGCTTCGAGCCTCGGTTTCGGGATCGCCATCTTACTATAGTAGGCACATCACTTAATCTACCATGCCTAAAATATAAAACATGAATGTGTTCTTGTGTAATGAAGTATGAACTCCCGTAAAGCGTTTTAATACTTGAGGGTGGATTTTGCTTTATCTAAAACTGCAAAAAAAGAATAAAATAAAACCAAATTTCTGTACATTGTGATGGAGCGAGATAGAAAACAAAATTTTGTTTAAACTCGCAAAGTCACATTTCCATAACATGAATAAAATTATTAATGATTTGTGATATGTCGTGCTAATACAACTTAGATTAAACTTTACACGTGGGGGGACTAACATGTGTGCTCATAAACGTGCATATTTGTTGCATCTTTTTGTTCGTGCAAAATAATAAAATAAAATATTGTTTTCGTTCTTGTCATTACTAACTGCTGCAAACTTAAATAAGCATGTGCTTGTTTTGCTTTTCCTTGTCTGTGTGATGTCATTTCTACTATTCTAGATGCATATGGGTCTCATTGAAAAACGGAGACTGGTAAATATAAACGCTGCTTTATTTGTTTGCAATGGCTAGGTAATAATTTTGATTAATCGGGTGGGTTAATTAATTAGTAAACCATGGGGTGGATACAGAATATACTTTATTTCTTACATTAATACCTTTCTTGTGTTTGTTTTATACTAGAAATCATAAGTTGCCTGCTTTTGAGGCCTAGCTATTTGAGCCGCAAAATAAAAGCTGATCCATAATTCTGCAGAAAGTCACGAGACGCCCATTCTGAATTAAAACGTTTATTGAGGCTGCATTCACAAAGCAAAAACTGATGAGCTGACATCATTCTGTCGGACATGGCCAAGGTCGAAAGTGAACTTTTTGTCAGTCTTTAACTTGGCATCCGCGGAAGTCGCGCTAAAAGACTATGGAAGCTGCGAGGATGGCTTTATACAAAGTTGCAATCGCAGGAAGCCTCTGGCTTCACGTGGAAGAGACAATGGTCTTTGTAAGACATGATTTTGTGGAACTTTTTAAGAATCGGGTGACATGTCACTTGTCACTCTCAGCCAATGGGACGTCGAGTATTTCTGAAAACTTTCCTTTGCTAGTTTAGTTAGCGTAGAAAGGTATAAAAAGTCATGCCCTTAGGGTTGGGCTGGCTGCTGCTTTCTGACTTTCCGATGAGGGTGATGTGCTGCTGGACTTTGCGTGGAGCACGTAAGAATCCTCAAAGATCTTTACTTTAATTTCTGTCTATTTAGCTCAGTTAGGGAAATAGGTTTTAGAAATGCTAAACTTTATATAATTTCTTTTAAACTGATTCAATTGCTTAAATTGTATTTTTCTATATTTCTTACCATCATGCTTGCTTTATTGCAAATAAATTTCATTTATAAAACTTACAACTTATATACCATAATTTAGAAAATAAAATCTTACTTTTGACAAACAAGCTGGTCTTGGTTATTCAGAAGTGTAGGTTACCTTTAGCTAGATCACGTCGCCTATGGTGGTCATTTAAATGGTTGTGTTTTATTCTAATGACAATGTTCTTTCTGCAAATGTATAAATATGTATATAGTGTGTAGATAATGTGTATATAGATTTATTCTGACCACCTGATTCAGTAGGCCCAAAATATATCAGGTTCATAAATGGGTCCAAATTTAGTATAGAATTTTGTTTATAGGTTATGAAGTTGGGTAGCGTAGTTTATGATATATTTTCTATAGCCCGCTGGATCAATTCTCTGGTAGCAGAAATTGATGGTTGCTAAGGGGTAACCAAGGTAACATGTTGGTTGCTAAGGGTTGCGTCATGGTATGGAAATAGGATCGATGTTTTAACACTTGTTAAGTTCGTTTTTCGTGCCTATCTGTAAGCTATACCGGTATAGATTGTGTGGCGAGAAATTAGTCACGCAAGCCATCTGTTCTGTTTGTAGTGATATCGCCGAGTATCACAAGAGGTATCGCCGTGTACCATAGTGTTGTCGCCGAGCAGCACAGTTTTAGGGCTAGGTCTGAATCTTGTATAGTGAGGATTTTCTAAGAAATCAAAGCAGCATGAGAATAGGGACAAAGCGCCTTCCATAAAACTCACTGTGATGAGAGTATTAGTTATATCCGAGCTTGAGTGAAGGGTAAAATTAACGTCGGTGCATGATTATCTATAAACAGGTTAGAGTCCTGTACGGGTACATGTTTCATATCTATAAACAGGTGAGAGCCCTGTACGGATAACGTCGTTATTTTGCTAACGGTGCATGAATTCTATAAACAGGTGAGAGTCCTGTACGGATTTCATGTGTGTTTGAATTTAGGGAATTTTCCGTGTAAAAGTGCGAGTTTGAATTGTATTTTATGTTCAAGTGGAACTCTTAGAACTTTCACTTCGCGGTGGGTTCAGAGCAAAGCGAGTTCATAATTATACGTGCTAGAAGGGTGGGGTAAGGTTACTCTACTGACAATTGAATATTATCCTTAGTGTGAATAGCGCCGTCTATTCCGAAGTGTGGATACTTGAATGTGTGTAAACTATCCTAATTAGTGAAACGAACAGATGTTGTCTTTATAGTCATTGTTAAGAATTAATTTACACTGAAAAGTGTTCTTAAAATGGCGCTGTAAAAAGTTTTATGTGAAGGAGGGGTAAGCGCCAGGAGTGAGAAGCGAGAAACCGCAGCTGCTGTGTACGTCACAGAGCCGCGCTGGGATTGGGTGACCTACGTCACAAACTGTATTCTGATTGGCTCCTGAGTCTCTGACGGCCTGTGAGCTGATTGGTCCTTCGAAAATTCTCCAAATTTATTGGTCGAACTGAAATCTGACGTAGCTCAACTGCCATTGGCTTGTTGGTGTGTTTCGCGCACGGATTGGTTGTTTTGCGGAACATCCCGGAAATATTTTACGAACGATTTTGTGAATTAAATTTTACTTTTGAAAATGAGTTATCATTTTAAATATGCTGAGAAAAAGACAACATTATTTCAGAAATTTAAAAATTTATTTTCACCTGACAAGAAAATCGAAACGCGAGGTGGTAAACTACTTCATAAGTATAAAACACCTGCAGCGTACATGGAAGGTGAATACGGATATCATACTGTCTTATGGTTCGACAGTTGGAAACGCTATACTAAAAACGATGGTGTTTTGGCTTGGCCTGATGATGGTTCATTTAATGTAAGGGTTTTAAGAAATTTACGAGAGAAAATGAATGCTCTTGTTCCAAAACCGAGACCAACTCAATTTGAAGCTTTAGTTGAGTGGGAAGATGAGATGTATCAGTTACAAAGAGAAGCTAGTGGAATTAAAAGACCTTCTAAAAATCCATCATGGAAAAGAGAAACTCATGAAGATAGATTGCGAATGTGGAGACAGGGAAACATGAGTGAAGGATTGTATTTAATTCATGAAATGGTAATGGGTTCACCTACAGGAAAATCTATGGAAAGTGAATCTGAGGATGCAATTATGGAAGAAATATATACAACTGCTAGAAATAAACAGCCTAATCAGCCTTTGAGACCTCCTAGATCATGGTCTACTCCGGTGGTTTCTACTGAAACTTCACCGAGTGCACCTCCAATTAGTGAAGCTCCTAAACTTTATCCAAATAATTGTGAAATCACTGAAACTCCTAGAAGACCAGAATTTGAGAATGCTCGAAATGAGGGCAGACATTTTTCAATGACTCCAAGAGCAAGGGAACCTCCAAAAGATTATGCAAGAGAGACAAGAAATGTTGAGGATGTTGATTATAATGAATATTTAAGGTCTAAAGAAGAATTAATTAAAAGAATGACAAAAGGCATGGAAGCTGTCACAGTTCCAGTAACAATAGGTCCTGTTCAACCTGTATTTGATCAAAGAGATACAAATAAAAATGGATTAACTATTCCCTTAAATACAGAAATTCAAAAACCTACTGAAAAATTTTATTCAGACTTGACTGAATTAAACACTTCTAGATCGAGAATGCCTGATTTAACTTTTAATGAGGATTTATCTCCAAAAACACCAATGGGTGCTATGTCGGATGTAGGAAGTCCTGAAGTTAGGGTAAACACACCAAAACTTGATGTGGCCAAATTAAAAGCGAATATAGAAGAATTAATAATTGGAACAATTGGCCCAGATAGTTTAAATTACTATCGAGATGATGAACTACTATTCATTTGCAAAAGTATTCAGTGGAAAACGAAAAATAAATATGATCAATTAGAGGATTTAGCTGCTGAACTTGAAATCGATGTAAGTAAACAAAAGAATTTTGCAAAGCATTACAGATTAGATTTTTCAGAAAGTGACATTGAGAGTTTGAACTCAATGGGAAGAATAGTTCACATTAAAGATTTAATTGTCTATATCAAAAAGCTAGGAGAACTGAACAAATGGAGAGTGAAATGGACCAAAAGGAAGGAAGATGAAAGATTAGAAAGATTGTCAAAACAATTTCCAATGAGAGAAGTTGCAGGTGGAGGATATGTTCATGTCCCATGGTCAAGACAGGACATTCTGTTATTCACAAATGACTTTCCAAAATTAAGAGAGGAACCTGTTGAGTGGTACAGGCAAGTCGATAGATTTATCAAAGTGTCAAAAGTTCTGTGGATTGATTTAGATGGATTTTTTGACATTGTAGTTCCATCTGATCTTTGGACAGAATGTAAAATATCTATTAGTTGGCCAAAAGCAGAACCTGAGCGAATTAAAGAAACAGGTGCCCCAAATCCACTTGTAATGGATTTTTACGAGAAAGTAATTGTTTGGATGAAAAACAAAATTCCACCCAAAGAAGTTGATTGGGTTAAAATAGAAAGAACAGAACAGGAGACAAAAGAATCAGTTCATTCCTTTTATGAAAGACTATTGTTAATCTTTAAACAATACAGTGGTTATGAGAAATTAGATGAAAAAGACATGAGTCATTTTATCTATAGATTTGTTTATGGACTAAAACCTGAAATTGGAGAAATGATCAGAACTAGTATTGTCGGATGGCAAGCACTATCTATAGATGATATTCTGAGAAAAGCAAAATATTGTAGCGATGAATTAGAAGTAAAACAGAAGAAGCTGAAGGAGAAAGCCATGTGGGCTCAGGTAAAAGTGGCTGAGCAACAGATTGCCAGCATGGGAAACAAGAACACCAATTTTGTTCAAACTGGAAATACAAACCAGATACAAGGAAAGTTTAAAGGTAATAATAATTTCCCAAAGAAATTTAGCCCAAAGATAGAAGAGCTGAAACAAAGATTACCTTGTTTTAATTGTGGCGAAATTGGACATTGGAGGGACGAGTGTCCTCATCCTCCTAGAAACTCAAAGAATCCCTTATTGAATCCACAGATGCAGAATGGTGTTAACGTGCAGCAACAGCTACAGATGCAACAGGGGTTAAATGAATTTAATATTCAGCGACAGTTACAACAACAGCAACAACAACAGGTGAATAATCGTCAAGACCAGTTGCCACAACCACCTTTTCCGAATTGTGGGGGAGTTCAAAAATATAATCCAAACGTGGGATTTCAGGGATGTGAACAGGTAATAAAACCACAAAAACAGCAAAAGCAGCAAAGGGTTCAAATGCAAAATGCTTCACAACAATTTTTATTAACAGAAAGCCAAGACAGTGATTCTGATGATTATTGTTGACGGTGCCCGAGAGAGGAGGAAGAGTGTGTTGTTGGAGCCACTCTTGAGGTTGACCAGTCTGGTCCTTATGTAAACGGGAAAGTTAATGATGTAGACATCACTTTTCTAGTGGACACTGGTGCTACCCGTTCTACTGTTAGATCAGTGGAAATTGAAAACCTACCTCTCTCTGGGGATACCATCCAAGTCGTGGGAGTAAGTAATCAGCAAATTAAAACAGACTTAACTGATCCAGTACCAGTTGAAATTGGAAATTACAGAGACAAACACAGATTTGTGGTTTGTAATAGTAGTCCAGTAAATCTATTAGGCAGAGACATCCTATGTAAGATGAATTGCAGAATATATTGTTCTCCTGAAGGAGTTGAGTTACAAACAATGGAGGAAGATGGTTTGTATAGAATGACAATGATGATGATGGAAGCAGAAGAAACAAAATTGTTTCCTGCATTTGAAGAAAAGGATTTACCTGAAGAGCTAAAAGAAACAGTGAAATCTGAAATATGGGATTTTACTGGAAATGAGATGGGTCTAATGAAAAACGTAGATCCTGTAAAAATTGCATTGAAACAGGGAATAGAATTTCCAAACACTCCACAGTATAAAATGAAAACAGAAACAATTGAAGGTATTACACCTATAATTGAAAAGTTAATCAAGCAAGGTGTATTAAAGGAAATGAAGAGTAGTTCTTGTAATTCACCAATTATGGGAGTTAAAAAGGCTAACGGAACATTTAGGATCGTACAAGATTTGAGAAAGGTTAATCAAATTGTTATTCCTTGTTGTCCTGTGGTTCCAAATCCAGCAGTAATTCTATTTCAGATTCCATATGATGCTGAATGGTACTCAGTCATTGACCTTTGCAATGCATTCTTTACTGTTCCTTTACACCCTGACAGTTATGAAATCTTTGCTTTCAGATTCCAAGGTAAGACCCTTGGATGGACAAGAATCCCTCAGGGCTATACAGAAAGTCCTTCAATCTTTAACGAACTGTTAAAAAGATCATTAGAAGATTTAGACTTACCAGGTAGGTCTACACTGGTGCAGTATATTGATGATTTGTTAATAGCTGCAAAGACAAGAGAAAATTGTGTAACAGACACAATAATTCTGTTAAATCGCCTTGCAGAAGAAGGACATAAAGTGTCCCCAGCAAAACTACAGTTTTGCAAACAAGAAGTAAAATATCTTGGTCACAGAATTGCAAAGGGAAAAAGACAAGTAACAATAGAGAGAATAAAAATGATTCAAGCAATGTTACCGCCAAGAACACAAAGACAGGTCAGAATGTTCCTGGGAATGGTAGGTTACTGTCGACAATGGATAAGTGGATTTTCAGTAATTGCGAAACCACTACAAAGACTGACCAAATCAGATGTAAAAGATCCAATTATTCTCAATGATGCTGAGATGGAATCTTTTGAGAACTTGAAAAAGAGTTTATGCCAAGCTCCTGCTTTGGGTATGCCAAATTATGAGAAAGATTTTGAACTGTATTGTAGTGAGAGAGAAGGATGTGCATTATCTGTATTAATACAGAGACATGGAAATTTAAAGAAACCTATTGCATACTTCTCTGCAGTTCTTGATCCAATTGCAAAAGCATTACCAGGTTGTTTAAAAGCTGTTGCAGCTACAAGTATCAGCCTAGAACAAAGTGAAGGAATCATTATGGGATTTCCTGTGAAAGTTTTTGTGCCTCATTCAGTTGAAATATTACTGACAAGAGGTAAGACTCAACATTTAACAAGTAGCAGATTGACAAAGTATGAGAAAATCATACTGGGAGCAGATAATGTTTCAATTTCAAGATGTTTGAATCTGAATCCTTCTACATTACTGCCTGATTCTGAAATTGTTGATGACATTGAGACAGAACATGAATGTTTAGATGTCATGGAATTCTGCACAAAACCAAGAAAAGACATCAAAGACAGACCTTTGCCTGAATCGGATTTTGTCTACTTTGTAGATGGCTCATGCTTAAGATCCGAAGGTGGTGTCTTGAAAGCTTCATACTCAGTTTGTACAGTCGAAGATGTTGAAGAAGCATCATGTCTTGAAGGAGTTCGTTCAGCACAAGTGGCTGAATTGATTGCTTTAATTCGTGCATGTGAAATATCGAAAGATATAAGAGTTACCATCATTACTGATAGTCAGTATGGATACGGTGTTGTGCATGATTATGGACAACTCTGGTCACAGAGAGGATACATGACATCAACAGGATCACCAATTAAAAATGCAGTTTTCATTAGAAGATTAATTGAAGCAATACAATTGCCAAAAGAAATTGCCATAGTCAAGTGTGCAGCACACACTAGAGGAACTGATTATATTTCCAAAGGAAATGCCTTCGCAGACGAAACAGCAAAGTACTGCGCAAGGAAAAATTATTCTTACAATCGGAATAGAAGTACAGAAACTGATTCAAATTCATTAATGCTAACAACTGTTGTAGAAACATGGAATGAGATTAGAGATTTACAAAACGAAGCAGATGATGAAGAAAAAGACCTTTGGTTAAGATCAGATTGTAGACCACGTGATGAAGATGGAGTGTGGGTTTACAAAGATGGCAGAGTAGTTTTACCAAATTGCATGATTTCTGATATGGCCAGATTATATCATGGTCCTGCACATTTAGGAAGAGATTCAATGGTCAGACTTTTTAGAGAAACATGGTTCAATACCAAATTTAGAACCATTGCAGAATCTTTTT
This sequence comes from Lissotriton helveticus, assembly GCF_964261635.1. Lineage (NCBI taxonomy): Eukaryota > Metazoa > Chordata > Amphibia > Caudata > Salamandridae > Lissotriton > Lissotriton helveticus. The sequence continues at coordinate 1,821,602,264 of NC_136059.1, read as the reverse complement.
GTCAAAGGTGTTTGTCATGCCAACAAATGAATCCAAACAGAAAATCAGTGGTGGGGACAGGAATAATTGGTCGAGAAGGTGGTCCCTTTACCAGGTTACAAATAGATTTCATTGAAATGCCCTTACACAACTGTTTGAAATATGTACTTGTAATTGTATGCTTATTCTCAAGGTGGGTAGAGGCTTTCCCTACACGACATTGTGATTCAATTACAGTAGCAAAACTAATGCTCAGAGAAATCATCCCAAGGTACGGTTTTCCAGTCACTATTGAGAGTGATGGAGGAAGCCATTTTGATAACAAACTGTTGAAGTTAATTTGTGAAGCTATGAGCATTGAGCAGAAAATACACTGTGCATACAGACCAGAGGCATCAGGTGTAGTTGAACAAATAAATGGAACTATCAAAAACAGAATTGGAAAAATGTGTCTTGAGACAGGTGTTAAGTGGACTGATGCTCTTCCACTTGTTTTGATGTCATTAAGGAGTACACCAGATAAAAAGACAGGTCTGAGTCCTCATGAAATTATAATGGGAAGAGTTATGAGGCAAGCTTTTGTACCTGTAGGTAAATTGTTGAGCATAAATGACAGTGCGATTTTGGATTACTGTAAAAGGTTATCTGATATGGTAACTTCTGTGTCTAATCAGGTGGGAACTGAAGCTCAATCAAATGACAAAGTTTTGACACATGATCTGAGACCTGGAGACTGGGTCAGAACGAAAGTACATCGGAGGAGGAATTGTCTATTTCCTAGATGGCAGAAACCTAGGCAGGTAATCTTGATCACTACTAATGCTGTAAAGTGCAGAGGATTGAAGCGCTGGATTCATCCAAGTCATACTATTCCAATACCAACTCCTGAGAATTCTGATGTTGAAAGTGATACCACAGATGACTCTGATTCTGAAGCAGAAGACAGAACAGAAGGTGAAGTAATTCCAGATTTTGAAGATCGACAAGAAAGTCGACATCTGGAAACAGTGCCAGTGAATGGAAATCTGACAAGAAAAGACTTAGAAATAATTGAAATAGATTCTGAAGGTGAAGAGAATCTGTTAAAAGGAAAGATAACTGAGGATTCGGTTGTCTATATTGAAGACAAAGAAGCTGAACCAAAAGAAGTTTCAGACCAGGAGAGTATCGAAAGGCAGAGAACAAGCTCTGAAGTAAGGAACAAAAATCCGAAATCTGGGAAGCTAGAGGTAATTGAGGAAGAGGAGGAGAACGAATTACCGAGTACCAGTGATGGAAGACAAAGTGAAGTTCCTGAAGGAGTGAAATTGCCGAATAGAGAAGTTCCTGAGTCAATTGAAATTTCAGACTACGAAACTGAAGAAAGTGACGCGGAAGGTGGAAGTGAAAACGGAAAGAAAAGGACTTGGAAGTCAGAATCAAATAATTCTGAACCAAAGAAAAAGTACGTGAGAAAAGCAGACTACTGGCCTGGTGGAAGATTGAGAGTGAGATTAATTAAAAAGCCAATAGATCAAGTTGAAGAAATAAGTAGTCAAAAGAGTCCTGGAAAAGAAGTTGGAGTTGGAAGAAAAATAGAAGTGATATCGAGAAAAGGGAAGAGAATAATTAGACCAAACCAGAAATACAAGTCTCCTGAGTGGACTTACTTGGTAATTCCACCTGTTATTGACATATATGATAGTAGTGAAGAAGAAAACGAAATCCAAGAAATTAGTGACAATGATTGAAGTACAGATTTATTAAATTGGCAGAAGGCTGAAGAAATCCTGTTAGTTGACACAAGGTCGAAGAAAAACTGTTTAGTAGAAGAAAACTTATGTATGACATAAGGTCGAAGAAATCTTGTTTAGGGTCATAAAAGAAAAATATATTTTAAAAGGGGGGTGTATATATAAATTTTAAAATTTATTTTAATTTTGAGGCTAAAACTAACCTAAAAATGCCTTACGTTAAGGAGAGCACTTCAAAATGTTCTGTTTTTAAAAGATGCTGTAAGATGACTCTGGTGTGTCTGCTCATTTTAGTTCTGCTCTGGTTGGTACTAGCTGTGATTATACCTTTAGAAATGAATAGAGAATTACACAAAGTTAACATAACAAACAAAGCTCTGGTTAGCCAAACTAAACATAGTACGTCTGCAAAAGTTATTGATCATCAGCCTAACATTCATCAAGATAAATCAATAGGTGATTTTTCTAGCAATACATTCACAAAGCTTTTGAGTGAATATGTCAAGGTAATGGATGCAAAGGACTGTTATGTATGCGTTAAATTACCCGCTTCTGTTTCTGAGGGAGTAACATATAATATGCTTCCTCTCACTTATGCTGTTACATGTAGTGTATTAACTAGTTTATTTTATCAAACTGGTCGTTTAGAATATTACTATTCAAATTATGATGAGATTTTTGCTAATGTTAAGATTGATAATGCTTTAAATAAGCATAAGAGAGCTAAACAAATGAGAGAATATTTCCTTGTTACTAACGAACTCACTTATGAGTATGCTTATAAGAATAATTTAACATGTAAATTGAGTGCTGAAGGAAAGAAATTTTTGAATATGGTTGAAGAGAGAAGAGCAATTTATAAGCGAAATGAATTAGTCAAGCAGACTAAGTCATCCTTCTGGCAAAAAGAGGATGAGAAATTAAATGGCAAAATGCTTGAAAATATTGCAATTCACATAGACAAACCTGTTAGTGGAAAGCTTTGCATTAGAAGAGATAATACACTTTTTGATAATTATTTTGTAGGTGCAAGCAACTGTGAAGATACTTATCTGATAATGGGAGGTTGGGGATTTAAAGGTGGAAAAGATCCTATCTTTCCTGGAATTTATTTTGTTTGTGGTGACAAAGCTTACTATAACCTTCCAGACCATTGGTATGGAACTTGTTATGTGGGAATTGTTTTTCCTAAAGTGTTTCATGTTGACAGAGATTCAGAAGGGTTGTTTAAAATACATAATTATGTAAATAGAGCTAAAAGAGAAACTTTTACTGAAGTTCTGGGAGATATTTTCCAAGCTGTAATACCTTTTGTTGGTATAACCCTAAATGCAGGGAGAATCAGAAAATTGTCCACTATAGTTGATAGATTATCAACTGACACTGCTGATGGATTTCAATTAGTAAATGTTGAAGTTATTGCAATTAGATCCATGGTAATTCAAGATCGTCTTGCTTTAGACATTCTCCTAGCAAAAGAGGGAGGAGTCTGTGGCATTTTACATGTCCAACATTGCTGTACATATATACCGGATGAAAGTAAAAATATTGAAATGTATATTAAGAATATTACACAAATGCATTCAGAAATAATTCCTTTAGAAGAAGATGATTTTACTGGGAAACTTTCAAAAAGGTTTCAAGCAATTAAAAACTGGTTTCATAATATCGGAAGTTCAATTCTTGGCAAGATTCTGGCACCTTTGATTATAATAGTATTCATTTTTATTTTGACTAAAGTAGGTTGTTTGTTGCATAAAAGAAAGAAACATTTAAGAGAAAAGAAAAGAATCTATAAACTCAGAAAAGAAGAGGAAAGGGAGATCGAGTTACAGGAGTTACATAGAGAGCGTCATGTTAATTGCAAAGATTATGCTGAAACAGACTTTTAGGTTTACTAATACAAATGAATTTGAATCGATTTCTTATAAATTTAGTTTATCAATATTTTGAGTGCTGGTGTGGTGATTTGTTAATCACCAGATGAGGGAGTTGATGGAGCGAGATAGAAAACAAAATTTTGTTTAAACTCGCAAAGTCACATTTCCATAACATGAATAAAATTATTAATGATTTGTGATATGTCGTGCTAATACAACTTAGATTAAACTTTACACGTGGGGGGACTAACATGTGTGCTCATAAACGTGCATATTTGTTGCATCTTTTTGTTCGTGCAAAATAATAAAATAAAATATTGTTTTCGTTCTTGTCATTACTAACTGCTGCAAACTTAAATAAGCATGTGCTTGTTTTGCTTTTCCTTGTCTGTGTGATGTCATTTCTACTATTCTAGATGCATATGGGTCTCATTGAAAAACGGAGACTGGTAAATATAAACGCTGCTTTATTTGTTTGCAATGGCTAGGTAATAATTTTGATTAATCGGGTGGGTTAATTAATTAGTAAACCATGGGGTGGATACAGAATATACTTTATTTCTTACATTAATACCTTTCTTGTGTTTGTTTTATACTAGAAATCATAAGTTGCCTGCTTTTGAGGCCTAGCTATTTGAGCCGCAAAATAAAAGCTGATCCATAATTCTGCAGAAAGTCACGAGACGCCCATTCTGAATTAAAACGTTTATTGAGGCTGCATTCACAAAGCAAAAACTGATGAGCTGACATCATTCTGTCGGACATGGCCAAGGTCGAAAGTGAACTTTTTGTCAGTCTTTAACTTGGCATCCGCGGAAGTCGCGCTAAAAGACTATGGAAGCTGCGAGGATGGCTTTATACAAAGTTGCAATCGCAGGAAGCCTCTGGCTTCACGTGGAAGAGACAATGGTCTTTGTAAGACATGATTTTGTGGAACTTTTTAAGAATCGGGTGACATGTCACTTGTCACTCTCAGCCAATGGGACGTCGAGTATTTCTGAAAACTTTCCTTTGCTAGTTTAGTTAGCGTAGAAAGGTATAAAAAGTCATGCCCTTAGGGTTGGGCTGGCTGCTGCTTTCTGACTTTCCGATGAGGGTGATGTGCTGCTGGACTTTGCGTGGAGCACGTAAGAATCCTCAAAGATCTTTACTTTAATTTCTGTCTATTTAGCTCAGTTAGGGAAATAGGTTTTAGAAATGCTAAACTTTATATAATTTCTTTTAAACTGATTCAATTGCTTAAATTGTATTTTTCTATATTTCTTACCATCATGCTTGCTTTATTGCAAATAAATTTCATTTATAAAACTTACAACTTATATACCATAATTTAGAAAATAAAATCTTACTTTTGACAAACAAGCTGGTCTTGGTTATTCAGAAGTGTAGGTTACCTTTAGCTAGATCACGTCGCCTATGGTGGTCATTTAAATGGTTGTGTTTTATTCTAATGACAATGTTCTTTCTGCAAATGTATAAATATGTATATAGTGTGTAGATAATGTGTATATAGATTTATTCTGACCACCTGATTCAGTAGGCCCAAAATATATCAGGTTCATAAATGGGTCCAAATTTAGTATAGAATTTTGTTTATAGGTTATGAAGTTGGGTAGCGTAGTTTATGATATATTTTCTATAGCCCGCTGGATCAATTGAAACTTGCCTTCGATTCGTTACTTTGACATATCACCAGAGAATTGTTCAATTCTGGCTAAGTTCATCTCCATGCGTGTTAAATTGATGTAAAAACTGGGTACTGCGCTTCGAAATGTTGTTGGGTAGATTTATATTCTACCCCATTGCACACAAATTATTACCCTTGTAAAACCATATACAATAGCCACACTGTACTATGTTAATAAACATTGCATTCTTGGCTTGTGTTTTGATGTATGTGTGTCCAAACTGGACACTGAAGGACATGGCTATTTTTTGTGTAACTTGCACCTAGGTTTTTTTTGTCCAATCTGCTTCGCTGGCTTTAGAACTCTCTGCACTTTACCCTGCTAACCAGGAGTGAAGTGACCCCCCCCCTTTAAACATGGTTAAATTAGTGTATTCCTAATTGCCACATTACTCTTGCCTATAAGTCCACAGTATATAGTGTAGATAATGCACCCAGAATCTGGAAGTTAGATGGCACTTTTGGACAGCAGCACCTATGTTGCCTTTCACTGCAGCGGCAATGCAAACATGGCTACTGTCCTACCCTGTGTAGCCTGACTGCTGCAGTGTAAAACCTGCAGTGTGACCTGTCAGTGGAACATGTCGAAAATGAATGTTACCGTGTCTCTAGAGTGACAAGGCCCTAAAAGCCTTTTTTTACTGTAGAGGGCCTAGCTGTAGAAAATTAGAGTAAACAACTGTATTTTTGAAATGGGACTAGCTAGAAAAATAATTAAAACACTATTCGTAATAGTTATTAAAAATCCAACTCAAAGGTGGTCTCGAATTTTTCATAAATATTAATAAAGTAAACATTTAAAAAGTTACGTTTTCACTGACTGAAGGACCTAGAACATAATTTGCATTTACCCTACAGCAACTCACTGCTTCTACTCAGCCCAGAAAGAGATATGAAAATCTTCCAAGGAGCACACAGTAGGCTGATGTGCAGAGATGACTACTCTGATCTCAATAGAATATGCAGGGATGGGGCTGTGGAAATTCCGTCGAGATCACTGTGGCAAATACTGTTTGACATTTCAGTTGAGCTAAATGTAAAAAAATGGCACAATTGAAAGTGAGAGAACAGGATGTCAGGACAATTATTGTGTATCCCCTGTCAGGTTGCTGAAGGACACTGCTATTGTCCTACAAGTTTCTCGGTTTATTGCAGGTGTGTTGAAAGTAGGCTGAAACCGTCAACATTATCGGCGCCCTCTTGCTCTCCTTAACCTTTTTGTGCGCGTAAAACAGCCGCCATTTTGAACACCATGGCTTCCCTGCTCCCGCCGAGAGCCAGCGCGCCTCTCTCCCACTCCTAACTTCGCCGGCATCCCCCGCATACTGACAACCCCCCTGCCTGCACCTGCCGCGAATCATAAAACCCCTCTTCAGCGCTGCTCTGCCCCAGACCCTCGTCCTGTTCCCAGCGCGACACCTCCCCTCTTCCCATTTATGATCCCCGGCCCTTTGATGCAAACCCCATTTCCCCGTGTGCCCGTTTGTCTTCCCCGTTCCCAGGCCGACACCCAGCTCTGCCGATACCAATCCCTTGCCCCTCCCCGTACAATAGAAAGCTTCCCTCCTCAAAGGACCCCCGAGATGATCAAAGCCCCCCCCCATCCCACGAGATCCGATCGAAACCCACACACTCCGTGGATCGGCGGAATATCCAGCTGCGCGATGATCATCACCTGTTGTGAACGGGGCGGGGACTTCCACTGTAATCTTGCGTGGGAACGGGCTGGGAAGGGGGGGATTCTAAGGATGTCTTTCCGTACATCAAAGTATCGACGAAAATGTGTTACATGCAATAAACAGATAAACGTGTGTATAAGAGGCCAGGCCTCAGGGATGCAGTTAGAGCACCTCAGAACGATACCTTCTGTCCGTTTCGTTGTGTTCTCCTCCGGAGAGAATAAAAACCTTGTTTCCTGCCTTCCAGTCTCCAGCGCCTGCCTCTTCAATAGTTTAACTTCTTTGTGGGTTCAAGAGGCGACACCGCCGGGCAATACTTAAGGATCTTATATTCTGGTTGGTAGTGCCCCCCATTTAGTTTCTACAATTGGCGTCCCAAGCGTGGGGCCCATCAGCGACCCATGGATCCAGTGGGAGAGGTCCTGACGACAAAGTGAACGACTGCAACGATCGGGAACGCGTCTGTCCGATAGACCCTCGTCTGACAGCCGATCATCCGAACTTCACTGGTTCCGAACAGACCTCTCTCGAGCGATCTACGGTCCTGACTGGGAACCATCAGGAGTGCCGCGAGGATAACGAAGAAGAGAGGACGATCGGGCGCTGGATTCGGAAGACAGGAAACTGTCCATGCGGTCCGGGTAAGGTCGTGTAACCACGACAAGTCGCGAAATATTTGCTTGATTGCTTGTTTGTTTAAAAATACTAGTATTGCTCTTTTTATTTATTTGGAGATTCACTGTCTGCAAACGGAGAAACAACGGGCTCTCTCTTTGCAAGCAGTGGAGGATAGGTAGGGCAGCAGCCGTGCTTATTTTTTCTCCCCCACTCAATAATCACTTGAAACTGAACTGTTGTTCACAAACTATTGTTTCCTGGAGATTCCCTGTCTGCAAACAGGGAAGAGACCACCCTTTTTGCAGATAGTGAAAAGGGTAGGTAACGCAGATCTTTGCGGACCTACTCATTCTCCCCATTGTTATTTATTGGTCTTTTGTTATTTTGATCCATGAGGTATTCACTGCCTGCAAACAACGTAGAATAGAAATATTCTGTCCCGTCTTTGCACCTAGTGATAAGATAGGCAGTGCTGACTTTTTAGTCCCTCGTTACGAGCCGTCATGTCTGTCTTCTCCCCACTGATTAGTAGCCTGTTTAGCCCGGACCGCTTATTAGAGATGGACCATCCAGCCCCACTGGAAGGCACCCCTAATAAGGACATGTTCATGAAGCATGGATTGACCGCTATAGCCTATAGTAAACTATGGCATAAATATACAAAAAAGGGTCAAGAAAGTCAATGGCCCCTGATAGGATCCTTCGATGATGATAAAATAAAAACGCTAGAAACTGCCCTGGGTAAAAACAAGACAACACCTACTATGCTTGACAGCTTCGGCATGTGGCGAAAAGAAACTGAACAACGTAAAAAGAAAACTGAGAGTAGGTTGGAAAAAGAGCTGCGAAAAGCAGCCCACCTAGCTGCTCAGAAACTAGAAAAAGAGATAAAGGAAAGAGAGAAAGCTAAACAGAAACTAGAAATGGAAACACCAAGCCAGTGTCCGGTTAGAACCCCCTCCATGCTCTACCCTGATTTACCCTCGAAACGACAAGCCAACGAGGACTTGCTGTTAGGTCCTCCTATCATCTACATGCCCCCTCCATATGCCCCTTCTCAACCCTTGGCGCAGCACGCGCCACCCCCAGGTACAAACGAAGGTACCGCCACAGCATCGGCCCCAATGGCCTCTGTGCCAGCCGAACCCCTTGTATTAAAACCCGCATCAACAACAACGTTAGACGACCATGAGACTCGAGGGGCTGGCCCTGCAAGAACAAACAGACTAGACAAAGATGAGCGAGCGGGGATCGACAAAATAGCAAGGACGCTGGTAGAAAGGAAGGATGATGAAGAGTACATCACAGATATGTTCAGCTCGTATACAGGGAGTCACAGACGACATTTTACCGTACGACTGTGTTATCATGTCTTGAATGCATACGAGGACCGATATCGAGACAAAGGTCCCGAGAGCCTAAGGACTCTGTACCGGAAGGTCGATATCGGGGATGAGGGCGAGTGTGATGTGTCGGACCTCCTTACGCGTACGCTTGAGGTTTTCCGCCACCTCACTGAACGAAAGCCGGGAGCAAAATCCGCAGCCTCTGTAGTGACCGAACCACCAACCGAGCAATCTAACACCATGATGCCAATACGTGAGGCTGCCCCTTACTGGGTTCCTCCTAGGGGTACAGGGACTCACGATGATGCAAACAACCAAGATGCGAAGGGAAGGGTAGTGTACAACTGGGTCTACCAGCCGTGGGACCGGCAAGAGATACTGACATTCCGGAAATCTCTACCCGACCTACGTAAAAACCCCACTGCCTTCTATACTGAATTGGGTACAGCCCTGGGTTCAACGATCATGACCCTGGATGACATCGACTTGTTCTTCGGGTTATGTCTACCAGCTGATGTGTGGAAGCAAATCCGGAAAGTCGACCACCTTGAGCTGTTTGGACATACCTGGTCACAACTCGATGACCTGGACAAACAACGGGGACCAGGACAAAAGCCGTTGAAATCCATTCTAGACCTCCCAGATAAAATCGTAGAGAAATTAAAAACCCTAATCCCAGAAAAGAAAGTGGACTGGTCGATAGTAACAGCCTGTCGCCAAAAACCCCAGGAGGATGTATCGGAATACTTCTCCCGGTTTGAAACGGTGTTCTCCGATTACAGCGGCCAGGACATGACCACTGCAACCGGACACCATCTGTTTGTCCAGAATTATGTTAAGGGCCTATCATCGGAAATCTCCCAGAAACTACAGGCCAGCGAGAGTAGTTGGGCAGCCTCCAAACCTACAGCGATTCTCCAAATGGCCCAATATTATGAGCATCAGAAAAATGAAAACGATAGGGCGACAGAGAAAAAGAAGAAGGACTTAAAAGAGAGGGTGATGATTGCCAAACTGCAAGGGGTGACTATAGGACGAGACCAATACCGGGGAAACTACCAGACAAACGTCCCTAAGACTACATTTCCCCAGGACCGCACTCTGACTTCCTACAGTGGACGCACAGACCTTAGAGAAGACCAGTGCGCTTTCTGCAAAGGGACTGGCCATTGGAAATCCCAGTGCCCAGTTCTTCTGGAAATGATCAGAAACAAAGACCCCAGGGATGTAACAAACGGACCGAGACCTAGGGGACAACAACGAGGGCCCCCAAATGACGCGACTAATGACAGATCAAGCAGACCGAATACGTTCGATCGACCCAGGCAGAACCAATATCAACAATCTGACTATGACGACACTTACACCTTCGCATAGGACAGCCAAGGGCGAGGGAGGGATCCAGTCGAGCTCTATGTTGACCAGCAGGGCCCTTATGTCACTGCTAAGGTCTTGGGTACCAAGTCTCCATTTCTGGTAGACACTGGCGCAACACGTAGTGCGTTATCTAAACGACTGATTCCAAGGGCACCCTTGTCTGGCTCACTCATAACATCGACAGGTTTCGATGGAACGCCCTCCACCAACCCTTTGTCTGCCCCGATTCTCTTTGACGTAGAAAACAACACCACCGACACCACGTTCTTGCTTTCCTCCAATAGCCCTGACGCCATTATGGGACTTGACTTACTGAAACACTTCCGAGCGACGATTAGGTGTTCTCAAGATGGAGTTCGAGTGTTTCTTTACGACAACCCCGTTCTGCTTAGACATTGTTCCCCCCGACACATGTTTTCCATCACCGACGTTGACGCGTCCCTGCTTGACACTCTACCTCCGTATCTGTGGGCCAAAGCGGATTCGGACGTAGGGCGTATGTTAATTGACCCAGTGCACATTACTGTCCGACCAGACGCAACACTCCCAAAACTCCCACAATATCGGATATCGCCAGAGGGCGAGAAGGCATTGGTAATGATTATCCAGTCACTGATAGACGCAGGAGTGGTAGAGGAAGTGGTTAGCAACGTTTGCAACAGCCCTATCTTGCCCATTATCAAGAAGCAGGGAGAGGGAGATGAGAAAGCATACCGTTTCATCATCGACCTCCGAGAGATCAACAAAGTGGTGGTACCCCAGTACCCTGTGGTCTCAGACATCACCACCATCCTGACCTTGATTCCATCCACTGCCACCACCTTTTCCGTCATCGACCTCAAGAACGCATTCTTCTCCATCCCCATCCACCCGGACAGCCGATATCTCTTCGGCTTTACCCTAAAAGCCCGCTCATATAGGTTCTGCCGAGCTCCTCAAGGCTACACGGAAAGCCCTAGCATCTACAGCCAGGCCCTCAAAAGACAACTAGACCAGGTCCAGTTACCCGACGGGGTGGTGTTGGTACAATATGTCGATGACATCCTTTTGGCAGCCGACACCACCCCTCTAGCGGTTACCGCCACCATTCAACTCTTGCACTTCCTTGCGGAAAATGGCCACAAGGTCTCCAAGAAGAAGTTGCAATTCTGCCTACCCCAGGTCACTTACCTAGGCCACCTTTTGTCCAAAGATGGAAGAAAACTCACCCCTGATCGAATCCAAACCATTCTAGATACCCCTGTCCCAAAAACCCAGAAGCAGGTTCGCTCCCTATTAGGCCTCACCTCCTTCTGCCGACAATGGTTACCAAACTTCAGCCTCGTTGTAAAACCACTGCTTTCTCTGCTAAACAAAGACGTCCCTTTCCCACTCCCTTGGACTCCTGAGTGTCAAACTTCCTTCACAGAACTGCGAGATGCTCTTTGCTCGGCCCCTGTCCTGGGTACCCCTGATTACAGAAAGCCCTTCTCCCTTTACACTCACGAAAGGGAGGGGTGCGCTTTATCTGTCCTGACCCAGGCCATCGGCCCCAAGCAACGACCGTGCGCTTACTTCTCTGCCACTCTTGACCCTGTCGCCAGAGCCTTGCCTGCCTGCCTTCGAGCTGTAGCTGCTGCTGCAGTCTCTATCCGACAGAGTGAGGGGATTGTACTCTCGAATTCCCTCACGGTACTGGTACCCCATGCAGTCGACACCCTCCTGAACCAAACCAAGACGCAACATCTGACGAGTGCACGACTGACTGGATACGAACTGACCTTGCTTGCCCCCCATATCACCCTGAAAAGATGCACCACACTGAACCCAGCAACTCTGTTACCCTTGCCAGAGAACGATCCCAATGTGCACCCCGTACATGACTGCGTGACTCTTACGGACGAACAGACCAGGAGTAGGGTCGATCTCAGAGACACAGCTTTCCCTGACCCCGACGGGGAGTTGTGGGTGGACGGTTCTTGCATCAAACTCCCCGATGGTACCACTTCCGCTGCCTATGCAGTCACCACGGCTCGAACTGTAGTAGAAACAGCCCGCATCACCCAGCGATCTGCCCAGGCAGCGGAACTGATCGCTTTGACGCGAGCCTGCATCCTGGCAACAGGAACCACAGCGAACATTTACACTGACAGCCAGTATGCCTTCGGGGTGGTTCACCATTTTGGGCTCCTCTGGAGGGAGAGAGGATACTTGACCTCACACGGCACACCCATTTTGCACGGGGATTTAGTCTCCGCCTTAATCGAAGCTGTCCTCCTCCCCAACAAACTTGCCGTTATCAAATGCCAGGCACACAAGAAAGTAACAGACATTATTGGACAGGGAAATGCACTAGCCGACATCACCGCCCGAACGACAGCTGAAAATAGAACGACAACACATATGTACGTGACCAGGTCACAAGCAGAAAACTGGACTGATGCCAAGGACACAATTAGAGACATACAAACGACTAGCACACAACACGAATTGACTGAATGGACACGGGTGGGATTGAAAGACGATGAAGGCTGCTGGCGGACAAAAGACACGAACAGATGGTTGCTACCTGATTCGTACTTGATTCCCATATTAACCATGGCACACTCCCCTGCCCACATAGGATCAGCCCCCATGATCGAACTTGTCTCCAGGGTTTGGCACAATGACAAGATCCCAGATTCCGCCAAACGCCTGGTCCAACAATGCTTAATATGCCTGCAACACAACCCCGGGAAAGGAACTGTAGTACCCCGGGGAGGATTTGGGGTCCCAAACCACCCATTTGAAGTCCTGCAGATGGACTACATCCAGCTAGACAGATGCCAAGGCCTGAAATATGTACTAGTCGTGGTGTGCGCATTTAGCAAGTGGGTGGAAGCATATCCAACCCGTGACAACACCGCTATGGCCACTGCAAAGGTTCTGTTAAAGGAGTTTTTCCCCCGTTATGGCCTCTGCCGTGTTTTATGGAGTGATAATGGCCCCCACTTTGTAGCCAACGTTATCCAGCTCATCCTAAATGGGCTGGGTATTAAACAGAAATTCCACGCAGTCTTCCACCCTCAATCTGCTGGGCTTGTCGAACGACACAATGCCACACTAAAGCTTAAACTGGCCAAAATAGTGGCTACGACGGGCCTGAAATGGCCAGACGCCCTCCCATTGGCATTGCTATCGATGCGCTCTACCCCCACCCGACATCACTTAACCCCTTATGAAGTTGTCTTCGGTCGACCCATGAGCGTCTGGTCTGCCCCGAAACCAACTTCCATTCATGACGTTCCGGATGTCCTAATGTCTGATTATCTGTACAAATTGACTGAAACTTTGTCTGTCCTTCATCAGCAGGTGCAGCAGGCCATCCCCGATGCTTCCAGGGGTCCGGGTCACGCCATCCAGCCGGGGGACTTCGTGCTGATCCGAAATTTTCAGCGATCAAAGAGTTTGGAACCCCGGTGGACGGGCCCCTGGCAAGTGCTGATCACCACTCGGACCGCACTTCGAGTGGAGGGGAAGAAACACTGGCTGCACGCTCATCACTGCAAAAAGGTCTCTCCAGCCCTGGCCACGACAGACACCGTCAACACCCAAGAAGAGCTCCTGAACCAGGACCGACCATCGTTGAACTGCTACCCTGATACTGAGACACTTGAACTTTCAAAACATCCTGACCCCACTGTGCCATCTCGAGAAGGGTATTTCCTGCGTCGAAAGGAGGGAGCTTCGGCTAAGTAGGCCACGGACTAGGTTAAAGGATCTCAGAACGGTGACCCAAACTACCAAAGGTTACCTGGAGAGAGGCTAAAACTAAGTCTGTGGTCCTGCCCACTACCGAGCACCTTGAAGACGAAGATGATGGAAGCGCCAGATAAGAAGATGATGGAAGCGCCAAATGAGAAGCCGACGGAGACAGCAGGAAATACCCACTTCAGAAATCCGAGAATAGACAGACTCCATAGCTCAAAGACAATCGCACTCTTCATCGTAATCCTCCTCTGTTTTCTCCTCATGACTACGCTCTGGATTATGGAAGAACATGCACCTGCTCACGAAACATTCCTAACCACTGCTCAGCCTACCACCATGAAGGAACATTATCTAATTTCGCTCTCTCCTCAACTAAGAGAGAGACGAAAGGAGTTTTGGAACAACTCTTTCGTGCAGCTACTTCACCAGCACAATCTTGCCACCAATACCACCAACTGCTGGATCTGTGGGTTGCTACCCCATGCCACTGGACATTCAATACCATTCATCCCTTCACCCTTCTCTGTCCACGGCTCCTGCCTTGCTTGGCTGATCCTCCTGCAAGAAAGCTATACGGGCAATGCCACCTCCAGCAGAACTGCAGCACATTCTTCTCACGGGGCCGGGCGAAACAAGACAAAGACACACTTCTGCCCGCTGACCCCCAACGACTCGAACCAAATGGACATCCCGGCTAAAGAACGAATCGAAATGCAGGTGTTCAACAATCCAACCAGACCCACCTTCTCCTATCTGCGGAAACGAACGGCTGCCACTCTGACTGTGGCCCTGACGGTCATCAACGTCACAGGCCACATGTGTGTAGAAGGACTTGGGACACAGCTGGTGGGTCGCAGCGCTTGCCGCTTTACCAGAACTTTGGACTCCACGGATCCACCTTCTTTTGTGTCATCCCCAAACATGTATTTCATCTGCGGCACGAAGGCCTACACCTGGCTCCCCAAAGGCTGGGGGGGCACTTGCTACATCTCCTTCGTCCTTCCTCCTACTTATGTAGCCCCAGCGAATCACCACCGGCAAAAACGAGCCAAAGACATTGAACAAGCCGACTCAACAGGGGCACAGTTCCTCGATGCTATGAAAGGACTCGTCCCCCTCTGGGGCCCGATGGCAAACAGCCGTGCCATCCGACATTTGACTCAGGCAGTCGAGACAACCATGAACATCACAGCGGGCATCTTTGCCAACAACACTGCCGAGCTCCAAGCGGTCCGTTTGGTGGCTCTGCAGAACCGCCTCGTTCTAGATGTGGTTCTGGCGGACCGTGGAGGAGCATGCCGCATTATTGGGTCCAGCTGTTGTACATACATACCGGACAACTCACCCTCAGTGTACAAAGCCATCGAACATCTTCACAGACTCTCTTCGGAAGTTCACCAAGAGCAAGAAGAATGGTCGCTTGGTGGTTGGTTCTGGGACACCGTCAAAAGCTGGGGCTGGAGACTGCTCACCATTATCCTGATTCCCGTAGTTGTAATATGTGGCCTATGCTTAGGAATTCAATGTTTGCCACCTATGTGTTCTTTATGTGCGAGTTGTATTTTTCCCAAAACTGTGGACATTGGAAGCGAACATATGAGAGCATTGTATGATACCGAAGTTAGGAATTTGATGAAAATTGACATTGAGTAAGCAAGTTGGCTAGATATGTTGAAAAGGGAGGACTGTTGAAAGTAGGCTGAAACCGTCAACATTATCGGCGCCCTCTTGCTCTCCTTAACCTTTTTGTGCGCGTAAAACAGCCGCCATTTTGAACACCATGGCTTCCCTGCTCCCGCCGAGAGCCAGCGCGCCTCTCTCCCACTCCTAACTTCGCCGGCATCCCCCGCATACTGACAACCCCCCTGCCTGCACCTGCCGCGAATCATAAAACCCCTCTTCAGCGCTGCTCTGCCCCAGACCCTCGTCCTGTTCCCAGCGCGACACCTCCCCTCTTCCCATTTATGATCCCCGGCCCTTTGATGCAAACCCCATTTCCCCGTGTGCCCGTTTGTCTTCCCCGTTCCCAGGCCGACACCCAGCTCTGCCGATACCAATCCCTTGCCCCTCCCCGTACAATAGAAAGCTTCCCTCCTCAAAGGACCCCCGAGATGATCAAAGCCCCCCCCCATCCCACGAGATCCGATCGAAACCCACACACTCCGTGGATCGGCGGAATATCCAGCTGCGCGATGATCATCACCTGTTGTGAACGGGGCGGGGACTTCCACTGTAATCTTGCGTGGGAACGGGCTGGGAAGGGGGGGATTCTAAGGATGTCTTTCCGTACATCAAAGTATCGACGAAAATGTGTTACATGCAATAAACAGATAAACGTGTGTATAAGAGGCCAGGCCTCAGGGATGCAGTTAGAGCACCTCAGAACGATACCTTCTGTCCGTTTCGTTGTGTTCTCCTCCGGAGAGAATAAAAACCTTGTTTCCTGCCTTCCAGTCTCCAGTGCCTGCCTCTTCAATAGTTTAACTTCTTTGTGGGTTCAAGAGGCGACACCGCCGGGCAATACTTAAGGATCTTATATTCTGGTTGGTAGTGCCCCCCATTTAGTTTCTACAGGTGCCGTGCCTGTTTCAAACTGGAATGTAGTGTTAGATGTAGAATAACATTTATTATTACCAGATTCAGAGCCCAAGTTTAGTTTTGTCATCTAGACAATGCCCTGGCACATGGTGTTTTGGGATTAAGTGCAGTAAGACAAACAGAAACAATTGAAAAAGTAGGTAGGATTCATCTTGGGACTATTTATTCCATTGGTGAGGGAGTGCCCCCACCCATTACCTAGTGCCAGGCTTTAATGTGGCACCTTAAGGCACTTGGACGGAACCTGCAGATGAACAGAAGAGGACTGGACCTGTTGTCTGTGACCTGATAGGAATCCTAAAGGACTGGATCTTCTCCCTCTTGAACGAAGGACAAAGAAGTGGACTTCAAGCATCAAATGGCAGACCTCCTTTGTGGCTACAGGGACACAACAAGGTACAAAAGGCCTTTTCCTGGAAGTACCCAGATAACCAGTGACAATTGGACCTCGACAGGACTCTGCTGTTGGTCTATGCCTGACACCCTGTAAATCTTTACGGCCCTGATTAAGACTTTTTGGTGGAGCAGTGATGAGACGGTGAAAACCGCCGTGCCACCGTTCTGCCGAAGGCCGCCACCCCCCAAATGCTGATGTTTAAGTAGTCTGGCAGGCGGAGGGTGTGGCGGTCCCTTGGCAGCGGTGCCTTAGAAAAAGGCGCCATAATGGGACTGCACTACAAGGTTTCTCCACAGCATGGACTCGAAAGTCCATGTCGTGCAGGAACATATGTGCATGCACACAGGGTCGCACATGTTATGCCTGCCTGGGTACATCGGCATGTGTTTGAGGCACAGGGGGGCCCTTTAAGGCCCCCTATATTTCCTCTTCTCCAAAGGTTACATGGAGAAAGAACCTCCATCTTTACCCTGGAGGAGAGGAAACTTGTAATATCCACCAAGCATATTCTGGCCTTTGACTGCTGCTCCAACGCCAGGTGCCAGGATTGTTTGATTGTCTGACCAGCCAACTTCCTATGGGGCGGTCGAAACGCCAGTGCGGCGGTGGCTGGATCCACCACCATCAAGTCTGGCAGTCCAAGTGCAGCCAGACTCGTAATCAGGCCCTACGTTTTTCCCCTCAGGTCCTGGGGGATGGAGAAGTGCATTTTTATATTTGTCTGGCCAACGGAGAAAAGTTTGGACATTTATGGAGACTTTTCCTCAAGACCAGTGGGACTTTGAAACTTTTTTGAACTTTTTGGTTTCTAGACTTTAACTGGGACTAATCCACGTGGTGTATCTGACATCACAGTCATCCCGGGATTGCACCTGGGTCCCAATCTAACTCAACCATTGACTGTTATTGGCTGTCATTGCTGCTTTATGTTTTTTGGTGCTTTTTCCACTTAAATCTTAAAACATTCATATCCTGTCTCCTTTGTGCCAGAGGTTCCCTGCGTGTTGAGCTAGGGTTAATTCAGTGACTTTAAGAGTTCACCCTGACAGGAGTTATGATTATTCCTTATGGTGGACAGTACCTCACCCCAAATAATAATCCTATTTCTTACAGACAGCATGTACAATATACATAATAATCAGTTACTTGCAGATTTTCAATTTCCTCCATCCTTTAAAGCAGACCACAACTCTTTAATTAAGTCTGTTATAAATAAGTAGAATTTTCTTGTTACGCAAATTCGTTGCCTTTTACACTTAACAGTGGACTGTTACTGTCTATGTGTTTTATCATATTTTATGAACACTACTCTGAGTTGGGGGAAACCCAGAGCAGAGTTGTGTGTAAAGTATCTATGTTACACTAGGGCCAAGCAAAGGCTCTTTAGTTTCCTTTCTATCAGATTTTGGGCATTTGCTATCCACTTCAAAGTATCTCAGATTTGTATAATGTAAGAGAAATGTGTGTAACGTTCTTCAAATTGAATGAAGCATTAATTGGAATATCGGTGTTAGAAATCAGCTTTCAGAAGAAAGGTTTTGGGAATCCTACATTGGATTTGCTTGGACAAGCTGGTGAATACCTAAAAATGGTGAACAGCCTTTACAACGCGGCTGTTACACCGCTGTGCCGTTACAACGCGGTCTTTTCAACGCAAGTCGTTACCACGACTTGCGCTGGAGGTTGCTGCAGGACAAGGAATTTTTTAATTTACTATCCAACACCTTCCCTACTGTACGTAGGCTGGTGTTGGAATAGTAAATTAAAAAAGTCCTAAGTCCGCACCCCCTCCAACGCAAGTCGTGGTAACGACTTGCTTTGAAAAAACCGCGTTGTAACGTCACGCGTTGTAAAAGTACGCGTCGTAATGCCGTACATCCCCTAAAAATGGGTATGTTTGTGGTATTCACCAAACTATTGTATTCTGTTTTCGCCCTAAAAATAGCAGCAGATTATTTACAGTTAAGGGCTTGACTAAGGGTCTCTCAGAGTTTGGTGGACACGGTATTCCATCAAAAACCATAGTGGAATACCATGTTCACAAACTGACTGTCTGCTCATTCTATATAGAGTTAGGTGTGCTGTCAAGTTTTCTCTGGCAGAGCCCCTGCTGATGGAAATCTTTCACAGTTGGTGTAAGCTCCTCTGACTGTCCACCCTATTAAGAGGCAATGTTCTGATGAACTTATTTTCTGTTCATGACTGAACAAGGAGCCCCTCAGTCTGGGACAAGACTGACAGGGAAATTAGTATTTTGTTTTTCCTAAGTAAACTCCCTCGCTTAAGATTGTTTTTGGAAAACAAAACAGTTTACTGAGCAGATTCCTGAACAATGGCACCACTCAGTAATCTTTCAATGCCTCTACGGAGCTGTGGCAGCTCCTCTAATGGCATTGAAATCTTCAACTAGGCTGTTGGAAATAGCTAAATATGGCAGGCAGTAATCTGTTAGGCTGGAGGAGTTTATTACCTCTACCCCGTTGGGGATGGGGGGTCTCCTGCAACAACTCTAATTGAGACCCTAAGTCTGTTTTCAGGATGGAACTGGTGAAAGTGCAAGAAATCTAAATATGTATTCTTCCTTTTATAATGTTTGTGGAACGTGCACACATGTAAGAGAGACATTGCAATTCTGTTAGAAATGGGGGGTCTCTAGTTGGCAGTGGCTTGCACCCTGTCCAAGTAGGGACCCTTATTCTACTCAGAGTAAGGAAGTTACACACCCAAGATAACCTCTGCTGACCCCCTTGGTATCTTGGCACGAGCAGTTAGGCTTATCCTAAAGGCAATTTGTAAAGCATTTGTATACACACACACAGTAACACAGTGAACACACTACAAAAGGACACCACACCAGGTTCAATATTTATCTGAATAAAACAAGACCAAAATGACAACAATCCAACATACACAAGTAAATATATCAATTGTTCAAAATGGTTAAGTCCATAGAAAACTAAGGATGCATCACTTCTATCACAAAGTCCCTGGGATGTGTCAAAATCAAAGACAAAAACAGGCCCAGGGGAGATGAGGTGCCGGAAAAGCAAAGCAATGCTTAGATTCCTTATTACCACGGCAGGTGAGGCATTGATTCCTTACTGCCAATGGAGGTGATGGGCCGATTCCTTACTGCCAGGGGTGGTGATGCGTCAATACTTTACTGTGAGGGGAGGTGATGCTTTGATCTCCGGACATGTGGCCTCAGTTCCTTACTGCTGTGCCATGTCGATGAAGACCTTCGCACACAGGAATGATGCGTCGAAAATCCAGATGCAAGGGGTGATGAGACAGCGGCAGAATAGGTACTGCGTCGATTTGCCAGCTGTTAAGAAGGCGATGCTTTGATTTCTTCAGCTACACAGCAGGATTTGTGTCGAAGTCGGAGCGGGTGCCCCGAACATCAGTGACACAGTGCACAGGACTCAGGCTGCGGCGATATTTAAGTCACACAGTAGGTGATGCATTGGCTTTTCAACTGCACTGCGATGCTGCGTAAGGAAAAACAAGCACTGAGAGTCGATATATGGATTGACTTGGCCCTTCTGCAGCAAAGCCTCCTCCAAAAGCCCAGAAATGGAATTGGCAGGTCAGAACTCCCTGCAGCCGAGAGCTGGGGTTGCATGTGTAGCCTATGACAGCCCTGAGACGTCTTAACAGGAGGCAAGTACACACAATCCCATGTAGAACCTTGTCAAGCAGGATGTAGGAAGCAAAGTCCACTCCTTCCACTGCCCAAGACAGAAGCAGCAAGCAGAAGGCCAACACAACAAAGCACACAGCAAAGGGGTAGTCCTTCTTGACAGCTTCTCCATCTCTTCTTTTTGGCAGAATGTCCTCTTAGTCCAGAAGTGTTCTGAAGTTATGGTGTACACAATAGCAGTACATATGCCAGTTTCCACCTTTGAAGAAGGAAAATTACAAAGAATAGGCTTTGCAGTGCACAAACCCTGCCTTTCCCTGACCTGGCTGCTGACACACAACAAGGGAGTGAAAACAGCTTTGTGTGGGGACAGGCACAGCCCTATTCAGGTGATAGGGACAACTTCTCCCACCACCGTAACTTAGGAAGACCTATCAGTCTTGTGATGGGCCATCAGGATATGCAGGCACACCTCAGCTCACTTTTTGCAACTGTCTAGAGTGAATGCAACTGTCACCCTCCCTCAGACGTGGATTCCACAGGCAGGTAGAGGCACAGAATGGTAAGCCAAGAAAATGGCCACTTTCGAAAAGTGACATTTTCAAACACGCAATTTAAAAACCAACTTCACTGAAAGATGTAGTTTAAAAAATTGAGTTCAGGGACACCAAACTCAAAATTTCGATCTATTCCCAATTGAAAGTTACACTTGTAAGAGGTTACAAGGCAGCTCCACTGTTAATCTATGGGAGAGATAAACCTTGCAATAGTAAAAAATGAAATTAACAGTATTTCAATATCAGGACATGTAAACCACATTAGTACACAGCCAACCTTTTAAAAACACTGCACCCTGCCCATGGGGCTACCTGGGCTTTTGGTAGGGGTGCCTTACATGTAGTAAAAGGGAAGGTTTCGGCCTAGCAAGTGGGTGCACTTGCCAGGTCGACGTGGCAGATTAAAACTGCAGTCACAGACACTGCAGTGGCAAGTCTCAAACATGGTTGCAGGGCTACTCATGTGGTTGGCAAAATCAGTGCAGCATGCCCACTAGTAGCATTTGATTAACAGGCACCTGGCACAGACAGTGCACTTAACTAGGGACTTACTAGTAAATGAAATATGCCAATCATGGATGACCAGTCACAATCACAATTTACATAGGGATCCCTTGCACTTTATAACTGATCAGCAGTGGTAAAGAGCCTAGAGTCCTAAAGCCAGCAAAAACTGAATGTAGCACACAGTCAAAAACAGGTGGTCAGATGCAAAAAAGACAGGGGAAAAACATGCTAAAGAGGCCAGCTCTAACAAATTCGAACATGAAAATAGTAAAAAAGAAAAAGAAGAAAAAAAGCAATAAAAAGTGCTCTTTCAGTCATCATCTTGCAGCAGATGTATCAAGAAGGTCCAGCAGTTATTAAGTGCAAAATGCATTCTCCAAATGGAATTATAAATGAAGCACTAATCATAAAATGTAGAACAAAAAGAAGGACTAGATTAGATACTATTGCCATAAATGGAACACTTGAGATCTCTTCAGCAAGGTTTTTAATGGAGAAATTTCAGATAAACAGGTACTGTTTCTGAGAATACTGGAAGAACATTCCTTAGTGTCACTGTGATGCTGAGAAACAAGCAATGAGAGTTGTGGTTTCACAAATACGAGGCACATCAGCATCATGTCACCAATTAATTTATTTATTTAAGAAGCTTGTAAAGCGCACGGCTACCCCCAGAAGGGGGTGTCCCGGCGCTGGAGATTACTGATCATTAGAAGAACTATATCAGACAATTGCTGAGCATGATAGAGTGTGAATTGCCCTTAAGGACATGCCAAGCACCTTTGATAATTGGTTCCATGATAGAGATTGCATTTTTGTAGCAATGGGGTAAAAGGATTCTAACTCTCCAAGCCTTAGCGATGCTCACCCAAGAGTGTGGGGGTTGAGGCAGACCCTTTAAGAACCAGGGCAAGAAGCATTAAATCTGAACGGACAGCAAATTATCAAATCTGTTTGGAACCTTCCTTTTATGAAATGAGTGGCAATGAGATGCAGCTTTGGACACCCACTTTTAAAACAATGTAAGCATTACCTTTATATGAATTTGTCTAAGTACAATATGCATCATTGGAGTAGTCTTGATGCCCTTTGTATGAAAGTATGTAATTATGGTCATGCCCCCCCCATTTTATTTTATTCTTGTTTGTTTTTGCTTGCTATAGGGTTATGAATTTCTTACCACTAATTAACAAAAGCATAGTGCCTGTGCTTTCCCCTTAAAATATGTCCTTTGTATTGAATAGCATATTTGGCATATTTAACTTTCCTGTAAGTATTTTGTCAATGATAAGATAAAGGGACGAACATTAAATGTTTTATGTGGGCTAAATGGCTCTTCACCGGTTAATATTCATGCTTGTAGCCTTTCTATATTCTTTGGCTTTAACACCAGCATGGGGCGAGCCAATTTAGACACTGTCAAGAGGAAGGAGAGCTCTACTTAATGAGGGAGTGGCTAAGGACCCGGAGAGAGACCTGTCTGGTGGCAAAATGGTTCAACCACCATTTTGAAACAGTTGTTTTTGGTTAATTTTACAGTAAGGAAAAGAGAAAAGCTGCAAAAGAACATAGGCATAGGGCAACAATGTAATCAGATTTGGTAGGGAAAATTCTCTAATTACTGACTAGTTGACAGTTCTAGAGTGACACCACAGCAGCAATTTCTTAGACCATTCCTCGACCTTGGGAGTCTACACCTACAGAAAACGGTCCCGCTGGATAAAAGAAGACATCTTGGAAAAGGATGAATTAAGGTCTCCTGATCCTATCCAATATATAGAAACTAGAACTGCGCTCAAAAAGTCAAGTGGTCAGCTGTGTGTTTTCATGTTATTTGGACAAAAAAGCAGAAGGACTCCTTAATCCAAGAGGATGGAGCTACCCCACAGAATTGAACCCTACAGGAACCCTATATAGAGAAGGATCTAGTGCCTAGATCTATGTCTGAGGAACCGAGGATTGAAGAACTGACAAGAAAATATTTTTGCAGCAGTTTGAGAAAAGTGCAAATTAGTTCTTTTTTCACCTCTGGCGAACAAGATGCCAAGGTTTGTCCATAGAGGTCTCACCAAAGGAGGGTAATAAAACAATATTTATCATTTCTGATGCAACGCTGCCTTGTGTGGCATTGCAGAAGAATTAATTGTGCTGGTTTGAGGCAGATTCCTATGCCATGGAAATGCTATATTTATCATACAGCACACCATGGAGAAGTGCTGCAATGCAATTACTACCTATGTGATGCAAATTCAAATTGCGTGTCGTTTAACAGCTTTATGTGCAGCAAATGAGCATTGCGTCACTCAGGAGTTCATTGCATTGTGGGATGCTTGAAATCAGTAAGCCGTACATGTCAAGTCTTACTACCCCTCCCTCCCCCCCCCAAATGTATACAACCATGAAAGGAGCCTCAGGAACCGAGGAGGGCAACAACCCTAACCCTGAAGAACTGCCAACAACCCAGTGAACAAGGAAGAGGAAGTTACATTTCTCAGAGAAGGAAAAACAAATAACAGTAAATTAGGTGACAAAGAACAAACATCTTTTATTTGTCACCTCCAAATTGTCATTAGGAAACGAGGATGCTATATGGCAATCTGCAGTTGAGAAGATCAACCTCATTGCTCATACAAGAACTGTAGTGCAATGTAAGAAGAGGTGACACAACTATAAATGTAGGACAAAAGAAAACTGGCCAGGAACCTAAAGGCAGCCATGAGGACTGGAAGAGGACCTGTGGGAGCAGCTGGCATCCCTCATTCCAACAGAGTTGGTAGCTGGAGTGGAAGGCCAGGCCAGGGCTGACATAGAGGACCAGCAAGGTGTAAAGGGTGAGTGAAAACAAGGTGTTTAATGTCATAGAGAAATGTACAAGGAAAGTATGATCAATAGTAAAATACGGGACAGTTATCAAGATTTTGTGTTGCCCTTGTGCCATGCCAGTGGATGCAAGGGTGATGAAATACCTAAATGAAAATTATCAAGCCACACCTTGCATGGCCCTGAGTGGCTTGATAAATCTAGAGTAATGAAAGGCAGTGCAAATCGCTGCCTTGTAAAACTGTGCCATGGGTGTAGCATGGGTATTCTGACACATTACCAGACTTCCCAAAATTGGTAGACCTGTGAATGTATCAGAATTGTAAATCCCCCATCAGAGATGCAACAAGAAGAAATGTATTTATTTCTCTCTGTTGATTCCTCTTTTGTCTATTTTGACTGCAGCACACTTAGAAAGAGGAAGATGTCTCTGAGGATTGTTTTTATGCACAAAAACAATCCTGCCTGCACTGCCGTCACCCTTGCAACATGATGCAAGCATGCCTGCATTGGAGCTAGGCATCCAACTCCTCACCTGTGCTCGGAAAGGACAGGAATGCATGTCATAATGGTAAATATGGTGTTTTCTTGCCTGTCCCCTTTCATGCATTGCAGTAAGGTGGCTAGCTGCATAGTGTTGCATGAAGTTCTGATAATTATCCCCCCTAGGGTGCAAATATATACAAACGGCATGCAAGACAGTGTAGCAGGGCAGACACTGATAGAGAGCAGAAATGTGGGGTATTTAACAATATACAGCACATTACAGCTCTCTGCTTCCGCATGTGCTTGCGCACAAACTGCTGCTTAGCACCAATGCAGCCACCCTTACACCATGGTGCAAGGGTGAAATGTTGTATACAGTGATGTTTGATTGAGGAAGGGACACCTTCCCATGCAAAATCAATTCCCGAAAGCTTTTGCCTCTTTCTACATGTGCTGCACAATGCAGCACACTTCGAAAGAGGAAACAAATAGGGGGAATAAAGATATTTTTCCTTGTTGCACCCTCGGTGGGGAGGTATTCACCTGTCACATTCCCAGGGCTACCAGTGTTGGTAAATCAGAGAATATGCAAGTGATACAAAAAAGTGTGCAGAAAAAATGGATGCAGTGATAACAAATAGTTACCTTAACAGCATCATGTACTGTAATGAGCTCAATAACCTTTTTTGGAGGACAATCTTCAAGCTAGCATATTGACATATGTGATGAAATACTGTTTAGAAAAAAATTTGATCTATGTGTTTACATGGTATGTTATGCAAAGCAATCTCTAATTAATTATTTCTAGCAAATAATGAGGATGTGAGATCAATGTACATAGATTGACATGTGACAAATGGGAACAGTTCAACATGGGCATATTCACTTGTAGACACATGTGTTCTTCATATCCCTATTGTTTGAAATTGAGTTTCTGAATGGCTAAGGTATACACCCAAGCCAGGCAGAACCCACCAGTCTAGTCAGGGTCAGGTAGATACAAAATAAAGATAACAAGTGCTCACCCTCTGGTAGCCTGCACACAGCAGACAGGCTTATGTAAAGAGTCAATGTGTAATGCATTTAAGGTAATCGTTTTTATGCCTTCATGGCATCGACAAGTGCCCTCACAATGGCAACATCATAACTGTGTTATGCAACCAGCGAGCCCTTGCCAGGGACTACCATGCCTCCTTACTGGCAATCAGAAATGTAATTGAGAAATTGGTAATAACATCTACTGCCTCTGATGTTTGTGTTTCTGAGGCTTTTGCCATCACTCATCAACCTCCTAGTCCAACACCACAACATCCATTGGAAGCAGAATACTCATCAGAGGAAGAAAATGTACAATTCCCCAGTTTCTTAACAAGAAATTAGCTATAGCCATTTGTATAAGCCTCTTGGACAGTTTGACAGAATGGCTGGCCAAGATACAAAGTATGATAACATCATTTATCTGGGCGTCAAAGACCTCCCGAATCTCATGGAAGAAAATAAGGAGGAAAGCAGAAAAAGGAGGATTGGCGGCTCCGGACATACGAATATATGCATGGGCTTTTTGTTTAAAAAACTGTAGGATGTTGTTGGGTACCCTTGTTAATTCTCAGATCGGAGGACTTTTTGAGATAATGCTGAAGAGATCAGGATATTATGAGTTTGGTTTTTTGTATAAGTTTGCAGACCCTAAGTTTTTTAAAAAGGTGAGACTCAAGACTCTGAGAGACTTGGCTGAGATATGGTATAAGATCAGGAAATTATCAAAGCTCCCGTATTTCAGTTATAATGGCCCAATATGGGATTCTCCTGGAGCCCCTTCCTGGACAAGAGATGCGCTAGCTTTAAACTTGAAAAAGGAACCTGATTTGCAAAGGTGGAAACATTTGTTCCAAGACGGCAATTTAATTTCTTGGGGTATTTGCCAGCAAAAGTGGGGCCCAGTTTTTTCAAAATATAAATACCTACAGATTCAAAGCTGGGCAAATCATTTGGAATCAGAGATTGTAGTGGAAAATGACTTCGAGTTAAAGTTGGAGACAGTGGCCTTCAAGAAGGAGGTAGCTTTCTGGTATTGGCGAATACTAGATATGGAAGATGGAACATTTGATCTACCAGAAACCTTGTGGAAGGACAGCTTGCCAAGGATCGCGACAGAAGATCAATGGCAAGTAACTATGTGCATGCTATATAGAATTGTTAAACCTGCAAACCTAAGGCGAAACCTTTTATTTACCATTCACAGGGCATACTGGTCTCCGTATAGGCTTTCTAAATTTAAAGATGGAGGGATTGTTGGATGTCCAAAATGTAAAGCTCCAAATGTTGATGACTTACACATGTTTGTGTCCTGCCCAAATATCAAGGAATTCTGGATTGACGTGAGTAATTCTCTCTCCAAATCTCTGAACCAATCTATTGAGGTAAGCCCTGAATTAATTATTACTGGGAGATATGATTTACAAAATAGATTTTTGAATAACAATGTTAGACTTATTTTTTATGCTATGTTGCTGGCACGTCGAGAGATATGTAAATTATGGGTCTCACCACTTAGTCCCACTTTATTAGACTGGATTTTAGCTATGAGGTACACAGCTAAACTTGATATGCTAGATCGATCTAAAAGAAATAGAGGATTTTGGATACCCTTCCTGCTAAAGTTTGGTTAAAGTTATATTTACGTTTAAGTCCAATGATTAAGCCCGTGCCTGTCTCGCTGGTATATGAACCATCCCAGGACGATTAATAGAGATGGTGGAGGACACACATGTTGGGTCAAGTGGTCAAGAAGGATAGTTTAGAGGAGGGCTAGGCCCAAAAATATGTGTTGTCTATGCCCCATTACTCTAATCCAGCCTAAGAGATAAAAACAGCCCAGAGGTGGATTAGTAAGAAGAATGGGCGGCAAGACGGCAAATGAGGATAAAAAAAAAAGTAAAAAAAAAAAAAAAGCCTCTTGGACAGTTTAACAGTTTGTCATGTGTACTACATCATGCCGCATTCTTTGCAACCCACAAAACTCTATTTGTAAGACGTAATTGCCATTGTCCTACTGCTCTCATCATATAGGATCCTAATTTGATAATTGCAATTTGTTCCGCATTTCACACGTAACACATGGAAATGAGAAGTACATGTTCAAGCTACATGTATGGTTATTCACTACAAATTGGTATTTGCTACTATGTGATGAAATGAAGTAAGGGGACTTACCACATGATGAAATGAGTGAATTTGAACCAGGTTGATAACAAAAGCTGTTTAAATACCCTGACTAGATTTGTATTAAACAACAAATGGAGGAGTGCCCTCTAGAGACTAAAAAGCCTCTTAATTCAAAGAAATTTAGGTGCACGTAGTGCCATCCAACCTAGGACAAGCGTTGTCCTTCAAGAAGACCCCTCACTCACCAACCTAGTTGGTGACATGCTTCATCATCGGGGTCCCACCCGAATGGCCGAGTGCCATCCGGGTGTGCTTCGACACCTGACTACAGTGGAGCGGGTTTTTCTTTTTTTATATGTGCAAAAAATCTTAGTGAGTGAATTAAAAATTGTCCAATGCTACTCACCCATTGAATTTATTCTGGAGTGATTGGACAACACATAAAACAAAGTGGAACACCTTTGTCTAATTAGGTAGGCTTCGGTGTTAGACAGACGTGTAGCGTATTAAAATAGTGGTCACGTGTAGTAAATTAAAATAGTGGTCTACATGTTTCAACCATGATGTAATTATAAGGTTTTCTTCAGGACCAATGGATGTAGTCTGGGTGGTACACACACGCTAAGGCGTGCCCTGCCCTCGACTATTGTGAGAGGAAGAACCACAAAATTGCAGTTCGTTTAAAAATATATGTGATGTTCTTCTCCAGGATTCTCGGAAAAAAACTAGAAGCGTTCAGAATGTTAGCTTCATGGGCATACCGGTTCCTACAGAGGATCGCTCATGTAATTTGTGGCTTGATCCTGATCGGTAGATTCACCTACTAGGTAACCTGTGTGGAGCCCTGTTGGTTCTGTTATCATGAACCTACTAGTACAACACCACAACATCCATTGGAAGCAGAATACTCATCAGAGGAAGAACATGTACAATTCCCGAGTTTCTTAACAAGAAATTAGCTATAGCCATTTGTATAAGCCTCTTGGACAGTTTAACAGTTTGTCATGTGTAGCACATCACGCCGCATTCTTTGCAATCCACAATACCCTATTTTTAAGACGTAATTGCCATTGTCCTACTGCTCTCATCATATAGGATCCTAATTTCATAATTGAAATTTATTCCACATTTCACACATAACACATGGAAATGAGAAGTACATGTTCAAGCTACATGTATGGTTATTCACTACAAATTGGTATTTGCTACTATGTGATGAAATGAAGTAATTGGACTTACCACATGATGAAATGAGTGAATTTGAACCAGGTTGATAACAAAAGCTGTTTAAATCCCCTGACTAGATTTGTATACTCTAATCTCAAAAGTCTTCATACATACCTTACTAAAAAAAATCAAATAACAAGTACATATTACATGCAGTCTCTGAGTGTGCAACTCCTGCAATAACATCCATTACAATGAAAGATTGAGCAGTATGTAGTGCCTCTAAGGAACGTCAGAGTAAATCAAGAAGCAACTTCATCTTGATTAACACATAAATAGATGAACAAAACTATATAATGACTTACGAGCTTTAAAAAGGATGCATAATTAGGTAAGGTAATTTGTTACTACAATATGTATATCTTAGAATCTTAAGATCAGGGTGACATACATCTTGTTGTTCATGTCACACCCACATATTTAACTCTGAACAATGATCCCTACTCAAACAGATGTTTGATTGTTAAAAAAAAGCTTCTATAGACATGTACAGCACTTTATCACAAATGTAAAAATATATGTCTCAGAAACTCTACATAAATGTTTGACTGGTGGACATAGCTCATAAATAGCTATGTATTTTCTTCATACAAAACAATACATACATGTTTGCAGATATTTATATATATAGCTAGCCCTTACTGTGACACATGCTACACAGCTTTTTATCAATCACCATTCTGACAACCTGGTATTGCTCATACTTACTAATAAGCTTACCATTTACTTTTATTAACTATCAATGTATATTTTGTTCACATACTTTTTGTTGGATCATCATATTCTGCTATTATCTCTATGTACTGGTGTGCTATTGTAGGTTTAAGAAGGCTAAATGCCTTCCTCGTTCTCCTTAATGAGTGTTGTTGCCATATTCATTACTATAGGTGTACTACTCGTATGTGCACATACATCTGGGAATAGATGGTACAATGTCCCGTAAACATATGAGTGGAACTATCTTCTGCCTGGTTGTACATTGTGACTTATACCAATGTATTATCTGTTTTGGCAGATACATTTCATAGTAACAATACTTTGGAAAGCAATCATAAATGGTTAGGTTCACCCACACAACTACCCCAAGCACAGTTACTCAAGTGAACTACTTGATCTGGTTTGCATTCCCCTGCTATTACCTAGCCACACATGGGAATACAAATGTGACCCAGTTTTGTATATTAAATCAGACAAAAAGTAAATATGTTCCTCCTAGTCTCTGAGAGACAGATCTAACATGGTTTTGTGTTACCCTTGCCACACACAAGAGCTGCAAGGGTGTGCAAGGCAACACAAAACCTACAATGACATTTATTATACATCTTGCATGGCCCTGCATGACGTGGTAAATGTGGAGTAACCCAAAGCTGTTCAATTCCCTGCCTTGTGTAACTCAGCTCTAGCAATGCAATATATTTGTGGAGTGTGGGTGTTCCCACGCATCCACCCATAGATTTTGATCCATTCCCAGATTGACCTTTAGTGGTAGATCATGGAATGTGTAGAAATGCTACACATCCTCAGGGGAGCCGTAACAAGGACACAATTGTTTATTTCTCCTCTTTTTTTCCTCTCTCTACATATGCTGCAATCTGCAGCACACATAGAAAGAGTGTAAAACCGCAGCACAATGTTGTTGTGCTGGAAGGTGTTACTTCCTGCACATAAGCAATCCTGACTACAAAGCACACACCCTTGGCCCTTTAATCTAGGCTGGCTGTACTGTTAGCGGACAAGCAGATTAAACCCAGTGCAAGGAGGAGATACAATTAACACACGTGCCATAATAAAACACATTCCTGCCATTTAGCTTTCATGCCTAGCTGTCTAGCTATTTTCCATCGACTGTAAGGTACATATATCTTGCCCCTTGTGTGAATAATCATATGTAGTAGCAATACCAAAGTGATCCCAATTGTCTCCATATTCACTGCCTATAGAATGTACAAACACAGTAAACACAGAGTTAATAAGTACCCGATGAAGCTGTCATTGATATATCAATTAATGTGAATAGGTGTGCTCATGTGCTGCTGGTCAAACTTATTTCAATGCGTTGGCATCCATGCTGTGAGGCCTACTGGAGCTGCATTGGTCCCTCCTAAATTATATGGGCATTGTGTGCGCTATCAAATACATGCCATCTGATATATGCAGACTGACATCCATGGGACATCTTCTAGGTGACAGAACAATTTCCCCGCCATGAGGATATATGCTCTCACCATGCTTGTAAGACTGACTGAAAGCTACTGTTTCATAGTAATTTTTGTTTCAAATCATTAACTCTCCTACATCCAAGCATGCTCCATGGCATAAGACTTATGGGCCCACTGTCACTCCTTTCTACCCAGAACTGACATGGACACTTCTCATGGAGGTTTTGACATACCTGAGACTGCATATCAATATATATATATACCATAAGTTGGTGGTTATAATGAGGAAATGGCTACACAAGAGAGAAATGCCTTACACCACTGCACCACTACATGGTGGAATACAAATATTTTAGTTAAGTTGTAATAATGATTCACCTAAAGCTGCAATGTTATATCTCCATTATCTGCATCAATATGCTGGGCAATGATTGCAATGTGATGGCTAACCTGGTTACAATGTGTGTAATGTCCATGCAAAGTGTAGGTTGTCATGACACACAGATGTTGTATGATTTATGCCATTAACATATTTCAAGTGGAGTAAATAAAATACTTACTAACACCTATATTGACACTTTCTTTACATTAATAGGTCTTCTTGTATGTTAATCAACAGGTCTGTTGAATTTGCTATCTATGAATTAAGGTGATGATGCTATACAGATTGCATTGCAAATACTTTTATTAGTCACACAAACGCATTTTACAGAGCTACAGACATGTTGCTATGACTCTTACTTTCAGCTTTGGGATCCGTGAAGCACTCAATTTCCCCTCTCAAGAAAGGTATATGTCGACCTGATATACAAGTTACATTAAATGGCATTACATATCAAGCATAGGCACACAGTTCAAGTTCTGTTCTGAGCACTTGGATATTTCAGTGTATTGCACATTTTTGACACCCTATTACCCATTTTTTCCCTATTTCCACACAACATAATGCAGCAAGCCACCTTTCTGGGCTGAGGTGCATGAAAGGGCTGACATGTGTAACATCATATGGTGTAATCCTGCTCTCTGCCTACACAAGTGTGTAGGCATGATAGCTTTTTGTGTGGGAATGGGTACCTTCCTGCACAAAACCTATCCTCCGAGGTATTTTTCTCTTTCTAAGTGTGCTGCAGAATGCAGAACTCTTAGTAACAGGAACCAACAAGTAGCAATAAATATATTTCTCCATGTTGCTCCTCTGTTGAAGAGGCATACACATTTGATGTATTTTCAGGCCTATCAGTGTATGTGAATCCGGGAATGTGTCAGAATCCATGGGTGGATGCATGGGATCCCTGCTGCAGATTAAGGCAAGGCAGTGACTTGTGCTTCCTTGTGTTAACACACGCCAAGCCATTCAAGGTGGGCTTGCAAAATCTTATTTAGAGTTTGCGTCACCCTTGCATCCCCTTGCATGGCACAAGTGTCAGGCTAAACACTGAAAATATTTGGGCCAATATTTGATCCTTATGCACACATATGTTACATACACAGAAAAAAAAACTTAATTTTGGATAAACATTGAGTATAACAATAGCTACATTTTGTCAAGCCCCAGTGCCATGCAAGAAAAGGCAGTGAAATATTATGAACATGCTGTTCACACGCAGGTAAGTTAAGTTTACAAATTGTAGGTGGTCAATATTCTTGACAGGTGCTTGGCGCTACCTAATTGTGCTTGTGGGGCTCGCTTGGGCTGATTATGTAAGAAGTAACACAGAGACTCCTTTGTCCTGTCACTAAGATACAAGTGGTAGTTAGTAATAGTAATCAATCAATAAATCATTCAAAACATCTTTATTCAATGTGTTAAAAATAGATCATAAAAGTGCAATACCTTAAAAGCTTTTCATACATTAAAATGTGAGGAAGATAGATATACTGAATAAAAAGATTCTTGTCATAAAAAAAATAATCATATTTAAGCAAACCCAATTGTCCAAAAAATTAAATAATTGTTCAGACAACCCAGTTACCAGCAGAGGGCCCATAATATAGGTAACTAAAGAGTTAATTTTCAGTTGAAGTAAACCCACAGCCGTTAGAACAAGATAAAAGCCAAGATAATTGTATATTCTATTAAAAAAGAGATTTTATCATTTGACCCCAGCTTGATACTCTATTTTAAAATTTTTAAAACAAAGTGTACAAACAAATCAAACCACATAATGGGGCATATTACCAAGCAGGGCGATAGGCAATTATCGCCGCTTTAGCGGCCGTTTTCGGTCGCTAAGCCGCGATAATTCTATTGCTCTATTAGCAAGCTGTTGCTAACAGCAGTTAGCAACAGCTTTAGGCGATAGCGAGCGGTTTGGGTCCCACTTTGCATGCAAAGTTGGCGTACCCAACCTGTTAGCGACTGAAAGCAGTCGCTAACGTCGCTATCTCCTATTAGCAAGGCAGGCGTAGCAATGGAAATATTCCAGCTATCGCCAAAAACTAACGCCTGCTCTGACCAGTTCTTAGCCATTTTATCCAATGGGAGGTGGATAACATGGCTAAGAACATTTTGTTGCTAATGCGTGAATATCGCTGTATTCTCAGCGATATTCACGCTATCTCCGGAAAATGTATCGCTTTGGAGATAAACGTTGCTAATAGCACGTTATCTCAGCGATAATTTCCGGCGATGCTTAGCGATAAAACATTTGTTGCTAAGCCTAGTTAGCGATAAATATCGCTAATCGTTGGTAATATGCCCCAATATATTTTCTGACAATTTAAAAACAAGAATAAATAAAATAGATGTACAAATAATATCAGCGGGGACCAATTATGGGGACTGCCACCTTTCCCTTCACACCAAGAGATATGAGGCTACAGCAAAGGAGACCAAGGGATCATTTAGTTTTATCAAGAAATACAACGCTGGGCGGCACTGTGCAAAATTATGGCATTTTAAAAGGGGTTCAACATATCTGGCTCGTTGTTCTTTATAAAAATTACAAAAGAAAAAACATGCAGGTCAGATTGTTCAGAAGAATTGTCACATGGGCAGGGAGACAGATCTTTAAACGAGCACTTCTTTGGAGGAAACCCCAGCATCAATGGTATTAAATTTGCGCAGAGCCTCATAAGAATAAATCCTTGCTGTGGATTTCTTATAATTTCTAAGTAGGAGTACTCGCCCGGGATCGGAGTCAGTTGGTACAACATTGCAAATGATTTTGCATGGTATTTTTCTTTTCTTTCATAGGTAGCCCTTCACAAAATAATGCTTTAAGGGTATTTTTGGGAATCTAGCACATGAACTCAGCTTTGTAAACAGTTCAGGTACACCCAGTGAGAACATATTTGATTTGATGTACTCCAACCATGCAATTGTGTTCACATTATCGAATAGCAAACAGTTTTTATGTTAGTCAGAGTTAAATCAACGGAGTCCCTTTTCAAAATTGAGTGCCAGAGCATGATAGGGCCCAGTTTAACAATATTGGTTATATATGGTAGGTCTAATTCAAGATGAGCAAAGTACCTTCTTAAAAAAGGTGTCTTCTAACCTTTGAGGGGAACCTTTTTGTGCAGTTCCCCACAACCCAACACCATATGTTGTAGCCAAAATTGTCTTGGCACTGTAAATCTTTTATATGGTGGGGATGGGTTTAGAGCCCAGTTTTTTTTGTAAAGCTCGAAAGTGCAACCATTGTTCTTTCCATTGCTGGTAATAGTAATTTAGTGGCGCACGTCCTCTCACTTGAATTCTTAGAGCGATTTTTTGTAGCGAGTACAGTGGCAAACAACCAAATTGTTGTATCTGCATGGGTCCATCTATGCACTCAAAGAAAAATGCAGACTTAGGGAATTGGCTTATCAAAGAGGGTTGAGAGATTGTGAATGAGCTGAGAAAAAGCAAACATCATTTATTGCAATGTATTTGTAATTCCAAAATGTAGTTTACAAAATTTGGAATAGGGTTGGAATAGGGTTAGAAAATTCGGTGTAGGATAGGGTGGTCCGCTATACTACTAGCCGATCTGATTTAGAAAAGTTCAATGTTGTGTTAGCTTTTTCTTTGCCCGAATATATATTTTTGGAGAGATTATTTATTTACCACCAATCTGTTTCTGTCTTTATGTCTTGCATGAGCATCAAGGGTCAAGAAGGGGGCTGAGGCGGGTAAGGGAACTGGTGGTGCCTCCCAGTCCCAAAGTTCCTCGGCCGATGGCTCTGCTGGCCCCAGTAAGTCCTCCTGTTGTTAACATTATTATTTATTTTCATAATTATTACCACTCCTTATTTTGAATTATTATTTTTACCTATTTCTTTAATTTTGATCAAATTCTCTTCGATATGTCCATTTCTGAATTATTGTTATCCTTGAATTATCATATTTACGTATTTATTTTCTATATTTCAAGTTTCTATACTTTACTTTAAATTGTCTTTGTACTAGTTTGTATGTAGCTTCAGCCTCCTTTCTTCTGCTTTGTCGGTCAGCCTTCCCTCGCCCCGTATATATTTTGTGGACTGTCTTGAGGTGGTACTCAGGGAACCTATTGATCATGTACTACTACTTTGCCGTGAAGATTGAATGCTCCTGTTCTACACATGTTTGTTGATATGAGAAGGCTTTCTTTTACTTGTTCATGCTCAATCAGTAAAACGAGAGAGTGGCCTTGGTCACGTTGGACACCCCAAAGTTGTGTCTCTTAGCCTTTGCCTAGTATTAATAGCAGCAGTTGGTATACTGATGACCCTGCACTATGCCTGAAAGGACATATGAAGAGGACAGCCCCATCGCATTTACCAACCAAGACCATATGTCCAGTTGTCTACTCTTTAATTTCTTTTCAAAAACTCAGATTTATCAATATCTCTGCCACACTATTTCAGTTTGTCTAGAGGCTTTTAAAAAATTGCCACCAACAAAATGCCCAAACTGATTTTTTAGATAGAAGATACTGTAACCAAATTGTAGTGATGTGTGTGATTGTATTTTGCTATTAAAAAAAATAATTTAGGGGAGGCATATCTGGTATCTAAAAATGTGTAATGTTTTTCTAGCTGCACCGCCCACCAGAGCCTGGGCCAGCAGTGACTGTGCCAGCCAGTCTGCAGATATGGCATTGGTAGGGGAAGAGCCAGTGGCAGTGGTAAATTATACTGCTTGTTTATTGCCAAATAATTATATACTCACTGGAAGGGTATACGGTTTACTTGCTAACTGTTGAACACAACCCTCTTTAGAGTATACAGCTGAATTTGAGTAATGATGGCCTCTTCTATCTACAAATTAGCAGAAAAAAGTTACATAAAGACCTTTAACTATGAAGTGTTGATGGAAAAGTGAAAGAAGGATAGAAGGAGAAAGGATGGGTCAAATGCAATATGATTGGAAGAGGAGGATGCGTAGATGAAAGCATTCATATAAGTGGGTGATAGGATGCATGGGTAGATGAAGGATGGTTGATGGGTACACAGGTGAAAGAAAGGATGCCTGCCTGGGTGGGTGAAAGTATAATGGTGAAATTATGCCTGCCCGGGTGTGTTTGATGGGTGAAAGAAGAATGCATGGGTGGGTAAATGTATGTTGATGAAAGGTTAGTTGAGACTGATGTATATATGAATGGTTTTCAATGGTGAAGAGTAGACTGGATTGAGAGAATGTAAAACTTGAATGGTGAGTAGCAAAGCCAAGGGTGAAGAATAATAATAATACTAAAAGAACAATGCCATGATGAATTGAAAAATCCTTGGAATGAAGAAGAAACAAGGGACTAAGTGGTCCTCTGGAGTGGTGTTCTTCTCACCTTTACAAGCTTATAATGGTTTTATCAAGGTTCTTTGACTCAAACTGTTGAGAGATGGTATTTCAGACTTCTCCCTTGACTTACAGTACATCTCAACCATAACATACATATATTATGCATATTACGACCTAGCGGCCTATCAATCACTTCCCTTCCTCATCACCCATGGCATTCCAGTGATACCTTGTGACCTAACAGCTGCTTAACTACATTGGTAGCACTGAATTGTTGGCTGTGCAATGTGTGTCTGCCTCAGTTAATGTATAGGCTCATTTACAAATTTCATGGCAACGCAAAAAATAGTTGTGCTTCTTCCCTACACTCCCAGTGCCCACTCAGTCACTTCCTATTACAAACTCCTTTCTTAAGTTCCTTCTGTCCCAGCTTTCCGTAAAATTTGAAAAAAACATCCTTTGGATGCCCCACATTCCTCTTGCAAAGTGATATATTTTATTATGGCTTCCATAATGGATAACGTCTATTCAAATGTTGCCCTTTCACAATTGCCAAACAAAGTGACTCACTACTAGCAAAAGCTTAGGCACTTGATGACGATGATTAGTAAAACGTCTACCTACCTGCCTAATCCCTCTAGCTTAACCACAGCAGAGTAAGTTAATAATTATTTTCCTTACTGCCAAGAAAACCTATTTTGTTGGGGAAAAAGTAATGTCAAAGTGTGGTGATGGAGAGTGAGGCCAGGGAGTAAAGTGGGACTAAGAGTAAGTGCATTTGCATTTTGCAGGTGGGATAGTCTGTGCCGAACGTGCCAAATATAATATCCTGTTCTAATCCTTTCCCTGTACTACAGTGCATTGCTTTACCCACCGTCTACTTGTTATGCGCAGACAAGAGGATGTCCGTCTGCATGATTGTTGTTATAGTACCTCCTGTGACATATATCATTCTTAGTAACTATTTATCTGCTTTGTAGTCATGGTGAAAAGGCATTTAACAGAGCATGGCCATGAGGAATTAGAAAATTGTCTAGTCTAGCAGCCCGACCTGCATAGAGTAGCAAAATAACTTGAGTATGCCCTGGGGGCCAGTTGAGCTAGCATGCCTCCATTAATTTAGCTCAACAAGACAGAGAAGAATACTTGTGTACTCCATATAGTGCATTATGCCTGAAAACTCTATTCACATCAAAATCGAATGGCCCGAGGATAGAAGGATAGTATGCCAGCAAATGTACTGCTACTACGGTGCAACTATATACTTTTATGTGTTTTGCTATGAGCAATATTGACAATTTATCTTTTTTCTTTCTTGATATAACTACTCCTGCTGATCCGACTCATCCTAATAGGCAGGAGATAGCAGACCGGACCCGGCAGAGGAAGCTGGATGCATCAGGGCTGAATATCAGCATCTACTGGTTCAGGAGGAGGAGGTGGCAGCAGCAGCTACAGATGTCCCGGGCCCCAACCAGGCCCCAGTGCCTTCAGTACACCAGCGCCACGATCCGATGGCAGCCGCCCGCTGCCATTCCACCACTGCCATTCACTGCTATTTCTACACATTTCAGCACCACATATTGGAGAGGCTGGCCTTCATGGAAGCCGGGCAAAGAGGAACGGACGGTTTGATTGGAGAGGCAAATGAACAATATTAAGAAGCTCCTTGCCTGCCATTAGAACTTACTGCCCTCTTCTGCCCCCTTTCAGGAATGTGGGAGTTGGGGCATTTGGAGGATTTCTTCCTTTATGAACATTGGACAATTTAGTTTTTGGACTTTATCTTATTGGACACTATACTTGGGACATTGGTTGAGGACAGGGAGAGGTGTGGGCCAGTTGTGGATTTAGTTAGCTCATATTGCTATGGAAATATAGTTTTTATAGTTTGACATTATGATTTAAAACATTTTGTGGTGTTACTGTTTTACTTCGCACGGCTGCCTTTGCGACAGCTGGTTTTTAAAATCTGCTGATAATGTAACAACAAAATAGCATGCAGTACCCTCTCTTGTCCTACTACTCTCTCCTCCTAGTTTCTGTCAGCAACTTTTTCCCCTAAACACTCGAAGGGGGGGTTTCCATTCTGTATAAATTTCAGTCCAACAATCAATCAACCACACTTCTCTTACCTGATTAGATAAAGTGTGGGCTGCATGGTTTCCCAAGATGCCATGGTGGTGGCAGTAGTAGCGTGCTAGCATTTTTTACAGTGAAGGCATTAAGCGAGGTCCGACTCCCTCCTAGGCAGACTCAAACTGTAGAATGAGGATTATTCATTGCAGGGAACTAAATACATTGAAATAAAGAATTAGTTAATGACGTTATTATGTGCAAGCTTTAACCGCATGCGCGCTAGCGGGTTTTCCCGCTGTGCGCTGCATTTTCAAAAAACCCACGTTACGTGACAAAGCCAGCTCGTCATGCGCGTAGCGCAGGTAACGCCCATGACGAGCTGGCTTTGTCATCCGCACTGAAGGGGTTAAAAAGAATTGAGACAGTCATCGGGCTAGACTACTATACAAGAAGAGAGAGTAAACATGATAAGCAATGCAAATTTTAATTAATAGGGACAATGGTCAGCTAGTAAAAGTTACAAAAATGAAATCAACTCAAACTACAAATGCGAAGTGGACAAGGGTAAGCTTTGATGCAAGACAGTGAATGATGATGCTGGCAATCATGTTCGTCTGAAAATATCTAAGACTGTTTTTATGCGTGAGTGGGTAAATAATAAATATAGCCAGTGTGGGCTATACTTAAAGCTGAAGATCCTCATTCTGCACTGAGGAGGGGTTACTTTCACCACATCCACCAAGTGTGTGGTCAATTAGCAGTGTAATTTATTAAGTCACACCTCAATAAATGACACAGCCCGGGGGAGGAGGGTTAGGGGTTCAATGAATAGATGGGGAGGGGTATTTAGGGAAAGATTTGACAAAGACAAACACTACACAAGGTCAACATTCATCTTGGCAATGAGCAGCCAACCATCATAAATCTGTTTTAGGGCGGAAAGGGAAATAAAGGAATGAGTAAAAGTAACTCAAATGCAATGGAAACCAAACAGTCTGTCTGCGCCCAGAGAGACTCAAATTACATTGTATCTAAATGTTCTGTTATCTAGCTTTGAAAGATAGCAGATATATGAAATTATGTAGGTGTCAAGCGAATAATTATTACAAGAAAAAATGGTACTGTGTTGCCAAATTTGGAGTTGCATCTGCATTCTTCTTGGACTGTTCATCAATCTTGGGTGCCTGGCTGATGTGGTCCAGTAAGGTAAGCGTGAGTGTTATGGTGCTTTCCAGTTTGACACAGTATAAGAGAAGACCTGCAGATTGTAAAACAAAAATGATATTGTAGAATCAAGGACATATCAGTCTCCAGTTAACTACACAACAAGAGGCCTTTCACCCAACCATCACTTAGCTTCAGATTTGAGCCAGAGAGCACTGAGCACACACACCCAGTAGCAATGCGTTTTCACAATTAAAGTAAAATCAACGAACCCCTCTAAACAACACTCCACAGTGTTGAATAGGCCATTTGAAAGTCATCACTAAATCGGATGGTTTCAGTGAAGTTGAAAACTTCCTTCTTCTGGTTTCACTTCTTGAAGTACCCAGTCATGCCTATGCCCTGACTCATCTCATTCCATCATCTCTGATCCTCCTGACTCTGAGTAAAGTGTTCAAATCTGTACCAAATGTGCCCGACTCAAATGGAGTAGATCGACCTGTAGTACAATTTTGTTTTTGCACAGCGTGCAATGCAAGCCATTTACCTGTTCTTCTAATTCCTCCAGGGCATGAGCGTGGAACATTGCAGATCTATTGTTCAAGAAGCCGATATTGACCAGTCGAAATCAGATAATGTGGGGCAGCCCTTCTAGGGTAATAATAAACTAGGAAAGGCTAGATAGCCACGTCCCAGGGTTGGAGGCAGGAAGCAGGCACAAATTAATCTGTATCTCTCTTCTTCTAATGTCCTTGAGCGAAATGGGTGGGGGGGGCTTCTTCACTGCAGTGACTGCACACTGTTGCAACTCAAATCCTCCAATAAAATGTATATAAGAGTAAGACGGTGGGGACGAATTAGTCAACCAGACAAAAACAAAACAAACGTAAATAATGTTCCACTAGCTATACCTTTTATATTGTGTGAGTGTCAAAGAACAAATGTAGATCAGCAATAGAGACTGAAAAAGTTCTATGAATGTTGACCCAGGCCTAGTAGTCAGGGAAGTAGATCTTGTCCTCAAACTCTGGTAATTTTCCCAGAAGTGGGTCATCTAACACACTACTTCCATGACATGTGTCTGCCTCATTTTCCTCCAGTTGTACTTCAGGTACGAGTAATCCTGTGGCATAAAGTGCTGATTCCTTTTAATGATGGTAAATTTCTCCATGTTTTGGGGCAAGAGACTGGTCCTTCTCACTGTGACAATGGCACCAGCAGCAATGAAAACATGCACAGCAGAGACATTGGCTACCAGGCAAGCTAGATAGTTTATTGCTAGCCTGCTGAGCACTGGCCATTGGCTCCTCTTACCATACCAATACACCAATGGGTTTTGATCAAGGTAGTCAGATAGGTCGACATAGCCCAGGTAATTAAGAGCATGCCTGCGAACAAAGCCCCAGGCCCGGATGGTCTGACGACGGCCTTTTACAAGACGTATGCCGAAGAGCTGGCCCCCAAACTTCACTCTGTCTTTGCTGAGGCCCTTGAGTTGGGGTCCCTACCGGACTCGATGCGCAAGGCCTTAATCATAACCTTGCTGAAACCTGATAAAGACTGCCAGGTCCTCGACTCATACCGTCCCCTTTCCCTGATAAATGTTGACGTTAAGATCTATGCAAAAGTCATTGCGGACAGACTGCAGCCCCTATGACCGATGGTGGCACTTCCGGATCAGTCAGGGTTTATACCTGGCCGAGACACGTCCCACAATCTCAGAACGATATTTTCCATTTTGCACTACTTGCATCCCTCCATAAAGGCCACTGTGATCTTCTTGGACGCCACTAAAGTGTTTGATTCACTTGAATGGCCCTACCTATTCAGGATTCTTGGTAGGATGGGCTTCAGCCAAAACTTCATAACTTTGATTAGGTTGATGTACGATGCACCCAGAGCACGAGTCAGCGTAAATGGGCTCATATCCAAGCCATTTGCCATATCCCGCGGGACCAGGCAGGGTTGTCCTTTGTCCCCGCTGCTATTTGCTGTGGCCATGGAGCCCCTTGCGGCCAGAGTTCGACAGCATCATACTGCAAGAGGGATAGGCTTCAGTTCTCGAAGTCTGCTGATCTCCCTGTATGCGGATGATGTCACGCTGTACGTTATCAACCCTGAGGTGAACTTGAACCCCTTGCTACGAGAATTTGTCCGCTTTGAGGGCTTGGCAGGTGTGTCCATCAACTGGTCCAAATCTGACGCTTTTCCGTTAACTGACGCCACCCGGGAATCACCATCTGACTACCCTCTGCGCTGGGAAACGGACGCAGTCAAATACCTAGGGGTTTGGATAAGCCGAGGTATACAAGAGCTGTGGACTCTGAATTTCGGCAGAGCGGTGGACTGGCTGGAGGGAAAGGTGGAAATTTGGAATAAACTCCCCCTGTCTCTAGTCGCGAGAATAGCACTGGCAAAGATGGTGGTCCTCCCCAAATTTTTGTACCTGTTTGTAAATATTCCGATACCCCTGACGGCGCACTTCCATGCGCGTGTGCGATCACTGCTGCTGGCGCTTGTATGGGCTGGTGGCCAAGGGAGAACATCCTGGGCGTTGCTCACGCTCCCACTGTGTCAGGGCGGCCTGGGAGCTCCTGAAATGAAACTATACTCACTATGTGCGCAAGCGCAATTTTTGCACTTTTGGGCGTTTCCAACCCCCTACCAGCCGCACGTTGCGGTGGAGTTGGCCGCAATAGCCCCGTCACCACTGAGTGTAGCGCTATATGGCCGGGTGTCTCGCCCGTCGAAGGACGTGGACACGGTGGACATGGTCCGCTGGTCGTGGCGCGAACTGCGAAACAGGGCGAAGCTCCCCCTGCTATACGCACCAGCCATTCCTCTACGAGGAAACCCAATGATGCCCTGTTTACGGGATGGGGGCGGCGCCATTACACTTCGGGGACAAACCCTACACACTTTTGCTGACCTTTATCCAAATGGTACCTTCAGGGCCCTGGGTCTGCACGCGGAAGGACAACCCGAATCGTTCTCTGACCTATTCCTGTATCATTCACTCAAGTAATCCTGTAAAGCACTGTGGCCTCAGTTCCCAGAGGAACCACCACAGCTCCTTGCCCTCCAAGACTTACTTTCGAAACCCTCTCCTAAGAAGCTTGTATCTCGGTTGTACAACTGCATGCAGGATCAATTCCCCATTACTGTGCCTTCTTCTATGCATGCCTGGAGCGCTGACCTGGAGGCGCCCCTGACGGAGGAGCAGTGGGAGTTCTGCTGCAGACAACTTGCGGCGCTGTCGCCCAATTACAGGTTGAGATTAGTGCACTTCAAATTTCTACATAGGTACTATCGCACACCTATGTCGCTACATCGCATTTGTCTCAGGGATGATTCTGCATGCTGGAAGTGCGGCTGCGACAATGCATCCTTCTTGCATGTGGCATGGAGCTGCCCTAAACTGGAGGAATATTGGTCCAGCACATTCACTGCCATTAATCAAATTCTGCACAGAACCGATGCGCCATCCCCGCTTCTGGGTCTGCTGGGATATGTTCAGGACACCTTACCCAAGCATAGGAAGTTACATGCGTTACTGCTCCTTTATGCCAAGAGACAGGTAGCGGTACACTGGGGTAGTCGGGCATTGCCTACCTTTGATGCATGGGTAAGGGATGTGACATATGGCAACGTACAGCTCGAACACTATTGGGAGACGATGCCCACCGCTTCTCGGCCTTGGGACATTTGGGAGCCATTTATGAAGTGGTCGCGGGAGCGCGCAGTCTCCCCTGATTCTATGCAATCGCCGACAGGGGAGATCTCTGATGATATGGGTTAACATCTGCTGTAATGTAATTATGCTCTCCTGTAGTGGCGAAATCTGAGCGCGACTGTATTCCATGAGTGTACGTTGGGAGAGGCGGTGTCCTGCTTGTGTCTTTATGCATATGACTATACACAATATGCTGTATCTCTCCTATGACCTGGTGACCCCCATGTGTGAATTTACTCCCCCCCCTTCCTTCAAGTGGTTAAGAACTGACTGTCTGCTGTGGTTCCTGCTGCTGTCTGCGCATCCGCAGTGTGGCATCTTGCCCGGAAGCACGGATCCTTCCATACCAGAGACACTATGCCCGTTCGATGCTCCTCCTCTGCACCTGAGTTGGTTTTGTTGTTGTTTTCGGGGGAATGAAAATGGGTTTGTAGACAATGGTTGATCCGCACTGGTTGATCTATGAACCGTAGTGCCTATATACTTGTACTGTTGCTTCGCTGCTTTTTTCCCTTCATCGGTACATTCTATGTCTATTGACCCCGAAAATGTAAGACACATTGATTAATTACTGATACATATGCTTAC
Source organism: Lissotriton helveticus (assembly GCF_964261635.1). Taxonomy (NCBI): domain Eukaryota; kingdom Metazoa; phylum Chordata; class Amphibia; order Caudata; family Salamandridae; genus Lissotriton; species Lissotriton helveticus. The sequence goes on along the minus strand of NC_136059.1, from coordinate 1,821,557,409 downwards.
TGTCTACGTATCCACACCATGTATACTGTTGCTGCATTGTACACTGTACGTTATGACACCTTGACCATGGTATAATTTGTTCTAATAGCGGCCGGCCTCCGGGTTGTTGGCGCGACGCTGTGTAACTCTATAAATTTCTAATAAATGTCTTACACAAAAAAAAAAAAAAAAAGTAGTCAGATAGGTCTGGATCAAATGCTCAATGGCCATTGGTGCTCCACCTTGTTCGACCTCTTTTTCCTTTGCCTCTGCACTGGACTTAAGCCCTGCCAGTAGAAACTATTTTGTTGCAGATTTTGGGGCTCATGCTCCTTTTCTTGTGATTGATGCTATTCTTGTTGCTGGTTTTGGCTGCTGTGAGCCAACAACACTGCCCTCATGCAGTAAACTTGAAGACTGCCCCAAAGAACTTGGCCCTGGAGGAGTGGGCTTCTAATTTACCCCTGTTCTTTTACCAGTTTTGTATTATCCAACATCCTTGTCTGAAAAGGGAATGAAAGTGGACACTAATGGTTTGTGCTGTAGATCACGAATTGTGGCGCAGATGTAATGTTTGGATGACACAATGTCTCTTTGCACCCTTCTATTAACAGATACGCGAATGATTAAGCTCTCCACCAAGTCATACGCATCTTTTTTTCCTCCACACCAGCGTACATCGCAGACGCCTCCTATAGCTGCTCCTGTAGCATGTGCAACAACGGGATAGCTTGCCCATGGTACTGTCCTCTTTGCTGACTTCCCGTGTGAACACCTCAAAAGGAAGCAGCATCGATGTAAGGCATTTGACTAGGCCTCAATGCTCCATCTCAGGGTTGCCTTTACCACACATTTTTCAGCACGCATGTTTTACTACGAATATGCATTTACAACAAATGCCAATACCAGGCGTTGTTTTTAGATTTAAAAACAATATATTTGTGGGGGAAACCCTGCAACTTACCTTCAATGCGGGGTATTGACATGCATTGTAAATGCATAGCCGCTGTAAAAATATGCGTCCTAAAGAATTTGTGGTAAAGGCACAATGAGGTAAAAACCTTGTGGTAAAGGCTGTGTCCCCTTTCACAGTTGCATCCCCTCTTTGCATGACATATTCATTGATTGGTCTGTACTGCTCAAACAGATGTTCAAGCATGTAATAAGTCGAGTTCCAACGCTTCGGCATCTCCTATATGCGTGCTTTAAGTGCCATTCTATCATCATACTGATAGATTTTACATTATGTTGAACATAGCTTTGCACATGAATGTTCTACCTATATCGTTCATTTAGCATATTGTGTTGGGTGTAAGACATACAACACATCGATGTACTTCTATTAATGTTTATGCAGCAGTTTAGTATTGTAAGTAAGTTAGAACATTTGAATCATCTATATGGGAATTGCATTTAATATGTATGAAAAGTTGACAATATTTTTTCCTATTATCTTGTATTAAGTAAAATAGATTTATGTAGTGTCAGCGACTGACACATTGTGACTCAAACATACAATTTTTCATGTTGCACCTGATATGTCCTTGGTTGTGTACAGAAAGGTTTTGGGGCCTTAGATTTGTAATCATGCATTTGCATTGGTAGTTGATTAGCAAATGTAGCCATTACTACACGTTACTCAGTCATTTTTGGGGATTCATCATGCATCAACTAAAGATTTTTGTTTGTTTAGATGTATTGATAACCTATGAATTAATCAATTGAGCCATTCGTCTGGTGAAGCCGATTGATGGTGAATTAAGTAACATTGATCTATAGACGTGTCCACAACACTTTTCTAATCTATTCTGTGGTTATTATTTAGCGTGTAGTTACCGATAGGCTTCCCAGTGCTTTTGCAGCTACCAGATAATTGCCCGGGTATGACACTATTCCTTAAATAACCAGATCTTCAAGGCTTTACAGAACGGGAGTTCTTACTCCAGATGACATAACTGTGGGGAATAAAATTCGAGGGATTAGATGCCAGGAAAGATGTCCACCCCAGTGAGATCTCCAAATCCTGGGGACCCTGAGTAAGAGGGCAAAGAGCGTAGCAGTGGGTGGGCCTCCGCTGTTTATCGCCCTGTGAATGTTGCATTGGGACTTAAACTGCACCTTGCGCACCACCAGAAACCACAGGAGATCCATGAGGGCTTTGGTGACTGACTGATATCTGCGTGTGTCTAGCTTGTTCTGCACAATTTTCAAAACGTTTAACCACATAAGATGGTGAGCCAAGGAATAAGGCATTGCCGTAGTCCAGATGTGCTAGTACCAAAGCCTGGACAATTATTTTCCTGGCTGAGAAAGGGAGGAGCTTAAGAACTTTCCTCAGTAATCTCAGGGTGCCATAGCAGCTAGCATAGGTTTTTTTAGTCTGCTGTTCCATTTGTTTGGGGTCCAGCCATACTCCCAGGTTCCTTATTGGGCCTGTTGGGGTCGGTAGCTTACTCAGACATTCTGTAATGGGTCTCGGGAGACTGCTCCATGGGTAGGGCTCCTGGTTTTATTGGCATTTATTTTTGGACATTTCCATCTGTATTTCCATATTTATTTTTTGCAAATTTTGTCTGTATTTATCCATATTTCTTTTGGGTTTTATGGGAAAATGAAGCTGAAATTAGTGTATTTTCATGTTTATTTAGCTGGTAAATATTAACCCTGGGCGTAGTTCACGTAGTAGCGCTACACGTAGCTACCCGAAGAGCACTTCGCACTGCGCAAGCTATGCGTAGCTATGCGAACTGCATAGTGCGGGAGGGAAAATGCTGTTCGCACTGATTGCACAGTGCTGGATGCTTGTCCGCACTGTGCAATCATTGCAAACGGCATCTTGCACAGTGCAAGCGGTCGTTTTCTGCCGCTCAAGTAGATTTGTATTCAAGCGGAATCTTTCTCAGCGCGGACTGGTAGTTTCTCATTAAGAGGTTTTTTTTCCATGCTCACGATCAGCAACTTGATGTTGCTGATCGCGAACGAGGAAAAAGTCTCGCCGGGATGGTGATTTTGCTCGCTCGCGGTCGCCAACTTGACATTGAGGACCGTGAGCGAGCAAAAAAATGCCCACTATGCTACGCTACAATTTTCTGTACTGTGCTAAGGGCAATTCGCACACTCTGCGAGCTTAGCGTAGTGTCCGCCCAGGGTTAGTAAATATGCTTAAATGCTTACCAGGTTTCAATGCTGTAAACACCCACAGAAGATATTGTAGGAAAATATTCAAATTTTAGTATCAACCTTGCACTTATCTACTGCTGATAAGCCTCTTTACTAAAATTCCTTTATTTTTTAGCCCTCTTGCCTATAAATTGTGGCCTGGCAGTCATGGCAGACATTATTGGAATTACTCAAAAAGAAACCCAATTTCCGTTTGTATCCTTATTTACAAATAAATACAGACAAGAAAATAAATGTTTTCTATCTGGTTTTATCTCAAGAGATATTGTCCAACACCATAGCTTCTGTCTTGTGCTCATTAAGTTTTAAATTACTGCTGGCCACCCAACTGGCTACTGGTTGGAGGCACAAAGTGGGGAATATATTATTGGACGTGTGGTTCGGTTAACTGCATGCGTGCGGCCGCGATTTTCGTGCTGTGCGGCTTTTTTTTTAAAAACGCGTTACATGACGAGCTGAGCTCGTCATGAGCATGCGAGTGGCGCAACTCATGACGAGCTCAGCTCGTCATGAGCATGGAAGGGGTTAAATAAACATGACCAGCTGGGTGACATCAGCATAAGACACCAATAACAGTCCAAACGATTGCACAAGATAGGCAAGAGGGAGCATATACAGGTTAAAGAGAGTGGGATTCAGGGAAGAACCCTGAGGCACTCCAGGGGGGAGTCTGATTTTACCATAATTACCAACTCTCTAACCAGGTCCCCTGTAAGTTGAGGAAATGATAAGAGCTGGCCCACTGTCGACACAGGTGGAGATATATTAAGAGAGAGGCCTCTCATGTCGATCTTATCAGAAAAAGGGGAGCCAGCCTTCTCTGGGAAAGAGGAGTAGATGCCCACTATTTTCCCTGAAAGAAGTGCGTCAGCTCATTACTATGCTTGACAGTGCATTTTCCTTGGGGCATGCTGTAGGCGGACCCGTACTGTCTTTGGGGATCCTACAGATTTCTTTGGGAGAGTTAGCTGTGTTAGCAATTTTAGTGTCAAAAAAGATGTCTGAGCCTTTTTAATTTCTCAGTGGTATAACCTAATAGCTTTCCTATAGTTTGCTTTACTTGAATCATCGAAAGACTTTCTCCATTTTCTCTCCATCCGTTTGCATTATTTTTTAAGAGTATTGAACCAAGGGGATTTATGAGCCCATTTGCAACTTTTCACAATATACTTGGGAGAACTCTATTGAGTGAGTCAGTGATCTATCAATTGAACTGAAGAGCTGTCCTTGTGGCATCCTCTGAAAGGCCTGGTGACAGGTTTTCCAAGGCCTGTTGCCACCCTTCTTCATTTAGATCATGCCAGGTGCGATCTAATCACCTGACAGATGGGACAGATGGAGTTGAGGGGGTATTTGGAGCCCAAAGTGAATCATTAAGTGGTCTGACCAGATTACGGGGAGAGGGGTCTGAAGCTGCAGTGTATTCATGTTATCAAACACCAGCTCAATGTTATGGGATTTCTTGTGTGTGTGGCTGTCTACCAGCTCTATAAGTAGTAGAGAGGCCCTATCTTGTAAGTGGGTTTTAGAGGCACTATCTTGTATATCATTTACGTGTAAGTTAAAATAACCCAGCACAATGAAATTGGCTTTATCTAAAGCTAGCTCAGCTACCACTTCTGGCATAGCATGAAGGAACTGTGTATAAGGACCTGGAGGTCTATAGACAAGAATTCTAGAGAGCGAAAAGGTGGAGAGTAGTGTTAGTGAAAAGGATATGTTCTCACAGTTCGAAATCTTGAGCGGCGCAGTGCGACAGTTCAGTGACTCCCTATAGATAATTGCTAGTTCCCCCCACACTTTTGTCTTGCCTATTCAGCCTTGCAATACGGAAGTCAGAGGATAACATCTGCATAACATCAGGACCAGAGTTCTTTGACAACCTGGTTTCTGTGAGAAATAACACATCTAGGTAGTGGTCAGTGAGAAAATGAAATATCTCATATTTATGGGACGCCAGGGAGTGACAGTTAATCAGGCCAGCTCAACCCACTGATGGAGTTTGAGAGCTGTCAGGGTACCCCTGATAGGAGCCCAGCGGCAGAGACCATCTGCAGTTTGATCACATCCAGAGTCTCGACTTGTGTCCACACAGCGTGTGCTGGTGTTCACTGGTGAGCTGCAGAGCGAATGTAGATGGCTTGGGGTGTATTGTATCCTACCTTGAGAGAAAGGGGCAGCTTCCCTGATCCCGGATGGGCACAGACAGGCTTGCCTTATGCGGGCCAGTGGCAAAACGGTTGTGCACGTCCGTGCCATGACATCAATTTTGAGGTGGGCCATACAAGAAAGACTAGAGCGCTGCAGCAAGCACACAACCCAAACCATCACTTACCCCTGCTGCCCTCAGTGATGATATTCCCAACACAAACAGATTATATCATGGTAGTGTTAACGCGGGATTTCTGGTCTATAGTTATAGATCTAGATCCCTACTCAGGTCGACTGAACCGTTGGTACCTGTCATTGAGTAAAAGGCAATCCACTACTAGGTTAGTCAGTTAAAGACTTACTCCACTCTAAAGAACCACTGAAGCTTAAAAGTTTTAAAAGTTTATTACAAAGCCAAACTTAACTGGAGATACAAACATCTCAAAATAAGATTCAAAAGATATACGGGTATCAATACAAACATGAATTTTCTAAATGCTCTTAGTCGGCAGAAGAATATCACCAAAACAAATTCAAGAATTATCAAAGTTACGAGGATAAACACAAGCTGTAGCTTATGAGTCATTTACAGAAAGGAAAAATTCAGATTAGACTGTCCCTACGCTAGACTAAGTGACATCCCTACTTAGCAAGCTCTTAACCTAAAAAGAAAAGGTGTCAGCAGTGGTGACTTCCAAAGAAGATCACACACTTCCCTTAGTCTTTGTTTCAAAGTCGATGTCTCGCAGTTCCCTATCTGCCTACCCATCCGCTCTCTTAGGTTCCTCAGATCATCTGCCTTAACTCCACCCAGGGGTGCTGTCCCTAATACAAAATCACATTCCCAATAGAGACGCCCCTCACGTGGTGTTGGTTCTGGCGGCAATTTCCATGCTGGTACTCCTTCTATAACAAAAGAACGTGCCTGAACTGATATCCTAGTTTAGAAAACAATTGATTTAACAAAGAAGAAAATTCATTTCAACTTATACTGTTGCCAATTAATAGCAATTTTATTTATTCAATTTAACATTTTTATTTTTGAAAGATATTTTCACATTTTTTATACAAATACTACACCAAATAACCTATGTAACAAAGATCATTCAGACTCATCAATCATTTCACAGTCATTCAACAGCAAACATCCATATATACACAACTCTGGCAAATTAAGCTTTTGTGAAAATACCAGAACGAAGGGTGAAAGTGAAGGGAAAAAATTAAAAGAGAATTAAAGAAGAATAAAGAAGGAGACAAAGGTTGCTCGAAAAAATCAATACGTGAGGTACAATGTATTGTACATATATACACGTGGAGATAATCACAATCAACTTAATCGGTAAAGCATAATATGTATAAATCAATTAGAACACGAATTTTCTCGATTTTTGGGTTTAGTGGGAGCAACACACTGTCTAAGGGCCAACGCGTTTCGAGTCCCAATCAGAAATTGGGATTGTTATAGGTTATAGGTGCTCAGCCTAACTGATTAGAGCCGACTCTTTATTGTTTACATAGGTACTCCTTCTAGGCCCATCGTTAGCGTTGACCTTGCATCCCAGGCTCCTCTCCGGCAAGACGGTACCCCCAGGAAATTCCTGAAGACTCCTCCAGGCCCATACCAGGCTCTCTTGAACAAAAGTCTATTCATCACTTTCCTGATTAAACCCCCTCGCACCTGCAAAAGACACTTTCTCTGTGGGCCCCAAATTCCGGCCTCCACCATATCTTTAAGTCGTAAACCATGTAACAGGCTCTGCGCCCTGTGCCTAACACGACCTTTCTCTAACGAGCACATGCAGATCAAAAGAAATTACTTTATCTATTCAGGCCTGTTAGGATTCCATGCAACGGGCCTGTGCACTCTGTAAAACATTTAATTTCTTTGTTAAACACAATATTCTAACTTGTTACACATAATGATTATATAAACGTCTATAAACCACATATATCAGTCCTAGGTTCAGTAATACTTGAATCATAATAACATTAAAATCCAGATCATGTGGAAATGCATCAGCTTCTTGTACTCTTTGTGAACTGCCATGTGGCCCACACATTTTCTACGTTTAGCAGAATTACATTTTCCCTTACAACAGCCACATAACATGAGATTTCAACATCATTCTAGCATCTCTGAACACATCTACATTTAGCCTTTCACACTCTAAATAAGTATTCTATTCTAATTAAACACTATTATGTACTTTCACTCTATAAGTTTGACACTCTTATATACTGTTTACTAAACTAATACAACGTGCTTGTAAATATGGTGCACTTCTACAGTTTTTCTTAATTTGCACTCTCTCAATCCCCCCTTTGATGACTTTCAGTAGTCATCACCCTCAAAACACCATCCCTGAGGTATGGAGTCAAACTGAAGTCGTTTCAGTACCCCCTTGTTTCATTGTCTCTAGAGCCTTTAGACTCCTGTACTGATTATCCTGCATCGCAGTCAATCTCCTCTCTTGCCTTTTCATGGTTCTTTGCAACCTGTTTGATCTATACCATTGATACAGCCGCACCAATCCCCACAAAGTGATTATACAAATCACTATTATGATAATAGGTTTCAGTATGTACCAAATGATATTCTTTCCTAGGTTGGCAAACCAACCTCCATTCCTTGACCTACTTTTTCCCACACTGTTACCTTTGTCAAATCCTCTATTTCATGGTGTATTTCAGTAATGTTCCGAATGTACTTTTCTAGAGGTTTTGAGTTGTCTGGAATGTAAGTGCAACATTCCTGGACCTTCAAAGCCTTACAGACTCCTCCCTCTTTGGCTAACAGAACATCTAGAGCAAGTCGGTTCTGAAGAACCATTGCCCTTATCGATTGCATTTCTCCTTCCACCAGCATTAGTGATCTAGCAGTACTGGCGGATAGCCTATCTACAACTGTAGCCAATCTTCTTATCTTAACATCATTTAGTGCTATCCCTAAAATAGGAAACATAGCACCAAATACGTCTCCAACTACCTCCTCAGTGCTTACATCCCTTCTTCCTCTAGCTGGTGTTTTTCCCTCTATAATTTGCACATCCTCAGCATGGTATATTTTGGGAAAGACAATTGCCAAATAACATGATCCATACCAATTATCTGGTAGTTTCACATATGCATTTCTTCCACATACAAAATACACATTTGGGATCACCTGCATTTCCTTCAAGAAATCTTTAGAATAGTACTCTAATTGGAAAGCATGTTCACAACTTACTTTTTCCACAAACACATTCTCATAATAAGTTTCACTTCTATGTATGCACAGTTTCCCCTTTTTCTCTCGATCTAGAGCAATTGGACCATTGCTACCCTTTCTTTGGTGTGCCCTTTCTTCCTCGGTCCAATCTGTTTTCCATTGACCTGAAGATTTTAAAATCTTCTGTCTCCTGTATCGGTCATCCACCTGCCCTACAAACTTTTTCTCAATTTCTGACACTTTACAAGTCAAATTATTTCTTCGGGCATGTGAAGTATCTAAAGTTTTCCATGGAAGGAAAAATTTCTGTAATCTGTCTTCACTCTTATAATAATCCCATTTATTTAAATGTTTGTAGTTCGGCACTTCTGGTAACACTGCATCGAAGTTCGAAAAATAGTATTCGAACCCATCCCGTTCATAAGATATGCTCAGCAACAAACTACATGTGATTCCATAAGTCAATGGAAGATGATGGTATCTGATACCTTCGTCTACAGAGGCTGGCAATTTCATGCACACGTAACAATTTTTGGCCTCCATAGCATCAACATATTCGTATAGCAATTTAGCATATGCATTTGATTTAAAGTTTCCCTGTGATTCATCTACATGTAACCTACGAGTCTCAGCTGCTAGTAAAGCTTTGTCTTTCTCTGTATTGCCCCCCTTTTTACTAGCAATAGTAGGTTTCTGTGTCGATGTAATCTTTGGTTTTGTTGTTGCTTTCTCTTCGTTTTCATGTCCCACTACATATGATATAGTAACTACTAAAGCTATAAGAAAAATCACTCCCACTAAAAGTGTGCCTATTATACATTTGGCCCTGCGGTTCGGGTTGCCAACCTCCATGATCTCAATCAGTGTAGTTCCGATTTCCTTTCACAGCACAATGTCTCTTTTCGTACCACAACTGGAAGCTGATAATCCCTTCCGCAAGATCAGTCTTTATGTTCCATAGCAGCAGACAACCCTAGCCCTTCTCCGTCCACTAAATGGAAGTCCCTAAATCTTCTTCAACTCGGCGCTAGGTTATCTCTTCATTAATTTATCTACAAAGTCTTTAGCAATCTGGAATTATACGTGATCCAACGACTCTCATCACGCCTTCTAATATTTCTAAACAAAGAAGGAGCTCCTCGAGTATTGGACTCCTTGAACAACAAACCGGAAATTCTACTTTGTTTAAGACCAAGTCTCTTATTCCACTCAGGAGAGGAGGATAAACGATATTGAGAGTCAGCAATCCTTCGACCTCCACTCCTGGTATCAGCAACTCTATTTCCACTGTTATGATGGGGTCAATTCTGGTCAGGGTCACTTGCCTCACCCTCCCAGTTCTGCGTGCTTCTGACATCTGCAGCGAGGTAGGTCCACTCAGGAGTAGAGTATCTTCTGCAAGGCACTCGCACCCTCCTTGATCTCCTTGGACCTTCCTGTTCCTGCCCTTGTACACCTTCGTCCAGATCCGAGTCTTCGGATATAGGAGCAAGAGTTTCCTCTCGAGCTGGCTTCAAGCTTGGCCTCTTTTTTCTTTCAGGCCAAGTAGCTGCTCCACGCCTTGTTCTCCTATTTCTTGTCCTCTCACTCTGTTCTTGATCACTCTGGACTTGTTCTGTGTCTGAGTTGTTTTCACAGCAGCTTTCTCCTTCAGTGGCAACTTCAGTTTCACTGCCGTTCTGTCTTTCTTCTTCTGGATCTGTAGCGCTCCCCACTTCTTCAGACACCCCCACAGCTTGACTGATCCCCTCTAGTGGCTCACCGTCCACAACTGAATCTTCATCTGCGAGAGGAGCTGTTTCTTCTAGGGGTGCTGGAACTCTTCGAGTATGGGAAGCATGGATCCAATTTGGCAACCCTCCGCACTTCACAGCGGTATTCGTGGTAAGGATGACCTGGTAGGGCCCCTTCCAGCGCACGTCTAGGCAGTTCTTCCGGACATGTTTTTTCAGTAAAACCCAATCCCCTGGGCACAGATCATGACACAAGTCTCTGGAAGATGGAACCTCAGCAGCCTGCACCTGGAAGGACACAGAATGAATGGCGTCAGACAGTCCCTTGCAGTAATCCAGGATTAGGTCATCTGTAATGTTCAACAAAGCAGTGGTTGGGACAGTTGGAAGTCTCATTGCCCTCCCCATCAGGATCTCATGCGGTGAGAGACCTGTCCTCCTGTCTGGTGTGCTACGCATACTCATAAGTACCAAAGGCAGAGCATCAGGCCAACTTAAGGAAGTCGATGAACATACTTTGGCTATTCGGGACTTCAACATGCCATTGATCTGCTCCACGATACCTGAAGCCTCTGGTCGATAGCTACAGTGCAACTTCTGATCAATGTTCAATGCAGAGCAAAGCATTTTCACAACTTCACTGTTAAAATGAGTTCCTCGATCTGATTCCAGGGAGTTTGGCACCCCGTAGCGCGGGATCAACTCTCTAAGCAACAACTTTGCTACTGTGAGTGTATCGCACCTGAGTGTAGGGTATGCTTCGACCCATCTGGAAAATATGCATACAACCACCAGAACATACCTGAGGTGGTTGCTTTTTGGCATTTCAATAAAATCTAATTGCATTCTGTTGAAAGGCCCCCCAGACCTCCCAATGTGACTCATTGTAACTGGTGTTCTTTTCCCTACGTTTAGTTGCTGACATGTGACACATCTCTTACACACTGCTTCTGCTGCAATCCTAAACTTAGGGCAATACCAGGTCTGCCTAAATACCCTCAGCATGGCATCCCTTCCTAAGTGTACTGGACCATGTATCTGTCGTGCCATTGGACTCACTAATTCCTCAGGTAACACTCCTCTTCCATCTGCTGAAACCCAGAAATCCATTTCGCTTTTCACACAACCTGCTGTTTCCCATGCCTTTTTCTCAGAATCAGGTGCGTTCTCTTGCATGTTTTTTAAGTCCTCCCAAGTATCTACTGTTTCTAACATCATGTTTAATTCGGTCTTTTCCTGAACCCCACCTACTTCCACCTCCGTGAAAGAATATCCTTGTTCCGCACAATAGCGGGCAACTTCATCTGCATATCTATTACCTTGTGACACAAAATCGGTATTTTTGGTGTGGGCTACACATTTGACGATTGCGATTTCAGCTGGACCTTGTAATGCTTCTAACAGTAATCGCACAAATTCTTCATTTCGAATAGGCGAACCATAGGAGGTCATGTAACCTCTCTGAGACCACAACTGCCCAAAATCATAAACTACACCGAAACCATATTGGCTATCGGTATAAATGGTGACTCTAATTTTGTTTCCTGCTATACAGGCACGTGTTAATGCAATGATTTCTGCTACCTGAGCGGAGTGTACTCCTTCCAGGCAAGCGGCTTCCACAACTCCTGTAATGGTGCAAACAGCATAAGCTGCTCTCAACCGACCAGTATCGTCTCTTAAACATGAGCCATCAACAAAGAAAATTTCATCGGGGTCGATCAATGGCTCATCCACGATATCTGGTCTTGGTTTCGTGCATAGTTCAGTCACATCAAGGCAGTCGTGATCTTCACATTCTTCGCCTTCAATATCATTAGGAAGTGGCATCAATGTAGCAGGATTCAAAACAGAGCACCTCTTAAGGGTCACGTTCTCTGCAGCAAGAATAACTTGCTCGTAGCGCGTGAGCCTACTGTTGGTCATGTGCTGTGTCTTGGTCCTGGTCATCAACAATTCTACAGAATGCGGTACATACACCACTAACTGGTGTCCCATTACAATATTTTCACACTGCTCAATGCTGACACCTGTTGCAGCAACGGATTTGAGACATCCGGGCAACGCTGCGGCTACTGGATCTAAGGTAGCCGAAAAGTATGCAACTGGTCTACGGGCATTTCCATGAATTTGCACTAAGACTGACAAAGCACAACCCTCCCTTTCGCAACAGAAGAGTGAAAATGGTTTCTCATAATCTGGCATTCCCAAAGCCGGAGCATGGCACAAATCCTCTCTCAGCTGCAGGAACGCCATCAAACAATCATTGTCCCATGGTACCGGATCACTCACCTCCTGGTGCGTCAGTTTTTGTAAGGGTTTTGCTTTCAGTGAAAAGTTAGCTATCCACTGTCGGCAATAACCAACCATTCCTAGGAACATCCTGACTTCTCTCTGTGTCGTAGGCGCGTTCATTTTCATTATCGCCTCTATCCTATCTGGTGACACCTTGCGCTTTCCCTTTTCTCTCCGGTGTCCCAAGTACTGTACTTCTGTCAGACAGTACTGCAATTTGCTCGGAGATACCTTGTGTCCATTTTCAGCTAAATGGTTCAGCAAGGCAATGGTATCTGTCTTACAAGCCTCTTCTGTTTCTGACGCAACAAGTAGGTCGTCTATGTACTTGACCAGAATCGAGTTCTGGGGCAGTACCAGACTTTCAAGATTTTTGTTCAACAGCTGATTGAATATTGATGGGCTATCTGTAAACCCTTGGGGATACGACAACATGTTAAAACGCGATTTTCCATTTTAAAAGCGAAAAGATACTGGCTCTCTTCATCCAATGGGATTGAAAAGAAAGCCTGACAAAGATCTATCACTGTGAACCACTCAGCTTGGAATGGTATCTGAAACAATATCACTGATGGATTCGGTACCACTGGACAACATGAAACAACTATGTTGTTAATTTTTCGAAGATCTTGCACTATTCTAAATTTCCCACTAGGTTTCTGCAAACCCATAATCGGGGAGTTGCATGGACTTCCCACGATTTCCTTCAGTATTCCCTGTTGAATCATAGAGTCGATTACGGGTTTTATTCCTGCAATCGTCTCTGGGGTCAGTTTGTATTGGGGTGTTCTTGGATATTCAGCATTTGGTTTAACCATAATCTTCACTGGTTCTACTCCTTTGATCAGTCCTATCTCTTCTCCAGTAAAATCCCATACCTCTGATGACACTACATCTCGTAAATCCCATGGGAGCTCCTCCACTGTCAGGGTAGGATACAGTTCTATGCATGTTCTTGAATTTACAACTTTGAAGGTAGCGTCATCATCTGTCGTCTGTACCTCTACTCCCTGAGGTGTGCAGTATATGGTGCAGTTCAGTTTGCACAATAAGTCCCTTCCTAGCAGACACACAGGACTAGAATCACATACTACAAACTGATGTTCATCCGTGTAGTTTCCTATTTTCACTGACACTGGTTCCGTCAAAGGGCTATTCATTCTCTTATTTGCAACTCCTACCACCTGAATCGTTTCCCCCGACATTGGTAGATCTGGAACCACTGCCGATCTCAAAGTTGATCGAGTAGCTCCAGTATCCACCAAGAATGTTGTAGGACACCCTGCCACTTCAGCCTCAACGAACGGTCCTCTTTGATCCACTTCTAGAACTGCCCCGAGGGTACAATCCTCCTCTCTACTTACACGTCGTCCCGTCAATGGATCAACGTAGTAACACTCTTCTTTACCTGTAAACAAAGGCATTTGTCTATGGACCTTTCCCCCTGTCGAAATCCTTGGTGGCTGCGGGAACTGAGCTCGTGGAGCCGAAGTTCCCCCTTTGACCACATTACTTCTTGGCACCGTCACCCTTTGAACTGGAACTTCCTGAACTTCCTCCTCTACTTCTATTTCTCCATTTTCAGGGTTATAGGGACACTCACGTCTCCAATGTCCCACCTGGTGACACTGATGACACTTTGTCGTTTTCTTCAATGTAGCAAAATCTATCCTAGGTCTAGAGTTTTCCTCGTTGTCCCTATTCTGACTGTTCGATTTCCGTCCCATGGTCCCTGTTCCCTGTTGCTGCTGTCCACCCTTTCCAGCTGACTGCATCTGCACTACCATCAATTTTTCCGTTAGCTTCTTTGCTTTGGACTCTATCTCATCACTGCAGTATCTTGCATATCTCAAAATCTCATCCAATGGTTTGTTTTGCCAACAAATTAAATGCTGCTGAATCATCAGACAAATATCAGGTCTCAAACCCAAAACAAACTTTGATACAAACTGTCCTATTTCTTTGGGGTCCATTACATCGAGTCCACTGTATTGTTTGAATGTTTTCAGCAATCTTTCATAATACTCATGAACTGTCTCCTTGGGTTCTTGTCTTGTTCTGTCTATCTTTACCCAGTCTATGTCTTGTGGTGGCACTTTATCCTTCAACCATGTAATCACCCTTTCATATTTTAACATTACACTTTCTGACGGTCCATTAGTACGAAGATTCCTTTCTGGTTCTACAGTTGGCCAATCGACACTAACCTTGCATGCTATCCACAAGTCTCCTGGAACCACAATATCAAACAAGGTGTTCAAATCAATCCACAACAGCTTTGAAATCTTGACAAACCTCTCTACCTGCTTGTACCACTCTACCGGATTCTCCCTTAACTTCGGAAACGAGTTTGTGAATGCAGCCAAATCTCCCCTACTCCAGGGCACATGTACATATTTCTCGCAAAGGGAATGCCTCCATCTGCATTAGTCTTCCCTCCGGAGACATCACATTCGTACTCCGCCTAACAGTTCCCTTTTTGGACCACCTCTCTTCCCATTTGTCCAGGTCCCTCCATGCTCTTATTCCTGTGATCAGTTCCCTTATGTGTGTTTTTAATCCAGTTGTCCTCCTCTCATCTAAGTCCTGATCTGAATATTGCAACCTGTGGTTACCCTGTAATGCCTTGGTTCTGGACAAGTCTACCATATACTTGTCTGCCAGTTCAGACAGTTTCTCATGAGTTGCTCTAGCCTTTCGGGTGATGTCGTTTGCTATAAACAACAGCTCATCCTGCTCGTACATCTCAATCCTTTCTAAAGACAATGTACCATCTATTATATCTTCCAGGTCAGATCTTAAACTGGACACATCAAGTCTTTTGGCTTTCATTACAGCTTTCAGTATGCCATCTCTAGAGAGTCTATTCACATACCTCCCATCACAGCTCTGAGTCCTACGTCTAGGCTCAGGCGAGTTATGGGGAGTCCTCCCACGTTCCCATCTCTCCAGGTCCCATGCAGTTCCATCCTCTCTGGGTGTATGGTGAAACACTTTCTCATTTCTCATAGTCCCACAATTCACATCCTGCATGGTTTCCCTAGATGCATGGTAAGATATTCTGTTATTCCCCATTTCTTCACCATTTGCCGGTGGTCTCTGATCTCTCGACCCACGGCAAGATCCTTCGCTGTTCCCTATGCTCCCACGACTCCAGTGCTGTACGTTATCATTAGGTGCATGGTGAGTGCACCTAAACCTATCTCTGTATTCTTGTGTCCTTCGGTCTCCCTCACTTTGAATGAGACGAGACATCTCTCCACATCCTGTACTTCTCTCACTTCGCTCCTGCCCATTTCCACCGTCAATATGACGTATAACTCCTCTACTCTCCTGACTTTTACCGTCCCACTCCTGACTGCTTGCGCTAGCCCCGCAGTGAGACAATGTTCCATTGCCTCGACTTCCACATTCTGCTTCTGCTCTTGGCCTGTTGCTCGGTACTTCTGGGGACTCATCCCATTCCCTCAAGTCAGCCCTCAACTCTTTGTAGGATTTCGGCCGTGGTCCCTCAGGTCCATCGGTCCTCTCTGGCCCCCCTGTTCTACTACGGGACCCACTCCTGAATCCAATGGGGTGCTCCAAGTTATTGGTCCTGGCAATTGCCTCCAGGCATTGGTCGTGTTATTCCTTCTTTCCATCTCAACTCTTTCTCTGTCTAGCTGTACGTGTTCTTCCTCTCTCCCTTTCTCTGGGTTATAAATCGACCATATAGGACCTATGGTAACAGGTACTTGAAGAGCATCTGGCAATCCATGAGACTCAGCCCTCTCTGTTGCTGGCGTCTTCTGCACCACAAACCTTCCGACTACTCTCTGTACAGGACTATGTTGAGGTGTCTCCTCACCTTTGATAGGTACCCAATCCGCTATAGGGAGTGGCCTATACCCTTCTATGCCAACCCTGTCTTCCTTTGGGAGCCCCATACCTTCTGTCTCCCTATTGTCCGGAGGTGGTCTATCTGTCAACAACCTATTTATGAGGCCGTCCTCCGACTCGCTCTCATCATCCTCTTCCATGGGTTTCTTTTCACCTGTAACCTCTCTCATGGGGTACAACTTGTCTACTTCAATCGTCCGTACCCTCCATTTCTTGGCTTCCTCATCCCATTTAGCATCTTGCACTGCCCTTACTGATCGCCTTACCCTTTCTTGGTGTCTCTTCTGATTCCTGTCGTGCGCCGCCCTAATCCACGCGTTAAGGGCCTCAAACTGTGTTGGTCTAGGCAAAGGTCTCAGTGAGGACATGACTGCTTTCAGCTGATGTAACACTTCTAGTCTAAAAGTTCCGTATTTCGGAAAAGTCAGTTCCTCATTCCCTTCTGTAATCTTATTCCAAGTATCAAGCCACAGTATAGTATGCAACCCAACATTCGCTGCCATATAGTAAGCTGGTGTACCCTCTGGCGGTGCCTCTTCCCCGTAATACGATTCTCTTCTTTTTCTCTTAAAAATCCCTCTCAAACATTTAAAACACTTCATGTTCAAAATCTACGAATTTCTATTTTCTCCGCGTTCGTTTACTTCCTGATGACAATCCACCAATCTCAGCGCGGTTCTCGCTAACTGCCCTATCACAGCGCGGCTTCTCACTGACGTCACACCAACCGCCCTATCACAGCGCTGCTTCTCACTAACCGGCCTATCTCAGCGCGGCTCTCGCTGACGTCACTCGTCTCAGCGCGGCTTCACACCGACCGGCCTATCTCAGCGCGGCTCTCGCTGACGTCACTCGTCCCCCTTCGCAGCAGTTCCCCTCCTTTCTCAGCTCGTCTCCGCGGTCATGCATGCATCCCATTCATACTCTGAAAAATGATTACTTCCGACCAAGCGATCACTTTCCTTGACTGTACGTCCACAGTCTAACTGTAATTGTCACCTTAACCGACGAAATGTCTTTCCGTGTACGTCCAGACACTTGCCTTCTCTGATAGGTTACTTGCACACGGTAACTTTCGACCTGCGTCCGTTACCCACACACGCACTCTTGCATTCCCCCTATCCCGGTCCTGCTGCGGTCAATGGTACCTCATGACCTCCTTACTCTGGTCGACAACTACTCTGGATGTTCGATACACCTGAACCACTTAAGCTCTACCCCAAACTTAAGATTTTACCAGGTTGCGCGCGCTCACAACCTTCTCACAATCACACTACAGGCATTCAACTCCGCATGACATTACAATACAAATACAACACAAAACACCGCAATCTATCCACGCATGACCCTTGTTATACTCACTCTCGTCCGATTCTGCTGCTTTTCTCTCGCGCCGTCAGCACCTTCTTCGGCAGGCCACCTCTCGATCTCTAGGGACCTTGGGGTAAACTTAACCTAGTCTAGATCACCTTCCTCAAGAAGGTAACCATCCTCACTCTGCTACCAACTGTTAACGCGGGATTTCTGGTCTATAGTTATAGATCTAGATCCCTACTCAGGTCGACTGAACCATTGGTACCTGTCATTGAGTAAAAGGCAATCCACTACTAGGTTAGTCAGTTAAAGACTTACTCCACTCTAAAGAACCACTGAAGCTTAAAAGTTTTAAAAGTTTATTACAAAGCCAAACTTAACTGGAGATACAAACATCTCAAAATAAGATTTAAAAGAGATACGGGTATCAATACAAACATTAATTTTCTAAATGCTCTTAGTCGGCAGAAGAATATCACCAAAACAAATTCAAGAATGATCAAAGTTACGAGGATAAACACAAGCTGTAGCTTATGAGTCATTTACAGAAAGGAAACTTTCAGATTAGACTGTCCCTACGCTAGACTAAGTGACATCCCTACTTAGCAAGCTCTTAACCTAAAAAGAAAAGGTGTCAGCAGTGGTGACTTCCAAAGAAGTTCACACTCTTCCCTTAGTCTTTGTTTCAAAGTCGATGTCTCGCAGTTCCCTATCTGCCTACCCATCCGCTCTCTTAGGTTCCTCAGATCATCTGCCTTAACTCCACCCAGGGGTGCCGTCCCTAATACAAAATCACATTCCCAATAGAGACGCCCCTAGAGACGCCCCTCACGTGGTGTTGGTTCTGGCGGCAATTTCCATGCTGGTACTCCTTCTAGGCCCATCGTTAGCGTTGACCTTGCTTCCCAGGCTCCTCTCCGGCAAGACGGTACACCCAGGAAATTCCTGAAGACTCCTCCAGGCCCGTACCAGGCTCTCTTGAACAAAAGTCTATTCATCACTTTCCTGATTAAACCCCCTCGCACCTGCAAAAGACACTTTCCCTGTGGGCCCCAAATTCCGGCCTCCACCATATCTTTAAGTCGTAAACCATGTAACAGGCTCTGCGTCCTGTGCCTAACACGACCTTTCTCTAACGAGCACATGCAGATCAAAAGAAATGACTTTATCTATTCAGGCCTGTTAGGATTCCATGCAACGGGCCTGTGCACTCTGTAAAACATTTAATTTCTTTGTTAAACACAATATTCTAACTTGTTACACATAATGATTATATAAACGTCTATAAACCACATATATCAGTCCTAGGTTCAGTAATACTTGAATCATAATAACATTAAAATCCAGATCATGTGGAAATGCATCAGCTTCTTGTACTCTTTGTGAACTGCCATGTGGCCTACACATTTTCTACGTTTAGCAGAATTACATTTTCCCTTACAACAGCCACATAACATGAGATTTCAACATCATTCTAACATCTCTGAACACATCTACATTTAGCCTTTCACACTCTAAATAAGTATTCTATTCTAATTAAACACTATTATGTACTTTCACTCTATAATTTTGACACTCTTATATACTGTTTACTAAACTAATACAACGTGCTTGTAAATATGGTGCACTTCTACAGTTATTCTTAATTTGCGCTCTCTCAGTAGGAACACAGTTTAATTTTCAGTTTCAAATGCAAGTTTAAAGAAGCCACTCAATATTTGCTTTGTATTTTTTAAAAGCAACTCTCTTTAAAAAGTCTCATCTCACACCTATTGAGTCTAGTCATTTCTCATGCAGCCTTTAGCAGTAGCTGCTTTAGGAAGTCATCCACCCGTGACCTCCATTTTGAGGCGGGCCGCACAAGACTAGAGCACGGCAGCACACACACAGCCCAAACCTTCACTTCCCCAGGCCCCCCAGTGATTCCCTGCACAAAGTATTTTATCATGGCAGGAACACAGTTTACATTTCAGTTTCAATTCCAAGTTTAAAAAAGCCACTAGATATTTGCTTTGTTTTTCTTTAAAGTAACACCCTTAAAAAAAAAAAAGGTCATACCTAATGAGTCGAAAAATCTCCCTTGCATCCGGTAGCACTAGCTGCTCTAGTATGCTTTTTGAATGTGCATGCAAGTATGTTAATTTTCCTTGTTACTTACAGAATTTCTTTAGCATGAGATGGTTCCTATTGTAATCGCCAATACAGTGTGATACCTTATCTTGGTGTTTTTCACATAGAATATTGCCTGGTGCCTCACATCTCCATAAGTCTATATGATCACTCTATCAATATTACTTTGCCAAACTGAGAAGCAGTAAATGTAGGTTACTTGACAGAATCTTTTAGTTATCTATCACATTAAGGAACATTGTAAATGTGCCTTAATTCCTATGTGTATATTTTAACTTTCAATATTTTGATACCTGGAGGTTTACTGCCCATTGCCTTTTTGTATCACATATGTACCTGCAATCCATAATTATTTCCTATATTGGTACAATATATTCAGTGCATCACAGGCATGCATTGTTGATGTGCACTTTCCTTTCATTTTCCTAGTACTTTCATCAGTCTACATATAGTGTCATGTGCAACACAAATGCTTAGGATACATTTAGTTTTGTACTAACCTTTATTTTTGACATTACTACAAATAATGTCTTGCCACACTATTGCACATACACACATCAACTAAATGTATATGATGTGGCTGTTATTCTTAGATTTCAATCATTCTTTGTCCACATTAGTTGTGAGTTGCTTTCTGTGAACATCAAAATGTTGTGATTCTGTTCTCTCATACAGTGTGGCATAACACAGTGTTTCTAAAGGCACATTTTTCAACTTTCATTGTGTAATCCGTGAACTCATCCCATAATGAAACATCAGTGGCTATAAGTTTGAGAGGAATACTACCACTCTGTGCACATGACACAAGATCTAGACATAGACACTTAGATTTCTATAATGTTATAATTTTGAATTAAAATGATATATTGATTAATTTCCGTTCTTACAAATGAACTGGACATTTCCATATCTTCCACTCACAAACTGCTCATTGGTGGTACTGTGCCAAAATATGCATGCATAATGGGCTCTTCCAGGATACTTCGCAAGGACATTGATAGAGTAATTGTGCTTGTGGTTTCTATAAAGGTGTGTGATGGCTGTGGGGCAACAGATTGCACATGTATGCAATCAATAGCATCAATCACATGAGGGAATCCATGAGTGTGTCAGAACCCTTTCTTGGTAGCTAATTGTTGTTAGCTGGTTTTTTGGAAGAGAAGACACTGTGGTGTAAGTTATATGATAGAATCCAACACAGATGGGAAGAATGCTAAAGATACACCCTGAGAATGGACAGCCATTCTTGCGGATGTTCTTTGAAAAGATCCCGAGGCCAATTTGTAGAACTTACATCAATATGACATGTGCTGGGGTGGCTTTGATCCTTGCAGTTGTTGGCTGAAGACTTGGTGATATCTTCTCCAACAATTCAATGATACTCCCTGAGATCAATGAGTGACATACATTGATGGAATACAGGCACCTTTCTTCTTCCCTGCCTTCGTGGTCGTCTCCTACCTACTCCCAATTGCAATATGACTACCTCATGGCATAGTTGAGCTTGCCAAAGTGTACTGCGATGGTACAGGTTTTTTTTTCTTCAAAAACCTTTATTGCACTTTCACATTTTACACAGCCATAGGCCTACAACCCAAGGGGCCGGCCGCGACATCATAAAGACAAGTATCGATCAGCAGTAGAGTGTCACCTATCGGCCGCCAAGCTCAGCGTTCGGTTAAGTTCCATCATATTGAAGGTGCAGAAGTCGCAGC
Source organism: Lissotriton helveticus (assembly GCF_964261635.1). Taxonomy (NCBI): domain Eukaryota; kingdom Metazoa; phylum Chordata; class Amphibia; order Caudata; family Salamandridae; genus Lissotriton; species Lissotriton helveticus. Next base: position 1,821,535,822 of record NC_136059.1, on the reverse strand, counting down.
ATCTTGCTGATCTAGTATGTTGCGGTTTCTGGTTTTATAACATTAAACAACGTGACAACGAAGAAACCACATTTAGGTCATCAGTGAACTAATTATCAAACACTAACTGTGTCTGGTAGTGCATCCGTTGAGGAAAGCGGTGTCTACCCACCCAGTAACGGCCGAGGCCGCGACTTCCATGCTTGTTTGTGGTCGTGCTTGTGTGTTCCTGCTGGAGCATTGCATTATCCACCCTGACTACTGCCTACCCGCCGAGTCGCAATCCCACCCTCCCCTGCCCGTGGCTCCTCACATCCCACTCCCACCTCTGGGGTCCCTTAATCGTCTTCCTCGTCATCATCTGATGTTAGCGTGTCTTCCTCTGGCAGGAGTTCACAAATCTCCCCTCTGTATACATTCCATGGGGTCCATATCCTGTTCCATTTCCTTGGACAAGCCCGGCTTGCATACACCGCCCTTTCCGTAATCATCACCCTGTCCACATTCATACACCATTGCGTTTTTGTTGGCACCTCTGCCGCTCCCCATTTTTGCGCTATATCTCGTTTCGCGATTATCATGCCCAGGGTAGCCCATTGCTGTCCGTGTCTGGACAAATCGTTGGGTCCCCATACATTTAGTAAGCATTTTCGTGGCTCCGGGATTAACGAGGTCCCCACCGTCTGTGATATTGTGCGCATTATACGCCTCCAGTAGTCTTGAATGCGTGGGCAATCCCATATCGTGTGGAAGAACGTGCCCTCCTCACCACATCCACGGAGACAGTACGGGTGTTGAGCGCGGCGTATGAGGTGTAACGTCGTTCTAGTATAGTACACCCTGTGGAGAATTTTTAATTGTACCAGTCGGAACTTAGCAGAGATGCCGACCTCCTTAGGCGACGCCAGTGCTGCATTCCAGTCCGTCTCGTCCAGAGCTTCTACGCCCTCCTCCCAATTTTCCTGCAGGACATGCATGGGGTCTGGCAAGTTATTAAGTAACTTGTGATAGATGAGGGACATCGCCCGCTCCGGCATGAAGTCCGTGAGTAGGCGATCCTCGAGTGGAGAAGCCTCCGGGACCTCCGTCTCGGGGGGAATGGCCATAAGTAGTGCGTGCCGAATTTGGACATACCTGTACAATTCTCGAGTTCCTAGTTCATATTGCTCCCTTAGCTGCTCAAAGGGGACCACCGTGCCTCTTCCCCATAAGTCTCCCACCGTGGATATCCCAATGGTATCCCAGTGTGAGAAACCCTTACTATTGCGCAGGCTTCCCAGTGTCCGAGAGTCCCACAGTGAGGTGAGTCTGGTTAATTTTCCTTTCCACCCCAGGGCCGTCTGCGCCGTGTGCCACAGCATTGCGGTAAGTTTCGTGGCACCCACAAGTTTGCGTACCTTTCATTGGTCATATAGCGGGGCCAGCAAAGTGTTGGTGCCCAACTGCGCCCTGTCTGCTTGGAATGCCGGGTCGCTCTGGGCAGCATGCAGCCACTGATTTATGGGCTTCAACTGCGCTGCCCAGTAATACAGTTTCAAGTTAGGCAGTGCGATCTCCCCGTCATACCATCCCCTGTGCATTTTCACCTGTGCAATGCGCGACGGACGATTACTCCACAGAAGACCGGCCACCAAAGCTGATACTTTCCGGAAGTAGCCTGGTTCCACCGGGTACGTCGTATTTTCCAGAATGTATAAAAAACGGGGCAGTGACATCATCTTATAGAGTGCTGCCTTACCCAGCATTGTCAGCGGCAGCCCCGCCCAGTAAGCAACGTCCTGTTTAAGCCGCTCCAGGGGTGGCATCAAGTTCCTCCGGGCGAATTCTAACGGATCCATGGTAACATGGATTCCCAAATATTTAAAGGAGGAGCCGGCTATCTTCAAGGGGCAGCCTGCGTCCAACGATGGTACTGTTTTGATACTCATTTCCTATTCCTGCTTCCGCGATATGCTGAATTCTGAAGCATTTGTAATGTTGCTTTACACTGCGTGACAATGCGTGACAAAGTGAATGATGATAAAGCCCACTAAATGATGTTTGTGTTAGAATTTATGAGGGAATTCCTCCATTACATAAATTATTTACTGCGGGTGCAGGCAGATTCAGCTCAGCACTTGCACCATGCAATTGCCTAAAAACAACACAGCTGTCGCATGATAAATTTGACATACTGCTTGCGTCACCCTTGCAACACACTGAGTGACTCAAGGTCAATGCAGGCCCTTGATAAATATGGGTCTAGATTTTTTTCTCTTTGGACATTTTTTTAATCCTGAAAATGGGTTTGGCTGACATCACCGTAAAGGTATCTTGCGTCGTAGAGCCTAGACCAACCACAAATCCCATCCTTGCACTACTGATGGTTTTTGAGAATCAGCCAAGGAGTAAAGCCCTGTATCTACCGGGGCAAGATAGCAAACTTATCTGACCTGCCAAGCAACCTCAGCAGATCCACAATCCATCTTTTTCTCATGCAGTACTTTTGGCAGCCAAACCAACTGTTTTAACAGGAGCTTAATGACAACATATCCAACTACAAGGTACCCTAAATGGTTCCAGCATTTGAGAGTGTTCAGCTGAAAGATTCTGACTTCAATTTCAGAGACCAAGGTCTGATTTAGAATGTGATGGATGGTGCTTTCTCTATCAGGGTGGCAGAGGACTGTACCACTGCCATCCTAACTGTCTACCATCCATCAAATTTAGAGATGATCCCTGGTCCAGTGTTCATCTCTATACATTGAAAGGACCCGTTGGCACAGCAGTTCCCTATAATGTGCAAAACGTTTGGTAGACGGCTGCGGACAGTTTTTGACAGTCAATCACCAAACCTTTAAGCACCTTTTTGAATTTCAACAACAAGCTCCTAAAAGCTATAGTTTGTTTCAGAAAAACAAAAACTAATTACCTCCACACCCTGGGAGTTTCTGATAATTTTTTTCCAAAGTCCCTCACCAGCAACTTTATCCCTGCAGGGATGGACAGGAAAAAACAATATCACATCTTCCACCCTAAACAGGGTGAGCTGTGTAAGTTCCTTCCTCCAATGGCCCCTACTCCACTGACTAAGTCCCCTTTGGCTCTGCCGAAGGAAAACTTAAAATCTGCCCATCTCTAAATGAGGCAGTTCGACCTACGATTTGCAGACAGAATTTTGCGTTGTAGGTGCAATGGAATACCCTGTTCACCAAACACTAAATCAGGACCCGAGTCAGAAATAAAAATTTTGACCAGAATAAACTGCTTGATTATCTGCCTTTAGCATCATTGCAACTGGTCTGAAATAATGCTCAGGTCCTGGTCAACCACAAACTGTTGTTTTTAATGGTGTTTTAATGGTGTTTAATGTGTGCTAGACGATGTGTGCCTTAACACTTTAAAAACACTTTTTTTTTCATCCTCTGAAAGTTTTATGATCTTGATGTTATATTATTGGAACATGACTATGGCAAAAATTATTAGCAGGGCCTCCACTATATACCACTTACGGGTGGCACAATTTGCTGCTGTCTGTTTAATTCTTAGAATTGACAGGTGCAACTCCATTGCATCTTACTATCTTACTTAGAAGTCTTATATTGGCTTTCAGTGAAAAAACAAGTGACTTGCAAAGCACTGTGGGCTAGATGTACTAATGTTTTTTGCGGGCGTAAATGGGTTTTAGACCCATATACGACCGCATATACTAATCTGGCCCATGTACTAATCCTATTTTGCGAGTCGCAAATGAATTTGCGGCTCACAAAATAGTATTAGCGACTCTCTATTAGGAAGGGGCATTCCAAGTGCATCCCTTCCCAATAGTTAGTCCTGAAGCTATGTATTGCAGTTTACCACCCTTCACAGAAGGGTGTTAAATAATTCGCAAATGGGAAGTGGTCCCCAGAGGACCCCTTCTCCTTTGTGTCTCTCAAAATACTTTTTAAGGACAGGCAGTGGTCCCAGGCTGCATTTTTTTTTAAAACTGCTTTTTTTAAAAGCAGTCCCAGACATGGTGGTTTGCTGACCCCAGCAGGCCACCATCCCTGAGAGTGCCAGCTATTCCCAATGGGGTCGCAAATTGCGCCAGCCTCATTAGTATGCATGAGGCATGCAATTTGCAACCCCATTGGGAATCACAAACAGTGTATCATACACTGTTGTGCATCCCAATTTGTGAGTCGCAAATTGCGAGTTGCATATACGATGCAATTTGTGACTTGCAAATTGGTGGGTCGTGCATCTGGCCCGAAGTGTTTCTCACAAGTCAGTGCTTAAACTACAGCCACTACTAGAAAGAACCTTGTGAAATACTTTCCAGCTAGAGCACTGCACTATTGCTCGCATAAAGAATATGAGTCTGATCCTTCTCTTACCTGGTACCCAAACTCTGGAACTCTTTGCTGGAGAAACCAAGGAATACTTCCAACCACCACCTTTAGTAAACTACTCAAGACATGGCTTTTTAGGCAAAACACCTTTTTCTAAGCCATTACGCGCAGGGAAATTAGATTAGCACATGGATGCCTTGCTGTGTAGCAGCTACACGGTATAAGTAACTTTTACTATACTACTATATTGCTCATTATTTTTTTCTCTATTTTTCGAAATTGTTTTGAGAATGTCATTGTGTTGTGTTATTTTAAATTGTTGGTACTACTTGAAATAAACATACACATCTCTGGGGATTGTCGGCTGCCTGTGCCACATCTATCAGCTGTTGACCACAGATTTTGTAAGAGCTATATTTTAGCCTAGCCAGATGGTGTTTCTTAAGTTGGCAAGCATAACCTCCACTTAAATTAATACCCCAAATTCTGAAACCAGTAGCAGTAGAGAGATTCAACCCACTTCTCTGAAAGGTTGGAGGCTCTGAGTGGCACAAGCACAAGTACTGTCGATTTTTAGAATGCACATTGCTCCTACAAAACCCGAAAACCTATAGAAATGTTTGAGCCAGATCCGGGCCAATACTCATTGAAACTTACTATATCCCTAAACGCACTGTGTCCCAGTGCACTGTGAGAACACGTGACCCACGCTGTGTATCCTCTAGGGCATAAGAGTTAAATTTTTAATTTTCATTCTCACCTGATTATGCAACCCTTAAAGGGGAAACAGCAGCTTCCTTTGCCCAGAAATGCTTGGAGCACTTGTAATTCAAATGATCACAGGTGGAACATAACATCTTCGTGCGAAACTCCTACTGATTTATGTCAGAACCAGAGCAAACAGAACCATGCATCACATCACTTGAGAGGTTATAATCCCACAAAGTGAGATTTGGAAGCTTATTTTGTCACTCTTAAAGTCTATCTGAAAGAAATGCATGTCCTTGAATGCTGCGTAAAACTATAAAGTGGTTCTGTCTGTGTAAATATGCTAAATTACAATTTATTTAGCACATATTAATAAGAGTTTAAAACTACACAAATGATTTAATTTTTAAAGGTTTAAATAACAAATTGAGAATAAAACCTGTAAGGGTATAAACTTGTTGTCCCTTGTAGGTTACATGAATATCTTGGACACCTGTGCAAAAATGACTGAACTTTACTTCACAATATAAAGATAGCACAAGGAGCCATGCAACAAAAGTTTAGGTATTCTACAGAAAATAACAAATATGTGACCTGCGCATTATGCTTTGAAACAAGTACAGTAGCACGAGAATTCACACATATCTCTCTAGCAAGTGCAAAAACCACAAGAATGAAGTCACCACTGGTATACTGCTACTTGTTGGATAATCATAAACGGGGACAGAGAGCCTGTGCATGTTCCTCACTAGGCTGTGTAATGCATCCTGGTGGGGAAAATACAAAGTGCGCATGACTGTTTGGAAGGCCCAAGAGGGCCGGTCAAACAGTCCTAAGCACTTAGGGAGTGCAAACCACTCGTCCCCCTGCTCTGGCCATCACACCTACCACTGACTGCAATAGTAAACATAAAATGATAATATTGTTATATTATTATAATTTAGTTTTTCCTTTTAGGTAGTGGGACATCTCTCCTCTGCCTTAGCGGAGGAGCCGCCACTGATAAGGATAAAGAGGACAAGGAGAAGCAAATGGACTGAATCAGGAGGACATGGACCATGGGCCAAGTAGTGGGCAGGGCCTGTGAGGAGCTGCAATAGGACTTGGGCATCAGGAGAACTGAGGATAGCATGTGGGCATAGTGAACCATAACCAGGAAGATCAAAATCAGGAGGCTGAATGGATCCAGGAGAACTTGGAACAGGTGGAACAAGAGAACTACAACCGATGGGACAAGGAGAATTAGGGGTATATTTACTAAGACTCAGCACCATACTGAAAATCTTTTTTCCCTATTTATTTCCAGCACAAACCTTGTTTTGCTCTGGAAAATTACTTTAAAGTAACGCCAAGCAGCTCATAGCCTTGCTTTGCATTACTTACTGCCAAGGGGGCATTGCATTTGAGGTGCACGGGCTTTCCAATGCAATCACCCAAGGTTTTTGACTCAAAAACCTATTTAGTAAAAGAAACATTCAAGTTTTGGCATAAAAAATAGCACCCATTTCAAATATGTCCTATCACGGAGAAATGCATTTATTTCTCCTTTCTTTTCCAACCTTGCATGTGCAGTGGGGGCTCCTCCGCTAAGGCATAGGAGTGGTGCCCCACTGCTATTGCATCAGTGCAAAAAATAAAAATAAAATGATAATAACAGGATGTTATTATCATTTTATTATTCTATGCAGGAGACTGGGCGGGGCTGGGCTCTGTGATGCCAGAACAGGGAAAGAGTGGTTTGCACTTCTCTACGTGCACATTGCGGTTTGGCTAACCCTCTATGGCCAGCCAACCGTCATGCGTACTTAGCATGTACTCCATTGGGCTATGTTGCACAGTCCTGTGGAGAACATGTTCTAAAGATAGGAGGGATGACTAATCTCGGTGGTTATGGCGCTTAACAGTATATAGGCTGATTAAATCCCCTGCGTTGGTAATAATTTGTGTAGTTGGGTGCCTAGGTATGGGTTGTCATCATAGCCCACCAGTAATCAAAAGATTGATGTACATATGTTCAAAAACCTATCACACCAACATAAACTAATCAACATTAAAGTTTGATATGATATATCATTTCACAACAAAATAAACATAGAGGTCCGGTGGAAATTGTATTTCATTTAATCTTTAAGGCTTTCCCCAAGTCCAGCCAACACGTGTTTCGTCGATTGGGCAGGAACCCACGACTTCATCAGGGCTGGGAAAAGATACAATACAGAATATTGGAGTTGCATGATAACTAATCTCTTCTTTATCAAGCATACATCTAGTCCTAATATTTACATAACGGCAAGTGAGAGATAACATTTTACATGTGTATCCCTGAACATTAGATTTATACATTCAAAAACGAATAACCAAGGAGGCGGGAGATTAGTAGTATACTCCCATAGGAAAAAAGGGTGAAATCTCTCAGTTGAAGAGAAGATAGAATGCCCCACAGTTCGTGATGTAGGTCAATTTATGGTAGCTTAACGCAAAATTATGGTGATCTTGTGCTCACCCCATAGACATTATCCCGTAATGTGCATCATTCAGTGATTATCCGTGCCGAGTATATAAAAAAATATATATATAAAAAAATAAAATAAAAAAATCGAGATTGGTGTTTGTGAAAAAGTGATAGACCATTAATTATTATAGTGCTGAGTACGTATACTCAGGCTTACCTGATATTCAATGCTTATTAACTTTTGTGCCTGGAATGACCAAGTTATGATATGTATTATATTTTCGAAAGGACTGATCAGTTAGCATATCAATTATTGAAGAACACACTAACATTATTGGATGCCATGTACCATATAGCCACGTACCTTCTGGCTGGTTGTAATTCCGACCCAGCCTATTATGGCATGGGTGAAGAAATCATTATCTGGTCTCGGTCTCAATGTCTCTGGCGTTTCTAGAAATTTACATAGGAGGATATATTTTGTAATAAACTATCATTATGGTGAGCACGTCTTAAATTCCAGTATTTTCAACTATTGTGGTAACGAGCTTACCTACAATTGGGTAAATATTTGGGTCCCCGTAGCGATATGACGTAATTATCCCAATCCAGCAATCCGGAATGTAATGGGATCGTTCCTCCAGTGATATTATTGAAGGAAAATTTCCCCGCCACTGAGTATAACAAAAAAGAACTATATTAGTTCAGTGGATAATAACATCTCAACCTGTTTGAAAATTATCTAAAGTGCCAGGGGACTTAATGTCTAGGCATCTTACCTCCTTTATTTTCGGAGTTCCACGGCAGCGTATTTTGCGCCAAATAAGGCGCGTACTTCCGTATTTTGAAAGTCAGCGTCCATTGAACCGGAAGTAATACTTATACTTCCGGCTCCTCACCCATATTCGTTGGCCACTATGTAAAACGTTCAGCGATATGTCAGCCATGTCATACAGGTGTCCCTCGTATGAGCAAATCATTGTGTTCTTAGATAATATGTGCTCTAGTTGTAAATTCAAACCGAGTGCAAACCAAAGCGGATACGTGCCGATCCTGAAAATAACCGGATTAAATATAGTGCGTGTGAGAAGAATAATCAGGTGCTCGTCACCATGTGATATAAAAATTAAAACTGTGAGGCCAAGGACATGTAGACAATATCAAAACTGTACATTGTTGATCTAATTCGAAAACAATTCTTAAATTTACAAGATTGTCTACATATCCAATAGAGAAGTTATGTATTTTGAGCACTCCTAGTACATATTGGAATAGTACCTAAGAGTACATTACATAGTAATTGAGGGTACAAACATGTATAGCAGTTGTTTAGAAATATATGGTACAGTTACATAAGTACATTACTGATGCCGCTGTTACCCGACCGAACGCCGGGGTGGCCTTGGCAGCGTTCCCTCCTCTCTCGCTGTCAGCTTCTTTTGACCTGATGGCGGGACTAAAGTCAGGTTCCCCTCGGGATGCTTGCCCCGCAAAATTTCTGGCTAAAATGGCAGCGGTCATTAATCCACTCGTGAACCCCCTGTTGAACTGCTCTCTTGCACAGGGTGTGGTTCCCCAGTCCTGGAAGCAGGCAATGATTATTCCCCTGCTAAAAAAGCCTGGTCTGGATGTGGAGGTGTTAGCGAATTATAGACCTATCTCGCTCCTGCCGGCTTTTGCAAAGGTCATTGAAAAGCACGTGCATAAGGTGCTTGCCGATTACCTGGAGTCCCACGACCTACTGCACCCTACCCAGTCGGGTTTCCGCGCCAATCTTAGCACCGAAACAGCCCTCCTGGAAGTCTCGGAGGCGATAAAGGAGGTGCTGGATTCGGGTGGGAGAGTGATGCTGGTGATGCTTGACCTGTCGGCGGCCTTTGACACCGTCCCTCATGAGGATCTGCTGGCTAGACTCTCAGAGATCGGTCTTCGAGGGACGGTGCTCCAGTGGTTTCGATCTTTCCTGGCAGGCCGGCGACAAACGGTCTGGGCTTCTGCTTGCTCCGCCGAGATGTCGCCATTGGGTGTCGGAGTTCCTCAGGGCTCCGTCCTGAGCCCAACTCTATTCAATATCTTCATGACCCCTCTGGCGGCTCTGGCGGAGTCCTTCGGGGCCCAGATCGTTTCTTACGCCGATGACACCCAGCTCCTCTTCACCTGTGAGAGGGGTGCGGACTTCGATGGAGGTAGGATCCAGGGTTGCCTTGAGGCTGTGTTTCAGTGGTTCCATCATAACAGCCTCAAGTGCAACTCGGATAAATCCGAGGTCCTCTTTTTTGGGTGCAGTTCGGACCCGGATTGGCAAGAGTGGTGGCCTGAGAACATGTTTCCACCAGCAAGTTCGTCCCAGGTAGCTAAAAACCTTGGGATTAAGATCGACAATGGCCTCACACTTCGCTCGCAGATAATCGGTCTCACTGGCACCTGCTTTGGCTTACTCCGGATGCTTCGCAAGTTCCTTCCCTTGTTATCGGAGGAACACAGGAAGATCACGGTGCAGGCGATTATAGGCTCGAGAATAGACTATTCCAACGTCCTCTATCTCGGCCTGCCAGAATACCTGCTTCAACGATTACAGGTTGTTCAGAATTCGGCAGCACGTGCTATCTTTGGACTATCCCGCCGTGCCAGAGCCTCGGGCCTCTTGGAGGCTCTGCACTGGCTTCCTGTCCGGAAGCGGATAGTTTTTAAAACTCTCACCCTGGCACACAAAGCCTTGCACACCTCCGGAGCAAAATATCTTCAGAAAAGGCTGTCCTTTTACCTTCCTGCCAGGTCGCTTAGGTCTGAAGCCTTTTTTCTTGCTGTAGTGCCCCGCGTGAAGAGAGCTCGCATCGGTGGTCGCTCCTTTAAATTATTAGCGCCTCAGCTGTGGAACAAACTGCCTGTGTCCCTGCGCAGCACTCCCAACTTGTTGGCCTTTAGGAAGGGGCTTAAAACTTGGCTTTTCACTTCTTAGTTTCAGGTCCTATTAGTTTTCCTCTTTTTTCTGTTTCTGTTCATTTTCCCTGTTGTGTTATGAGATTAGTGTGCAATTCAAAGCGTCGGGACACTCTTTCGAGTAGCCGCACGCTATACAAAAAACCTGTATAACATAACATAACATGACATAACATACTATCGCGATTCACTGAATTATGTATTCCGATTATATGTATCAGTTACCCAAATAATAGTGCAGTTCCTGGTCTGAGTTCATCCCGTGCTCTACTGCACGCATAATGAGTATCCATGATGCCTCCCTACGTCTTAAGGCCAATTCTCTATTCCCCCCTCTTGGATCATTTTTTACCTGGTCTATAGCGCAGAAGCTGATAGTTTTATTCTTGCCTTGAGAGGGACATTGATTGATGTGTGTGGCAGTATTATATCTCATATCATGATGTTTAATGGCTCTTACATGTTCAAAGATTCTATCCTTGAGAGCCCTTTTTGTGCTGCCTATATAGAAGCTGCCACATTTGCAATTGATCATGTAAATTACAAAGCAACTATTGCAGTTGAGTAGTTGTTTGATCGTGAATTCTCTTCCCATATAATTATGGAATGTTTTGGTTTTGTTCAGGGCCATGGGACAAAGTTTACAGGTTCCGCATTTGTGGAAACCAATACTTTTTTGTGTTAGCCAGTCTGGAGCTGTTTTAGTTTTTGTAGGGTAGGTTGGACTTATCCAGGATTTTATAGTCCTCCCCTTTCTATATGTGATTAGGGGATTTGTTGTGATATATTGGTTTAAGGATTTATCATTCTTTAGAATCCACCAATGTTTTCTCATACTGTTCCTCAATATGATTGCTGCATCATCATAGTTGGTAATGAGTCTGATTTTAGTTGTTGAGTTAACCTCTCTCTGCTTATCGCGTAGCGTTGACTCTCTAGAGGTTTTATCAATCCTTTGTTTCGCCTTTGTGATCATGTCCATGTTGTACCCTCTCGCTCTAAATCTATTTTTCATGTTGTTCTTACATCTAGAAAAGTCATCATCTTTACTGCAATTTCTCCTTGCTCGAGTAAATTCTCCAAAGGGGATGGATTGGATCTGGTGCCTGGGATGTGAGCTCCCGGCATGTAGAAGGGCATTACATGATGTTGGTTTTCTGTAAAGTCTACTTTGTATTTTGTTATCTTCAATGAATAGAGATAAATCTAAGAATTCTAGTTGGGTAGTGCTTATGGAGTGAGTTAAGTGTATACCCATCAAATTTGAATTTAAGAATTCACAGAAATGTAAAAGGCTATCCATATCTCCAGACCAGATTAAAAGACAGTCGTCTATATAGCGACCCCAGTAAATGATGTGTTCATTCCACTTCGCGCCATGCGGCCCCCAGATCCACTCCTCCTCAAACCTGCCCATAAACAGGTTCGCATAGGAAGGAGAGAATCTGGAGCCCATGGCTACTCCCTGTTTTTGACGATACCATGTAGTTTCAAAAAGAAAAACATTGTTTAGTAGTATTAGGTTCATCATGTCCATAAGCATCTCAGTGTGTGCCCACTGAGACGCTGGCCTTTTTTCAAGAAATTTCCTGGCTGCCAGGAGACCCAGGTCTGTTCTGATGTTAGTGTATAGTGAAGTAACATCTAAGCTTGCCATGATCATGCCATCTTCCCAAGTTACATCCGACAGAATACTTAGTATGTGCTTACTCGTAGGGAATTGGCTCCAACAGTTCGGGTTCCTTGCCCAGTGTACTAACGAAGTGCGCTGCTCTTGGTGCTTCAGGCTGGCGTTTCATTTCAACCCACAAGCCCTTCGCCTTGGCCTCTGTCTTCCTCCTTTCATTCTCTTTGACACGCTTAAGAAAGCTGTCTCTGCTTTTTGAATGCTTAATATGTTCAATGCGCACGTTAATTCTCTTGGCAAGAATTTTGCCCTTGACTTGTTTGTTTACAATAATGCCCACTGCATGTTGGGTGACGTTGAATATCCTTCCAGTCTTGCCATGGTAACACTTGTGCGGCATACCCTTTTGAATTGTTCCCATACCCTTGATGTCCACTATGTCCCCCTTCTTGTAGATGCGCATGTAGGTCGCCAGAGGTACAACTCCATGTTTGCGAAATGGTCTAGAGAACATGTAACGCGTACCTCGCCTTTTTCCTCTTGTGTTCGTCATTTTGGCGGTTTACTGGAAGATGGCGAATCCGGCGACCTACATGCGCATCTACAAGAAGGGGGATTAGTTATCATGCAACTCCAATATTCTGTATTGTATCTTTTCCCAGCCCTGATGAAGTCGTGGGTTCCTGCCCAATCGACGAAACACGTGTTGGCTGGACTTGGGGAAAGCCTTAAAGATTAAATGAAATACAATTTCCACCGGACCTCTATGTTTATTTTGTTGTGAAATGATATATCATATCAAACTTTAATGTTGATTAGTTTATGTTGGTGTGATAGGTTTTTTAACATATGTACTGTGGAGAACATGCCCAGGCTCCCGGGCACTTCCTGAGCATCCAACCAGGAGGCTCAGACCAATCACAATGCTGCTCCTGCAGCTTTGTGATTGGCTCCGAGAGTCGGAAGCCTGGGTGCTTCTGTGATTCCAACAGACCGAGGACGGAGGAGTGACATGCAGCGGCGGGAGAGGCATGCAGCACGCAGCAGAGAAGGTCATTTTATTTTTGGTTTTTTAATCCATCCCCGCCGCCCCAACCACCCCCGTTCCGAGGCAGCCACCACTGTGCAAGTGTGCTTCACTGTACAGCACTCATACAAAGTGGGAAATGTTTTAAAGTTAGTCTAAGCATGGTATTAGTACTCGAAGGGTATCCTTCAAGTACAAACATATGATAGACTCAAGCATACACTCTTGCACTATGGTGTAAAGGTGTGTCAGTGGCATCCGGCTGCTTGATTGAGCGCTGATGTTAGGGAGAGGGGAGGAGAGTGCCATATTTCTGTGAATATGGCGCTCTCCTGCTCTCTCCTTCTCAGGCAGAGCAGTTCAGTAATATTGGCTGCTGTACTGTGTTGCGTGAGAATTTACCAAATCTGAGCCTTAGAGGCTAATCTTATAGGTCTGCATGGAGGCAGTGCAGCAAACTGATATGTGAATGTGGTATGATTGTTAAAGGTAATTAAGCTGATTTTAGATACAAAAGTGTTTGCTTTAATCTAAGGTTTCCGGTAAGATCTTCGCACTTTCCCATTCACAATTGTTTGATATAATCTATACAATAATTATTAATGTGCCATCTCCATATAGATTTGGAATGCGTTTTCTTACTAGCCTTTCATGATAGCTTAAATAAGCTCTACTATTGCAAATACTCTGCATTGCAGGTTCACAAAAAATAAAACATGAATGCAGAAGTGTTGTTGAAAACCCACAGTGCACCATCCACGTACTGGGGTCAGAGGTGCTTGCCTCGTCTTTTCATTTTTTTCACTCATCCCATTACATTACCTTCAAAGACAGAACATGGTTAGCAGCAGGAGAGAGACATTGCTTCACATGGCTTAAACATCAGCTGGACAGAAGTACTTAAATAAGAATGCAGTTTTTCTCTGCTTCAGAGCAAAACAGAGTTCCATTCCAAATTTAGTAGTTATTTTACATTATCAGGTTATCTTAATGGATCACACCTGTGCAGCGATCGATTGCTTCATACAAACTTCGGTCGGAGTCCATACATCTCAAGCCATACAGATTGAAAGTTGGCAGCCATTTTGTGAAATGCTTGTGTCATAAAGATGTATTGGGCAAATCATTTTGACAGTCATCTACAAGCACCTACAAAAGAGAGAGGTACGTTTCCTACCAGAAACAATGAGTATTTGGCTGTACTCATTAACTCAACGAATCGATCCAGTTTCTAAGATCAGTATGTTCTGTAGGCGCTAACCAGCGTTTGCATTGACAGTATAGCCCATGCGCCTCCCATCCTTGCGATAATGTGTTTGTTACATTCTCATTACAGAGGTGCTTGTTTTATTGTTCAGAATGTGAACTGGAGGACTGAGTCACTGTTGTTGACATCAATGAGCTCATCATTAATGTTTAGCACAAACCCTGGTGTTGGCTTTCAGCTTCTTAAATAGCTCGAACAGGGCCCATTGTTTGCGGGCCCCTTGTGACTCACGGTTTCTGGTGGTTTCATCTGGAAAGCAGTTAAAGCAAAAGCATTAATTATACATTTCCATTATGACAGCGCCAACATCAGCAGCAGCTAAAACATAATTTGTTTAGGTGGCAGGGCAGGCTGTTCTCTGATCAAGTTTTACTTCCCACAGGGAAGCATCGGTCTTAAATTACACAGCAAGCAGGCAGCCATTGGAACCAAACAATAAAACACATCCTGGGGGAGAGAAAGAGGCTTGGCTTCGAAGCTGCCTCGCGGAGAGCGCGAGTAAATAAATATAAAAACCTACTGCATTTTTTTTTTCAAAATTACAATCTAAAACAAGGAGACAACAAGCGCTCGTTTATTTCTTGTCTGGCAGTTTCCCTGTGACTGGAAAATATGTATTTCAACTGCACAGAGATCAGTTTCTGATGAAAGTCTGGAGTCCTCCTGAACTTCATATATTACAAATGTTTTTTAAGCACTCCTTCATAACAGCTTTAGCATCTCTCTCTCTGGGTCTAGCCACTATAGCGCTTTGAAGCCTTTTTGCCCTCAATGGATGTTGCAAAGTTGAAGTAAATAGCCTAACACAAGTGCTACATGGGGCTGCGCATTACTCCCGTAATTCCAGGTAGTGTGATTACACGAAATTACAAAAACCATATGTGAATTTACCCATACTTATGCAAAACATATATCTCGCACAGTAAAAATAACTAAACAAACGGTTTCAGCTCAAAAATGTAATTTTAAGTTCATTTCCGGTTGGTCATGCACTTGCATTTTGATTTTCAGTTTCGTGAATTAAAAATTGGTTGATCACCCATGTTAAAGGAGCTGCCCCTCGCATTTGCGGCGTGCTAGTGCAGGTGCGCAGTACGGCATATCCAGCGTGCACAGCATACACACATTCACCCACAGTTATGTCTCGGCCGAAGGTCACATGAGCCCGAGCGGCGGTGCACTGCAACACTGTAGTGTATCGACAGGGTGGCTCTCTACATCCCTCACTTCTTTTAGATGAGACATTAACGAGAAGAGGGTGAAAGGAATGAGAATAAAGTAAAACAAGAACAAAAGTAAATCACACATTTGAATATCATAGTGGTGCAGTCTTTGTCAGAAAACCAGCGAGTGCACAGCTCATTAGCTCGCAATGTCTCTCAGCTTTTGTCTGGGCGCTGATTTGGGTCGGAGTGGGTCCCGTTGGCTTCGGGAGGGCACTCTCCTTGTGCCACTTGTGGTATTTTCCGGAGACCTCTCAGATGCCATGGGCTTTGACTGATCTTCGGGGCTTCCCCTTTGGACTTCCTGTGCAGAGGCGGGGGCATGACTCAAGTTGGTGCCTGCGGCAGTTTCCAGTGGCATGATAACCGGCTTGGCGCTTTCGTCATGGGACCAGTGGCCAGCAGTCGGCGCACCTAGGTCTTCTTTGAACCAGAGCACGTCTCTCACCCCTGTGTGACAGCCATGCTGCGCCGTGACCATTGTGACATTCATTTGGGTAAGCGTCCACACCTCCGGTTCAAAGGGTGTGTAAAACTTCCATCCCGGGTAGCGAACTTTGAGGAGCAACTTGGATCCTACTCACAAGGCCGGAGTTTTGGCTCCTCTGCTTGCGGTCGCCTTCTCATTGGTTGTCTTCCGCTTCTGCTGTGCTCTTTCAATATCCAGGCATGGCGGCACCCACTCAGGGTCCTCGGGGATAAGGACCCACGGCAAGCGCTTTAGTAGGTGCGTTGCTGGGGTGAATGTGGTTGTCGATTGGGGCGACTGCCGATATGCCAGCAGGAATTGATGCAAATATGCCTCGGGATCTTGGTGTTGGTCCACGCCGATTCTGAGGGCTCTATTGAGGGTCCATATGAACCGCTTGACTGCGCCGCTGGCTTGAGGCCACTGTGGAGTGATACAGCGGTGTTAAATGGCTCGGTTCTCCAGGAAGTCGTGGAAGTCCTGGCCTTGGAACGGGGGTTCCTTGTTTGACTTTACTTCTTCAGGCAACCCGAACATAGCAAAGATATTTTCCAAGGCCGGTTGAACATGTGTGAATGACGTCGATGGTACCAGCTCTACCACCAGGAATTTTGAGAAGGAGTCCATGATGACCATGGTGTGCCGCCCCTCCAGGAAGCTCCCAAAGTCGACACTGATTTTCGTCCAGAGTGTGCAGCATGGCTCTTCAGTGATTATGTGCACTGGAGCGGGCTCACCAAGTGTGATGGTGCATGGGTGGAAGCTCCGGACTTCTTCATCCCCATATCGCCTATGCTGGGGAACCACACCGTCACCCTTAGTCTGGCTTTGGTCTTGGTGGTTCCCTGATGGCCTTAATGGGCGAGCATGACCATTCGCTGGCATAGGTTCTTCAGCACAAAAAATCGCTGTCCCCTCAGGATTAGTCCGGACCCACTGATGCTGAGTTTGTGCTGCACTCTCCAGATTTGGTGTCAGGAGTTTTGTTTCTCTGTGGTTAGCAGAGAGACCCCGTCCAGGAAGCAATGCCATTGCCCCTTTTCCAGGGCCTCCTTCACCCTTTTCATGGTGTTATCCTCATCCATGGCATTGCGAAAGTCTTCTTTGGTCACGGCCACGAGCAGGGACTGTCTTCCACCATGTTTACGAAAGCCTCTGTACTGGCGGTATCATCCGGTGTGCTTGCCCTCCCATCGCTGTGGGGTGAAGGGACAGGAAGTCAGCAGGGTTGTCTGCCCCTGGTCTGTACAACAGTTGAAAAGAGTATGCTTGCAGCTGGACTGCCCATCTCTCGATCCTTGGGGGTGCCAGGCGTGTAGATTCACTGAACAGCGGCAAAACTGGTTTGTGGTCAGTTATCACGTGAAAGGGATGACGGCACAGGTACAGATGGAAATGTGAGCACGCCCACCTTATGGCCAAGGCCTCCTGCTCTATTTGAGCGTATCTGTTTTTTGTTGGTGAAAGTGCTTGGCTGGCATATGCCTAGGGGACACAGATTCCTTTGTTGTCTTCTTGCAGGCGGACCGCCCCAAGCCCGACCAGGCTGGTGTGGACCACAAGCTCTTTCTTCCTTTTGGGGTGAAAATACGCCATGGTTGTTTGGTCTAGGAGGGCTTTATTGATGCCTTGAAATGCCGCTTCCTCTCTGGGCATCCACTCCCAGGGCTTTCCAGTCTTTGTCAGCTGCCAGAGTGGCTCCGATATGGTGGCGAGATTCGGGCGGAACCTTCCACAGTAGGTCGCCATCCCGAGTAAAATCCTTATTTCCATGGGATTTTGCTAGACTGGGGCACTTTTGATGGCTTCGGATTTCCGTGAGTCAATGCGAAGTCCATCTTGCGAAAAGATGTATCAAAGAAGTCTATTGACCCTTGGTAGAAAGAGCACCTCTTCTTATGGAGCATGAGCCCACAGTCTGCCAGCCTCTGTAATGTGGCCGCAGCCTGGCATGGGGTTCCTCTAGACTGCAAGTATATCAGGATGTCCTCACTTAAGTTGATCACTCCTACCAGGCCTGAGAGGTCTTCCCCGATGGCATTCTGAAACATCTCTGCCACAGAGGATACACCAAAGCTGAGTCGGGTATACCTTCGGAGACCCACATGCGTGGAGAAGGTGGTGATGAAGTGACTTTCTGGTGCCAACTCCAACTGGTGACATCCGTGTTCAGGTCAATTTTAGAGAACCACTGGGCCCTGTTCATATCTGCCACTATATCATCCATCGTCAGGGTCACGTGTCTTCCTTTCCGGATGGCCTTATTGGCAAGCCTCATGTCGACACACAGCCGAATGGCAACAGGTTGCTTTGGCTTCGGGGCCACCACCAGCGGGGACACCAACGGAGTGGGCCCAGACACCTTCTCTATGACTACAAAGTCCTCGAGGTTTTAAAGCTCCTTTCCCACCAGGGGGCGAAGGTGGGAGGGTATGCGCCAGTGCCGGAGTGCTTTCGGTTGAATTGCATTGTCGATGTGTAATTTCACTTGGCGATTTCGGAGATTGCCTAACTCTTGGAAAAGCTAGGGAAATTCACTCAGCATATCTTCGTCTTGGGTTTTGTGGACCTGCTTGGCATAAAAGACCAGCCCCAGATCTTCTGTGGTATGGCACCCTAGCAGCGTTCCTTTATTTCCTTTGGTCACGTGGAAACTAGTCATCACTGATTACTTGGAACTCAAGACTTCAACCGCCATCATCCCTTGGAGAGGTATCGGTTTGGTGCCTCAGTATGTGTACATTTTGGCCGCACTGGGTGTTAGACGGGGTTTGTGTGACAGCCGTTCATACTGATCGGAGTCTATCACATTGACTGATGCTCCTGTGTCTTTTAGGGCTTGTACTGAGGTTCTGTTGACCTTGATGTTCCACATCTGGGGTGGACGCCCCTTTCGTCCTGACCTCCCTGCGAATGAGATGACAAACATTTCATTGTTATCTTAGTAGGCAGCGGCGCCTTGCTCTTGTGGAGCTCCAGGGATGTCATGTTCCTTGAGTGTTAGGTGTCGAAGGGTCATCGGACGCATTCTGGGTGCGCCACAGGAGCGCCCTTCTCCACTGCGGCAGACACTGGCGTAATGATTGGCCTTGCTGCATTTTGAGAAAGTTTGTCCTCTCGCTGGGCACCTGTCCTGCTCTTTGTGGTCAAATCCACAGTGCTCACACTTGCCATCTGGCCAGTTTCTGACACTTTGCCTCTGGCTCGGCGTCACCTTGGTACGACCTCGACCATCTTTTTTTTAACTTGTACTACCTCCTGTGTCGATGCGGCTGGAGTGTTTCGAACTCGTACGGCCTCCATTTCTTCGGCCAGCTTGTCTGATAGTTGGTGGGAGAGAGCTAGGACCAGGATTTCATCCAGGGATATCCCGGGTTGTTGGTGCATCTGGTGCTGCAGCTCGACGGACTTGCATCCCTGAATAACTTGTGCCCTGATCGCTTTGTTTTAGTCAACATCTGTGCATGTGCATGCCAGCTTCCGGAGTTGGTCGTAGAACATGTCTACTGTTTCTGCCTCTGTTTGCCGGGCCTGGCGCAGCTTGAACCACTCGTAGTCAGGGTACATCTGTGGGTCAAAGTACCTGTTGAGGGCTTTGAGAGCCGCATCATACTCGTGAGCCGCTCCTGTGTCAGGCAGTGTCTCGAACAGAATATAGAGCTCATCTCCCCCAAAGTGCATCAGTAGGCAGCGTTTCACCATCCCATCAGTCTCTCGGGTCTCAGTGAAATAGTGATGGAGGCGACCTGCCCAGAGCTTCCATCTGGGCGAGGAGGAGGCTGGGTCAGCGAGCTGGCTGAACGGGGTATTGGCGTCACTGACGTCTGAGAGTATGGCACTGTTCGCACTTGTGTGGTGGCTGTGGTGGCAGAGGATCCCCCATGATGTGCTTGGAGTGATCTTGTCCTAAGGTGACTGCACCAAGATGCGCAGAGCATTTAGTGGTGCTGCACCTCTCCCCCTTTTTGTATGATGTACCTTCACCCGACTTGTGCCCGGAATGTGTCTCTTTCCGGCTTCCCAGACTGACCTGTCCATATCTCTGTACTGGGGTGAATGTATGACAATGTTCTGCATTCTGTCAATCAATTGTCCTTTTTGCATTTGTCACCCCTAGTGGGACAGGTATGCTCAGACGTGAGTCCCGTGCTCTCCATGCCACTGGGGTCAAGCTCTCCTGGCTGATGAGGGCCGAAAGCCTGAAACTGGTCCTAGGATGCTTGTTTCTAGTCCAGAGAGGACCTGGCCTGGCAGTTCGGGCTGGACTGTTCCCATTGGGCGCAGGGTCAAGACTGATTTGCATATGGCCTGGTCCAAACTGGAATGGCATGGTGAGCAAAAAAACGATGGATTTTGGCCCAGATCTCTGTACTGGGGTGAAAGTATGACATTGTTCTGCATTCTGTCCATCAATTGTTCTTTATGCATTTGTCACCCGAGTGGGACGGGTATGTTCAGACGTGAGTCCCATGCTCTCCGTGACACTGGAGTCAGGCTATCCTGACTGATGAGGGCTGAAAACCCGAAACCAGTCCTAGGGTGCTTGTTTCCTGACCAGAGAGGACCTGGCCTGGCAGTTTGGGCTAGACTGTTCCCATTGGGGGCAGGGTCAAAACTGATTACCCTATGGCTGGGTCCAAACAGGAATGGCATGGTGAGCAAAACAACAATGGATTTAGGCCAGATCACTGTACTGGGGTGAATGTATGACATTTTTCTACATTCTGTCCATCAATTGTTCTTTTTGCGTTTGTCACCCTGAGTGGGACGGGTATGCTCAGAACGTGAGTCTTGTGCTCTCCATGCCACTGAAGTCAAGCTATCAAGCCTGATTAGGGCTGAAAGCCAGAAACCGGTCCTATGATGCTTGTTTCCAGTCCAGAGAGGACCTGGCCTGGCAGTTCGGACTGGACTAATCCCATTGGGCGCAGGGTCAAGACTGATTTGCATATGGCTGGGTCCAAACTGGAATGGCATGGTGAGCAAAAAAACGATGGATTTAGGCCCATATCTCTGTACTGGGGTGAATGTAGGACATTGCTCTGCATTCAATCCATCAATTGTTCTTTATTTGTCACCCCGAGTGGGACGAGTATGCTCAGATGTGAGTCCCGTGCTCTCCATGCCACTGGAGTCCAGCTATCCTGGCTGATGAGGGCTGAATGCCCGAAATCAGTCCTAGGATGCTTGTTTCCAGTCCAGGGAGGACCTGGCCTGGCAGTTCGGCTGCAATGTTCCCATTGGGTGCAGGGTCAAGACAGATTTGCATAAGACTGGGTCCAAACTGGAATGGCATGGTGAGCAAAAAAACAATGAATTTAGGCCCAGATCGCTCTACGAGGTTAATGTATGACATTGTTCTGCATTCTGGCCATCAATTGTTCTTTTTGCATCTGTGAGGGCATCAGCACTCTTATGTATACTGTCCTGCCTCCAATGTCACTTTTTCTCTTTTCTTTCTTTCTCCCTTTAGTTTCTTTTTTTCTTCTGATGCAGCTCCCAGCACCTCTGGCTGCAGACTGGGACCTCCCCGGCGTGATCTCTCGTCTGTGCCGGGCATCTGATCATTCCCCACGTGTTGGGCCTAAGCCCCACCTTCACATAGTGTGTCACACGTGGGTGGGCCTGGGCTGAAGAGGGGCTGCCGTCGAGCTCGTCCACTCAGACAAGGGCCGCTGCTACACCGCTGTGAGCGTTCCGGCCTTCTGTCTCCCGCTGTGAGCTCACCCACTCAGACACCTGGAAACGAGGGTGACAGGCTGCACGGGTGACGATGTGGGATGCGCAGGTTCTTCAGGACCAAATGATTCAGAAAAGGGGCTGTAATGCCAGAAACCGGTCCCCGGAAGCTTGTTTCCTTTCCAGTGAAGAATTGGCTTGGTAGTTTGGTCTGCCCTGTTCCCATGATGCACTGGGCCAGGGACAGACTAATTTGCATATAGCCAGGTTCTGAACTGGGTTGGTGCAGTGAGCTAAAAAACGGTGATGGATCAAGCCCTGATCTGTTGACTGGGTAGGAGTGTTCTGATTAACTCAGATACTCTGTCCATCACCACCCCCTTTTTGTAATTCTTCAGGACCGACACGGCCTCACGTGGCTGCCGGTGCAGCAGTCTTGCGGAGCAGGGAGATCCGAAGGTGCGTCCACCCCTCGTCACCAGTGTGGCGCGCCAGTGTAGGTATGCAGTACAGCCTAACCAGCGCGCAAAGCATACACATGTTCAGGCACACTTAAGTCTCGGCCGAAGGTCACGTGTGACCTGGGACTTGTTTCTTAATACCCTCGAACCGAGCCCGGTCACGAGGGATGGTGCACTGTATAAATGATATAAATAAGTAATTAAATAAATAACACTGTAGTGTATCAGCTGGGTGGCTCTACATGTTATGTTATGTTGATATAACTTTTAAAGCCCACGAATACCTGGAGGTGTACACTGGCCTTCATCTTCCAATTTGAAGTTTGGTGCTGAAAAATTAACCCAACGATGGAGAAAGTCAGATACAACCACCTATAAAAGAAACTCCTTATTAATCTGTGTTTCCTACTTGCCAAACAGGAAATTACATTACACTAGGGCATGCTGATCCTTTTATTCCGTGACTGGCAATGCGAAATGGATGAATGTTACGCCAGAGAAATAGTGTTATATCAAGGTAGAAGCTGTCCCGAGAAATTTGGCAAAATATGGAACATATGGGCAGGGGAATGCTAAAACATAGGAGAAAAATCAATGGGAGAGCGAGGATTTTTTTGGGGCGCGTCCTGATACCCAGAAGCGTACTATACTTAAACAATGTGGACGGGCCCACTATGTGTATGTAATTACTTTAGTCACTGTTTGTGGCATGAGCTTGGACCCATTGGGTGTTGTTAAAAGACCTCTCACACGCCAACCTAGTTGTTGTCCTGCTTCATCATTGGGGTCCCACCTGGGTGGCCGAATGCCCCTCGGTTGTGCTACGAGGCCTGATTACAGCGGAGCTGGTGTTGGTGCGTAAGTGTGATGTGATGTGATATTCTACAGTTAGAAATACCTCTGAGAATCCTTGCCTTTAATATTTAATGTTGGCGCCTACCTGAAAGTGTGCAAGGTGCAAAAATGGTAATCTCAGTAATTTTGAGGAATATTGTAATACAAAATTACGCCAGTTACTCCGGCGTAATTACAATTTCACCAAGTCCTAATGTTAAGGTTGCATCCATGTGAGAAGTTCAGGATACCTACCATATTAGTTCAGTTCATATACATTCATTGTATGTAAATGTACCTTTTGCGGGTATTCTGAACACCTGTCCTTAATTTTGCTCTCCTGGACATGCATTGGACACCCCTGACCTAAATCATTAGCAGATCACTTAGGGGCATATTAACAAGAAGGGCGTTAAAATGATCGCCGGTTGAGCGGCAGAAAACTGCCGCTAAACTGCGATAATGGGCTTGATAATATGCCCTGGAGAATTCCAATAGAAGTCCGTGTTCACACCAGAACTTGGACTTCTATTGGAATTCTCAAGGGCATATTATCAAGCCTATTATCGCCGCTTTATCGGATATAATTTTTAACGCCGTTCTTGATGATATGCCCCGCAGTATGGCTATTGTACTGAGGAAATATACACTGTCAAGCATGAACTTGCAGGCTTGTGATAACATCGTGACTAATTACAGTTAGACCGTTTTGATCCGAGTAAAGCTAACGCAGAGAGGTGGACTCCTTTAATAAAGCACGGCTCGGTGAAGTATCCTCATTTAAGGTACGATTTGCGTCCGTAAGGATTTGAAGTAACGCTGATGTTATCACGTACAGTGTTTGGCAGCACACCGGTGAAACAAACGCGGCACTTCTTTAACCAAATATCATATTGAATGTAGTTCAAATCATTTAGACTTTCAAACAATCAAACCGAACTCTCCTTTCTTCACCTCACCACCGTTGCTATTGCATGTTCAGACAGTACTCTTTCAAACCTCTTTCTCCTTTCTGCGCGTCTCTGGGGCTCCCCAGGTAGCACTAGTTGAGACTGTTCTAATTTCCACGAGTCTTTGGCGTATTTCTTTAATCACAGTGGCATCACCCACTAAGGTCACGCCCATCTGAATAAATTGACAGGGTTTGCCTTGCCGACATCGGAATAGAATCCCCAAGTGAGAGCATCCCTTCATTAGTAGAGGAAAACGGACTACTCTCTTGAGGTCAGGTATGTGCTTAGCCCACAGGGGATATCAGCTCATGCCCTATCCCTTGGCTCCCTCTAGTGTCTAGTTAAAGATCAGCATCATTTGTCGTCGTCTCTCAAAGATGGCTGCCTACAATGAATGTGCGCGATTAACTTGAAGAACGTGTGCAAGGCTCATTTTAACTCTAACTCTGAAGCACATAAGAATACATTTTGTTATATCAGGGTCCTGTGACCAGTAAAGGAAGGGAAGGGGTTGCTTAAAATGAAGTGCTATAAATAATTTCTGAAAAAGATAAAGTGATGGCAGTTAATGACTCACTTTCCTAGCACTTCATGCAATGCACAGAGACATTGTTCACTCACAAATGTTTTCGGGCCCACACATTACGGGCTCCCACAAATATCTTTTGCTAAAGCAATCTGTAGCAATCGTGTGGGACATTTGAATGAAAAGAAAATGCAGCAGATGGAACTCGAAGATATACATATATATAACTTGTGCTGGAGAAATATAGTGATGTTCAGAAAAGCAGAAGTAACTCCGTCGTTGAATAAAATTAGTGTTTCTTCATGTAATGGGTACTTTTAGATTATTGTTTGGAAAGGCAAAGGAGAAATCTGATGTCAGTGTGTGCTCTATTTCATCAAGGTTGCAGTTGCCTAGCACCGCCTCATCCAATCCCTCTCACACCGACCAAAGAAATATCAGTCAACGCTTTTAAAAGTAGATTTGCAAAAAATAAGTAGAGATGAAACTTGATCTTACTCTATGTCGCCTGAATGTATGTGTGTCTGGTTGGTAGCTTTGCAATTTCTTCTTTCTAAAGAAAGGGGTATTGTTCAATGCTAAATTGTGGAGAAAAGCCATTCAATTTGTATTCTCGGTGTCTGTCTGCCAATTCCTGCAATCAGGTGCTATAAATGGGCCTGTCTGCTCTGTATCATTTCATCTGCAGAAGGACCAAGAGCAGGGAAACACGTTCCACTCGATCTGATTCTAAGTGAATATTCTCTTTTTATACTTTGCCCCCGCAAACCAAAACGTATCAATACTTCTCCTGCTCTGCTAACATTCAAGAATAACATTTTCTTTCTAAGAATATTGGGCCATATTCTCAAGGAAGTGGCGGAGAAAGGCGTTAGCCTTCTTGGCTTTACGCCTCTCTCCGCCACTTCGGAAACACGAGGCTACATCCTATTCTCAAGGCCAGCCCCCCTGCGATGGCGCTAAGTTTCACAGCTTAGTGCCAACGCAGGCACCCTTGCACCAGAGTGCAAGGATGTCTGCAAGCAGGGAGGTTTGCAGGTGGCCCTCCCTGCACATAAACAAACCGTAATTGCCAGTTTGTAACTTACATGTGTGCTGCCTCATGCAGCACACATGTAAGTTTCAAAACAGCATTTTTAAAAAAAGATTTGTTTATGTACAGGAAGGGACATCTTCCTGTACGTAAACAAACCATGGCATTTTTCTTTTTCCATGTGTGCTGCAATGGAAAGAGCAAAAACAAGGAGAAATCAAGCATTTCTCCACCTTTGGCCACCTTCAGACCAGATTTTTCCTGGTCTTAAGTTTGGCGCTATTTACGTTGTCCTTGTGAATAGGAGGTAGCCTCAAACTCAATGGGTGTTGCGGTGGAACGCCCACTGCAACACTCACTGCACGCCACTTTCACGCTAAAAAAAGCTAACGTGGCATAACGCTGCCATGTGGATAGGGCTAAGCCCCTATCGCCACTGCAATGTTATTGAAAATGATGTTGTGGTGGCGATGGGGGCTTGTGAATATGCCCATAGTGTAGCTACAAACAGACTTTCAGCACCCCCTCACTTTCTTCACCTTCTAAGACCCTACACATTGACTTCAACTCCCGTCTTAGCCCAACAAAACTGCAGCCAGATGTATTTTCTCTGTAGCAATGTAATCAGTCATGCTTTGTCTGTATTAAAGCAATGAAAACAAATGTGTTTGGGCACAAGTTTATTTATTCCGACGAAACATGCCATGTTGCACACCATGATAAGCGAAAGATGGCGAAGTACTATGAGCCATTTCTGTTTGACTTCAACCTGCCAATAAATTGATTAGCTATGTACGTATTATAATTAGCCGCAACATTAGTACATTTACATAATCAGACCAGGACTTCCTTATCCTAAACCATTCCCTGGAACTAATCCTAATGCTTACCTCAAGTGCAACCCTCATCCTTGCTAACAACAAATATGACCATACTTGTAAGCCTTACACTCACGATTACCCTAATCCAGAACACCAAAGACTTACTATAGACTAAGGTCCAGATTTACTAAGGAATTGCGTTGGTGTTCCATCACTTTTATTGCACTGCCCAGTGCAAAATCTTTTTTGGAACTTAGTTCAGTAAATACAAAGTAATGCAAGGCAGAGCACAGCGCAGCCTTGCATTAATTTGCATTGAGGAGGCATTCCACAGGTGGAGTATGGGTGTTCCCACGCAGCTGCTCATGGATTTTGACGCAATCCCAGATTTAATAAAGTGCGTAAATCTGGGATTGTGAATGACGTCTGAGTTGCATCTTCAGTGCTTTCATGCTGGACGTGTAGAATACATCCTCATTGGTTTCTGGTCACCTATTTCTGCATCCTAACTTTGTGACTAGCAGCCTACCAGCTTATGGGCAAGGTTGCCAATATTGAGGCAGGCAAGTCAATCAAAGGCGAACATCAATGCACAATGTCAAACATAAATTCTCACACTGATTCTGACACATGCATGTTTGCTAGGATAGTATATAAGTGAGTGTGTGTCATAGTATATATTTGAGGTGATTGCAGTGGGGGGAGGGGGGGGGGAGGTCCAGAAGATGAGAGAATGGGTAATGTTGCAGAAACAATTCCCTGGTGCATCACTAAATAGTGATGTCCCTGTCAACTATGAATGAAGCTGCACCATTGTAGGGGTTGCAGCACAATATAAATAGCAAAATCAAAAGCCACACTCCAACTTGCTCTAAACACATAGTCTCTCTACAATGTATACAGTAAGGATGGGTGTAACTGTCATAATTTTCTCTAGCATAATTACAGCACAATTACTCAGAATTATGCGTAGATGTGTGAGAAGCGTAATCAAGCATTTAGTGCTATTTTGCAATACACTCTTGCATCCAAAATGGACCCAAGGGTGCATTTTGTCCTAAGAAAATAAATAGTATGACATGCTACAGGACATGAGTACCAGTAGCCAGCAGACACTCGCTCTCGCTTAGTTCATGTTTCCTGTGCCCCTGTGGTATGATTTTTCCTCAAATTACTCCAAATTACTTATGCTGGCGTAATTGCATAATCTCAGTTATTTCACACCACAAAACTAATTGCCAGTGACATGTCTCGATATCTGAGTTACAATAACTGAGCAAATAAATAATTTCTACTGAAATATTGAATGGTCATCTGTTTAATTCCTGCAAACATTTTAGAAAGATTTTGCAAACTGTGAGCCATAACTTTTGTTACAATACAAGAATAATCTTTTGACAGAATGTCTGAACACAACATCTATTATAAAGTGATTCTACCATACATATACATACACTCACAAAAATAGTTCATTTACTTCACCAAAAAAACTAGAAATTATGTGAAAAAGCCAAAGGTTAAAGTAATGTTATAGTTAGGAGAATTTCTCAGTGAAAACGTTAACGTTTAAAAAAAACTAACAGAAATTCACTATTTCTATTTAGCAGCACTAACTGTAACTTGTGCCACCACCATGCACTGCTTATGACCTCACATTTCACATCGCTCATGACTTGTTCTATGACATCATATATGACATTCATTTGATTTTACATTTTTCTGATGCTGCTGACAGGCAATCAGAGGGCTCGCTCCCGCTGGAGTCTGACTCCTGCGGATCAAATTGGCCCTAGGGAAAAAAGCTTCCTGGGTCAATCAAAATGAAATATTTTTGAAATGTATGTATGAAATGTATGTATGTATGTATGAAACTTATATAGCGCAGGACTTACCCTGGGGCATCTCCGCTCTTGCTTAGGGAACCCGTCCTGGTATTCCCCTGTGAGAAACCCCGGCAGGGTATCCACAAGGTGAAAGCCAGGCATCCCGCCGCGAGGGGCCGATGTGGAGATTAAGCAAGCTATTGCCCAGAGTCGCAGAGTGTGACCCCGTGAGTCAAGTAGGCACCGGAGCGAGAATTGTCGAGACCGTGGAATTTATGAGCCCGAGACCCGCCAAGGCGGGGAACCGAACCCTGGTCCACGGTCGATCTCAGATTCCGGGTCTGCCGCCTCTAACCACTGAGCCACACTTCTCCTCACTCCCTCAAGAGTCAATTAAGACTCATACGGATCCACCCATCCTGATATACAAATATTTGTGACTCCTAATCAAAGCGTCACATGTACGCAGCGGGGAGGCCATTGTGCCTTGCCCAGGGGATCCCATCCACAAGCCTCACTCCCTTAAAGTAATGGGCCTCGGGGGTTGGCTTCCTGAGGCCTTTTGAGGCTCGGGAGGGAGGCCGTGTGGCACCCAAGCATTTATTCACATTTTGGCGCCAGAGGCGGGTCCCCGGTGCCTTTGAAGGCTTGGGAGGAGGGCCATGCAGCCCCACTCCCCTTCATGAATGCAGCCCCAGGGCAGGGCTCCTCAGGGCATAAACATAGTAATTGTGGTATTTAAAAAAAAATTCTTTTGGGCTGTGGGTCCCTCTGGGTCACCCAAATGGGGCCCAGGGGGACAGAGTATCTCTACACTGTCACTTATAATAATATTTTTCCTAACTTCAGGACAGGACACTAAGTCCCCGAGTCCTGTAATGGCTGTCAGGCACATTTATCTCATGCTACTGGCAGCGAATCAGTGAGCTCTCTCCCGCAGGTGTCTGACTCCCGTGGGAGTGAGATGGCTTATGGGAACTAAAGCTCTCTGGGCCACTCAGAATGCTCTATGTTAACATTGCCACTCCCACAAGAGTCAAGATATACAGTTATTTTTCAACCTTAAGTCCTCAAAAACTACTGAACGGATTTATAGCAAATCACAAAAAACCCAATCTGTGGATAAACTTTCCAGTAAGGAGCTGAGGTGGATGAACTTTTGTTTTAGAAACTTTTGTGAAGTCATCAGTGATGTCATTTGAGATGGGATCAGTGATGTCATCAGTGATGTCATTTGAGATGTCATCAGTGATGTCATCAGTGATGTCATCAGTGATGTCATTTGAGATGTCATCAGTGATGTCATCAGGGATGTTATTTGAGATGTCATCAGTGATGTCATTTGAGATGTCATCAGTGATGTCATCAGTGATGTCACTGACCATGTCATGAATGATGTAATATGTGACATGATCAGCAGTGGATTGCGGGTGCGCGATATATAGTTAGTGCAACTAACTATATATGCGAATTTCAATGGTTTTGTGTGAGTAAAATAAGGTTTTGTAAATGCTAATTCCTAACTATATATGGTCTATAATCTATGGTTTTTTCAGTGAATTTTCAAGGTTTTGTAAATGCTAATTCCTAACTATATATGGTCTATAACCTATGGTTTTTTCAGTGAATTTCAATGGTTTTTTAATAGCAAATATCAAAAGCTGTAAAATGTATTCTTCTTTTAAAGGAAAAATATATTTTATATGTATTTAATATAATTTTTTTATGTATATGAATTTTTTGAGGGAACAAATTTATCAACTATCATGCTGAAGAAGAGTGTGGGGAAAAAAAACAAAGAGGAAGACTAAGTGCAAAGAACAATCAGTTCAAAAATACAATTGCTTTAAAGCATGAAGTGCTTTTCCACACATTTACATTTAAATAACCCATATTAGAACATACAAAATATCTACAGAGGAGAGGGTGTACATTGCATTTTAGACTCTTCATTGGTACCTACATGTTGGTACTTACATCATCCACACAACACAACAACCGGGACGCTGTCACAGATATATATATTTTTTTGAACATTAATTTCTCAAAATCCACTGGAGCACATATCTTGAGACCTAGCAAAGGCACATCGGGCAAACAGTCTCTACAATTTTGCCAAGTTTCATAGAAAACCATTCAGCCGTTCGAGCTAAAAGTGAGTCCAACCGCACTATGGAAAACTCAATGTTAAAAACACGTTTTGGGACCCCCCTTTTTTCTCAGGCCCCCGCTTGACGAAACCCCCCCAAACTTTCAGGGGACGCTCAGAAACAAAATGTGCCATTTTCCTGAAAATTTCAGCCAATTCCGTCCATCAACGCCAAAGTTATTCAACATAGAATTTTCAGAAATCCCTATTCAAAAAAATCCTAACTATATATACCTACTGGCGACCGCCAGTAGGTAATATATATATATATATATATATATATAAATATATATATATATATATATATATATATATATATATATATATATATTCACTGAAAAAACCATAGGTTTGACACCAGTTATAGTTAGCTGGAAATTTTACTGATATAAAACCAATGAAATTCCACGTTATAGTTAGTTGGACTCACTATAACTTGCGCGTGTAATGCACTGCTGATGACATCACATATTACATCACTCATGACATCACTCATGACACCATCCAGTGAATGTGTGTCTTTCTGAAAAATACATATTAGTGAGTAATGTTTAAATTTTTAAATATATGTATTAGTGTTTCACTTTGTGTATAAGTAGCTGCATGGGTTGGTGAGTAGGTACATGTGTATGTACATGGGTTATTAGATGTTTTATTAGTATCAGTATGAGTGTTTGTATTGTTTAGTGTGGGAATTACTTACAACATTGATGCATGAGTGACAGACTCTTTTTTTGTATGTATTTTGAAGACTACATATGTGCAGGACTGTATGGTTAAATAGTGTGTATATGTGTATGTTAGTGAGTAAATGACTGTCTCACTAGTGTTTTAAACAGTAACTACATATGTTTTAATCTAGAATATGTGAATATTGATGCATATAAGTGAGTGTATGTGAGAGTAAGAGATTGTAAGAGTTCCTGTTTACATAAGTATGTGTTTCGAAAAGTGATTGTTTAAGAGAATAAATATGTGTAATTTTCAATAGAAGTAAGGTGGTAGTGTATGTATTGCTCTGTATGCGAAAAAATGGATGTTCAATAGTTTATTTGCATGTGTGAGTATGTGTGTGAGTAACTTTTGGATGACTGTCGGTGTGTAACAGGAAGTATAGGTGTATCACTTCACATGATGAGTGAGTATATGTATGAGTGACTATATAGAACTGTTGGTGAATGAGTGGGTGTGTATATAGATGGTGGAATTACTGAATTGGTTGTAACTGGTATGGATATCTCTTTTTTTTGGAAAATTTTAGTTTCTTTTTTCTTTTTTTGAATGTTTTTCAAGGGTTACATTACACTGAAAGGAGATCTGTTACTCTGTCACAAGGATGGTGTCATCAATGATGTCATGAGTGATGTCACTGACCATGTCATGAGTGATGTAATATGTGATGTCATCAGCAGTGCATTACACGCGCAAGTTATAGTGAGTCCAACTAACTATAACGTGGAATTTCATTGGTTTTATATCAGTAAAATTTCCAGCTAACTATAACTGGTGTCAAACCTATGGTTTTTTCAGTGAATTTCATAGGTTTTGTAAATGCTACTTCCTAACTATAACGTGTGTAAAACCTATGTTTTTTTTTGTGAATTTCATAGGTTTTGTAAATGCTACTTCCTAACTATAACGTGTGTAAAACCTATGGTTTTTTCAGTGAATTTCATTGGTTTTTAAAATGCTAATTCAGCAATATCGCGTGTATGCAACCTATACTTTTGTCAATAAAGTTCTGGCAATATTTTTTTCGGAAACAAGCCGTTTTCTTAACTGTTCAAGTTGCATAGAGACTCCTTGTAAAGCGATACAGAATTAGAAAGTCTGTACCTTGCCTTTTTTTGAATGCATTAAAATTTGTCTGTAAATAAAAATAGCCTTTCTAAACTTTCGTGCGCGACCCGGTGTGCGCACTCTCGGCAACAGTTCTCAATAAAATGGATATCGCATTTCCAGGCTTTCGTGCGCGACCGAGTGCGCGCACCCGCCTATATATTTCGTGAAAACTTTACAATTGCAACTTATTAAATTTCTTCATAGACCCATCAAAGAACTTATACTACGTCAAAGAGACTAAACCTAGGCTTCTTTTTTATTATTATGAAAATTTTCATTAAATGGAGCCGAATGTCTTTTTAAACTTTCGTGCATGACCGAATGTACACACCTTGGTATTTTAAAAAAAAATATAAAAGGTTTTATACTTTAACAATTGTATGCTTGAATCGAGCTCAGAAGATATATTAAATCCGGATGTGTTTGGATTTACTCCTTTTCACGTTTTGAAACTTCGCTGAATTAGACCGCTACTTCCAAATGACGTACGTGACCAGATACTGTCACCGAGTACACGTCCTGAGACGCGCATGTGAAGTCATGTGACTTGAAAACAACACTTCCAATTGGTTCTTAGTAGTTTCTATTCTGCAATTTACACAGAGCACTCCACCCACTTCCCTCACTATCTTTTGTACTCTCAAAAGAGAACAACGTTCAACATCTTTCGGACGACTTTCTTTTCACGCGATAATGTGAAATACTGAGATTGTTACAGGATTTTCTATCAGATATGTGTTCCCATTGATGTTGAAGCACTAACACCGTGGAAAATTCCACCGATAGCAGTGATATTTTTAACGCCGAGCACCGGCGATTTTTATCGCTTAGAAGCCTTCCTATTATGAAGGTTTATCTCCTAAGTCTCTGATTCTCAAACTGTGCAACGCGGCTCCCCTGTGTGCCGTAATGAGGTGCTAGGGGCGCCGCGCACACTCTAGTGTGACTAACCATCCATAAATTCCACGGACATCTCTACCCTGTTATCTGCAATTGTGAGCATCAAAAGGAGCTGCGCTACGCCCCTGTGAGAGGCCTCACTCCCACTGCTGCAACGGCTTGGCAGTCCTCCAGATGCACAGGAACAGCCCCTCCGATCCATTGAAGTTCTGTGTCGGTCTCAATACCACTTACAAAATGAAAATAAGCACTGAAGAATATTCAAGTATGTAGTACTCCTCCTGCTACAGCATACAGAATGCATTCTATTACCTATAAAAAAGTGAAACACCCACGCTACAATCATATAGAACACTTCCTCTAAAGAAGCCTGTGAATAACTTTAAAACATCAGGTTAACCTTTTTTTACTCTCTCATCATTGTTAAAGATAAATATTTACAATACTGTATTAAACAATGCCATGGTTGTTGCTTTTTAATTTTAAAAATCTTGCAATCTTTCACAAACCCAATACTCATGGCTTCTTTTTCGTGACAAAAATCTTGCAATATTGTTCGAAATTGGTTCTCTTTGGGTGATTCTCTATTCACAAATAAGCACAGAGTCGCAATACTCTGTTTAGTTTTTGCAGATAGTGAAGGATAGGTAGTGCAGACTTTTGTCCCCTTTGTAACCCGTCATGCCTATCTCTGCCCCGTTTGTTGGTAGTTGGTTCAACCCGGACCGTTTATTAGAGGTAGATCGTCCGACTCCACTGGAGGACACCCCTAATAAAAAGGACATATATATAAAATGCGGACTAGCCGCTGTATCGTGCTAGCAAACTTTAACTTAAAAATCGTTAGAAAAAACAAAAGGAATCGAGCAAAATCAGTAGGCCACTGATGGGATCTCTTTTGGAGTAGTGTGGCTCACTGGTTAGAGGCGGCAGGCCTGAGAGCAGAAGTCGGCCCGGGACCAGGGTTCGATTCTCGACGCGGCAGGGTCGTGGACCTTGGTCAGCGGACTCGATAATTCTCGCTTCGGTGCTTACTCTAATCAGGGTTTCCACTCGGCAACTCTGGGCATTAGCTTGCCTAATCTCCACAACGGCCCCACCAATTCCGGGGATGCCTGGCTCCACCTTGGGGACTCCCAGCAAGGGACCATCCCACAGGGAAAGCCAGGACGGGTTCCCCAGAGTTATACAGCGCGGGGACGCCCCGTTGCTGGGGCAGCTGTGCGCTTTACAAGTATACTACATTTAAATTTATTTACATTTTGACCTCGCTAAAATAGAAACATTAGGAACAACCCCTCATGAGAAATATGAAACTAGTGAGAGGAACCGAGCTCGACGCCATGATGGCTGCAAGACAGCTCGGCTCCGCCGCCCACCCCGCCCAAAATAACGACAAACCCTATGCAAATATTATAAATATATACAACACACCAGCAAAGTAACAGGGTAACACGTTTTATTAAATAACTATTTACATGGCAGCCTGCTGCAACATCGATCCAAATGCATGACGCTGTTCCTGTCGAGGTAGCATAGCTGGCGGCCTAGGGGTGGAGGACCGTTGTGCAAATACCCCGGGGACGACACCATGCGCCAAGGCTCGTCCCCAGTACATCCAGAGGTGATGTCCGACAAGTTGTGTGGGGGGATGCCTTGCTGATGCCGCCACCCCCACCACCTTCTTGTTGCCTGATCCGGCCAGCTCAATCGATCGAGCATGAGACTCATGCACTCTGATTTCCTTGGCCTCAGTCAAGCATTAATAGTAAGATTTTCATAGGTGAGTGTAGGTTCATAGTTTTCCATCCACAGACTAAAAGCCTGGAGTGGGAGTGAAAAAACCATAACTAGGTAAGAAGGAAGGCAGAGGCTGTAGGAAGGACTCTGGATATGCTTGGTCCCTGACATGCTTCGATGTCACTGCCTTGCACAAATGGCATAAGTCCTGGATGTTGGGTGCCATAGTTGAGGGTTTGACCTAAAGACACGTCCTGCGGTGCCCTGGTCCAACCATCACATATACCTGCACCAGGAGACGGCGTGGGGTGCACTGGAAGGGAGAGGCGGCGCGAACGAGCCTCCCCCACCTCCCCAGGTGGAGGTTTCTCAGCTACACCCCAGCACTTCACTCGACAAGCTGAGTTGCGCCCGCTCCTGCGGCACAGTGCCTCGCTCGGCCAGCTGAATTACGCCTGCTCTTGCTATTACAGCGTCTCACGCGCCATCCGGCTGAATTGCACCCACTCTTGCGATACAGCGACAGGCGGCTACCACGGAGCTCAGGAAATGGTGGTCGGCTCCACAGACTTGGGCCTGGCCTGCAAGGATGGCTCTGGGCAACCCTGGAACTCGGACGCTTGACTGCTAGGGCATGGGCCCCATTCCCAAAAGCGTCCCCTCAGCCTTGAAGATTCTACAAGAGTCACCGGGGCCCCCGACTCTCGCAGAGTTCCGGTGGGGAGCGACTGCCATGATTGCTCGCGGAATGGCCACGACGTAGCCACGGGGTGCTCTCATGGTGACGCCAGCTTCAGTCTGAAACATCCAGAAACACTGTAGACTACCAATTCGATCAGTTCCGGTGGAGCCCCAACGACGTATCGCGTTGTTGCGTAATGCGTCATATGACGCGCCGCGTTAGCGCACCCGGAAGTGCTCCGGTGCGCGAGGCGCGGAGCGCAGCTTCCCGGAAGCAATCCAGGGGCGCAGCGCGGAGCGCGTAACGTAAGCATACCAGGTCATGTGACTTGTTAATAAAACTTTTCATTGGTTCATTTCACTTTTGGGTTCCTAATGATGTAAGTCTAGGTCATGTGACCTAAAAATAACACTTTTCATTGGTTTAGAACTATTTTTTGTCCCAAATGATGAAAACCCCTCCTTGTTTCCTCTTGGCTCCTGCCCCCTCCCCAAGTCTCGCTCGGCCAGCTGAGTTTTGCCCACTCTTGCGGCCTACGACATGGAGAGGCCGGGGCGTTATGGATCAGTATGGGCAAATATACACTTGGGGATTCACAAGCAACAACAAGCCTTTGTATTTGGGGCTCTAAATCAACAACAGTGACAGAGAACAGAAGTGAACTAAGCACTCAGGGGCTACGTTTAAACGTAACATCATCTCCCCAGAGGTACATCACCTTACACAGACATGCACTCTGATCTCCTTGGCCTCAGTCAAGCATCAATAGTAAGATTTTCATAGGTGAGTGTAGGTTCATGGTTTTCCATCCACAGACTAAAAGCCTGGAGTGGGAGTGAAAAAACCATAACTAGGTAAGAAGGAAGTCAGAAACAGAATCTTCCTCTGCAACATCAGGCTCTGCATCGGTACTTACTTATAAATGCAGAAAAAACTCAATTAACACAAGGGCTCTTTTCAGAGCCACCTTATATCAAAGCACTCAAACTTCTGATTTATCTCCATTTTCACACTCTTGTAAATAGGTGTGCGCGCCCGCGTGCGTGCACCCCGCAACTTTAAAAAAAAATATATATATATATTTTCGCCTTTAAGGGCCTTACTGCACACCCTGAGAAAACCTATGCAGCAAAACAATCTCTACCTTCTCCCCTTTCCATGTTCCAACGCTTTGAAATGAACAATATATTTACTCGCAGTGACAAAATGGCGGTCAACACTTCCTGATTTCCTTCTAATCGAACGTTAACAGACGTCACGCAGCAAAAAAAAAATTCCGCTCGCGCGCAGCCGCTTGAGTGCACGCACCCGTCCGCGCATATAGATATATAATTGACTTTAACTTTAATTTTCTCAGCAACTACTGAACGGATTTACACCGTTCCAAAAAAAGCGTAATCTGCGAGCCGGACTCTACAGTTTTGCCAAATTTCTTATAAATCCATTCAGCCGTTCGACCTGTAGCCGTGTCTAAACGTCCTATGGAAAATAACATGGAGAAAACACGTTTTGGGACCCCCCTTTTATCTCAGCCCCCACTTCACCAATCCCCCCCAAACTTTCAGGGAAGGAGCGCAGCGGACCGAGCCATCTTCTTTGAGAAATTTGCAAAGATTCATTCACCATGGCCAAAGTTAATCCAAATAGAATGTTGAGGATTTCCTATGGAAACTAGGTCCTAACTATAACTACCTACTGGCGACCGCCAGTAGGTAATATATATATATATATATATATATATATATATATATATATATATATATATATATATATATATTCACTGAAAAAACCATAGGTTATAGACCATATATAGTTAGGAATTAGCATTTAAAAAACCTTATTTTACTCACACAAAACCATTGAAATTCCATATATAGTTAGTTGCACTAACTATATATCGCGCACCCGCAATCCACTGCTGATCATGTCACATATTACATCATTCATGACATGGTCAGTGACATCACTGATGACATCACTGATGACATCTCAAATGACATCACTGATGAGATCACTGATGACATCTCATTTGACATCAATGACCACATCACTGATGATATCATTCATGTGACAATACAATGCATCTCCTCACATTTTAATATAACCTCTGTTTCACCCAGTGTTAAATACAGAGTATCATTTTTGAAACCATTGACACACCAATACTAGTTACTACATACGTACTCACTGATTCCTACGTCTACACACACATTCACTCATTCACCCATACAATCATTCATACATACAATCACTCATCTTTACAACACTATCATATGCACTCATACACCTATACAGACACTCAGACTCTGCCACTCATCCATGGAGTTACTCACACACCTAGTCAGTCCTGTAAAGAATCAATCACACTTCCATTTTCTTGTCTATACAGTTAAACATAGAGCACCTTACATTTTCAAACATATACTAACACATACTTACTTTCTTATACAATCATTGATACAAGTACACATTGATCTGCACAGAGTCACACACCTCCCAGCCAGCCACACACACACTCAGTCTCCCATACAAATACTTGGACAATCAATCAATAACCCATATAGTTAATCATATAGCTACTGATCAACACATGCAGCAGTTTACAGAACAACAGACATAATGATGCACAAATTAAGACAGTTTAGTCACTAACCCATGCACTCAGTGAGACACATTTAATCACTCACTCATACATTCAGTCATGCACCTACTAAATCCTTCGTCCAGACACTTATACATCTACTCATTCTTCAATATGTAAAACATATTTAAACTTTACAGAAACACACAGTCACTGGATGATGTCATCAGTGATCTCATCAGTGATGTCATTTGAGATGTCATCAGTGATGTCATCAGTGATGTCACTGACCATGTCATGAATGATGTAATATGTGACATGATCAGCAGTGGATTGCGGGTGCGCGATATATAGTTAGTGCAACTAACTATATATGGAATTTCAATGGTTTTGTGTGAGTAAAATAAGTTTTTTTAAATGCTAATTCCTAACTATATATGGTCTATAACCTATGGTTTTTTCAGTGAATTTTCAAGGTTTTGTAAATGTTAATTCCTAACTATATATGGTCTATAACCTATGGTTTTTTCAGTGAATTTCAATGGTTTTTTAATAGCAAATATCATAAGCTGTCGAATGTCAAGTACGTGGTAAGTGAAAACATTTTCGTGTTTATGCACACTGATCTGCTTTGAATGGTGCCCCCCCCCCTCATTTCTATTAGGAGTACTCTCTCTTTGCACATAGTGAAGGGTAGTTAACGCAGGCCTTTGCCCCCGTTGTAATACGTCGTGCCTGCTTCTCTCTCCATTTGATTGATTGTTATCCAAGTATTTACTGTTTTAGAATTGGTTCTCTTTGGTTCATTCTCTATTTACAAACAAACACAGAGTCGCAATACTCTGTTTAGTCTTCGCAGATAACGAAAAATCGTGTAAAAAAAAAAGAAAAGGAATCGAGCAAAATCAGTAGGCCACTAATGGGATCTCTTTTTGACCTCGCTAAAATAGAAACATTAGGAACAACCCCTCATGACAAATACAAAACTAGTGAGATGAACTGAACTCCACACAATGATGGCTGCAAAACAGCTTGGCTCCGCCACCCACCCCGCCCAAAATAACGATAAAGAGCGGCTGCCATGATTGGTTGCGGAATGGCCACGACGGAGCTACGAAATGGTGCTGCTCTCATGCTAACCCCAGCTTCAGTCTGAATATCCAGAAACACTGTAGACTACCAATTCGATCAGTTCCGGTAGCGCCCCAATGTAACCCGGTAGAGAAGAACTAGCCCTCCCCTCTTTGACTGATGGTTCTTGTTGCCTGTCCCTTCTGTTGTCATTTAACAGAACTATTTAGCCTGCTGAAAGGGGTTGTGTTCCAACCGCTGGTTGGTGGAGACATTTTGACTATATTCTGGACCTGCGTTGTCGCGTAATGCGTCATATGACGCGCCGCGTTAGCGCATCCGGAAGTCATCCGTAAGCATAACAAGTCATGTGACTTGTTAATAAAACTTTTCATTGGTTCATTTTACTTTTCTTATTCTAATGATGAAAGGCTTGGTCATATGACCTAAAAATTACGCTTTTTATTACTTCCGAACATTATTTTTTCTTAAATATATGTTATAATGTTCCAGGCTAATGTACTTTCCCGGAAAATTTACAACTGTCCTGCAAGTAAAATATATTCTTTTTTCGAGAAAAAGAGCGTTTCTTCGTCCCATGACAGAGCCGTTGAGCAAAAGAGGGTCGACCTGCTGTCTTAGTCGCCGATACGCCTGAATATGAGATTCTTATCGATCACTTTATGTTGCAGGAGTAGAAAACACAACAGCCCTTGACCATTTATCTTTACTGCGTTCCTTCGAATTATACCTTTTACCCTTCATGTAATTGGTCTGCTTTATTTCACTTGCCTTTTACTGATTCTAAAACAGTGACTATTATTAAAAACTTTACCAATGTATATACTACTACCATGTTTTCTTTTAAAAACCTTTATTGTGAAAATTTCATTATACAAATACGAGCCTATAACCACGTGGGCCGGCCACGGAGCAAACTGTAATCGTATATGATGAGTAGACATTTACACTGTAGAGGAACGTAACGGGCGGGCCATTAGGTTGCAAGAACTAAGGTGTCTAACAGTTACGGAATCGGTGGACGTACATTTTATAATTAAAATACGACAGGGCCAGTTACAATAAAATTATCTAGATATACATTTGCGGGCAAGTACCATCGGTGACGTTAATTCGAACTTTCAATAGTACAGTAATCAATAACACATCAGAACTTAATATCAATAGGGATGTCGAAATATTCAATCAATTCTCGTCCCCGCCCGCCATGTGCTTCAAAACTGCATACGTATCTCGTGATTTCAAGGTTCTGCAACCAGTACACAACAAGAAGTTACGAGTCCCATTTATTCCGGCGCCATTTTGGGCGAGGACGGGCAGGTCCAGGATATAGTCAAAATGTCTCTACAGACCATCGACTATGATGATGTTCATATGCTGTATTTATTAGAGTAACACTCATCTGTCCACATGAAATTAATTTGCCACAATCTAAACATGTCATTTTAATCTTTCCAAAGTTCTTCTAAATATTTGGGACCGTTTCCCTTGCCTCTGATGCTGTCAGTGCCACTTCTTTGATGAATGTACTAGCAGGTCAAGGGTTCTCCTCCAAATCTCTCTTTTATGCAGCACTATAATTATTTGGTGCCACCTCTCCATATGACGATGCATGGTATAGTTACCATAACTATATATTTTTTTCGGTTCCTCTGGAGAGTTCATCGTGGCAGATGAAGCGTGTAACGTACCGGGCATTTACCTTTTTTTGCATGTACAGGAAAGGAAAAAAAAATCGAGCGTCCGAGTTCTAAGGTGTCCCAGGGCCATTTTAGTGGACCAGGCCCAAATCCAAAGAACAGGCCGCCATTTTGAGAGTCCTGTTGCAGCCGCCTGTCGCTGTAGCATCAAGAGCAGCCGAAACTCAGCTGAATGGCAACTGAAACGGTAAAGGGGCGCCCCACTACAGCAGACGAGCCTCCACCTAGGAAGGCCCGTTCACGCCGCCTCCCCCCCCCCCCTTCGGGCACCCCACGCCGTTATTCGGAGCAGTATTGTAGGATGGCCACACCAGTGCGGCAACTTGCTAGACATCACCTCGGTGGTAACCGAATTTCAACGCCTTGTGGTGT
Organism: Lissotriton helveticus; assembly: GCF_964261635.1. Classification (NCBI taxonomy): domain Eukaryota; kingdom Metazoa; phylum Chordata; class Amphibia; order Caudata; family Salamandridae; genus Lissotriton; species Lissotriton helveticus. The sequence goes on along the minus strand of NC_136059.1, from coordinate 1,821,494,629 downwards.
CTTCTATTCAGAAAACATTGTTATGCTGCCTTCGACCTATTCGCCGCAAGTGCGCACACAACTCAACTGCATAGCTTCCTAGACACCACCTCGGTGCCATCCGGATCTTGGAATCTCAGCGCCTTTTGGTGTCTTCTCTTCAGAAAATATTGTTGCGCTGCCTTTGGCCCCATTCGCACATCGGTCCGCTACTGACGCCATCTCACAGGCTAATGGGGCGCCCCACGCCGACTTTCAGCATTGTAGGATGACCACACCAGTACAGCAACTTGCTAGACATCACCTCAGTGCCATCCGGATCTCGGCGCCCCACTGCAGATGAAGTGCCTCTCAACTATGAAACCACCACGGTGACATCCGGATCTTGGCGCGTTGTGCTGCCTTCGGCCTATTCGCACATCGGTCCGCTACTGATGCCATCTCACAGGCTAATGGGGCGCCCCACGCCGACTTTCAGCATTGTAGGATGACCACACCAGTACAGCAACTTGCTAGACATCACCTCGGTGGTAACCGAATCTCAGCGCCTTTTGGTGTCTTCTCTTCAGAAAATATTGTTGCGCTGCCTTTGGCCCCATTCGCACATCGGTCCGCTACTGACGCCATCTCACAGGCTAATGGGGTGCCCCACACCGAGTTTCAGCATTGTAGGATGACCACACCAGTACAGCAACTTGCTAGACACCACCTCTGTGCCATCCGGATCTTGGCATCTCAACGCCTAGTGGTATCTTCCATACAGAAAATATTGTTGCGCTGCCTTTGACCCCATTCGCACATCGGTCCGCAACTTAGACATCACCTCGGTGCCATCCGGATCTTGGCATCTCAGCGCCTTGTGGTGTCAGTCAGAAAATATTGTTGCGCTGCCTTTGGCCCCATTCGCACATCAGTCCGCTACTGACACCATTTCACAGGCCAACAGGGCGCCCCACGCCGACTTTTACCATTGTAGGATGGCCACACCAGTGCCACAACTTGCTAGACACCACCTCGGTGCCATCCGGATCTTGGCATCTCAGCGCCTTGTGGTGTCTTCTATTCCGAAAATATTGTTGCGCTGCCTTTGGCCCCATTCGCACATCGGTCCGCTACTGCCGCCATCTCACAGGCCAACGGGGCGCCCCACGCCGACTTTCAACATTGTAGGATGGCCACACCAGTGCGGCAACTTACTAGACACCACCTCGGTGCCATCCGGATCTTGGCGCGTTGTGCTGCCTTCGGCCTATTCGCACATCGGTCCGCTACTGACGCAAACTCACAGGCCAACGGGGCACCCCACACCGACTTTCAGCATTGTAGGATGGCCACACCAGTGCTGCAACTTGCTGGACACCACCTCGGTGCCATCCGGATCTTGGCGCGTTGTATTGCCTTCGGCCTATTCGCACATCGGTCCGCTACTGACGCCGCCTCACATGCCAACGTATTTTCTCCGCATTTTATACCCTATGCCGCATAACAGGTCATGTGACTTGTTTATAAACTTTTCATTGGTTCATTTTACTTTTGGTTTCCTAATGATGGAAGGCTTGATCATATGACCTAAAAACAACACTTTTCATTGGATGAAAACTTTTTTTTTTCCCCAAACGATGAAAGCCCCACCTTGTTTCTGGATGTTTCAGACTGAAGCTGGCTTCAGCATGAGAGCACCACCATCTCGTAGCTCCGTCGTGGTCATTCCGCGAGCAATCATGGCAACCGCTCCCCACCAGAAGCCTACAGGAGTCGGGGGCCCCCAAAACTTTTGATAAATCCTCAAGGCGGAGGGGACGCTTTCGAGAATGGGGTCCAAGACCTAGCAGACAAGCGTCCGATTTCCAAGGTGTCCCAGGGCCATTTCAGTGGACCAGGCCCAAAAAGGAAACAGCCTGCCGCCATTTTGAGAGTCCTGTGACAGCCGCCTATCGCTGCACCGCAAGAGTGGGCGCAACTCAGCTGAATTGCGGCTTTTGACACAGTGGACCAAAAACGGACGGAATGGCAACTGAAACGGTAAAGGGGCGCCCCACTACAACAGATGACACTCCACCTGGAGAGGCCCGTTCACGCCGCCTCCCCCGGGGCGCCCCACGCCGTTATTCGGAGCAGCATTGTAGGATACCAAAACCAGTGCGGCAACTTACTGGACATCACCTTGGTGCCATCGTTCTGCTGCCTTGGAACTATTCGCACAACAGTTTGCTACTGATGACCCACCCCCCGCGACGCCCCACGCCAGAAATCTGGACGTTGTGCTGCGTTGGGACTATTCGCACAGCCGACCGCTACTTCGTTGTTTTTCCCTAAAAATGTTTATATGTTATTACTGTTTTTGTTTTCTTGTATATATTTATAAGTTATTAAAGTTTTATAATCTTACTACTTTGTTGGAGTGCTATATATTTTTAATGTGACACATAATTGTAAAAACTTTGATGTACAAAGAGTCATCCCTGGAATCTTCCGCTTCAGGCTTGGTCCCCTCCCCAATCACAATACAGGATGGTTTTCAGATAATAGGAACGCGTCTGCTGTGACGGATCTCATCGAGTGTGGGCCTTGATCTACTATAACTCCTTTGAAGAGGGGTGATTCTTTACAGCTGGGGCCATAAACTACATCTGCAGGGCTAGCTGATACCCTAGGACCGGCCTGGACAATCGGACACAGAGGAAAAGGAGTGTCAGAGGGTGCGGTAGTGAATAGGGCGAAAGGGAGGTGTCGGGCGGGCACAGGGTGTGATTCTCAGGGAAGAGCAGCACAGATGGGGGGTGGTTTATTACCCATGCATAAGACAGAGAGCGGGGGTGACCACTGCCTGGGGGAGATGCTTGCGAGGGTGGGGAGTCATGCTAAGGATCGACAGCGTGCACAGAGTGGGTCTGGTCAAGGCATCTAAAATGACTGCCGTGCACGACAAAAGTGTGGCATTTGAAAAAAGGCAAGATGGCGCAGACAATGTTTTTCAACACTTCCTGATTTCCTTCGAATCGAACGTTAACAGACGTTGGGGCATATTACCAAAGTTAAGCGATATTTATCCCTAACGATGCTTAGCAACGATTTTTTTACCGCTAAGCATCGTCAGAAATTATCGCAGATAAACCTTGCTATTATCAAGGTTTATCGCAAATACGATAAAAAACGACCGCAATGCATTAATATCGCTGAAAACTCAGCGATATTCATGCATTACCGAGCTAATGCTCTTAGCCATGTTATCCACCTCCCATTGGATAACATGGCTAAGAACTGCTCAGGGCAGCTGTTACTTTTTGGAGATATTCGCGCTTATCTCGAATATTTCCAAAAGTTGATAATAGGAGATAGCGATGTTAGCGACTGTTTCCAGTCGCTAACATCTTGGCATGCCCACTTTGCATGTCATTAGTGATAAATATCACTCACATGCAAAGTGGGGCCCAAGATGGTCGCTATCTCCTACTAGCTGTCGCTAACTGGTGTTAGCAACAGCTAGGTAATACAGATATAATTTTATCTCCGCGAAGCGGAGCGCTGTTACAGATATATATCTTTTTTTGAACGTTAATTTCTCAAAATCCACTGGAGCACATATATTGAGACCTAGCAAAGGCACATCGGACTACCAGTCCCTACAATTTTGCCAAGTTTCGTGCAAATCCATTCAGCCGTTCGATTATTATTATTATTTTTTTTTTGCCTCGCGGGGCCCTTTTAAAACCTCCACATCAAACCTAAGAGGTCAAGGAGGATCTACTATGCCCCCTTATGGTCATTTGCCCCTTCGCTTTGGCCTCCTCTTGTCTCTCGATCCTACCGAGAGACAAGATGGCGGCCGCTACGGACTGTTTGGAATGTTTACAGACGCCGGAGAACCAATCAGCTTCGCAAACCTCCGTTACGCGAAGCGGAGCGCTGTTACAGATATATATCTTTTTTTGAACGTTAATTTCTCAAAATCCACTGGAGCACATATATTGAGACCTAGCAAAGGCACATCGGGCTACCAGTCCCTAATATTTTACCAAGTTTCGTGCAAATCCATTCAGCCGTTCGATTATTATTATTATTTTTTTTTTTTGCCCCGCGGGGCCCTTTTAAAACCTCCACATCAAACCTAGGGGGTCAGCGAGGATCTACTATGCCCCCTTATGGTCATTTGCCCCTTCGCTTTGGCCTCCTCTTGTCTCTCGATCCTACCGAGAGACAAGATGGCGGCCGCTACGGACTGTTTGGAATGTTTACAGATGCCGGAGAACCAATCAGCTTCGCTTCACAAAGCTCCGTTGCGCGAAAAGTACACGAACTGGAGCGCTGCCCGGTCCGCTTTTACAGATATATATCTTTTTTTGAACGTTAATTTCTCAAAATCCACTGAAGCACATATATTGAGACCTACAAAAGGCACATCGGGCTACCAGTCCCTACAATTTTGCCAAGTTTCGTGCAAATCCATTCAGCCGTTCGGGCTAAAAGTGAGGCCAACCGCCCTATGGAAAACTCAATGTTAAAAACACGTTTTGGGACCCCCCTTTTTTCTCAGCCCCCCCTTGACAAACCCCCCCAAATTTTCAAGGGCTGCTCAGAAACAAAATGTGCCATTTTCCTGAAAATTTCAGCCAATTCCGTCCACAAACGCCAAAGTTATTAGACATAGAATTTTCAAAAATCCCATAGAGAAAAAATCCTAACTATATATACCTACTGGCGACCGCCAGTAGGTAATATATATATATATATATATATATATATATATATATATATATATATATAACATTTCTATGGCAAAATGAAACCCCTCATTTTGTTCCTTTTCAAATTAAATGTATTAAGTGTTACCACTTTATTACAATCAAGATGACTTCAGGTGTGCCATACTTTTGTCATAAGTAAGACTGTTAGCGTTCTAGTTGTTCTTTAGAACACTCTGGGTCATTCTGTCATTGGGCTATAGTTGGGCTACATCTGGCTGATATTTGGGCTACATTTGTTTTTTTGTCTCTGGTGGCCATCTTTGGGCTACATTGGGCTACATTGGGCTACATTGGGCTACATTTGGGCTCTAACATATATATAGCCCAATGTAGCCCAATATATATTTTTCAAAGTTAATTTTCGTAAAAACCACTGGAGCATATGTCTTGAGACATAGCAAAGGCACATCGGGCTACCAGTCCCTACAATTTTGCCAAGTTTTGTGGAAATCCATTCAGCCGTTCGAGCTAAAAGTGAATCCAACCGCCCTATGGAAAACTCAATGTTAAAAACATGTTTTGGGACCCCCCTTTTTTCTCGGCCCCCGCTTGACGAAACCCCCCCCCAAACTTTCAGGGGACGCTCAGAAACAAAATGTGCCATTTTCCTGAAAATTTCAGTCAATTCCGTACATCAACGCCAAAGTTATTCAACATAGAATTTTCAGATATCCCTATTCAAAAAAATCCTAACTATGTATACCTACTGGCGACTATATATATATTACCTACTGGCGGTCGCCAGTAGGTATATGTAGTTAGGATTTTTTCTCTATGGAATTTTTGAAAATTCTATGTCTAATAACTTTGGCGTTTGTGAACGGAATTGGCTGAAATTTTCAGGAAAATTGAACATTTTGTTTCTGAGCAGCCACTGAAAATTTGGGGGAGGGGGTCGTCAAGGGGGGGCCGAGAAAAAAGGGGGTCCCAAAACGTGTTTTTCCCATGTTAATTTCCATAGGGCGGTTGGCCTCACTTTTAGCCCGAACGGCTGAATGGATTTGCACGAAACTTGGCAAAATTGTAGGGACTGTTAGCCCGATGTGCCTTTGCTAGGTCTCAAGATATGTGCTCCAGTGGATTTTGAGAAATTAACATTCAAAAAAAGATTTATATCTGTAAGCGCGCTCCGGGCAGCGCTCCGGTTCGCGTACCTGACACGTAACGGAACTTCGCGTAGCGAAGCTGATTGGCTCTCCGGTGTCTGTCAACATTCTAAACAGTCCGGAGCGGCCGCCATCTTGTCTCTCGGTAGGATCGAGAGACAAGAGGAGGCCAAAACAAAGGGGGAAATGACCATAAGGGGGCATAGTAGATCCTACCTGACCCCCTAGGTTTGATGTGGAGGCTTTAAAAGGGCCCCGTGGGGCAAAAAAAACTAAAACATTTTTTTGTTTTTTTTGCGTGGGGAGCGCCCGGTTCGCGAACCGGGAAGCGGTCCGGGGAGCGTACTATAAGGAAAAAAGAATGATAGATTTTTCAAATATTGTATGTTAATTGATTGTTTGTTTTGTTGATTTTTTTTATTTCTTTATTTTTTAAGCAATTATTTATTATTGTGATTGTGTTTCAAAATTTATTAAAATGTCTAACATTTCACTGTCTGAAATGTCGTTATTTTCATTGAACATAGCTTGTAATGTTTGAGTGTGTAAAATGTCCTCATTTTCAAGGAGGACATCTACTGATTGCACACATTGCAGTAGTTCTTGGTCAAAGTTTTATCCATAAATTCAATGTCATTTGGATCAATGATTTCTTGGTTGGTCTCTGCAAGGACAATTTCAAATGAAACTTTCTGTTCGCCTTCCATTTTGCCTGAAATTTGCATAAAAAAAATATATTAGTAGAGATAGGGCACTGTTGGGATTAATTTTAGATAGGCAGTTTTTAACAGTGAATTTATCTTTGGGCAGTGTATAATATCAGAGTGGAAGTAGGAATATAAAAAAGTGTATGTGATTTAACGTAAGTAAATTCATAATTATACAAGAGAAGCCTAACTCCATCCATAACTATAACAGAGAAGTCTATCTAAATCTATAACTACTACAGAGGGATAGTATATAACTATCAGAAAAAGTTTACCATATTAACTTAAAGTGCACAATATACTTCAGTTTTTAAAATAACAACTTACCTTTAAAAAGAAGTTGAAGTTATTAGTGAAAATCCTATTGAAATGTACACCAGGAAGTAGTAGTCAAAATGGCTGTATTTCTCTCTCTTTCTTTATATATATTCAGGTACATAACCAATCAAATGTCAGGTAAAAAAAGTAGAAAATGAAAGTAACATTTTAATTGGTTGTCAAATCCAACACTACAGATGTGTTTTGTGAAGTAATTTACCTCAGGGTATTTAGAGAGGTCTACAGGCTAAATGGCTAAATGGAATTCCAACCAAATTTGTGAAAATGGTAGGGATTGGTATGTAGTATGAGCAAATCTATATTTGGTGAAAGTGTCTCTAGGGTTTCTTCTGTAAATTACTTTCCCACCTTTTTTAATGGAGCGCTTCCCGGGGAGCGCCCCGGTACGCGAACCGGCAGCGTTACGGGAGTCCACCATTTTGTGTTTCGGTCGAATTAAAATACAAGATGGAGGGCAAATAATGTTCAGAATGGGTAGAAGGGGACACGGTAGACGTATCTTGACCCCCTAGGTTTTCTGAGGGTAGCTGAGGAGGCCCATATTAAAAAAAATTCGCGCGGTTAGCTTCCGGTTCACGTACCGGGTAGCGCTCCGGGGAGCGTACTTTGTTGAAAATTAGTGAAAAAAGTTAGAGTAATATAATAATTGTGAGTGATCAGATGTAGGGTAGCTCTGAGAAGAGCTTTTGGGTTTATGGTACATTTAGGTACTTATAAGTAGGTACCAATGCATAGTCTTAAATTCAGGGTGAAAACTCTGTTCCCTTCATCTGAGAAGTGAATTTCATCTCCTCTGTAGATATCTTGCATGTAGTAACGCAAGTTATTGTTGTAGATGCAGCCCATTCCATGGTCTCTCATGTAAGCTGAAACAGATTTGTTTACATGCTTCCTCGATTTCTCAATTTGTGGACAAAATTGGTTCGACCACCTCCATTTCTGTCTTTGGCATATATTTGAATATACCAAGGCAGTTTGAGGAAAAAGTGCCATCAATTGCTCAAAGGTGTCCTTTAAAAGCATTTCCAGACCTACACCAGTCAAAGTGCCCAAGTCATTACCTCCACAGTGCAAAATTAACAGGTCAGGTTTAGGCAAATGCATAAAGGTTTTCACCAATGGTATCAATTGGTGACATTTTAATCCTCTGTGGCCAAACCACTTAATTTCCACATCTTGTAAATTGAGGTTAGGTAAATTTCTGTTATCAGCATACCTCTGAGCCCAGTAGATGTAACTATGTTCAACAATCCAGACAGAAAACATGGTGAGAGGAGGTTCTGCTGCAGTCAGATGAAGTGTGGCAATGAAATGGGAGTTGAAAAAATAAGAGTTTAAAATGAAAAAAACTGTGGAGTTTCTGTGTTAATGAAGCAGTAGCAGTGATTGGTGGATTTTGATTGCTGAAAACAGAAAGTTAGGGTGCATGGATGAGTTCTTTGAAAGATGTAATTTGAATGGTCAAAAAAATCATTTTATGAAAGATTGCACTGGATATGCAGGTGTACTGAGAGTTCAGAGTTCAATTGAAACATTGTTGTGTGAACTTGCAAACATGAGAGGTCTTTCAGGAGGTGGTTGCTATGCAAAAAAGGCAGAGAGGGCAGAGGGGGGAAGGGTGTTGATTTGAAAAAAGTGAGGGAAGAGTTTTGATTGGGTGACATGAGAGATATGTGTGATGAGTTACAGCATTTCTGTGCTTTTCATAGCTGCAGACTCTGGAGTGCATACCTTTTGCTCTGCTAAAGACAAATTGGTGTGTTTCTGAGACTGTTTTGAAACTCATAAATTATTTGCTAAGGTGAGAAAAGATTCATTTAATTTAGATAGACAATAGTATGCTTTAGGGAGAAAATTATGAAGAAATTTCTGTATTTAAAATGTTGCTTTGTGTCAAGTGTTTTACAAATAGATTTTGTTTCTTTGAGTTACATAGCCATGTTAAAAGTGACCCTTAAAAAAACGCTTTCATGTGTCTTAGGGCATTGTAAGTCATTTCCCGATGAATGTAGGTATATAATTGATTTATATGATGTGTTTAAAATCGTTTTTTGAAAAATATTAGGTTTCTTGATATGTACTGCTAGAGCTTCATAGGTTGCTTGGGGCATATTTATAAGGCATTTGAGTCTCTCTGATTTTATTTTTCCCATTTTAATTTAAGACCTTTCCTCGTGGAGCAAGGTACTTGTAAATATGCCCCCATCTGTGCTTGGCAAATTTAGATTTTAATTCTTTGACTAACATAGCCATGTTAAAAGTGACCCAGAAATGGTGCAAGGGCCTTAAAAAAACGCTTTCATGTGTCTTAGGCCATTTTAAGTCATTTCCCCTTGAATGTAGGTATATAATAGATTTAGATGATGTGTTTAAAAACGATTTTTGAAATCAATTAGTTTACTTGATATGTAGTGCAAGAGTTTCATAGGTTGCTTGGGGTATATTTAAAAGGCATTTGAGTCTCTCTGATGTTATTTTTCTCATTTTAATTAAAGACCTTTCCCCATGGTGCAAGGTCCTTGTAAATACGCCCCCATCTGTGCTTGGCAAATTTAGATTTTAATTCTTTGACTAACATAGGCATGTTAAAAGTGACCCAAAAATGGTGCAAGGACCTTAAAAAAACGCTTTCATGTGTCTTAGGCCATTTTAAGTCATTTCGCCTTGAATGTATTTGAATAACTGCTTTACCTGATGTGTTTAAAAACGTTTATTGAAGTCATTTAAGTTTCTTGATATGTACTGCTAGAGTTTCATAGGTTGCTTGGGGTACATTTAAAACGCATTTGAGTCCCTTTGATGTTATTTGTCCCATTTTAATTAAAGACATTTCCTCGTGGTGGAAGGTCCTTGTAAATACACACCCATGTGTGCTTGGCAAATTTAGATTTTGATTATTTAACTTACATAGCCATGTATGCCTCTTTTGCATCACTGTGCGTCACTTTTGTGACGCAGTGGCGGTGCAAAAGATTTGCTATGTGGCGACATATTTACAACTTGATGCATCTAGGCAGATGTGTCATGCTGTAAAGTCCTGTGCCACATGAAACCGATGCAGCAGTGATGCAAAAGATGCACCATGTTGCAAGACAGGCCTCATTTCATCTCCAACAAGATAAGAAGCTGAATCTTCTGTAAATGTCAAAATTGTTGTATACACTGCTCAGCTTATGTGTACTCTTTGATATGCTAGAGTCCATCTGCACTATGAGATACCGAAGCAAAGGAAACACAGGTGATGTGATTGTGAAATGAGGAAAAGAAACTCCACATTTTTCAATTACATCACCTGTGTTTCCTAAGTTTACGAATGACATTGTGCAGATGAGGTTTAGGTCTGTCCACGGAAACAGAAGAGGTCTGGCCTTTGTTCAAGAGTGAAGTGGACATGACTTACTTCATTGGTAGGTCTTCACATGTATTATCTCCTCTGTACTCTTCAACAAGCGTAAATTTAATCTGCAACCCTGAGTAGGCCTCACCTCAAACAAACATCTGGATAGGCCACACCTTATCGTCATCCTGAATCAATCATTTAAAATGTTAGGGACAGATTTATGATAGGTGTGTGTCTCTTTTGCGCCGCTGTGCGTCACTTTTGTGACGCAGCGGCGGTGCAAAAGATTTGCTATGTGGCGACATATTTAAAAATTGATGCATCTAGGCAGATGTGTCATGCTGTAAAGTCCCGTGCCACATGAAACCGATGCAGCAGTGATGTAAAACATGCACCATGTTGCAAGACAGGCCTCATCTCATCTCCAACAAGATAAGAAGCTGAATCTTCTGTAAATGTCAAAATTGTTGTATACACTGCTGAACTTCTGTGTACTCTTTGATATGCTAGAGTCCATCTGCACTATGAGATACCTAAGCAAAGGAAACACAGGTGATGTGATTGTGAAATGAGGAAAAGAAACTCCACATTTTTCAATTACATCACCTGTGTTTCCTAAGTTTACGAATGACATTGTGCAGATGAGGTTTAGGTCTGTCCACGGACACAGAAGAGGTCTGGCCTTTGTTCAAGAGTGAAGTGGACATGACTTACTTCATTGGTAGGTCTTCACATGTATTATCTCCTCTATACTCTTCAACAAGCGTAAATCTAATCTGCAACCCTGAGTAGGCCTCACCTTAAACAAACCTCCGGATAGGCCACACCTTAATGTCATCCTGAATCAATCATTTAACATGTTAGGGACAGATTTATGATAGGTGTGTGACTCTTTTGTGTCACTGTGCGTCACTTTTGTGACGCAGCGGCGGTGCAAAAGATTTGCTATGTGGCGACATATTTAAAAATTGATGCATCTAGGCAGATGTGTCATGCTGTAAAGTCCCGTGCCACATGAAACCGATGCAGCAGTGATGTAAAACATGCACCATGTTGCAAGACAGGCCTCATTTCATCTCCAACAAGATAAGAAGCTGAATCTTCTGTAAATGTCAAAATTGTTGTATACACTGGTCAACTTATGTGTACTCTTTGATATGCTAGAGTCCATCTGCACTATGAGATACCTAAGCAAAGGAAACACAGGTGATGTGATTGTGAAATGAGGAAAAGAAACTCCACATTTTTCAATTACATCACCTGTGTTTCCTAAGTTTACGAATGACATTGTGCAGATGAGGTTTAGGTCTGTCCACGGACACAGAAGAGGTCTGGCCTTTGTTCAAGAGTGAAGTGGACATGACTTACTTCATTGGTAGGCCTTCACATGTATTATCTCCTCTGTACTCTTCAACAAGCGTAAATCTCATCTGCAACCCTGAGTAGGCCTCACCTCAAACAAACCTCTGGATGGGCCACACTTTATCGTAATCTTGAATCAATCATTTAAAATGTTAGGGACAGATTTATGATAGGTGTATGTCTCTTTTGCGTCACTGTGACGCAGCGGCGGTGCAAAAGATTTGCTATGTGGCGACATATTTACAACTTGATGCATCTAGGCAGATGTGTCATGCTGTAAAGTCCTGTGCCACTTGAAACCTGCGTCAGTTTTCATATAGGTGTTTTGTTGCAGGGTATGCATTAATTTGCATGAAAGCCCTGTAAAACTAACACAGTGAAATTTAGAAGATTTCACTGAGTCAGCTTTATAGCATTGCTGAATCAAATCCTTACGCCTGTTTGAAACAGGCATAAGAAGTGATGCACCATGCAATGTGAGGGTTCCTCCTGTGCATTGCAGTAGACATGTCGCACTTATGACGTGATTCCTGCAATTTGCTGCTTTTGCGGCACAGATGCGTGACGCATCTGTGCTGTTTTTGCTCAATGGTGCTCCACATTGTAAATGCGGCACACTATGGGTGGCAGAGCAGCGGTTCACATTAACTGGTGCATCCGTGGGGATGCGCCACTTAGCATAAATCTGCCCCTGTACATTTAAGTATGAGCAGGGGACACAGAGTCGGTGAGGCTTATCCAAGGGTAAGAAGAGATGAGTCCTGTTCACTGAAAACTTGGACATAGGCCTCACCTCCTCAGCATCGCTGGACATGGCTAAATAATAGCTGCAAAATGTTACTCTTGTTAAACAATTTTACTATTATAATCTCTGAGATTTGTCTCTTACTCTGCAACATCTCATTGTTGTTCTCTTTCTTTAAAGATAACGACAACATCAACCATGAGCGACAATCAGGAATCAGTTGATCTCGACCTTATCATTGAACTCGTAATTGAAACGTCAGTGGAAGTAGATCCTTTGGATGATTTAAATCCTGAGGATGATGAAGAACATGATGAGGATGCAGATTTGTCAGAATTGTATGACATAGGGTGGGAAGCTGACCTGCTTGAGCCTATGGAACTATAAACATTTATTTTTAAAATTTACAATAAATGAAAAGTAAAAATGTAAACTGTTTAATTTTAAATTAAACACACCTTCAAAAACAGGTTATGTGTAGTGTCTTCAATAAAATATTAAAATATGCTCATAAAATTAGATCAGATTCACATATAAAACAGGACAGGTAAATGAAGAAGAATTCCATTTCTTTTCTGCTATTTGTGTATTCTAAATTTGCCAAAGCACTAAAAAATATTCTATGTAAAAATGTCAAGTAGTGTGTTAAGTTTTTGATGACTGTTATTGATTTACTGTTTGGTAATAGTGTTTAATAACATTTTTTATTATATTTTACCACAGATTCAACTGCAGATCATTTCAAATTTTGAGAATGCCAACTAAGGATAGAATGAGAAAGGCTACAAAACGTCAAAGACAGCAGGTCCATCATTTACTGCAGCAGTCCTCTACAATAACGTACAATAAAAAATAGTCAAGTCACCAAGAAAGCACCGGGTAAGACCACGAAAACGTTCATAAGAAACATTTCTAGAAAAAAAAGTAGTACTACAGAAAATGTTTTTGTCCAGAAAAAGAGAAGCAATTTAAACGGAAAGGAAAGGCCAATCAAAAATGTTACTGCTAGAGCAAGAGATAACTCTGTGCATGATAGTAGAAGGAAACAACAGTTTAGGGACATTCGTAGACGAATGTTCCGCAACAGGATAATTGGCAATTTGTTAAAAAATATTAAGAAAGGTCAACAGAAAGTGGTTTTTTATAAGAGAAAAAAAAAATTTGAGAAAGTTATTGATCAGGCACTTGAAATTAAGCGAAAGTTATTTATTTTGATAATCAATAGAATTAGGAAGCTAAACAAGGCAATTTATGATTTCAAAAGAAATAGTAGATGGAAGAGAATAGTTAATCGTAGTAATTTTTGTGAATTTTTTTCCGGAGAATGGATGCATAGTTCAAGTTGTGAGGCATTTTTCAATGAGGAGAGTTATTTCCAGGATAATGATTTGGTGCATGCAGTTGACACCAGTGGTCGAGCTTATGAGGTGAAAGATGGTTGTCCAGTTGAAAAAGAAAAACTTGTGACAACAGAGACAGAAGAGGTGTTAGGTAATGAGGTTTTAGGAAGACGTCCTAAGGGACCTGTGTACACCTGGAAGTGTAGTAGTATTTGCAGTGTGCGACAGGATTCCATCAATTTGCTTTGTGATTTTGTACGGACATTTAATAAGAAAAGTTTGAAGCAGAAAATGAAGTTGTTGCAAGAATTAGATCCTTGCAGAGTGAGAGAAGTGACAGGTTTGCATGGTCATTCACTGGCTTGTCTTTCCAGGAGAGTATGCCAGAGTGTTTTTCATCATTTCAGGATGCTAGCAGTGCATCATAATAAAGTGAGGAAATTAGTTAGAATGTTGTATTATGCTAAGAGTCCAGCAGTTATGCTTAAACAATTATGCGCTGCTCTTTTGCATGGTTCTGAAATAGATGTGAAGAATATGTGTGAAGAAATTGAGTTTTGTTACTTTGGAAGTAAAGAGGAGAATGTTGAAATTGACCCAGAAGAAGAGGGTAATGTGGAAGACAGTGTACAGGTTTCCAGTACAGATAATTTTCAGAAGGAAATTGCCACGTTTCAGGTTAAATCAAGTGAGAGGCCTAATTTCACTTGTGTGTGTTGTCGGCGCACTTATTATAAGAATCAGACTAAGTTAGTGGATTTATATGCAAAAAGTAAAAGGGAAAATAATAGTGAATGGAAGGATTTCGCAACATACTTGATGGTAGAAAATTGTTTTGATTTGGGATCGGATCAACGTGTGTGTACTTATTGTTGTAACAAATTAAATCAAAACCAGATGCCTGCTAGAGCGGTTCATAATAATCTGGAATTGGTTGAGATTCCTTCTGAATTGAAGGATTTAAATACTTATGAATCTATTTTGATTCAAAGTATCCATCCCTTTCAGGCTATTGTAAGAATGGAGCCAAAGACAGGGAAATTGCCTCCATCAGATTTACAGAGAGGATTAAAGGGAAGAGTTGTTTATTTGCCTCTAGATTTGAAGAAAAATATTAACACAATTGGAGTAGAAAAAGTGGAAGAGGAACCTCTGGTTATCTTAGTTAATGGGGTTCCGACAAAGAATAAAAAAATATGGCAAGATTTAGTGGATGTTAGGAAAGTCAAAAAGGCAACATTGTATTTGAAAAAAATAATAAGTACTATAAGAATGTATATGTTGCAGAAGAGGAAGTAAGTGAGGAAGAGGATAGCGATTTGTGTGCTGGTCAAATTGAGAAAGTAGAACCCTCTAAAAGTGAAGAAATATATGAACATTATAGTGTTCATCCTTTGCATTCCAAGGAAGTCATGGGGAATGCTATTGAGTTGTTTCAAATGAAACAAGCCAAAGGGAGTCCCATTAGTGTTTGGGAGGAAAGTTTGGAAGCTCGGTGTTTCCCACAGCTATTTCCAACAGGTCAGGGAGGAAGATATGATGAGCGACCTCATCAAATTCCTGCTTCTGAATACCGGACTTTACGATTGTATGCAGAAGATGCTAGGTTTCGACAATGCATTCCCTATTTGTTTCATCTCCTGTTTGAAAGCGATCTGTCTGGACTGTCATATGCAGTGAACCACATCTTGAAAAGTGGTATACACATGCAAAACATCTCTGCAAGTGACTTTATGGATAAAGTCAATGTGCAAGACAGTATTTTGGATTGTCACCTGATTAATCTCATGGCGTGTCAGCGTGGTACTAATGAGTACTGGTACCGTCGTCATGGTGATTTAAAATGTATGCTGAGGAACTTAGGAACTCCCACATGGTTCCTCACTCTGAGCTGTGCCGAGTATGGCTGGGAAGACTTACTTGAATTTCTACGAGAGGCAAATGGAAACATTGAAAATATCGAATTCAAGACACCCGGAGAACTGTGCTCTTTGGATCCAGTGAATGTATGCAGGTACTTCAATCATAGATTTGAAGCTATGATGTCTTTCATCATGAATAAGAAGAATCCACCTCTTGGAGAGGTGTTGGATTTCTTCTGGAGAAAGGAGTACCAAGCAAGAGGTGCTCCTCATATACATATGCTGCTGTGGATCAAGGATGCACCTAAATTTGGAACAGATCCAGAAGAGTTAGTGATGAGTTTCATAGAACAGTATTCTACATGTTCTGTTCCAAACGCAAAGGAGGACAAAAGCCTAAGAGAACAAGTTCTACGCTTCCAAAGCCATCGTTGCGGAAAGTACTGTCGTCGTAAATTCAGAAACAAGGACAAGTTCTACACCAAATGTTGTTTCGGCTTTCCACGACCGGTGATTTCTAAAGGAAGAGTGAACAGTTTGATGTCTTCGCTGCGACATAATGTGATGAAGAAATCACCTAAAAACACATACAATTTGAAGAGGAACGAAGAGTCCAAGTACATCAACGACTACAACCCAGTGATTTTGTCCATGTGGAATGCTAACATGGATATACAGTTTGTGGCTGATAACTGTATGGCTGTGTCTCGGTATGTGACATCTTACATCACCAAAAAAGAAAAGACAGAATTGAAGGATATGTGGGAGGACATTTCCCATGAAAAGAGCCTCAGCAAGAAGTTGTACAGTTTCAGTCTGAAGATGTTGTCACATCGAGAAATCGGAGCTTACGAATGTTCTGACCGGTTGTCTTCAGCAAGTCTCTATGCCAAATCCAGGAGTATCGTTTGGGCGAGTCTTGGTCTTGCTGCAACGCGTAATCGAGTTCTGAAACCTGTGCGGGAAATTGAGTATTTGGCGGAAAAGGAGCCAAACAGTACCGATATTTTGAAGACCAACATGTTGGATACATATTATCCAAATCGAAGCAGTCACCTCGAGAATGTTTGTCTGTATGAGGTTCTACAAAATTACATATTCAAGAGGAACATCAGAGAAGATATTGATAAAGGAGTGTATGCTGTAATTGGAAGTGAGGGATGTCTGGTCAAGCAAAGAAAATGCCACTTGGTAAACCATCGAAAATTGAGTGGCGAATCTCCTGAAAAAAAGGAGTTTTTCTATTTAGCACTTTTGCAACTTTTCAAGCCTTGGCGTGCAGAAGAGGAACTGCTTGGAGATTTCCTCTGTTACGAAGACTCTTTCACTGCCGCCAAGGAGACCATAGAATGTCCTGCTTTTCCCAAATATCTAGAAATGTTGAATGCGGAAATTGAGCAGGAAGCAACGATTGCAGCCGAGATTGCCAGAGACAGTTCTCAGGACAGTCAGAGTTCTGTTTCATTGAGTCAGGATCCACTAGGAGGACCTGTTATCGAAAGTGAAGCTGCCACTGCCATGAATGAAGTGGAAAGAGCCATGGCACATGCTCAGGAGGATGCGGTTAACTTAGAAGACTTGGAAAGACAACTCAACGTTGAGCAAAGGAAAATATATGACGAAGTTACCAAGCAAATTGATCATGGATTAAGTCATGAGAAGAAAGAGTGCTCATGTACGTCGTTGAAGCCTGTCCGACTGTACGTGAGTGGAGAAGCGGGAACTGGAAAAAGTTTCCTCATTAAAGCAATTTCATGTTATTTGCAGGAAAGGACTGAGTCATCGCTGTCTTGTGTTGTCACCGCTCCAACTGGACTGGCAGCACATAACATTAAAGGTATTACTTTGCATCGTCTACTGATGCTGCCAGTGGAGCATGACAACAAATTACAATACCACAAGTTATCTGGAGATGCTTGTTGTGAAGTTTCAAGAGTCTTGAGGAAAATGAAACTTCTTATCATTGACGAAGTAAGCATGGTTTCCAATGTCATGCTTGCCTTTGTGCATTTGAGAATGCAAGAAGTTCTCAAAACAGAGTATGATGTGTTATTTGGTGGCAAACACATCATTGTTTTCGGAGATCTTCTGCAGCTGACACCAGTGAAAGGACAACCTGTGTTCAAAATGCTCACGCATGAAGATACCAGGAAGTGCCTAGGGAGCATTGGCAACGTCAATATATGGTTAAACTTCAATTATGATGAACTGCATGAAAATATGCGTCAGGAGAAGGATGAAGATTACAAGAATATTCTACAAGATGTTAGAAATGGAAAAGTGACCGAGCATGGGAAAGATGCTTTACATGCACCATTACTGTCAAATTTATATCCAGAACAAGACGTTGTGCCTGAGAATATTTTTCAGAAAATTACTGAGAAGAAATCTGGAATATGTTTGATGCCAACTCTTGCAGAATGTGCCATCTTCAACAACAAAATGTTGTATTTAGAAAACCAAGAGATTGTGAAACTGGAAGCTATTGACAGAATAGAGCATATGGGATCAACAATTATTTTGTCTGAGAATTTGAAATCAAAATTGGAATCATTAGAGAAGACTATATCTAAAACTGCGGGTTTTGAAAAGACTCTGAATGTGTGCTTAAATTGCCGTATAATTTTAAGAAGGAATTTACATGTTGAAAGAGGTCTGGTAAATGGATCAATGGGTAATGTTGTTGATTTTGTGAAATACAGAAATAGAGATGGAATTGAATTTTTAAAAATTAAATTTGATGGCATTGAGGAAGTACAGCTAATTGCTCGTTGTTCTGCTAGATTTTTGCTTGCGAAAGACTTATATGTTCGCCGAAAGCAGTTTCCTGTTTGCTTGGCATATGCGGTGACAATCCATAAATCGCAAGGTTTAAGTGTAGACAGTGCATTGGTGAATATTGGCAGTTCTGTGTTCAAGGAGGGTATGGCATATGTGGCATTGTCACGAGTTAGAACTTTATCGGGATTGTACTTGATTGAGTGTGATGTCACAAACATTTGTGCGGATCTAGATTGTGTTAAGGAATACAATAGGTTAAGAAGAGAGTATGCGCCACATTTGCCTCAATATCCTTTGTTTGAGAAACGTGTGGTAGGCCGGAAACGAAGAAATGTGACCAATACTAGGGAGGTTGTAGCAAAAAGACGGAAAGTCGATGAACCTGAAATTATAAGCAGAAAGAAAAAGGATTCTGTTGAAGATGTTGTTGGTTTTCAATTTGAAAACAGTTCTGGTGTCAACTGCTATGCTAATGTAGTGGTTAATGTTTTGTTTTCTCTAGAAAATGTAAAAGAAGAGATAGTGGTCAATTCGGATCAGAGATTTTGCAGTTTGTTGAATTCTGTGTTAGAGAAATGTTGCACTGATAGAACAAAAATAGAAAGTGTAACTGAAATTCGAAATCTGTTAGACAGATGTTCAGGTCAAACACAATTCTCTCAAAATATTCAGCAAGATTGTC
This sequence comes from Lissotriton helveticus, assembly GCF_964261635.1. Lineage (NCBI taxonomy): Eukaryota > Metazoa > Chordata > Amphibia > Caudata > Salamandridae > Lissotriton > Lissotriton helveticus. The sequence goes on along the minus strand of NC_136059.1, from coordinate 1,821,475,641 downwards.
AGGAGTTTTTAATGTATATGCTTGATGTATTGTATGCTGAAGGTGTAGATGTAGATCACCTGTTTGGGCTTTCTTATCAATGGCAGCATGACTGCGAGAACTGTAGGGTATCAAGTACTACTAGTGTAGACTCAGAAAGATTTATATATTTACCTTTGCCAGACAGTAAATCAGTGTCCTTTAATAAGCTAGTAAAAGCAGCTGATCACAACATGGAGTGTAGCCAATGTAAATCTGAAATGATGTCAACATTATTTATACGAACATATGGCCAGTATGTCATTTTAATGTTCCAACGATGTAGGCCTGATGGAACAAAATTGACAACTTTAATTAAAAATTTTGTAGCTTCGCAGTTGTCAATATCAGGAAGGACTTTTGTAACTGCAGCAATTATATATCATGACGGTCCTTCAATAACATCAGGACATTACACAGCTTATTTAAAGTCTAGAAACGGCTGGTCATTCTGCAACGATTCTGTTTTAACTTTCAAAAAAAAATTGCCGTATGACCTTAAAAATTCTTACCTGGTGTTTTTAAAACCAAAATTTTAGGGAAAGAATCTCGGGATGTGCTCTGAGGAATTTCAAGAGGTTCTAATGGCTCCTACACGATTTGGCCTTGAGGATAAGTGTAGTACAGAGACATAAGTTATTTTTGAGTATTAAATAGTTCCTGGAAAAAAAGAAGATTTTCTTACAGAAAGTGGTGGGCACAGGTTAGTTGAAGGACAACAGAGTATTTCCCAAAGCAAACGGTCTTCTTACCATAACACTTGACGTCATTGAAAAATAACTGCACTTTGAATGAGTTCAGAAAAACTGTTTCTTTTTATAAGCTAATTCAAGCAGCCAATCAAAACATGGAGTAGAGGGAATGTAAGTCTGCAATGCTGTCTAGATTATTGGTCCAAACTTTTGATTATAATGTCATTTTAAAAATCCAACTATATAAACCTGATGAAAGTAAGTCTTCAACTTTAATTACAAATGTTGTGGCTACACAGTCGTTGATTTTAGGAAGAACATTTGTAACTGCAGCTATTATATGGCATGATGGTCATTTGACAAGATCCGCTTATTACACAGCTTATTGAAAATGTAAAAAAATGTGCTGTTTCGGAAATTATTGCCATTTGACTACGATACAATGTTGCCTTTTTACTTAAAAATATTCTTACTTTCTGTTTTCAGAAAAGAGAATTTAGGGTAGGTAACTGGCGTATAATGATTCTAGGGGTTGATATAATTTTATCTACTGTTTTATATTGCTTTGTGATTAAAAGTGATGTAGAGAATTAAATAATTGTAGTAGTCATAGAGGTAGTGTAAGTCTGCTTCATAGTAAGCAGTATCAGTGTCATAGGAAATGTAGAACATGAGTGAGCAAGAAGGGTAAGATATTACTAGTCTAGGATTGTGAAAGTGATCTTGAACGTTTTCTTTCTGAAAGTTGCGGAAATAGAAAATGACGGGATTTGCTTACAAGAATTCCAAGAGTTATAAATGGCTCTTACATGATTTGGCCTTGTGGAAACATGTGGTAGAGAGCGAGAAGTCATTTATTGTATGTAACATATTTCTCAGAACGATGGAGGTTTTCTTTCAGAAAGTGGCGGGCTGAAAATATAAACAGCACAACCGAGTGTAAGCTGTTCATAGGACATCCTTCGACGTCATGGAAAGTAAGTTACTCTTGAGGAGTTGTGATTTCTGATTGGTTATGTTATATGGGTTTTTTAAACACAATCATTTTGATTGTGTTTTTTTCCCCGCTGTTATATGATGAATACCTTCAAGTCACTGTTTTTAGTGAAATTTGATACATTCTGAGAACAGCAAAAATAAACCATTTAACATGTATAATTAATTCTGTACTGTTTGTATTTATGATGTACATTTAGAACTGTGTAGGAGGCATGGAGAAGGTGAGGCTTCTGTAAGTGTCAAAGTTGTTGCATACAGTGCTCACATTCTATGTAGTCTTTCATATGATAGACTACATTTCCACAATGAGATACCTAAGCAAAGGAAACACAGGTGATGTGATTGTGAAATGAGCAAAAGAAATTGCACATTTTTCAAATACATTACCTGTGTTTCGTAACATTACGAATCAAATTGTGCAGATGAAGTTTAGGCCTGTCCAGGGAAACAGAGGAAGTCTGAACTTTATTGGTTGGCCTGCACATGTATTATCTCCTCTGTACTCTTGAACAAGCCTAAATTTGATCTGCAACCCTGGGTAGGCCTCACCTGAAACAAACGTCTGGATAGGACACACCTTATTGCCATCCTGAAACAATCATTTAAAATGTTAGGAACAGTTTTATGATGATTGTGCACCTCTTTTGCGCTGCCATTGCGTCACTTTTTTGAGACAACAGCAGTGCAAAAGATGCACCATGTTCCAAGATAGGCCTCACTTCATCTGCATCAAGATACTGTTAGTTTAAAATGTATATCTTTAGGATTGTGTAGGGGGCCTGGAGAAGCAGAGGCTTCTGTAAGTGTCAAAGTTGTTGAAAAACTGTTTGTCCTTCAATCTTTTCCCTTGTCTTTTCTAATTTTTAAATACATGTTTTAATATTTTTCAAATGTTTGTTCTCTCTTTCACAGATTGAAAGTATAAAAATAACAAGTGACTAAGTTAACGACAATTATAAGGTAAATGTTTTGTACTCTTTTCATTACATTTCTATCACATTTAACTACTATTAGTTCCACTGCTTCATTTCTTTAACCCCTCACTTTCCTGCCTTTGCTACTTCCCTCATTCCTTTCTCTATTACTTACTTACTCTACTCCTTCCACTCCTTTTCTCAGTCCCTCTCTTCTCATAGTTCCTCACTCTTGTTCACTCACTCCGTCTCTATTACTCTTAGTGTCTTTGACTGATCACTCTTTCACTACTTGTTCATTATGCTTTCTCTGTGTAGTTGAAGCACACTAAGGGGCATATTATGAACACAGCCAATAAAATTATTGCTGTTTTTATCGGCAGAAAACTGCTGCAAAAGCGGTTTTAGTGGCAGTTTTCTGCCGCAAAAGCGGCTTTAGCGACACATTTCTGTCGATAAAAGCTGCAAAACTTTTATTGCCTATGTTGATAATATAGCCCTATGTTATTTACATTTCTTTGCTGTTTCAATTATTCTTTTTCTGTTACTTCTTCTTTTCTGCTTTCTGTTTTTTCTCTCTGTTATTCCACATGTTTTAATCTTATTTTGAACAATCACTCACATTCTCTAAGAAACTCTTCTTTGTTATTCTTCTACTCTCCTTTTTTTCTTTCACTTCCTTATCTATTTTGTTTTTCACAATTATATCCTCTTCCATCTTTTCTTCGGTAAATAAATCTATTAAACAGTATCTCTTGTTTAGTCTCTATAGCTGTCTTTCTTTTAACATTACTCTCTGTTTACTTCCATTATACTTACTCTTCTTTTTATTTTTTATTTTTTTTTGGGTTCGCTCCCGGTTCGCGTACCGGGAAGCGAACCGGGAAGCGAACCAAAAGAAATAGAGCTTGCCAGAGTGCTAAACATTCTAGCAATTTTTTTATAAAGGGGAGGTAGTTCTGAAAAGAACTTTTTGTATGTTTTTGTTGTTTTATATATTTTTTTTATTTTTCTGAACATTTTTTTTTTTTTTTTGAACAATTTTATGTTTTTTTTGTTTTTTTTGGAGGGGAAACAACAAAAAACAGGCATTGGAAAGGGCTCAACAGGAGCAAAAAAAAATTTTTTTTTGGGGCGTTTAGAGCACTTGTGGTTTTCAAATGCTCTGTTTACTAAGTTAATGCTCATATTGGCACATGAGAGTAAGGTACCGCAATATATACAGACAATCTTCATGTGGACAAAGTTTTCCTGAATGTTTGGCACTGTTTCCCGTGCCTCTTGCCCCGACAGATATACCTGTGCCGATGTCCTGGCCACAGGAGTTGATGGGTTGTCCTGAAGGTCACGCATCTCTGCCCGGCTGTAATTTAGAGGATGCCACCTCTGCATGTGACGGTGCATAGTATAGTTGCCGAAACTATACTTCTTCTCTGTGCCTCTAGATAAGTCCTCTTTGCATATCAGGCACGTGACATACCGAGCATTAACTTTTTTCTGTCCTTCAGGGAAAGAAAAAAACTGCCAAATGAAACTATTTTTATGATGAGATACCCGGGGCTCCTCTTGTAAAAACTGTGGTGCCTGTATTTCCTCTTCCTCTTCTTGATCCTCTTCCTCCTCTGTGTTGGCAAGGAACTGTGGAGGTGGTCCTCTCTTCCTTGATGGTGGTGGTGGTGGTGGTGGGGGTGCACCAGCTGCAGCTACTAGTGAAGCCATTTTCCACTGAGCAAAATAGGTCTTCCTTTCACAAAGTTGAAAGTCAGAGTGAGAAAAAAGGTGGGGGCTTTCATCATTTGGGAAAAAAAATAGTTCTAAACCAATGAAAAGTGTTATTTTTAGGTCACCTGACCTAGCCTTACATCATTAAGAAACCAAAAGTGAAATGAACCAATGAAAAGTTTTATTAACAAGTCACATGACCTGTTACGCTTATGTTACGCGCTGCGGAACGCGCCCCGGATCGCTTCCGGTTCGCGCTCCGGAGCACTTCCGGGTGCGCTAACGCGGCGCATCATAAGACGCATTACGCGGCAACGCGATACGTCGCGCTTTCGCGACGCGCCCCGGATCGCTTCCGGGGAGCTGCGCTTCGCGTCTCAGTTCGCGTACCGGAGCACTTCCGGGTGCGCTAACGCGGCGCGTCATAAGACTCATTACGCGACAACGTGATACGTCGCGCTTCCGCGACGCGTCACGATGTTGATTTCTAACGCGGCAGTTGCGCAAACGGAACGTTTACCGGTTCGCGGACCGGGTCGCGGCATCAAATTGAGCTAACGGGAAGCTTCCCGGTTCGCGAACCGGGAGCGAACAAAAAAAAATAATAATAAAAAAATTATTAAATTGTATTAAAAACATATAAAATATATTTTTTGATTTAAAGAAGAATACATTTTACAGCTATAGATATTAGCTTTTAAAAAACCAATGAAATTCACTGAAAAAACCATAGGTTATAGACCATATATAGTTAGGAATTAGCATTTACAAAACCTTGAAAATTCACTGAAAAAACCATAGGATATAGACCATATATAGTTAGGAATTAGCATTTAAAAAACCTTATTTTACTCACACAAAACCATTGAAATTCCATATATAGTTAGTTGCACTAACTATATATCGCGCACCCGCAATCCACTGCTGATGATGTCACATATTACATCATTCATGACATGGTCAGTGACATCACTGATGACATCTCTGATGACATCTGAAATGACATCACTGATGACATCACTGATGACAACATCCAGTGACTGTATGTTTCTGTAAAGTTAAAATATGTCTAACATATTGAAGAATGAGTGGATGTATAAGTGTCTGGATGAAGGATTTAGTAGGTGCATGACTGACTGTATGAGTGAGTGATTAAATGTGTCTCACTGAGTGCATGGGTTAGTGACTAAACTGTTTTAATTTGTGCATCATTGTGTCTGTTGTTCTGTAATCTGCTGCATGTGTTGATCAGTAGCTATATGAGTAACTATATTGGTTATTGATTGGTTGCCTAAGTATTTGTATGGGAGACTGAGTGTGTGTGTCGGTGGCTGGGAGGTGTGTGACTCTGTGCATAGATGTGTGAGCAGTTGATTCACTAGATGTATGGGTTCAAGAGTGCACGTGGAAACAGCTGTATGGGCGGTTGACTGTGTGCATGAGTGCATTGGTGAGTGAATGGATATCTCAGTGCTACATGTCAAAGTAAGTACATATGTAAAACACAGTACATGTGAGAGTTGACATATATAAATAACTGTGCATAAGAGCCAGTGAATGTGTGAGTGGCTGTATGGATCATTGTGAACTTGTATCAGGGATTGTATAAGAGAGTAAATATGTGTTAGTATATGTTTCAATAAGTAAGGTGTGTATATATATATAGTGGAGGAAATGGAGGTGTGATTGATTCTTTGCAAGACTGACTAGGTGTGTGAGTAACTCCATGGATGAGTGACAGTCTGTGAGTGTCTGTTTACACTGAGTGTATCTAAGTTTTTATTAGAGTCTGAAGAGATTCATCGTATTATCACATGAATAATGTCATCAGTGATGTCATCAGTGATGTCTTTTGAGATGTGATCAGTGATGTCATCAGTGATGTCATTTGAGATGTCATCAATGATGTCATCAGTGATGTCATCAGTGATATCATCAATGATGTCATTTGAGATGTCATCGGTGATGTCATCAGTGATGTCATTTGAGATGTCATCAGTGATGTCATCAGTGATGTCATTTGAGATGTCATCAGTGATGTCATCAGTGATGTCACTGACCATGTCATGAATGATGTAATATGTGACATCATCAGCAGTGGATTGCGGGTGCGCGATATATAGTTAGTGCAACTAACTATATATGGAATTTTAATGGTTTTGTGTGAGTAAAATAAGGTTTTTTAAATGCTAATTCCTAACTATATATGGTCTATAACCTATGGTTTTTTCAGTGAATATATATTACCTACTGGCGGTCGCCAGTAGGTATATATAGTTAGGATTTTTTCTCTATGGGTTTTTTGAAAATTCTATGTCTAATAACTTTGGCGTTTGTGGACGGAATTGGCTGAAATTTTCAGGAAAATGGCACATTTTGTTTCTGAGCAGCCCCTGAAAATTGGGGGGGGTTCGTCCAGGGGGGGTCGAGAAAAAAGGGGGGTCCCAAAACGTGTTTTTAACATTGAGTTTTCCATAGGGCGGTTGGCCTCACTTTTAGCCCGAACGGCTGAATGGATTTGCACGAAACTTGGCAAAATTGTAGGGACTGGTAGCCCGATGTGCCTTTTGTAGGTCTCAATATATGTGCTACAGTGGATTTTGAGAAATTAACGTTTAAAAAAAGATATATATCTGTAACAGCGGACCGGGCAGCGCTCCAGGACGCGTACTTTTCGCGCAACGGGGCTTTGTGAAGCAAAGCTGATTGGTTCTCCGGCGTCTGTCAACATTCCAAACAGTCCGTAGCGGCCGCCATCTTGTCTCTCGGTAGGATCGAGAGACAAGAGGAGGCCAAAGCGAAGGGGCAAATGACCATAAGGGGGAATAGTAGATCCTCGCTGACCCCCTAGGTTTGATGTGGAGGTTTTAAAAGGGCCCCGCGGGGCTAAAAAAAAATAAATAATAATAATAATCGAACGGCTGAATGGATTTGCACGAAACGTGGCAAAATTGTAGGGACTGGTAGCCCGATGTGCCTTTGCTAGGTCTCAATATATGTGCTTCAGTGGATTTTGAGAAATTAACGTTAAAAAAAAGATATATATCTGTAACAGCGCACCGCTTCGCGTACTTTTCGCGTTACGGAGCTTTGCGAAGCGAAGCTGATTGGCTCTCCGGTGTCTGTAAACATTCCAAACAGTACGTAGCGGCCGCCATCTTGTCTCTCGGTAGGATCGAGAGACAAGAGAAGGCCAAAGCAAAGGGGCAAATGACCATAAGGGGGCATAGTAGATCCTCGCTGACCCCCTAGGTTTGATGTGGAGGTTTTAAAAGGGCCCCGCGGGGCAAAAAAAAATAATAATAATAATAATCGAACGGCTGAATGGATTTGCACGAAACTTGGCAAAATTGTAGGGACTGGTAGCCCGATGTGCCTTTGCTAGGTCTCAATATATGTGCTTCAGTGCATTTTGAGAAATTAACGTTCAAAAAAAGATATATATCTGTAACAGCGCTCCGCTTCGCGGAGATAAAATTATATCTGTATTACCTAGCTGTTGCTAACACCAGTTAGCGACGGCTAGTAGGAGATAGCGACCATCTTGGGCCCCACTTTGCATGTGAGTGATATTTATCACTAATGACATGCAAAGTGGGCATGCCAAGATGTTAGCGACTGGAAACAGTCGCTAACATCCCTATCTCCTATTATCAACTTTTGGAAATATTCGAGATAAGCGCGAATATCTCCAAAAAGTAACAGCTGCCCTGAGCAGTTCTTAGCCATGTTATCCAATGGGAGGTGGATAACATGGCTAAGAGCATTAGCTCGGTAATGCATGAATATTGCTGAGTTTTCAGCGATATTAATGCATTGCGGTCGTTTTTTATCGTATTTGCGATAAACCTTGATAATAGCAAGGTTTATCTGCGATAATTTCTGACGGTAAAAAAATCTTTGCAATGCATCGTTAGGGATAAATATCGCTTAACTTTGGTAATATGCCCCAACGTCTGTTAACGTTCGATTCGAAGGAAATCAGGAAGTGTTGAAAAACATTGTCTGCGCCATCTTGTCTTTTTTCAAATGCCACTTTTGTCGTGCACGGCAGCCATTTTAGATGCCTTGACCAGACCCACTCTGTGCACGCTGTCGATCCTTAGCATGGCTCCCCACCCTCGCAAGCATCTCACCCAGGCAGTGGTCACCCCCGCTCTCTGTCTTATGCATGGGTAATAAACCTCCCCCATCTGCGCTGCTCTTCCCTGAGAATCACACCCTGTGCCCGCCCGACACCTCCCTTTCGCCCTATTCACTACCGCACCCTCTGACACTCCTTTTCCTCTGTGTCCGATTGTCCAGGCCGGTCCTAGGCTATCAGCTAGCCCTGCAGATGTAGTTTATGGCCCCAGCTGTAAAGAATCACCCCTCTTCAAAGGAGTTATAGTAGATCAAGGCCCACACTCGATGAGATCCGTCACAGCAGAAGCGTTGCTATTATCTGAAAACCATCCTGTATTGTGATTGGGGAGGGGACCGAGCGTGAAGCGGAAGATTCCAGGGATGACTCTTTGTACATCAAAGTTTTTACAATTATGTGTCACATTAAAAATATATAGCACTCCGACAAAGTAGTAAGATTATAAAACTTTAATAATTTATAAATATATACAAGAAAACAAAAATAGTAATAACATATAAACATTTTTAGGGAAAAACAACGAAGTAGCGGTCGGCTGTGCGAATAGTCCCAACGCAGCACAACGTCCAGATTTCCGGCGTGGGGCGTCGCGGGGGGTGGGTCATCAGTAGCAAACTGTTGTGCGAATAGTTCCAAGGCAGCAGAACGCGCCGAAATCTAGATGACACGAAAGTGATGTCTAGTAAGTTGCCACCCAGCAAATATCGGCGTGGGGCGTCGCGGGGGGTGGGTCATCAGTAGCAAACTGTTGTGCGAATAGTTCCAAGGCAGCAGAACGATGGCACCAAGGTGATGTCCAGTAAGTTGCCGCACTGGTTTTGGTATCCTACAATGCTGCTCCGAATAACGGCGTGGGGCGCCCCGGGGGAGGCGGCGTGAACGGGCCTCTCCAGGTGGAGTGTCATCTGTTGTAGTGGGGCGCCCCTTTACCGTTTCAGTTGCCATTCCGTCCGTTTTTGGTCCACTGTGTCAAAAGCCGCAATTCAGCTGAGTTGCGCCCACTCTTGCGGTGCAGCGATAGGCGGCTGTCACAGGACTCTCAAAATGGCGGCAGGCTCTTTCCTTTTTGGGCCTGGTCCACTGAAATGGCCCTGGGACACCTTGGAAATCGGACGCTTGTCTGCTAGGTCTTGGACCCCATTCTCGAAAGCGTCCCCTCCGCCTTGAGAATTCATCAAAAGTTTTGGGGGCCCCGACTCCTGTAGGCTTCTGGTGGGGAGCGGCTGCCATGATTGCTCGCGGAATGACCACGACGGAGCTACGAGATGGTGGTGCTCTCATGCTGACGCCAGTTTAGTCTGAAACATCCAGAAACAAGGTGGGGCTTTCATCGTTTGGGAAAAAAAAAAGTTTTCATCCAATGAAAAGTGTTGTTTTTAGGTCATATGATCAAGCCTTCCATCATTAGGAAACCAAAAGTAAAATGAACCAATGAAAAGTTTTATAAACAAGTCACATGACCTGTTATGCGGCATAGGGTATAAAATGCGGAGAAAATACGTTGGCACGTGAGGCGGCGTCAGTAGCGGACCGATGTGCGAATAGGCCGAAGGCAATACAACGCGCCAAGATCCGGATGGCACCGAGGTGGTGTCCAGCAAGTTGCAGCACTGGTGTGGCCATCCTACAATGCTGAAAGTCGGCGTGGGGCGCCCCGTTGGCCTGTGAGTTTGCATCAGTAGCAGACCGATGTGCGAATAGGCCGAAGGCAGCACAACGCGCCAAGATCCGGATGGCACCAAGGTGGTGTCTAGTAAGTTGTCGCACTTCTGTGGCCATCCTACAATGTTGAAAGTCGGCGTGGGGCGCCCCGTTGGCCTGTGAGATGGCGTCAGTAGCGGACCGATGTGCGAATGGGGCCAAAGGCAGCACAACAATATTTTCTGACTGACACCACAAGGCGCTGAGATGCCAAGATCCGGATGGCACCGAGGTGATGTCTAAGTTGCGGACTGATGTGCGAATGGGGCCAAAGGCAGCGTAACAATATTTTTTGTATGGAAGATACCACTAGGCGTTGAGATGCCAAGATTCGGATGGCACCGAGGTGATGTCTAGCAAGTTGCTGTACTGGTGTGGTCATCCTACAATGCTGAAACTCGGCGTGGGTCGCCCCATTAGCCTGTGAGATGGCGTCAATAGCGGACCGATGTGCGAATAGGCCGAAGGCAGCACAACGCGCCAAGATCCGGATGTCACCGTGGTGGTTTCATAGTTGAGAGGCATTTCATCTGCAGTGGGGCGCCGAGATCCGGATGGCACCGAGGTGATGTCTAGCAAGTTGCTGTACTGGTGTGGTCATTCTACAATGCTGAAAGTCGGCGTGGGGCGCCCCATTAGCCTGTGAGATGGCGTCAGTAGCGGACTGATGTGCGAATGGGGCCAAAGGCAGCGCAACAATATTTTCTGAAGAGAAGACACCAAAAGGTGCTGACATTCCAAGATCCGGATGGCACCGAGGTGGTGTCTAGCAAGCTATGCAGTTGAGTTGTGTGCTCACTTGCGGCGAATAGGTCGAAGGCAGCATAACAATGTTTTCTGAATAGAAGACACCACAAGGCGTTGAGATTCGGTTACCACCGAGGTGATGTCTAGCAAGTTGCCGCACTGGTGTGGCCATCCTACAATACTGCTCCGAATAACGGCGTGGGGTGCCCGAAGGGGGGGGGAGCCGGCGTGAATGGGCCTTCCTAGGTGGAGGCTCGTCTGCTGTAGTGGGGCGCCCCTTTACCGTTTCAGTTGCCATTCAGCTGAGTTTCGGCTGCCCTTGATGCTACAGCGACAGGCGGCTGCAAGAGGACTCTCAAAATGGCGGCCTGTTCTTTGGATTTGGGCCTGGTCCACTAAAATGGCCCTGGGACACCTTAGAACTCGGACGCTCGATTTTTTTTCCCTTTCCTGTACATGCAAAAAAAGGTAAATGCCCGGTACGTTACACGCTTCATCTGCCACTATGAACTCTCCAGAGGAACCGAAAAAAAATATAGTTGTGGTAACTATACCATGCATCGTCATATGGAGAGGTGGCACCAATTAATTATAGTGCTGCATAAAAGAGAGATTTGGAGGAGAACCCCTGACCTGCTAGTACATTCATCAAAGAAGTGGCACTGAGAGCTTCAGAGGCAAGGGAAACGGTCCCAAATATTTAGAAGAACTTTGGAAAGATTAAAATGACATGTTTAGATTGTGGCAAATTAATTTCATGTGGACAGATGAGTGTTACTCTAATAAATACAGCATATGAACATCATCATAGTCGATGGTTGGTAGAGACATTTTGAATATATCCTGGACCTGCCCGTCCTCGCCCAAAATGGCGCCGGAATAAATGGGACTCGTAACTCCTTGTTGTGTACTGGTTGCAGAACCTTGAAATCACGAGATACGTATGCAGTTTTGAAGCACATGGCGGGCGGGGACGAGAATTGATTGAATATTTCGACATCCCTATTGATATTAAGTTTGATGTGTTATTGATTACTGTACTGTTGAAAGTTCGAATTAACGTCACCCATGGTACTTGCCCGCAAATGTATATCTAGATAATTTTATTGTAACTGGCCCTGTCGTATTTTAATTATAAAATGTACGTCCACCGATTCCGTAACTGTTAGACACCTTAGTTCTTGCAACCTAATGGCCCGCCCGTTACGTTCCTCTACAGTGTAAATGTCTATTCATCATATACGATTACAGTTTGCTCTGTGGCAGGCCCACGTGGTTATAGGCTCGTATTTGTATAATGAAATTTTCACAATAAAGGTTTTTAAAAGAAAACATGGTAGTAGTATATACATTGGTAAAGTTTTTAATAATAGTGACTGTTTTAGAATCATTAAAAGGCAAGTGAAATAAAGCAGACCAATTACATGAAGGGTAAAAGGTATAATACGAAGGAACGCAGTAAAGATAAATGGTCAAGGGCTGTTGTGTTTTCTATTCCTGCAACATAAAGTGATCGATAAGAATCTCATATTCAGGCGTATCGGCGACTAAGACAGCAGGTCGACCCTCTTTTGCTCAACGGCTCCGTCATGGGACGAAGAAACGCTCTTTTTCTCGAAAAAAGAATATATTTTACTTGCAGGACAGTTGTAAAATTTCCGGGAAAGTACATTAGCCTGGAACATTATAACATATATTTAAGAAAAAATAATGTTCGGAAGTAATGAAAAGCGTAATTTTTAGGTCATATGACCAAGCCTTTCATCATTACAATAAGAAAAGTAAAATGAACCAATGAAAAGTTTTATTAACAAGTCACATGACTTGTTATGCTTACGTTACGCGCTGCGCGCCCCGGATGACTTCCGGATGCGCTAACGCGGCGCGTCATATGACGCATTACGCAACAACGCAGGTACCGAATATAGTCAAAATGTCTCCACCAACCAGCGGTCGGAACACAACCCCTTTCAGCAGGCTAAATAGTTCTGTTAAATGACAACAGAAGGGACAGGCAACAAGAACCATCAGTCAAAGAGGGGAGGGCTAGTTCTTCTCTACCGGGTTACATTGGGGCGCTACCGGAACTGATCGAATTGGTAGTCTACAGTGTTTCTGGATGTTTCAGACTGAAGCTGGGGTTAGCATGAGAGCAGCACCATTTCGTAGCTCCGTCGTGGTCATTCCGCAACCAATCATGGCAGCCGTTCTTTATCGTTATTTTGGGCGGGGTGGGTGGCGGAGCCGAGCTGTTTTGCAGCCATCATTGTGTGGAGTTCAGTTCATCTCACTAGTTTTGTATTTGTCATGAGGGGTTTTTCCTAATGTTTCTATTTTAGCGAGGTCAAAAAGAGATCCCATTAGTGGCCTACTGATTTTGCTCGATTCCTTTTCTTTTTTTTTACACGATTTTTCGTTATCTGCAAAGACTAAACAGAGTATTGCGACTCTGTGTTTGTTTGTAAATAGAGAATGAACCAAAGAGAACTAATTCTAAAACAGTAAATACTTGGATAACAATCAATCAAATGGAGAGAGAAGCAGGCACGACGGATTACAACGGGGGCAAAGGCCTGCGTTAACTACCTTTCACTATCTGCAAAGAGAGAGTACTCCTAATAGAAATGAGGGGGGGGGGGCACCATTCAAAGCAGATCAGTGTGCATAAACACGAAAATGTTTTCACTTACCAAGTACTTGACATTCGACAGCTTATGATATTTGCTATTAAAAAACCATTGAAATTCACTGAAAAAACCATAGGTTATAGACCATATATAGTTAGGAATTAGCATTTACAAAACCTTGAAAATTCACTGAAAAAACCATAGGTTATAGACCATATATAGTTAGGAATTAGCATTTAAAAAACCTTATTTTACTCACACAAAACCATTGAAATTCCATATATAGTTAGTTGCACTAACTATATATCGCGCACCCGCAATCCACTGCTGATCATGTCACATATTACATCATTCATGACATGGTCAGTGACATCACTGATGACATCACTGATGACATCTCAAATGACATCACTGATGACATCTCATTTGACATCATTCTTGTGCTAATACGATAAACCTCTTCAGACTCTAATATAACCTTAGATACACTCAGTGTATACAGACACTCACACACTGCCACTCATCCATGGAGTTACTCACACACCCAGTCAGTCATGCAAAGAAACAATCTCACCTCCATTTCTTCAACTATACAGTTAAACACACCTTACTTATTGAAACATATACTAACACATATTTACTCTCTTATACAATCCCTGATACAAGTTCACAATGATCGATACAACCACTCACTCATTCAGTGGCTCTCATGCACAGTTATTTATATATGCCAACTCTCACATGTACTGTGTTTTACATATGTACTTACTATGACATGTAGCATTGAGATATCCATTCACTCATCAATACACTCATGCACACAGTCAACTGCCCATGTAGCTGTTTCCACATGCACTCTTGAACCCATACACCTAGTGAATAAACTGCTCACACATCTATGCATAGAGTCACACACCTTCCAGCCACCCCCACACAAACTCAATCTCCCATAGAAATACTTGGGCAACCAATTAATAACACATATAGCCTCTCGTATAGCTAATGATCAACACATGCAGCAGTTTACAGAACAACAGACATAATGATGCACAAATTAAGACAGTTTAGTCACTAACCCATGCATTCAGTGAGACACATTTAATCACTCACTCATACAGTCAGTCACGCACCTACTAAATCCTTCATCCAGACACTTATACATCCACTCATTCTTCAATATGTAAGACATATTTTAACTTTACAGAAACATACAGTCACTGGATGTTGTCATCAGTGATGTCATTTGAGATGTCATCAGTGATGTCATCAGTGATGTCACTGACCATGTCATGAATGATGTAATATGTGACATGATCAGCAGTGGATTGCGGGTGCGCGATATATAGTTAGTGCAACTAACTATATATGGAATTTCAATGGTTTTGTGTGAGTAAAATAAGGTTTTTTAAATGCGAATTCCTAACTATATATGGTCTATAACCTATGGTTTTTTCAGTGAATTTTCAAGGTTTTGTAAATGCTAATTCCTAACTATATATGGTCTATAACCTATGTTTTTTTCAGTGAATATATATATATATAACATTTCTATGGCAAAATGAAACCCCTCATTTTGTTCTTTTTCAAATTAAATGTATTAAGTGTTACCACTTTATTCCAATCAAGATGACTACAGGTGTGCCATACTTTTGTCATAAGTAAGACTGTTAGCGTTCTAGTTGTTCTTTAGAACACTCTGGGACATTCTGTCATTGGGCTATAGTTGGGCTACATCTGGCTGATATTTGGGCTACATTTGTTTTTTTTTGTCTCTGTGGCCATCTTTGGGCTACATTGGGCTACATTGGGCTACATTGGGCTACATTGGGCTACATTTGGGCTCTAACATATATATAGCCCAATGTAGCCCAATATATATTTTTCAAAGTTAATTTTCGTAAAAACCACTGGAGCATATATCTTGAGACATAGCAAAGGCACATCGGGCTACCAGTCCCTACAATTTTGCCAAGTTTTGTGGAAATCCATTCAGCCGTTCGAGCTAAAAGTGAGTCCAACCGCCCTATGGAAAACTCAATGTTAAAAACATGTTTTGGGACCCCCCTATTTTCTCGGCCCCCGCTTGACGAAACCCCCCCAAACTTTCAGGGGACGCTCAGAAACAAAATGTGCCATTTTCCTGAAAATTTCAGCCAATTCCGTCCATCAACGCCAAAGTTATTCAACATAGAATGTTCAGAAATCCCTATTCGAAAAAATCCTAACTATATATACCTACTGGCGACTGCCAGTAGGTAATATATATATATATATATATATATATATATATATATATATATATATATATATATATATATATATATATTACCTACTGGCGGTCGCCAGTAGGTAGTTATAGTTAGGACCTAGTTTCCATAGGAAATCCTCAACATTCTATTTGGATTAACTTTGGCTCTGGTGGATGAATCTTTGCGAATTTCTCAAAGAAGATGGGTCGGTCCGCTGCGCTCCTTCCCGGAAAGTTCGGGGGGTATTAGTGAAGCAGGGGCTGAGATAAAAGGGGGGTCCCAAAACGTGTTTTCTCCATGTTATTTTCCATAGGACGTTTAGACACGGCTACAGGTCGAACGGCTGAATGGGTTTATAAGAAATTTGGCAAAACTGTAGAGTCCGGCTCGCAGATTACGCTTTTTTTAGAATGGTGTAAATCCGTTCAGTAGTTGCTGAGAAAATTAAAGTTAAAGTCAATTATATATCTGTAAGCGCGCACGGGTGCGCGCACTCAAGCGGCTGCGCGCGAGCGAAATTTCTTTTTTTGCTGCGTGACGTGTGTTAACGTTCGATTCAAAGGAAATCAGGAATTGTTGACCGCCATTTTGTCACTGCGAGTAAATATATTGTTCATTTGAAAGCATTGGAACATGGAAAGGGGAGAAGGTAGAGATTGTTTTGCTGCGTAGGTTTTCTCAGGGTGTGCAGTAAGGTCCTTAAAGGCGAAAATATATATATATATATATTTTTTTAAGTTGCGGGGTGCGCGCACTCGGGCGCGCACACTTATTTAGAAGAGTGTGAAAATGGAGATAAATCAGAAGTTTGGGGAGAAGAAAAAGGGGAGATAAACCCCCTTTATAATATGCTCCTGGAGCTGTTTTTGGTACAATGAGTTAGTTCTGAAAAAAACTTTTTTTGTTGTTGTTTTTTTAAAACAAGTGTTATGTTGTTTTTGATTTTGGACCAGGGCACCGCAGGACGTGTCTTTAGGTCAAGCCCTCAAGTATGGCACCGAACATCCAGGACTTATGCCATTTGTGGAAGGCAGTGACATCGAAGAATCTCAGGGACCAAGCATATCCAGAGTCCTCCCCGGGGTATTTGCACAACGGTCCTCCACCCCTAGGCCGCCAGCTATGCTACCTTGACAGGAACAGTGTCATGCAGTTTTTGGATTTTTTTAACTTGCAACAACATTTTCATGTGTGACACAGGATCAAATTGAAATGAAGAAATGTATCTTTTCTCGGGCATTTATGACTCTCAATTTTTAGTTTAGTAAGAATGAGGCTCTGCTCTCCGTACAGAAGAATTTCTCTACACTCGTTGCATTTCATGTGCACCTTTGCAAGATATGGTCTCAAGTCCATCACATCACTCGATGGAGATACAGGTCGTCCACCAGAAGATGTGCTGGCCACCTCTGATGGTAATAGCGTGGCCAGGGCTCTTGTCGATGCCTGTGCAAATTCCACAGGGTGCACTTGTTTGACATGCCGCACCATGGTATGTATGGAAAAGGAATATTTTTTTCTTGGATTTCCTCTTGAGAGAACCGAATTGCATATCGTGCAGGTAACTTTTGGCGCATTCACTTTCTTTTGTTCTTCAGGATAAGTGAAAAATTGCCAAATAAAAGATTCCTTTTTTCTTTTTAAAGGTAGTCGCTCATTTCCTTCAGATTCGGAAGATGAATGCGGGGCGGCAGCCATTTCAGCAAAGTCTTCCGAAGGGTGTTGAAGTTGTTCTCTTTTGAGAGTAGAAAAGATAGTGAGAGAAGTGGGTGGAGTGCTCCATGTAAATTGCAGAATAGAAACTACTAAGAACCAATTGGAAGTGTTGTTTTCAAGTCACATGACTTCACATGCGCGTCTCAGGACGTGTACGCGGTGATAGTATCTGGTCACGTACGCCATTTGGAAGTAGCGGTCTAATTCAGCGAAGTTTCAAAACGTGAAAAGGAGTAAATCCAAACATATCCGGATTTAATATATCTTCTGAGCTCGATTCAAGCATACAATTGTTAAAGTATAAAACCTTTTATATATTTTTTTTAAATACCAAGGTGTGTACATTCGGTCACACACGAAAGTTTAAAAAGACATTCGGCTCCATTTAATGAAAATGTTCATAATATTAAAAAAGAAGCCTAGGTTTAGTCTCTTTGACGTATTATAAGTTCTTTGATGGGTCTATGAAGAAATTTAATAAGTTCAGATTGCAAAGTTTTCACGAAATATATAGGCGGGTGCGCGCAGTCGGTCGCGCACGAAAGCCTGGAAATGCGCTATCCATTTTATTGAGAACTGTTGCCGAGAGTGCGCACACCGGGTCGTGCACGAAAGTTTAGAAAGGCTATTTTTATTTACAGGCAAATTTTAATGCGTTGAAAAAAAGGCAAGGTACAGACTTTCTAATTCTGTATCGCTTTACAAGGAGTCTCTATGCAACTTGAACAGTGAAGAAAACGGCTTGTTTCCGAAAAAAATATTGCCAGAACTTTATTGAAAAAAGTATAGGTTGTATACACGAGATATTTCTGAATTAGCATTTTAAAAACCAATGAAATTCACTGATAAAAACCATAGGTTTTACACACATTATAGTTAGGAAGTAGCATTTACAAAACCTATGAAATTCACTGAAAAAACCATAGGTTTGACACCAGTTATAGTTAGCTGGAAATTTTACTGATATAAAACCAATGAAATTCCACGTTATAGTTAGTTGGACTCACTATAACTTGCGCGTGTAATGCACTGCTGATGACGTCACATATTACATCACTCATGACATCACTGATGACACCATCCAGTGAATGTGTGTCTTTCTGAAAAATAAATATGTGTTATATATGTATATATTATTGAATATCTTAGTGAATACATATATTAGTGAGTAATGCTTAAATATTTAAATATATGTATTAGTGTTTCACTTTGTGTATAAGTGGCTGCGTGGGTTGATGAGTAGGTACATGTGTATGTATATAGGTTATTAGATGTTTTTCTTAGTATCAGTATGAGTGTTTGCATGCTTTGGTGGGAGTATTACTTAGTACATAGATGCAAGAATGACTGAGTCTCTGTTTGTATGTGTTTTGAAGACAGCATATGTGCAGGACTGTATGGGTGCATGAGTGTGTATATGTCTATGTCTGTGTTAGTGAGTGAATGACTGTCTTATTAGTGTCTTTATCAGTAACTACATATGTTTTAATCTAGTATATGTGAATATTGATGTATATAAGTGAGTATATGTGAGAGTGAGGGATTGTAAGAGTTCCTGTTTAGATTAGTATGTGTTTCTATAAGTGATTTTTTAAGAGAGTAAGTATGTGTAAGTTCCTTAGAAGTAAAGTGGTAGTGTGTGTATAGCTGTTTATGCAAATAAATGGATGTTCAATAGTTTATTTGCATGTGTGAGTATGTGTGTGAATAACTTTTGGATGACTGTCGGTGTGTAACAGGATGTGTAGGTGTATCACTACATATGATTAGTGAATATATGTATGAGTGACTATATAGAACTGTTGGTGAATTAGTGCATGTGTATATAGATGGTGGAATTATTGAATTGGTTGTTGTAACTGGTATGGGTATCTCCATTTTTTTGAAAATTTTAGTTTCTATTTTTGAATATGTGTTTCAAGGGTTAGATTACAGTGAAAGGAGGTCTGTCACTGTGTCACAAGGATGGTGTCATCAGTGATGTCATGAGTGATGTAATATGTGACGTCATCAGCAGTGCATTACACGCGCAAGTTATAGTGAGTCCAACTAACTATAACGTGGAATTTCATTGGTTTTATATCAGTAAAATTTCCAGCTAACTTTAACTGGTGTCAAACCTATGGTTTTTTCAGTGAATTTCATAGGTTTTGTAAATGCTACTTCCTAACTATAACGTGTGTAAAACCTATGGTTTTTTCAGTGAATATATATATATATATATATATACTAGCAACCCGTCCCGACATTGTCCAGGTATGAAATAGAATGTGTGTAATGTGTGTATTCAGATACGGTCATTCGCATGCTCCCCCGCTTGAGGCCCAGCTGCAGCCCTGGTTGATGTTAGCAGGCGCGTGTCCCCCCACTTGAGGCCCAGCTGCAGCCCTGGTTCATGTTAGCAGGTGTATGTAATTAGTGTAGTCATCCGCCGCCTGCGCCCGGCTACAGCCCTGGCTGATGTTAGCAGGCGCTTGTAATTTGGTTTAATATGATTGTTCAGTAACAGCGCGTATGAGAAGCTGCAGTAATTGTCCCAGCAGACACGCTCAGTCGCGTGTGCCCCCGCTTGAGGGCCAGCGGCGACCGTCTAACAATTAGAATTGTGTGAGTCTTGAATGATTGTTTCCAGCTGTTCTTATTTTCTTACGACCTACACTGACGCTCTTCGGCCGGAGTGTTTTTTAGATGCACCCAGGCCAAGCCACACACTGCATTTGTCACACCCCAGCGTGCCCCTTGATGCGGCACAATTGCGTAATTGGCGCTTCACATGGCATGAAGGGCGGACACACGCCCACAGTGTGGACACACGCCCACAGGGTTTGTCACGGCCCCAGCGTGCCCCTTGATGCGGCGCAATTACGACTCACATGGCATGAAGGGCGGAACATACCGCACGCCCCAGCACATGCCCACAGCAGAACGCAGACACGCCCACAAGGGACTACTTTGCTGGCACGGTTCTTTTACCTTTTAAATGTATAAGGTGGCCGTCTGCATAGCCTCTGTCCTTCCGCTGCAACTACCCTTTCCAAAGCTGTATTGGGTGTTGTGATTGGTGCTGTGGTTACTGAGATTACCCGCCTCAAAGCTTTGGGCTCTCTCTTTATAATACTAGTATGGATAAGCGAAAGTATGTCTGTCTGTCTGTTTGTCCTTTATGCATTACTACACCATTCATCCGATCGCCATGAAACTTTGGGAAGTTGTTGAGTATAATCCCGCGAAGGTTTCTGGCATAAATTCTTTTAAATATCGCCCCCCAGGGACCTCATAATCTTTCAAATACTGATGTACGCAGAAGACGGAAAAACAAAAAATCGTGTATCCACAAGCACTCTAATAAATAAATTGAATTTAATCACCATTCATCTGATCGCCAGGGAACTTTGAGAAGTTGTTGAGTACACTCCCGCGAAGGTTTCTGGCATAATTTGTTTTTATATATCGGCCCCCCAGGGCCCTCATAATCTTTAGAATACTGATGTACGCATCAGAAGGAAAAACAAAAAATCGTGTATCCACAAGCACTCGAATAAATAAATAGAATTAAAACAACACTTTGAAATGTTTTCCATATTAAAATGAATAAGTTCCAATAAAAAAGACACAATGTAAATTGAATGTTATCATGAGGAGTTTCCTTGAATTCCTCTCTTTGGAGATCGCAGCAACGCGCAACGGGTAAGCTAGTATATATATATATATATATATTCACAAATCCGGCTCAGTTTCCCAGTCCAATGGCGCTCCTTGTACCGGTGCACGACTCCCAAGCAGAGCCCCGCTTGTATTTATTGCACAAATCTTCTTTTAAGGGAAGAACGAGTCGGCACTCACAAAGTTTATCCCAATCCTCTTTATTCTCTTGTGATCACTCCAGCACAGCAAAAAACAAACCAACGCGTTTCGCAACGAACTGTCGCTATATTCACCATAGGTTTCACTGATACAGATATTTATATATTTAAACATTACTTGCTAATACATGTATTCACTAAGATACACTTAATAAGTCAGTTATGCAATAATTTTTACAAAAAAAATCCATTTAGACACTTATTTACCCATTTATTTTTCCGGCCTTGCAAGCAAAAAGACCGCCCCTGATTTCCTACAATATCTACTCACATTTGACCTCCTAATATTACAAGAAACCTGGGAAGACAAAGGATTCGATCTTCACGGGTTCACGTCCTGTTCCACACAGGCAAACAAAAATTCAATCTTTGGTCGTAGATCGGGAGGGATGACGGTCCTCGCATCCATATCAACAATAGGCAAAATCGAGGCAATGGACTTTCACATTTCTCCACCAAGTGTCATCCAAGTGGTAAAGCTCTCACTTGGGCTAACAATGCAGCCCCAAGAAACAATCATATTCAACACCTATGTTCATCCCAAACAGAAACATAAGGCGGTAGAAGAGCTGGTGAAAGTTTTAGAAAAAATAAGGGAAGCCAGTCTGACTGATCTATTCTTGATGGCCGGTGACTTCAACACGCTTCTCATCAGCAAAGATCAAGACAGCGACCTCATTCAAGAACTAAACACAGCATGGGGCGTGCCGCCTCAAGGCTCCACAAAAAAGAATACTCGAACGAAGCTCTCGAAAAAATTCCTTTCCCATTTGGAACAACTCAATCTAAGGGCCTTAAACGATCGCTACGCCGACGACGACCCTCCAGTAGCCAGCTTCCACTCTAACTTGCACTCCTCGCTCCTCGACTACATCTTTGTTTCTCTGAACATGTTTTGTTGGGTTTCTTCCTTCAAAATTGGAGCGAGCGACTTCAGCGACCACCTGCCCCTAGTGGCTGAAATAAGACCCAGCTCTAAACTGGACATTGCGCCCTTTACTGGCCCAGTTACAGATGTTAGTTCAAACTTAAAGCGGCTACGGTGCAACTCCGGCAACATTGACTCCATCAGCCTCACCGCGAAAACCCTTTTTTCTCAATTCTCTGGGTTCTCCACCAAGCTGACGGACGTCTGGCAAAACTTCTGCGACGCCATGATGGGGAAAATGATAGGTATGGCGTCCAAAAACCCAGGACAAATAAAGGGGTCTTCGATCGGGAAACACTTAAACATGGACATGAAAGGAAAAAAACGAATAATAAATCAAACCTTGAGACTAATGAGAAAGGATCAGGCAAACTGTAGCTTGCAAACAGTTCTCCGGGAAGCTAAAAAACAGCTTAAACGGATGAAATGGGAAAGTCAAAAGCAAAGAAAGGACGATTTCTAGATAAAACTTGTCCACGAGGGGAAGCAGAAAAACAGCTCCAGGTTTTGGCAAATGGTAAAAAGATTGCAGAACCCCGACCATTTAGGGCAAAATTCTCATATATCTGAGGAAGTATGGACAAAATACCTATCATCACACTTCAATGATAATGACGCTATAGGTGTCACGGCAACAATGTCTCCTGGCTTAACACCTCTAAGGCCTGGAAACGAGAAACAACTCAAATACCACGAGATCGCGAGCATACAGGGAACATGGGAGGGTGATGGAATAAGGCCAACGAAATCTGACTATCCAAAAGAGGAAGAAAGTCTAGCAAAGGACGCTGAGCAAGAGCGGATGAAAATTATCCCAGCATACATCAGTCGGCAAATAAAAAAAAGGAGACCTAATGGAGCGCCAGGGCCAAATGGAATACCATCTATGCTGTATAAATCAGATGCAGATTTTTGGAGTGCATCTCTGGCCCCAATATTCACCAACATAAGCTCCACTTTGACGCTTCCTGACTCATGGTATGGGTCCGTCATAAGTCCTATTTACAAACATGGGAACAAGAGCCATCCAAATAGTTATCGTCTCATTGCCTTGCTTGACGTTGAAGCAAAACACTTTGCAGGACTTATCCTAGAGGAATTATCATCATGGGCCTCCAAAAATGCCATCATTCCCTTCAATCAAACGGGTTTCTGCAAAGGTCAAGGGACCATCACCAACATCATGGCTCTGTCCCTTGTGATGAGTGCAGCAAAAGCCGCTAAGTCACCCTTATTCCTTACATTTATTGATAATTCTGCAGCTTTCGATGACGTCGATCGCAACAAACTTTGGCTGAAACTTTACAACTGGGGCATTTCGAAGCGCCTCCTAGATGTTTTAATACTGCTCCACTCCAATACTAGGATTAAAATCAAGCTTGGGGCTGGCACACACGTCTCGAAGCCGATCAGGACGACTAAGGGATTAAAACAGGGTTGCCTTCTAGCGCCCATCCTATTTAATCTCTTTTTAGCGGATCTGCCTGCAGAATTAGAGAAATGCCGTAATCACGCACCCAAGTTAGGGAACATCACTCTCTCAAATCTGTTGTATGCTGACGACCTTGTGTTGATAAGCCGCTCCCAAGTAGGCCTACAGCACCTCCTGAACGCAACCAATGCCTTCTCAGCAATTAACGGCCTTCAAATAAACCTTCATAAGTCAAAATCCATGATGGTCATTTTTAGGAAAAAACTGAATCCTTGTTGGTACCTGAATGGAGAAAAACTTGACAGGGTAGCCTCATATAAATATCTGGGTGTCCTCTTGGATTCAAACAACAACTCTAGATCTCAACTCCATTCCATCCGAGGGAAAGCCACAATGACCTACCTGGCATTAAAATCTTTAAAGGCAAAACTCCCTGATCTCACACTAAAACCCTTTCTTGAAATATTGCGTGCGAAACTACAACCAACTCTCACGTATGGGAGTGAATCACTTCATGGGAAGGATGCCGAACTGCTGAACACGGTCATAGCCAACTCCTATAGGGCCATTTTCAACCTTCCTACATATGTCTCCCCTGCCCAGATTCATTTGGAATTCGTCATCATCAAACAAACTCTAGAAAGGCGGAGTGCGTACGTAGCAACCTGGCGCAAAATCCGTAATGCAGAAGCCGACTCCCTAAACGCCAACATATGGTCTGAGCTACTACGGAATCGCACGTCGCCGCATAGAGTTTATCTTTTTGAATCAATTGAAGTCCTAGGTTTGTCTGACACCTGGGAAACGTCTACAGACCTCCAGTCATTTAAAAAACTGGCTAAAAAATCAGCATGCATCATCTCTGCGATTGAAGACAAGAAAGTCTTAGAAAACAGAGCGCACGGATGGACAACCCTGGGTGGCTATGGTAAAACACAGCCACAAGCATACCTTAACATCGGGATGAAAATACAAGTCAAAGAAAAGTTCTTAAAACTGCGCCTCGGTGTAATCCCGATATTGCCACATCTTCCCCCCTAGGTGAGACCTCCCGCTTTGCAACAATGTCGCCTGTGCAAGTCTGGCACAGAGGATATTGTCCACGTGATATGTATATGCCCTAGACTGAGGGACCTGAGGCGCAATCTCCTGCTTCCATCTTTTAAGTCACATGCTGTACGGACCTGTAGGCAGGCAGTTATACTATGCTTTACTTCTAGCAACACAAAATTTAACTGCCAGGTCGTGAAGTTCTTTAACTCATTAAAAAAAAGACTTGACATCGTTTGAAGTTCTTCACTAGCACCTGAGGACAAATTTGACCTGCTCACAGCAATGCAGTCTTCTTTTTTATCCTAATTACAGTTTGGTTTTTAATGTTGCTACTGGTATTTTATATTTTTGTAAAGATTTTAATTAATCATGCACAAATAAAAATATTACCTTACCTTACCATTTATTTTTCCATCGACCTTTAGATATACATATATAAAAAATATTTATTTTTCAGAAAGACACACATTCACTGGATGATGTCATCAGTGATGTCATCAGTGAAGTCATTTGAGATGTCATCAGTGATGTCAAGAGTGATGTCACTGACCACGTCCTAAGTGATGTAATATGTGACGTCATCAGCGCATGAGTTATAGTTAGCTGGACTAACTATAACGGGGGAATTTCAATGGTTTTGTATGAGTGAAATGTCCAGCTAACTATAACGTGTGAAACCTATGGCTTTTTCTGTGATTTCTAAGGTTTTTTAAATGCTAATTCCTAACTATAACGTGGCTGAAACCTATAGTTGTTTCAGTGAATTTCTAAGGTTTTTTAAATGCTAATTCCTAACTATAACGTGGCTGAAACCTATTGTTTTTTCAGTGAATTTCAAAGGTTTTGTAAATGATAATTTTTAAATGTATTAATGATTTACTACATTGTTTTAAAGTATTTATATTTAGATATTTTATTTTTTAAATTACATTACATATTTTTAATATAAATTGAAAAAAAATGTTTCTAAAAATTATGAAATTTTAATATTTTTATTTTTTATTTTATATTTTTTTAATTTATATATAGTTTACATAGCAGGAAGGAAATTCAAGTTACTGGTAAGTACGATTAAAATTACTTTTCAGGGACAGTAGTGAGCTGAAAGATGCAGCACTGAGGTCTCTCCGGATAACAGGTGAATACATCGGAATTCGTAGTTTGACTGATTTTAAAGGAATTTTTTAAACTTCCAAAACTCCACACTGAGAAGATTTTCGAAGTGAAAGCAGTTAATGTTAGCCGATGGAAGGAAATTCAAGTTACTGTAAGTATGGTTAGAGTTATTTTTCAGGATCAGTAGTGAGCTGAAAGATGCAGCACTGATGTATCTCCTGATAACAGGTGAGTAAATCAGAATTTGTAGTTCGGCTGATTTTAGAGGAATTTTTTAAAGTTCTAAAATTCCACACTTAGAAGAATTTCCAAGTGAAACCAGTTAATGATAGCCTATGGAAGGAAATTCAAGTTACTATAAGTACGGTTAGAATTAGTTTTCAGGATCAGTAGTGGGCTAAAAGATGCAGCCCTGAGGTATCTCCTAATAACAGGTGAGTAAATCAGAATTTGTAGTTCGGCTGATTTTAGAGGAATTTTTTAAAGTTCCAAAATTCCACACTTAGAAGAATTTCCAAGTGAAACCAGTTAATGTTAGTCTACGGAAGGAAATTCAAGTTACTATAAGTACGGTTAGAATTACTTTTCAGGATCAGTAGTGGGCTGAAAGATTCAGCACTGAGGTCTCTCCTGATAACAGGTGAGTAAATCGGAATTCGTTGTTCGGCTGATTTTAGAGGAATATTTGTACGTTTCAAAAATAGACAGAAACGTTTCTGGTGAAAACCACACAATAGATTCCTATGGAAGGAAATACAAGTTACTGGTAAGTACGCTTCGATTTACTTTTCAGGGTCCGTACTGGGCTCAAAGATGCAGTACTGACTTCTCTCGTGATAACAGGTGAGTAAATCAGAATTCGTAGTTCTGCTGATTTTAGAGGAATATTGTGCTCAATAGTGAAGGAAGAGGACGGGGCCTGAGGTGACATGTGTGTAAACATGCCCTGTAGCACGTTTTAGGTTGGGGAATTAATTCCTCTTCAATCCTGAGGACCCCTGTGAGCCAACTAGCCCACCAGGTATCTCCAGTATGCACCAGGGAGCTGCGTTGCAGAGAGGTTTTCAGAGGTCAAGCCCTTTTTGTGCAACGCAGCTCTGTGGCGCTTATTGGAGGTACCTGTTGGACCAGTTGGCCCCAAACAGACCTCTGGATTGAACAGGAATTAATTCCCCAACTTAAAACGCACCACAGGGCATGTTTGCACACATATCACCTCAAGCCCCGTGCCCTACCTTCACCTCTGTGCAAACGCACCCCGTATCGCGTTCTAAGTTGGGGCATTTAGTCCCCCTGCATACTGGGGGTGCATGGGGGCCAACTAGCCCACCAGGAACCTCCAGTATGAGCCAAGGGGCTGCGTTGCAGACAGGTGTAAAAAGGGGCGTGGTTTCATTACACCTCTATGCAACACAGCCCCCTGGTGCGTTTGCAGAGGGGGAACTAATTCCCCTTGCATACTGGGGGTCCCTGGGGACCAACTAGCCCACCAGGAACCTCCAGTATGCACCAGGGGGCTGCCTTGCAGAAAGGTGTAATGAGGTCATGCCCCTTTTTACACCTCTCTGCAACGGAGCCCCCTGGCGCATTTGCAGAAGGAGAACTAATTCCCCTTGCATACTGGTGGTCCCTGGGGGCCAACTAGCCGACCAGAAACCTCCAGAATGTGCCTGGGGGCTGCGTTGTAGAGAGGTGTAATGAGGACACGCCCCTTTTTACAACTCTCTGCAAAGAAGCCCCCTGGCGCGTTCGCAGAGGGGGAACTAATTTCCCTTGCATACTGGGGGATCCCTGGGGGCCAACTAACCCACCAGGAACCTCAATTATGCGCCAGGCGGCTGCGTTGCAGAGAGGTGTAATGAGGCCACGTCCCTTTTTACAACACTCCTCAACGCACCTCCGTGGCGCTTGCTGGAGGTACCTGGTGGGCTAGTAGGCCCCCAGGGACCCCCAGTTTTCAAGGGGAATTACTTCCCCCTCTGCAAACGTGCCAGGGGGCGCGTTTGCAGAGTGGTGCAGGGAGGGGGTGGGGCTTGAGGTGACAGATTGCACCACTCTGTAAACATGCCCCCTTGCGCATTTGCAGAGGGTGAACTAATTCCCCTTGAATACTGGGGGTCCTCGGGGACCAACTAGCCCACCAGGAACCTCCAGTATGCGCCAGGGGGCTGCGTCGCAGAGAGGTGTAAAAAGGGACGTGGCCTCTTTACACGTCTCTGCAAGGCAGCCCCCTAGCATGTTTGCAGAGGGGGAACTAATTCCCCTTGCATACTGAGGATGCCTGGGGACCAACTAGCCCACCAGAAACCTCCAGTATGCGCCAGGGGGCTGCGCTGCAGAGAGGTGTAATGAGGCCACGTCCCTTTTTACAACACTCTACAACGCAGCTCTGTGGCGCTTGCTGGAGGTACCTGGTGGGCTAGTTGGCCCCCAGGGAACCCCCAGTATTCAAGGGGAATTACTTCCCCCTCTGCAAACGTGCCAGGGGGCACGTTTGCAGAGTGGTGCAGGGAGGGAGTGGGGCTTGAGGTGACGGATTGCACCACTCTGCAAACGTGCCCCCTTGCGCATTTGCAGATGGTGAACTAATTCCCCTTGAATACTGGGGGTCCCCGGGGACCAACTAGCCCACCAGGAACCTCCAGTAGGCGCCAGGGGGCTGCGTTGCAGAGAGGTGTAAAAAGGGGCATGGCCTCTTCACACATCTCTGCAAGGCAGCCCCCTGGCGCGTTTGCAGAGGGGGAACTAATTCCCCTTGAATACTGGGGGTCCCTGGTGGCCAACTTGCCCACCTGGAACCTCCAGTATGCGCCAGGGGGCTGCGTTGCAGAGAGGTGTAATGAGGCCACGTCCCTTTTTACAACACTCTACAACGCAGCTCCGTGGCGCTTGCTGAAGGTACCTGGTGGGCTAGGTGGCCCCCAGGGAACCCCAGTATTCAAGGGGAATTACTTCCCCCTCTGCAAACACGCCAGAAACAAGCATCCTGGTACTAGTTTGAGGGCTTCACCCTTCATCAGCCTGGGTAGCTTGAATCCAGTGGTGTAGTGAGCACGGGACCCACATAGTGGGCAAAAGAACAATGAATTTAACCCAGATCTTTTGACTGGGGAAGAATGTTTGCATTGTCAGCATTCTGTTCATCATTTGTTTGTTGTAACACTTTTCGCCCTAAGTGGGATGGGTATGCCTAGATGTGGGTCTCTTGCTCACTGTGCCACTGGATTCAAGATAGCCTGGCTGAAGAAGGGTGGCATACCCTGAAACCGGTCCCAAGATGCTTGTTTCCGGTCCATGGAGGACCTGGCCTGGCAGTGCGGTCTGGACTGTTCCCATGCAGCACAGGGTCAAGACTGATTTGAATATGGTGGGTCCAAACTGGCGTGGCATAGTGGGCAAAAGAACATTGGATTTAACCCAGATCTTTTGACTGGGGGAGAATGTTTGCATTGTCAGCATTCTGTTCATCATTTGTTTGCTG
Source organism: Lissotriton helveticus (assembly GCF_964261635.1). NCBI lineage: Eukaryota > Metazoa > Chordata > Amphibia > Caudata > Salamandridae > Lissotriton > Lissotriton helveticus. The sequence continues at coordinate 1,821,446,239 of NC_136059.1, read as the reverse complement.
TAACACTTTTCGCCCTAAGTGGGATGGGTATCCCTAAATGTGGGTCCCTTGCTCACTGTGCCACTGTATTCAAGCTAGCCTGGCTGAAGAAGGGTGGCATACCCTGGAACCGGTCCCAGTTTGCTTGTTTCTGGTCCAGGGAGGATTTGGTCTGACAGTTCGAGCTGGACTGTTCCAATGGGGTGCAGAATCAAGACTGATTTGCACAACGCTGGGTCCAAAATGGGGTGGTGTAGTGGGCAAAAGAACGATGGATTTAACCCAGATCTTTTCACTAGGGGAGAAAGTTTGCATTGCCATCATTCCGTCTATTACTTGTTTGCTGTAACACTTTTCATCCTAAGTGGGATGGGTATGCCCACTGGATTCAAGCTAGCCTGGCTGAAGACGGGAGACATACCCTGAAACTGGTCCCAGGATGCTTGTTTCCGGTCCATTGAGGAACTGACCTGGCAGTTCTGTCTGGACTGTTCCCATGGGGCACAGGGTCAAGACTGATTTGCATATGGCTGGGTCCAAACTGGGTTGGCGTTGTGGGCAAAAGGACAATGGATTTAACCCAGATCTTTTGACTGGGGGAGAATGTTTGCATTGTCAACATTCTGTCCATCATTTGTTTACTGAACACAGTCCCTGAACAGCAGCAGACACGGAGGGGAAGAGGTGGGCAAGGGCTGCTCTGGAAGTGAAGAAGGCCCGCAAAACTAATTTCAGGGTTGCGCTGAGGGGAAAGCACAGCAGCAACAGAGGCAGCAACTGCAGAGTGACTGCATAGCATCTCCTCTCTCAGAGGGAGGCATTGAAGGAGCTATGGGGCAGTGTGTTTCAGAGCAGCCCAGACGGGAGTGTGGGGCTGCAGAAGAGGAAGGCTATATCACTGTACCTAAAGAGGAGTGGTAAGGTATGAGGCCGGCTGAAGTGACTGAGGGTCTCCCTGATGAAGGGGAGCTTTAATAAGAGGAGTAGATATACATTGAGGAGTTCAAGGGGAGTAGAGGAGGGGCTCTGAAAAAAGGCAATCATAAAGCCCATGTGGACAAGGGAAGGCAGATGGTAGACCCCCCATCAGTTGAAACTGAGGATGTCTAAGGGAGGAAAGAAGGCCAGTACCCCCTCCCCGGGAGATAACCCCAAATCCACTTGGGGTCTCCAGGGTATCAGAGCCAGCATCCCTGGCCCAGCTCATGGTATTGAAAGGCACGGGAAGGAAACCTTTAAAAAAGTAATTTGTTAATAAATATCTCAAGATTACAGCCTCCCTTACATCCTTCTTTAAGATACAAAGCAAGGAAACTATGTCTGGAGGAGCTAGTGTGGATTTGAGTGCTCCTCAGTCAATGGAGGAGGGAGGGGTAAGCTGGAGATCCCCTGCCTAACAAAGATGGTTCATGAGCAGACTCCATTATTGAAAGTGAGAGAACCTGATGGAGGGAGCCTACAAATTTCTCAAGGGGCAAACAGATATCAGTGCTTAGCTGACATGGCAGAAGCCGAGGTAGATACTGTGTTGGGGAGGGAGACGGAAAGCTAAAACTTTGTAGGCATTATGATGATGCCATCTGCTCTGCCAGATGCACAACAGAAATGCTCCCTGGCTCTTGGGAAAGGTGGATGCCACTCAGCCTTTGATCAATATGATACCTCCCCTGCAAACCACTTGATGGGTTCTATGTTTTCCAAGTGAACAAAAGACACACAGGGAGTGTGTGAAGGGCTGGACAAATACTTAGACTCACTTGCGCAAAGGGCACAGGTTCTGGAAGATTCTGTTTCAGAACTGAAAGTAAACTCAACATCAGATATGGAGGAAATAAGTGTGTTGAAGACAAGGTGCAAGGAGAGCCAAAACAAGCTGGAAGCATTGCAGAACAGTGCTAGAAGAAAAAATTTAGGTTTGGTAAATTTCCCAGAGAGGAGCAAGAGGGAGGACATCAAGAATTTTACAGTAGCGCTGCTGGCGTCTGGGAAGGGCCAGAGGAAATATTGGCTAAAGACATACAGAGAGTTTACCGAGATCCTTTAAAAAAAAAAAGCAAATTAAAGCAAGGCACGTTACATTTTGGTAAATGTCCTCACTTACACTATGACAAAAGTATACTTAGTAAGGTGCTGAAGATTAACTTTCTGAAGGGTGCTGGTTTCCCATTTAAATATAGATCTGATATTTCCCGCACCACCCTGAATAGGCAATATGAGCTGGGAAAAAGGTTGGAAGATTTTAGGAAGGTGGATGGTAGAGCACAGCTGAGGTTCCCGGCCATTTTAGAGTGCAGTTCAAGAATTAAATGTATAGTATTAGTGAGTGTGAGAAAGCAGACAGCCTGTCATGACAGATTAGAGCAAGCCAGGAGACTTAGCCATACCAATACAACTTAGAGGCTTTGGATTACTTTCCAATCTGATGCTTTGTTTCTATTTTCTTTGTGCATGGCTCTGGCTAGTGTTTTACATTAATATTTTCTTTTGCACTGGTTTAGGTTTAGCGATTCCATGTCACATCCCAATATATTGCCAAATATGGCTTATTTTGCCAGTACGAATTTGAGGAGGGTTCTGCAGGGAGGGGTGATATCGGGTGACATGAAAGGAAAAAATAAAAACATTTGCCCTTGGATTGTACATGATCTCTGAGAAAAGGGTGCGGTACATATAAATAGTAAAAGTTGTCTCGCAATCCAGGAATGGGGGGTAGATATTAATAAAAATCTAATTTTAGCCTTGAATGGTAATGAACTCAGGGTACGAGATACAAGAGACAGAATACTTTGATATTTGAGGGAGTCACCAGCCCAGGTAAAAGTTTTTCAGGAATCCCACTTGACTAAACCCAAGTGTCAAGAGATCTTTAGGTCACAGACATGGGTCCATCAGGCAGTGTGCACTGACCAAACTTGCCATACAAAAGGGGTGGTCATCCTGATAAAAAGGAGGCAGTTATTTTGTTACAGCATTATGGTCAGATAAGAGGGGCAGGTGGGTCATCGTAACATTAAGGACTGTTGATAATTATAACACTCTGGTGGGAAACTATGGGCCGAATGTGGATGACATGGAGCCCATGCAGAATTTGTGACTAGAGCTTGTAGGCAATTCCTACCCACTAATATTGATAGGGGACTATAATGTGGTGATGGATAAATCTTTGGATATGTCAGGTGATAACAGGTCCACATTTTGTACTAAAGTGCAAAAATACATAAAGCTTATGATGAGACAGATGGGCAAGGCAACATTTGGAGAGTTAGGGTAGGTACAAAACGAGGGTAAACATTCGAAAAAATAAAAGAATTCATCAAGGATTGACTACTTTTGGGTTTATCAGGCTATTCAGGAAAATGTTCTTAGAGTAAAACATCTAGCGACTCATTTGTCGGAACACCCTGCGGTGGAGTTAGGTCAAACAAAAAGAAGGTAGACTTTAGGCCACACGTTACTAACAGATCAGGAAGGATTAAGGGGAAGCCGAGAGGGTTTTTGGAGACTAACATTAACCCAGCTCCTCGACATGTAGTTTGGGATGTCTTTAAGGCATTTATGAGGTGTATCCTGATCAGTATCTCTGTACATGAAAATAGAGACTTTAAGAAGGTAGTGGTGGAGTTAGAAGAAGAGATTGTCTTTGTAGATAGGAAACATTTGGAGAAACAGCAATTAAAGGAGCCTAGTGAGGCATTGCTAAGGGAACTACGAGACCGCAAGCTCATGCTGATGACCGTGTTGGAATCAAGGGTGAAGGCCAGATGGGAGGTGAGAAAACTGGCACATTTTGAATACAGTGAAAAGGCAGGGAAGCTTTCAACTTGGAAAACGAAGGCGGACCAAGTGAGGAGTGAGGTGAGGGAGGTGAAGTGTAAGGCCACAGGGAAACTTCTAACCAAGAGTTGGGAGGTTGACGGTGCTTTCCTGAACTTTTTAGGCTCTCTGTATACAGAGGCCCTGAGAGTATCGAAGGAGCAGGTGAAGGGACGGTTAAATAGGCTTCCGGTGACTAGGCTCTCAGAAGAAGATAAAAGAAATGTAGATCAAATGATTGCTCATGGAGAAGTTCAACGGACAACAGATAAAGGCAATAGATAAAGGCAAGAGGGGAAAGATGGCAGGCCTGGATGGGCACCCCAATTTACTCTATAAGGCTTTCAGTGGAAATTAATTCCCCATTTCTGACCCAACTCGTTGGAGGGTTTTTAGAAGAAGGTGCTCCCCTGCCTGAGTCTTGGGAAGAGACCACGATTACTCTGATCCTTAATCCGGATAAGTAAACAACTCGTGGGAGATTTACAAACCTGTCTCTCTCCTTAATTGCAATTATAGGATGTTTGCGAATGTAATAGCTGACAGGCTGAGAAAGGTAATGGAAGGGATTGTACGAGAAGATCAGAAGGGTTTTATGAAAGGGAGGTACATACTCGAACTGACCCCTGAATTGATAGCGGCCATAGACTTGGATATGGCAAATAACGTACCACTTGCAGTTATCTCGCCAGATGCCACTAAAGTGTTTGATAGATTGAATTGGCAATACCTGAACACACTTTTAGGTCGCTACAATTTAGGGGATACGTTTTGTGGTGTGATATGTGTGATTTACAAGGCACTCTCAGCAAGAATTGTTTAAACTTCAATTTGATTGCAGGCATTAAAATTTCAAGAGGGTCTAGGCAAGGCTGCCCGCTTTTGATATTATTATTTAATACATACATTGAACCTCTAATTACCAAGATTAGAAAGGAGAGAAATATAAAACCTTTTACGGGCGGCTGTTGGGTAAAATAGATCTCTTTATATGCTGATGATATACATGGTAAACTTAGGCCCCCCATGGTACTTTTTAGAAATGGGATCTCTGGTTGGCTAAGGCTTGCGCCAAAGTCAGGAGGAGACCACCACTCTAGTCAGGGCAAGGGAGTTACACGCCAAAGATAACCCCTGCTCACCCCCTTTGTAGCTTGGCACGAGCAATCAGGCTTATCCCGGAGGCTATGTGTAAAGCATTTGCGCACGCACACAGCAACAACATCCTAAGCACACTACAAAAGGAACTCCACACAAGGTTATATAAAAAATTAGCCTTTGTATTGTCATAAACACATTAGAATCATAATCACATAATATACACAGTGCCAACTGGCACGGGCAAGATTCACAGGGGATTATATACAGGACCAGGCCAATCGGGCCACTGTCAGAACCATCAGAACAGGTGAGTGCAAATCTAAAACACAACCAGTAAATACTGGTACCATAATGACCTAAGCATTTTCACATTAGCATTAGACATGAACCCACATTAGGCCCAAACCTCATCAGCATAAACAAATAACACAATGGGCCTCCCCAGCATAAACATATTATGAACTTACCCCAAAAAAATAAACTTATTACGCCAACAGGTACTACCTCAAAACATCACAACATGATATTAGGCATTAGCACATTAGGCCCAACCCTCATTAGCATAAACACCTTACGCATTAGGTATCACCAGCATAAATCACACTTTGCAATAGGCCTCCCTAGCACAGACAAAGTGCACACAGCACCATACCAACTGACCCCAGGCCAACTGGCCTTTGCTCTGGGCTCCAATGCCCTGTGTCCAGAATGTCCGGGCGCTAAACTACCACTGGCAGTTGGAGCAAAAAGTGCGCAGTGTGCGGGCACCAATGTGCCTCCTGGTTCCGCTCCTAGGACTCCTCCATGCGCCCTGGCCGAAACGTAGCAACTGCCCACTAATTGCTGGGCAGCTGGGATCACCAAATGGCACCACTGTGCCCTCCTGTCGCACTCAGTGACACTACAACAACATGCCCATAACGGTGCAGCTAGCCGCTCTGGGGCGGCGCAGCTGAGGATACAAAACAAGCACTGACACTATTGTGCCACTTGAGCCCCCACTGGGGCTCCTCAACAAATTCTACGCACACATTGCAGCTGCCCACTGCCAAACGGGGCAGCCGGGAATACTGCATAGACAACCCTGGTGTCCTTAGGGCAACCGCATGGGGGCTGGAACCGACAATGTGCCCCGTCGCACCACTAATACAAAAGTTAAACACTGAGCCCTACTCACCGGGCTCACTCTCTGCTGGTGCTGCCGTACACCTGCGGGCTCACGAAGCTCGGCTCCCATCAGGGCGTAGGCTTTGCGGCATCTCCTTACTTCACCAGGGCCTCCCCTCACCTGGCAGTCTCTTCCCTTCACACTGGGGAAACTCGGCCCGGGGAGCTCTCGAGGCTGCGGTGGGGCTGTTCTCTCTGGCTCCTCTTGGCTGGGAGCAAGTGCGGGGTAGGCTTCCGCCAAGCATCTACCACACACGGGGCTCTCCCCTTGCACGAGAGCCCCGCCTCCACTCTGGTGGCCTCCATGCAGGCGAGGTAGGCTCCCGTCTGCTAGTAGCTTCTCACGGCTTCCTAGGGCCCCCGGGACATCCCTGTAGAGCCCACGAGGCTCCAGAGTTCCTGCTTCTGGCCGCGGCTTTGCCCCGGATCAGGCAGCTCGCCTGGCTTCTGAGTCACTCTGCGGCAGCGGCCTGTTTTGCTTTTCTTTTCTCCCAGGTCTCGGCGGTGATGCAAATATCATATAGCAGCCATGCACAAAGTGGCAAAGGTGCAGGGTGGACACCCGCCGCCAAAACAGGCACACAGCGGGGTGGGCCCCCACAACTCCAGCATGCCATAAGCGCGGTGGGTACCCGCTATTGGGGCAACAACAAATTGGATCAAAGTACAAGCGGGGTGGGCCCCCGCATAGTTCCAAATAAACAAAGCTGCCATGCGGGGTAGACACCTGCTCCATTCCCCTCTGGCAGGGGGAATCCCCACGTTGGGATCTTCTCGAGGATGACCACAGCTCAGTGCTGCGGTGCCCTCGTGCTCCTCATCTTGGGCAAGTAAAAGCAAAACCAGCACAACATTCCCAGGGTGAAAAATATAGAAAACACTTTTCCAAGGTCCTGGAGGATCACAAGCAAAAGGGTCCCAAAAGTCCCCTAGGAATCAAGGGGGGCAATGCAGGGCCCAGGGAGGCAAGCCCCCATGGTAGCCCCCCTGGGCGGCTCCAGCAGCAGCACAGCCTGGCAGGAACAGCACATCAAGACTGAACAATTTCATGGGGTCACAGCCCCTATATTTATACGTCATTTCCCTTTGTGTCACAGCACAGGGTTTAGGGATACCAGTTAGGAACTAGTATAGAGGAGCTTTGGAGCACTTTGTTGTGCTTAGCTCCTCTCTCCTTTGTCAGGTGGGGCTCAGGGATCAAACACACAACAGGGGGCGGTGCCAGCATTGTGGAGGGAAGGCACATTCCTATTCAGGTCCCAGGTACAACTCCTCCCTCCCATCTGCATGCAGATTACTCTATTCACCACTGGGCAGACTCCCCCTGGCTCCTGGAACCACCCACACCTCTCAGCTCCTGTCAATCACAAGCCAGACAGGCAATTCACATCAGGCAGGCAGACACACAGTACACAGAAATGCTAACTTCTAAAAGTGGTATTTCTCCACCAGTCACCATAAATCTGCGCACATCATTGTGCAGTATTTACTCTCACGAGTTCATACATACCAAACTCGCCCCTTCACTCCTCTCATACCAGGAATTACTATGGACACACATATCCTCCATGCATTCCTATGGGAGGGCAGGCCAACTCACCACACATAAGCAAAGAGAGCACACACTTTACACTGGGCCACAGTGCTAAAGTGCTCAGAGGCCTAAAAGCAATAACACCAGGTTATAGAAAAAGGCTAGGAGGACGCAAAAGGTTTCGGGGTGAACCTGCCAAAAGGGCCTAGTCCAACAGTACTGCTTAGAGCTGCTAATCTCTGCTTTCAGGAAAGTCTCCGGGTACGAGGCCAACCCAGCAAAAACAGATGTGGGGGCCTGGATAAAGGGAGTAGAAATCAGTCTAAAAAAAAGTGAATTAACATATCTGGGCATTAGCATCCACTGTCACCTTGTTGTCACTCCTAAGAGAAGAATAGGCAGTGGTTATACAGAACCTGGAATGCGGAAGTTTTGAGACATGAATGAAGCACTGAATTAATTGGGCTTGGATACATTTTCCTTGAGATTCTGTCTCCCTTGCCTAATCCAAGTGGGATACATTTATTTAGACTGCAGGATATTCAGAAACAGCATCCCAATTAGAGCAATTCTCACACATACGGTACTCAAATTAATAGGACAATGACCCAATCCAGCCCCTTTTGCTTATGGAAGTGCTTCTTAATAGGAGATCCAATGTTTTACATAGGCTAGATGTACTACCATTTTGTGAAGAAATATGTGGCAAGTGGCATTGAATTGAAAGCAAGCCAATCTGTGTCGGTTGTGTCAATAGAAGGAGCATCCACGCAATAAGTAACATTTGAGTACCGCTTGCTAATGGAGGCTTCAAATCAAAAGATACTGCCATTATGGGCCCAAATTGAAAATTTCAGTGAAGGTGGATATGCTCAACAATTTGTGAAAAGTGTGTTAAGATTCAATATACTAAATGCATTTTAAAGGTAATTATATTAGTAGTATCAGGTTAGTGTTTTGCATGCTATTCTGAAGTTATTTTATATTATTTTATGTGTTAAGATTTATGTGTATTTTTCACGTGATCTGCATGGATGTCATAATGACTTTTAATATGGTGTTATAAACATATCTTCTATCAATAACACATATTGAGGCTTGACAAATGATGACATCTTTTCCTTTCCTTTCTCTCTTCCAACTACCTATCTCCCCCTCTCTCTCTGTTAAACATAAAATTAGAATAGACGGTGTCAGATCATATTTAATAACTAAATACAATTGTTTCTGAAAATGCTGCAAATCTTAGTTATTATTTTAAGCTTTAAAATATTGTAGCTTTCATAAGTTGTGTTCTGATATTCGGCTGGTACATTATTTTTATCTTCACATTATTTTTTTCACAAACATTAAACCACAATCTTAGCTTGCAACTTATCAGGTTGCTTATGTGGGACAATTAAGTGCATTGTGTGTGAAACCTTACCACAAATAGAATAAAGGATGAGGCCCAGCTGTGGGCAGTGTATTTCTGTGTAAAAGAGAGAAAGCGACCTGAGGTCACTGATCTGTGCACCTTCTGGATAGCATGACAAGGGGCGACCTTAGGCATGTGCAAGCTGTGCACCTGCACAGGGCCGCCAAACCCCAGGGGCCGCCACGCATAAATATATATATATATATCCTTAATGTAATAATCCTCTGAGGAAGGGTACATATTTGCGTGGCAGCCCCGGGCAGGGATTTGGCGGCCTCCGGCTTTGTTCCACTTCCAAACACCCTGACCACCCCCCTCTTCACTGGCCTCCGTGCCTGCATTCCTCCGGGGGCCCCCTACCTACGCTCCCTGCCCAGGTCCGCCATGAGCCTAGAGCCGCCCCTGGCATGACGAGAGACTAGCCTTTACATAAGTCTCAACATACCTGATTTGGAGGATGCCAACCTCATCGTAATCAGTCTCCAAAAAGCAGCATATGCATTGATTTGAAGAGGATCACATTTCAAAGCAATTCCACTTTACCCTCCCTCAAGGTATAATACAGTGGCGTAGCTGGGGGGAGGGGGTCACATTTGAGGGGAATGTAGGAAAAGGGCTTTATACAGCACCCTCCATCTCTCCGCTCTTTATGCTATGTAGAATTCAACACAGAACATCTAGGAGCCGGTGGGATATGTCAAACTTCACGTCTATTGATACGCTTTGAAACCTGGCACACCTTTGCAGCCATTTATCTGGGAATATTTGCAAATAGAAACAACCATTTGCAATGCAACAGGTCTCGCATTTACGAGAACCTTTATTTATATTTCGAAAACCAAAACATAAATAAAAGGCATTGCAATGCCAATAGTAAATGCGAAACCTGTTGCATTGCAAATGCTTGTTAGGACTTGTGCCCTTATTAGGGTTATTGTAAAGCGCTACAACCTACCGAAGGCAACTTCAGAATGTCGCCTTTTCCCTCCCATTCTATTGTCGCTTCTCCTTTCCTCTTTTGTCTTCGTGAGCATATAATACCCTGATGATGTTCTCTGTTGTACTTTTACTCTAACTCTTTCTTTGTCCTGAATTTATTGAGCTTACTGTGACGGGTGTAAAGTGCATTGTCACTCCTTGAGCGTGGGCGTGGACTTCGCTGCAAAAAGGTAAATCATTAAAACATGAAGCAGATGGTCTCAGTGTAGGTTAACTTGCAGACCACCCCCTGAATTGTCAGGAGTGTAGGGTAAATAATGTTTTCGCATCCGGTAATAAAAGTGCGTTTTCACAAGAGGCTTGGGCTCTAGTCTCCATTACACTATGTGGATTTATGCACGGGGAGAACAGGAGCCCATACAAGATTTCACATGACATTCCCAATATTACCACAGAAAAAATGCGATTAGCACAGCATTCCAGGCATACTTAGGGGATTTTTTTTACCACTGGACTTGGTATTTCGATTTGTGGAGAAAACATTTTCTTTCCACCCATCACATGTAGACAATCCTACTGAGATTCTAGTACAAGCTGTGAACAGTTTATTAATAAAATGCTTGTTTGTGTAAGCCAGTGGTTCCCAAACGTTTCTGACCCGCGGCCCCCCTGATCCACCCCCACTCGGCCACGGCTCCCCACCATCTCCCACCTTCTTGGTGTGTGGGAGGATGCAAGCCAAGCCTCTGGAGCACCTCCATCTCTCTCCCCGAAAACAACTAGGCCGAAGCAGATGAAGGCATAACAACCATAGATGTGAGACTTGTTGTGTCCTTCAGACAGGTTGGACCAACTCAGCTAATCGGCACTAGGCCTGACACGTGGCCCTAGGAATAAAGGATGCAGACACGGGAAATAACTTGTTGGCTCTCCGTGCGCCCGTCTCAGAATGGCGTACGTGCGTGCGGAGCCCTTTTTATTATAGGCGGTCACATGACTTCCACACTACACGCCCCTTACGCCAGGGGCGGATTATGAACCCACAACATAACATTCCTCCTAAAACAAGAAAAACTCAAAACAATAATTCTCAGACAGCTGCACCCTTCCGTCTTGAGGGGTAGTTTATTGCACTAATCTTCATAGACTTCAAATTCACTTTCAAAAACTGCTCCCAACCCGTAGGACACATTACAGAACATTGTATTTAACTCTGATACATAGAACAGTCTTACGTGAGATAATCGCGTAGTCGACAGGAAGGCGTCGGGTTACGTCTCAGCCTTTGATCCACGCCCCTCTGGCTTGAACAGTCTGTCTCTGGGGCGGAGCCGGTCTCAGGCGCCTCCAAGTCGGGCTCCTCCGGATCTGACACCCCTTCCTGGGCCTCCGCACCGCCTTCTGTTTCCTTGATCACCACCCTCGGAGTGTTACTTTGTGTGATCTCGAGACTGGGCGTCGGCTCCCTGCCTGGCAAGTCCTGGGCAGTTTCAGTTTCGGTTACCAGATGTGGTGAATCCGAGGCGCTCAAACCCCCATGGAAATGTTTAAAATGCGACACATTCCTGGTTACAGTCTCCCTTCCGCGGACCACAGTGATGCGTGTTCCTTTAACACCAACCACTCGCCAGGGTCTTCTCTCATAATTCAAACGAAACTTTCCGCTCGTCACCCTGTTACGGAGAAGCACCACATCTCCTCTGCTGAATTGTGTCACCATGGCTCTTCTCTTGTGGCTGATTTTAGCAAATGCAGTCTCTCGCTTGCGGGCAATTATTTCTTCATTCACAGGGGCAGGGGCCCATTGAGGGTGGTGAGGAATGGAATCGGGTACAATCCGTCCCATCAGAAGATGCGCCGGGGCTATCCCAGTAGTTGAATGGGGGGTTTGTCGGTAGCTGCGAAGAAACGTGAAAATGGCCATCTCCACAGACTGTCCTTTGTCATGAGCAATGCGAATCACTTTATTAAGAGTCCTCATGAAGCGTTCCGCTTCCCCATTCGCTTGTGGCCATCGGGGAGTGATGCGTCGATGCCGAATGCCCAGAGATGACAGGTAGGTGGCCAGTTCCTGTCCTTGAAATGGGGGTCCATTGTCTGTGCGGATTTCGCACATAGCTCCATGGGTGGCAATAATCTTCTCTACCTTCGGGATCACACACTCTGCGCTGGTGCTGGCTATTATTTCCACTTCCGGATACTTGGAATGGTCATCAATCATGACCAGCGTGTAGTTCCCATCCGGGAGGCTGCCAAAGTCCATGCTGACCTTGTCCCATGGCTGTTGTGGACGAGGTTCCACGGCAATCGGGGCTTCCCGAGGGGCTTCCCCCGTCACCTGACACGCAGCGCATGCCCTCACCACCTGCTCCACCATGTCATCCATCAGAGGAAACCACACCTTTGTCCGTAAGCGTGCCTTGGTTTTAACCATGCCTTGGTGACCTACGTGCGCTAACTGTATGACTTGATCAGTGAGGGCTGAGGGTATCACCAAGCGATGCCCCCGCAGAAGACATCCGGCCTCATCTTCATTGAGCTCCTCTCGGACATGGTACAGACTCTCCATTATTTTCTGAGCTTCGGGCGTGAGCATCTTCCACCCCTCCTTGGCCCGATTCCAGTTAGTCGTGTGAACAAGTTCTTTGGCCCTCTGGAGGCAGGCGTCCTGCGCTGTGACACTCACGATGTCGCTGAGAGAGATGGGACGAGGGCAAGATCGCGCCACCACCCACCTGACATAGGCCTCTGTTTCTTCAGCTTCCTCCATCTCCTCAGCTGTGGCGGGTCTGGGATGTCGGGACAGATAGTCTGCCGGGTTCTTGGCTCCGGGCTGATACTCGATTGTACAGTTGTACTCCTGCAGTTGAAGCAGCCACTTTTCTATGCGAGGCGGGGGTTTGGATGAGGTTCCCGCAAACAGGGACAGCAGGGGTTTGTGATCGGTCACCACAGTGAATGGCTTGCCATATATGTAGAGGTGAAAATGTCGGCACCCCCAATGAATGGCAATCGCTTCCTTCTCAATCTGCGAGTACCTCTGTTCCGTGTCCGTGAGAGATCTGCTCGCAAAAGCAACAGGCGTCCAGTCGATGTCGTCTCTCTTCCTTTGCAGGAGAACCGCTCCCAGTCCAGCAGGCCCCGCGTCCACAGCAATAAGCGTGAAGTTGCGGGGATCAAAGAAAGCGAGAGTGGTGTTGTTGGACAGAGACTCTTTGATGTCTCGGAAAGCTTTCTCTTGCTCAGGTCCCCAGTGCCAGGGAGTGGAGTCTTTGGTGAGGTCCCGCAGGGGGAGCGTGAGGTTAGCCAAGTCTCTGATGAACCGGCCACAATAGTTGACCATGCCCAGGAAACTCCGGACTTCAGTAACGGTCTGCGGGGGTGGCGCATCTTTAATGTCCTTCACCTTATCCGGGTCCGGGTTGACACCATCGGCTGAGAAGACGTAACCAAAAAACCCTAGCCGGTCCCGCAGGAATTCACACTTTTCTCGGTGGAGCGTTAGTCCTGCGTCTTTGAGTCTCCGAAACACTTGGGCCAGCCTTTGATTGTGCTCCGGGATGGTGCGGGCATGTATCATTATGTCATCACTGACATTTATCACTCCAGGTATTCCAGCGATTAGCTCCTGGATGACATTCTGGAACACCTCCGCTGCACTGGAGATTCCGAAGCTGAGGCGAGTGTATCTTCGAAGGCCGATGTGAGTGGAGAAAGTAGTGATGTTGCGCGACTCCATGTCCAACACCAACTGGTGGTACCCTGACCGCAAGTCCAGCTTGGAAAACCAACGGGCACCTGCCATCTCTCCGATGAGGTCATCTATGGTGGGCGTGATGTGGCGCTCCCGTTTTATGGCAGCATTCGGGAGGCGCATGTCCACGCATATCCTGACCGCTCCGGGTTGCTTCGGTTTCCGGGTGACCACAATGGGCGAAACCCATGGGGTGGGACCCGAAACTTTTTCGATTATGCCTGCCGCTTCCAGTTTGTGCAGTTCTTCTTCCACCAGCGGCCGTAGATGGAACGCAATGCGGCGGTGTCGCAGAGCCACCGGCTGCACCGTTGGGTCAATGTGCAGATGAATTTCACGGCCTTTGAACTTGCCAATGCCCTCGAAAAGGTCCGGGTACTCCATGAGGAGATGTTGGACAGATTCCTCATGGACCCCGAAGGCGAATGTCACCACTCCCAGGTCTTCCGCCGCTCTGCAACTCAGCAGCATGCCTTGGCCTTCTTCTGACACGAAGACATTGGTTTTGATCGTCTTGTTCCCATGGCGGATTACCGCTTTGAACTTTCCTCTAATCTCGAGAGGGGTGTCTTGCCCATACGCGAAGACAGTGATAGGGGTGGGACGCAGTGCTGGAGGCGTGGTCATGGTCCTGTAGAGGGAAACACTCATCAAGTTTATGGATGCGCCCGTGTCCACCACGGCTATAAGATCTTGGTCCGCTACCTGTATGGCGCATTGGGGCAGGGGCCTGGTGCGGCGGGCAGCGGTGCCAATCATGTGCACCTTGTGCACCGACCGTTCTTCTTCTTCGTCATCATCCATGTCACTGTGACTCTGTTCCCCCTCCACTATGGCCTGCACAGCGGGGCGTGGTTTACGGAAGTTCTTCGATCGGCACACCTTTTCAAAATGATTCTGCCGGCCACATCCCGAACACCGCTTGCCCCGTGCTGGGCATTCTGCCATCTGGTGTCGCGGACCTCCACAATACCCACATGACTGTCCCGACGCTCCACCCTGAATGGGCGGTCTCTTGGGCCACTTGGTGGGCGTGTGTGTCTGTATCTTGTTGACCGGTTCCACTTTGACCGATGCCTGCAGCGCAGCCTCCATGTGCGCAGCCCTAGCTTTGGAGAGTTCTTTCGTGCGGCCAAGAGTTAGGATATCCGTCAGCGGCTTGCCAGACTCCTCCAGAATCCGTTCCCTTAATTTGGCCGACGCACATCCCTGTATGATTTGCCCCCGAATTTCCTCAGTGGTATCTTGAAACCCACACGTGAGCGCCAACCTCTTGAGCCTGGTGTGATATGTGTCCAGCGATTCCTCGGGCAGCTGGCGCGCTTGTCTAAACACAAATCGTTCATAATCTTGATTGTCCATGGGCTCAAAATGGGCATTGAGGGCATTGATCAGCGTGTGATGAGTTCTGGGGGTCGCCTCCGGGAGGGTCAGAGCAATGGAGTGTATGTCCTTGCCGCCGAGATGTAACACCATGGCCCGTTTCTGTTCCTTGTGCGTCTTCGTAGCTTCAAAGAACACTAGTAATCTATCCACCCACTCCTTCCATTTGGGAGCGAGCGCTGAGGGCGCACCTTCCACCACAAAGGGTTCGATGGGCGGAATCGTCGCCATCCTCCCAGGCGCGCTTGCGCGGAGGTGGAGTACGCCGCACGGCACGAGCACCACGAGCCGAGGGACAGGCTCGCGGCCGCCACACGGGGCAGGAGGCAGGTACTCTCACCCAGCGAGGATCCAGCAGCCACCCTCGTCGCCAATTGTTGTGTCCTTCAGACAGGTTGGACCAACTCAGCTAATCGGCACTAGGCCTGACACGTGGCCCTAGGAATAAAGGATGCAGACACGGGAAATAACTTGTTGGCTCTCCGTGCGCCCGTCTCAGAATGGCGTACGTGCGTGCGGAGCCCTTTTTATTATAGGCGGTCACATGACTTCCACACTACACGCCCCTTACGCCAGGGGCGGATTATGAACCCACAACATAACAAGACTCATTCCCGTAAACCAAATGGAGGAGGAGATGGGCGGGGGTCGAAAGGAACAACCATCATTGGCATACCTCTCAAGAACTCCAGGTTCAAGAGTGCAGCCACTGTGCCCCCCGCAATCTGTGGCGGCTAAGCACAACGGACACATGCAGAATGAAGTGGCACATGGCTGCACGCCACCAAACA
The DNA here is from genome assembly GCF_964261635.1 of Lissotriton helveticus. Classification (NCBI taxonomy): domain Eukaryota; kingdom Metazoa; phylum Chordata; class Amphibia; order Caudata; family Salamandridae; genus Lissotriton; species Lissotriton helveticus. The sequence continues at coordinate 1,821,430,361 of NC_136059.1, read as the reverse complement.
AGGGGCACTCGGATCATGCAGAGGGCAGGGCAAAGCAACCCCCACACTCCTTGGATGCACTGGAAGAACCAAAACGCACACCAATGGCTCCTCGGTATGCATTGGCCCTGATAGCACCACGATCGGCACAGCCATCCCAGAAATGTGCACCGGAAGCCCCCCGGAATCTGGAGCAGGCCCCTCCCCACTGCCCCAGCACCCAAAGTCCCGCTGTTCTGATCACTGCAGCGATCGATCGCGTCCCGCCACCAGTGTCCCACCATGCCCCGCCCACCACACTGCACAATAAGCACCGTCAAATCATCTCCAATGAGAATACAGAGCAGGCAGCCAAAGAGATTTGAAGATGGACCTCGACATTCACGCGAGCACAGTGCTGCCCGCACCAAGTCCAACCCAGGATCGCTGCACTATTGGAAAGGCCAACCCCAGTGCTGCAAACTATCCCACGATTCAACAAGCAAACTGCACCGCACTAACCAATGTACATTTCAATCTATGATGCCACAGCAGTCCACCTGCTCCACATCAGTCCAGTCAGGGACGCACACAAAACATGGCTTGTTCAAACAGGACACCCAAAGCAGTGACACATACCAGACAAATACATCCATGGACCACTGGGGTGACATAGTGCAAACTCCAACTAGAGGCCCAGCTCAAAACAATCCGTGGAGCACACCACGAGGGAAGAGCTGGACGTGTCCGAGTGCACAGGACCAGACAAAAGACTGAAAAGCAACCACTGTGCCTGCACAGGCCTGCTCCGCCCAAGATTTGCAAAACAGAAAACAAGGAAGACAAAGACAAAGCCCAGCAGCCAGGAAACGGAGATCAGTGAGTGGGCGGTGGTGTCCACACCCAGAGGGGAGCACACACCACTTGGTCCACACAAGGAGGACATGAACAAAACAAATAGCAAATGTCATGTCAATGACCAACAGCAGCAGACACAGGCAACCACCGCTCCCGAACCACAAACCATGGAAACAAATGCACACCGCCTGCTTTTCAATCCAGGGCAAGTCCCTCGAAAATCGCTCCAACCCACAGGCTCCACACAGTTCTTAGCAGCAGGCACACCAAAACACTGAGATATCTTCCCATATCATGTGCAACTTTGAGAACGCGGCCACTAGCCATGAGCTTCCACCTTCCCACCCGTGCCAGCATCGCTGAACAGGAGGTAGCTTCCATGCACCACAAATCACCATCAAGGGCCGTTGTGTGCAAAATCAGGCCGCCTGCAAATGTCCACCTCCACCTTCATCACTGCAGGATGTTTCACCTCCCCATTCAGCATCTCCCCCGACACACCGACCACATCCCGGCAGCCCCATCCACCTGCCCACCCATTCCGTGTTTCCCACTCAGGCCCCATCCTCCTACCCAGAAAGGCCCCGCCTAAACTGCCTAAAGACGGTGCCCAGCACCTGCACCCCTCTGGCCCCTGGAACTCCAGCCCCTCAACCGCAATAACAAAGCTGTCACTGATTAGAAATCCCCGTCCGCAGCATGCTGCCCTCTGCCCCCTGGTACCACCCACACCATTGTGTATCAGTCAGTAGTTTCGAATCTGTGTGCTTGGTGCACATCTTCTCGCGGCGCTCCTGGCTACTTTTAATGGCGCACTGGGGAGCCGTGGTGCACAGATTGGGAACCACTGGTGTAAGCGAAGGAAGGTCGAACTCCTGCTTCTATCAATTATACAAGAACACCTTGCGACTGACTCTGTGCCAACCCTGCTGTCCTTTCATCGAGACAAGCCTGATCTCCCCTGACTGTCTGCATTATTGCCAGGGTTGGTTGAAGTCCTGAAGGTGCCCGCTTCAAGGATTCTTTGCCCTCTGCCCTCTGTAGGATTCCAGTACTACCACCACAATAGTGCCCCTCACCTCTCCATAGCCTCCTCTCTGACATGCATTTCATTTTGGTTATTGTGCGAGATAGTTTACGCACAGCTGGTACTGTGATCTCTACATGATGCAAGTTCTTTGCTGCAGGCACTTTAACCTTCTCTGCCCTAGGGTAGAATGCGTCAAAACTTCTACAAGACAAACAATCTTTTTTCTTTACAGCAGGGACATTAATCAGCAGTTATATGACATTTTTGTTGTTACCTGGAAACTGCTAAACACACAAGGACCTCAGGAGGAAGTGCAATTTTAAGCCAATAGTCATTTTTGAACAACACCCCCACCCTGCACCGGTCGCACCACTGTAATGTCGGCCCTGCTTAGGGCATCTCTGTTATTTGATTTGCCCATTTCGAGCTCTGATCCTCCCTTGACATCATTATCCTGTGGAGATCGGGAAGCAAACAGAAGTGAACATGAGTTCGACAAGGAGGAGCTTTAGCTGTAGACATAGAGGAGGAATTGTAGCCATATAGTAACCATACAGACACAAAAGAAGGACTGATTTGAGCATAACTCTTGGGTGTTGTGAAAGCAAACTTAATAGAGAGCCATCAGGTGAGAGACGAGAGGATGAAGGTGTTGAAGGTGTGTGTAGCGCAATCAAGCAACGGAGCAGACCACATCGCATGCTGGTTAAATTCGATGATTATGTAATGAAATAAATGTGTTAGTTTTAAGGAGATACAACAAAATGTTAATTACAGTTGTGATAGTAGCAGATCAGTCAGTTATAGGTGGATTTTAAAATCCTGTAGTTTTTAGTTGTAGTGTAAACATATGGTTTTGTATGATTTGTATCACCATGTACATAGACAGATCCCACATTGTCATATAATGTTAGTTATTTGTGTCTGTAAAGAGAGGAGATATGTTGTAATTATTTGTCGGTGGGTCGCATGCTCAAGAGGTTGCCATGGTGTTTCATGGAATCTTGGTTAGTGGAGATTCCGGAGGGCTTGGAGGGGCAGTTGGCAAGAGCAGGCACCGGAGCCTCACGCTTGTGGCTGGAGGAGAATAAAGTATTAATGAAGGATGATTAATTAAGAGTTCAGTGATATACTACAAGCACCATCATTAGTAAAATGAGTGCCTAATAAAAGGCCACCACAGTGATTCTAAAGTGCTCACGGTTGATCTCTGTGGCCAGTTTTGGTCCCTGCTCCGGAAGTAATGTTGACACATATCAGCGTTGGTGTCGCACTGCCTACCACTATCTACTTTACTTCTTTACATTTAGGTAAAATGAGAAATTTACTATGCATTTTTGTTTTGTAAGATTTACAATGGTACAGCACTGCATTCCTTTTTAGGTTGAGCGTGAGCCAGCGTGCAAGCGCTGCTCTGTGAAGATCTGTGGTACTTCAGTACGGAAAGAAGCTTTGAATACTACCCCGCCCTTATTTTTCATTTCATTGTGTCTTTGTCCTTTGTAAATGCTCTCTTCTGATTCATTATGAGGATTATTAGTCCCTCCTTAGTAGGGCCAGTGACGAGGAGGAAGGATAATACCAACCCTTATCCAAGTGCGTGAGAAACCTGGAGAGAGTAGTCAACCGCGTAAAGCACCCCCCCTTTTTTCATGCTCTCTCTCACCCTCCCCTACCGCTTTCTCCTCTTACAGTCTTTGTCTTTTTCCCAGCTCCTTTCCCCTCCCCCCTTCATCTCTCCCCTTGCCTTCTACGTCCCCTAGGCCCCTGTCCCTTGTGCCCTTTAACTAAGCACACCTTCTCCCCTTGTTGGGGAAAGATCCAACTACTTTTACTCTGGAGTCTCAGTGATCCCTCTGAGAGAATCCACAGCCTAAGGGAGCCACTCACAGTTGAGGCATGGTATGGCGCCCCTTGCCAAAGCACTCCCTCTCCCCTTTTTAGGGAAGGATCCAATAGGAAGGCCTTGGAGTCTCAGAGACCCCTCTGAGAGCGTCCACTGTGGAAAGGGAGCCTCTCGCATCTGAGTTGGGGGAATGATATCCCTTCCCCTGGGATCACAGCTTACTGGACTTTGGATGCAGCTTTGACTCGTCTACCAGTTTGTGCCCCATCACCCCACCCCTCTTCTTTCTTGTTGTGTCCCTCACCCTCCTCTTTCCCTCCTTCATTCGCTGTCTACTTCCCCTGCTCCTACCCCCTCCCCCCTGAATCGCTCCCCTTGACTACTTTTTCCCTTACGCATATGCCTTTATGGTTTGTCTCGAACGAACATGTAACTATGTAGCTATGCTCTAATAAATGTATAACCTTTGTATTGATGTAACCTGAAACTATGGTCTAATACACATGTAAAGAGCTCTGATACCTCCGGGTCTAGCCAGTGCTATATAAAACCTTTAAAATAAAATAAAAATAAATCATTCATTCCTCCCACCAAACTGGAAATCCAGGGTGTCGCTCAGTGCTGGACCGGGGCAAAGTCCTCCCTCACTCTCACTGCCCTTGGCACAGCTACCAACGCGAATGGGAAAAGCAAGTCCTGCAAACTCTCAAGGCAAGCGGTCCACCAGCAGGGCCGGACTGGCTACATGGCAGTTTGGAATGCTGCTGAACTTACAAAAATAACTGAGACAGAGAATTGATTGACAACGCACCTGTCTGCCCCACCCACGGCATGGGTAGCAATTAGCGCTCAACTTTTGCCATCACAATTCCAAATCAGACAAGGATTCTCGCCCGGGTTTAAACAGTCACTGTGCCGTTCGGACTTCATGGAGCTACGAATTTTTATTAAAAGTGTAAGGGGCATATGTATCAAGGCCTTTTCCCATTTGCGAATGGGATGATTCTCAGAATCAGCCCGTTTGCGAACGGGAAAAGTGTATTGCAAAATAGAGAATCGCAAAATTTGTGATTCTCTATTTTGTGATTACATTTAAGGAATCGCAAATTGCGATTCCTTAAATGAAATGTATGAAGCACTTAAGTTGGGCGAACTTGGCATAATAAAACGCAAATTACCACCAACTGACAGTTGGTGGTAATTTTTGAATTCTTTGAAAAAAACACTTTTTTGCTTTTTTCAAAGTGCCATGTGCCACACATACATGCCCTTAGGGCATGTATGTGCACCACATATGTACACATACATATTTCAGGGGTGCAACAGGGTTGAACCCCCTGCCACCCTTGAAATTTCATTCTCAATTTGCGACTCTCAAATTGTGGCTCGCAAATTGAGAATGTCTTTCCGTTCATTCCTATGGGCCTCCTAGCCCTTAGGAATGAATGGGAAGGTATTACTTAATTGCAATTTGCAACTTGCTAATCGCAATTAAGGAATACAAGAAATCGCAACATATTTGCAAATTATTTATTACATACCGTTTTGCAATTCTCAAATAGCAATTCTCTAAAAATCGCTATTTGAGAATCGCAATGACGGTATTTGATATATATGCCCCTATATGCCATTCGTGAACAAATAATCAATGCATGTTTTCACAAGCATTTGCAATGCAAAAGGACTCGCATTTACACAAGACCTATTGCATTGCATCACCGACAAAGGGGAGGGGGCGGGAGAACAGGAGTGCTGGTGGGGGAGGGGGTGAGAAGCCATGAAAAACACTAGTGCTCAATGTCTAAATAACAATTAGGGTACAGTGTAACACTTGAGGTAAAGAGGCCAGTAGCCATAAGGGGTATAGATATCAACATGGCCATAATAAGGTGGGACTAATAAGCCTCAAATTCAATCAGAAGATAGCATTTAGAAGGACAAACACACAAGACAAAGAAAAACATGGGCAGGGTAGTGGGCGGCGCTTCTCTCCTGTACTGAACTACCCCAGATCAGCCCCAGAGCAGCGCTTGCGCGCTGTATCAGGGCTCTACCTAAAAAGGAGGTTTTGTTAGAGATGAAAATCTCCAACTGTACTTTAATATTTTTTCATTAATCAGGCCTAAGATATATTTTCCCCATGGCCCAGGCTTATGTCACTAAGATGCAGCTCTTCAAAAAAAGAGATAATGATTTTTTGGGACTTGCTGCTGACCATGTGTTAGATCTGGATCCTTGGCATTGTTTCCCCTGTCTTTTTGCCTCTACCTCCTGTATTTACTGATGTTATGCTGGACTTCGTTTTTGCTCGTTTAGAGATTCTGGGCATTTTGTCGCTGCTGACCAGTACTAAAGTGCATGTGCTCCCTGTGTAAATTGTAATTATGATTGATTCTCCATGATTGGCATATTTGATTTACTGGTGAGTACCTAGTAAAGTGCACTATGTGTGGCCAGGGCCTATAAATCAAATGGTACTAGTGGTCCTGCAGCACTGGTTGAGCCACCCACCTGAGTAGCCCTGTAATCTTGTCTCAGGCCTGCCATTGAAGTGTCTCTGAGTGAAGTTTATACTGCGATGTCGATCTGGCGAGTGTACAGACTTGCCAAGCCCTAACCTTCCCTTTTACTACATGTAAGACACCCCTATTGTAGACCGAAGGTACCCCCATGGGAAGGTTGCAGTGTAGGAGAAACATTGGACAGGTACTGGTGTGTTTTACTTGTCCTTATAGTGAAATAGTGCCAATTTCATGTTTCACTATTGCATGGACTAGCTCTCCCATAGGTTATCCATGGAACTGCCTTGTGACATTATACAAGTGTAACATTCAATTAGGAGCAGCTAGAGATGTGGAGTTTGGGCTCTCTGAGCTCAGAATTTAAAAACACATCTTTTAGTAAAGGTCGTTTTTAAATTGTGTGTTTGAAAATACCACTTTTAGATAATGGGCATTTCCTTATTTAACCATCCTGTGCCTCTGTCTGCCTGTGGAATCAATGCCCGGTTTAGATTGACTGGGCTCTGTTTGTGCATTCACTCTAGACAGTCACACAAAGGAAGTTGAGGTGTGCCCTACAAATCATGATGGCCCATCGCCAAGCTGATGGACCTTCCAGAGCTGGAGTGGTGGGAAGAGCTGTCACCTAAACATGAATAGGGCTGTGCCTGGCCTCTCTTAATGCTGTCTCCGCCCCCCCCCCCCTGGAGTGTGTCGGAAGCCAAGACCAGTCAGGACAGGGACTTGTGCACTACAAAGACAATCATTTTAAGCAGCCAGGAGTAGTACTGCCCCTTTGCTGTGTGTTGCTTTTCTGGTTTGGCCTGCAGTTACTGCTACTGTCTGTGGGCAGTGGAAAGGACTGGACTTTTACTTTGTTTAATCCTGCTTAAGAAGATTATACATGGGTTTGAAGTAGACCTTGCTTCCTGTTAAGAAGTCAAAGGGACACAAAAACTTCAAATTCAGCATCCATGAACTCTGCTGGGTGTTCTGACCTTCCTTGTGGTGCCAAATCCAGTTCTGGACCCTTGGAGGTTGTTATGCTGCTGGCACCCTACAACATAGATGATTCATCCTTTCAGCGCCTGTTTTTTCAATGCAGCACCGCTGTGCAGGAAACATTTCTATGCACCGTCGCTGTGTGGTGGAAGAAATTTATGCAGCGGCTGAAAAAATCTGCTGCATACCATGTCTCTGAGGTCTGAAACCACCGCACCAACTCTGATGCAGGCTATGCTGGGTGGCTGAAGAACCGACACATCATGAGACCTCGGCTGAAGAAATCAATGCAGCGCCTGCTTGCTGCTGCCGCATTGACCTTCTTTTCTGGATTTCAATGCATCGCACCTGTGCGCCAAGTTCTCTGATGCATCACCCTCAGACTAGAAGCGTCTTCGATTTTGATGTCTTGCTTTCCCATACAGTCTGTATTTGATGCAACGCCACTCCTGCATGCAGCAGAACTGACGCTTTGCCTCCCCATGGCTCAGGAACTGACGAATCGCTGCGTTTTCCAATGCTTCCCTCCTCTGCGGTTGTTTTGCATTGTGGATTTTGATGCATTTGATGTTCTTTGTTAAAAATCATAGCATTCATCGAGTTCTTTGGACAGAATTGCTTGAAACCTTTTAAAAGTCATATTTTGAGTTGTGTATGTTGCATTTTTGTTGTTTTGTTCATCTCTGGTTTAGATAAAGATAGTTTAATTTTCTAAACTGATGTGGTTTTCATTTGTAGTGTTTTCACCGTGTTACTGTGTGTGTTATGTACAAATACGTTACACATTGCCTCTGAGATAAGCCTGACTGCTTGTGCCAAGCTACCAAGGGGGTGAACATGGGTTATTTTAGGTGGGCATTCCCCTTATCCGGATTAGAAGGCAGGGTCCCAACTTGGACAGGGTACATACTACTGCAAACTAGAGACCCCAATTTCTACAGTGGTCAGTCAAAATATAGAATTTTAAATATCGACCTACATTAATATTAAGTTTTTCATATCGTAGGGACAGAATTTCGAAGTCAAGAATATCGTTTACCAGAATATCGACCTCAAGGTAAGTAATATCGTAAGCAAAAATATTGTCAATAATATCGAAAAAAATGGTGTTATGTATTTTAGTATGTATTTTATATGTATGTAAACATTTTTTTAATGTATTATCATAAATTTTAAAACAAATGTTTAGAAATTAGTAATTTTGTTAAAGTAAATTTTGCATTTTAGTATCAGAGCGGGTTGTGGGTTTATAGGGGAATAGGGTGGGAAGTAATTTAATTATAATTAATTAATGAATATGTTTCTATTTATTTGTATTTATTATTCATTAATTGTTCATTAATTATTAATTGGTAATACATTTTTACTAATTAGTTAATTTCATTAAATATAATGCATGTATTATTAATTTGTATTTATTGTTATTGGTAATTAATATATGGTTAATTCATAATTAATTGGTGATTAATTTTTATTAAGTGAATAATTGATAATTACATTAATTATGTGATATTTTATGTGTAGTAGGTTGTGGGTTTATAGGGAAGTAGGGTGAGAAGTAATTAAATGAAATTAATTAATTAGATTGTTTTTATTTATTAGTATTTATTATTAATCAATTGTTAATTATTTATTAATTGGTAATTCATTTTATTAATTAGTAAATTATAATAATTATAATAATGTATTACTAATTTGTATTCACTGTTATTGTTAATTAATATATTGGTAATTAATAATTAATTGATGAATGTTTATTCATTGGTAATTAATATGTATTAATTAGTTAATTTATAATGATATTAATTATAATTAATGTATTCATGATTGTTATTAATGTGTAGTGTGTTATGTGTTAAAGGGGGTATAGTGTGGGATGTAATTTATTGGTATTTAAGTAAATATTAATGTTAATGTATTGGTATTTATTAATAATTTGTTTGTAAAATAATAATTATTATTTTTTTTTTATTTAAAATTATTTAATTGATAAGTATGTTAATTTAACCTCTACGCTATCCAGCGCTTTCTCTACTGTTGCACTCTCTGGAGTTGGAATAGTAATTTTTACCCCTACGATATCCAGTGCTTTCCCTACTGTTGCACTCTCTGGAGTGGGAATAGTAATTTTTACTCTGACACTATCCAACGCTTTTCCTAATGTTGCAATATGTGGAGTAAGTATATATATTAATTTATACGCAGATGTTTAATTAAGTTTACCATTTTATGTATTAGTTATTATTTTTTAAATATGTTTTAATATTTTAATCTATATTTTTTTAATTATATGTATCATTTACTTATTTTCATATTATTAAAACATTTTAAACATATATTTTTAACATATCAACAATATTTTAATTTTGTAGGCCGACTTTCTGTCTGTCAATATTTTGTCAGACATTCATTTTCTAACACTATGAAGCAGACTGTGCTAACCATGTTGATTATGGTGCCAGTCCATATTTTACATCTAATGATCATTATGCCAAACTTCCTGATGCCAGTGGATGACTGTAAGAGCTACTGTACCTGTAGCTTATGATGCTTCACTTCTGACGATAGCTCTTGCCTAAATGCCTATATGTAATGTATGCACTGCAGTCATTCAGAGCACAAAATTAGAATTACAAGTTCAGATTCTTGTTTTTACAATGATGTTACTTTCTTCATAAATCAGATGAGATGTGTCATGTTCTGTAGAGATGTTTATTTTTGCTGTAACAATTCACTAGCTCTTGCCTGCAGCCAGATTAACGGAAGTAACAGGCTTGTAATGTATCAATGTTCAAGGTTGATGTTGTTGCTAGTAGAACTGTGTTTTATTTATATTTTCAAGCAGCTAATGCCCAATAATGGAATGTACTTTCCACTTGTATGTTATTTAACAGTCCTACTTGACTAATAATTTTAGGAGGGTTTCTAGGGTGAGCTTGGTTTATGTAATAAAACAACTCACTTGTTATTTGGTTTATGTAATACATCTTGATTAGTACAACCCAGGATACCTCTTTACACCATACTTAGGACCTGATTCGTTCCTGCTGAAATGTTACAGGAGCTGATTTAGTGGTCTAAGGGGCATATTTACAATGAAATGACGAGCTAGGCAAGTAATTTTGATGCAGCATTAAAAAAAGCAGGTATGCACTGTATTTACAAGAATACGCTGCACCCCTGTGCTCTACCCTGCGCTGGTGCACAAACAGCAGTCATGCGCTAATGCAGGCACCCTTGCACCAGGGTGCAAGGATACCTGTATTGCAGGCGTGATTGTGTTTATGCAGGAAGGGACACCTTCCTGCACAAAACCAATAATTAATGGCATTTTGCTCTTTCTGTGTGTGCTGCAGTATGCATCACACATAGAAAAAACAAAACATTTGGAGAATTAAAAGAATTTCTCCTAGTTGCACCAATTTAATGCCTCCCCTGGCAAGTCGTTAGTTTTTGGCAGTGCCTCAGATTTGTGAATCCTTGTAAATCTGGGGTAGTGTCAAGAAAGCCATAGATGCGGCATCAGTACACTCACAGTAATTCCCATGAAACAACCCTTTGAGTACAGCATGAAAGAGGGCCATATTTACCATGCCCAGTAACAGAATTCAAAAGTGGCTTTTTGTGGCCTTGTAAACATGGGCCAGCATACAGCACCAAGGGAGCGTCAAAGAATGTGACGCTCCGGTTGCTCTAGGGGCTTGTAAATATGCCCAGAGGTCTTTCCCTTGCTTAACTTAAAGATGGACTCCTTGTCAGTCTTCTGATTGAATCAATCTCTCCTCCCATAAAATGAGCAATTCCTATGACTATTTGTTTTTTATTTTATTATTTGACTTGTGCAAGGCCATATTTGGTACTGGCTATGAATTAAAATAGGGCTCAGCTTCTATTACCTATGCAAAATTCAGACTTGCTTGCATTTTGAGTATGTTGAACTGATTTGCCTTTAGTAGGATCCTAAAACTAAATTAAGCCATCATGGTTTATACTTGAATCTTTTCCAGTGTGGATTGTTTTGTGTGGATTTCCTATGTAGGTTCTCAGGGGATTTCTTGCATTTGATGTCTAGGGCTCTCGTCTTTTAGAATCCAGAAATATCCCTGATTCATCTTATTGGTGTTTTTAATGATAAAATCGTCCTTTTTTTAGTAAACAGTTTTTGGTAGAAGAGGATGGTTATTAGCATACTTGATTGTTATCACAGATTGGTGACAATTTGGTGCCAATTACAGTGAAAATCGGTGATTTACATTGACAGTGTTCTATCTTGCTAGAGATAGGGAGATCCTAACATCTCTCTAGTACCAGATCCTGAAGTCACATGCTTTATCCTGATGTGCCAATCCTGTTGAAGTAGTTGCTGGAGTTGTATTACATGAGTATCGGTAAGACTTTTTGAAGTGAGTTGTCTTGCATGTAGTGTGTGGTTTCTTACGTGGCTTGTGATGGAATGGTCCCAGGGCTTTATCTTTTTTAAGGGTCTTCAGAGCATTTAGCAGTTCCACTTGTATAATGTCAGCTTCCAAGATATCCAAACTGGAATGGTTAATATCATGCTTTTGGATATGGGAAAAGTAATGAAGTATAGCTGTATCCAGGGGTACATTTTCTGGCGTATAAAGAGATTTGTAAAAAAGAACTAATTCTTGAAGGATTTTGGGATCTTTATGTTTTGGTGTTGATTGTCATCTATTATGTAGTCAATGTGAAGTCTGTTTTACTTGATTTTGAAATAATTAGCTAATAATTTACCTGATTTGTTTTGGCCCTATAGTATTTCACACTTGTTTTCAGTAAAAACAAAGAGGCATTTTCTGTCGAAGTTTTATTGAAGGCTATTTTTGTATTTATGAGTTCTTCTAAACTGGCCTTCGTGTTGGAGGTGTAGAAGGTGTGTTCCAGTGTTTTAATGTTGGTAAGAAGTGCATTGTAAATCTGGAGCGGTAGCTTTGAAAGCGTCACAAATTGTACGGAAGGGGAGGTTATCAGTTTGGTTGGTTTGAAAGAATTCATGAACAAAGGAGGTGAAGGACGTATTAAAATTGGAGTCAAGAAGTAAAGAATTATTAAACCGCCATCTTTTAGGTGAGGTAGGATGATGTAGGATGTCTAGTTGAAGCATAACAGGAGCATGGTCAGAGATGAGTATGGGGCCTATATCAGCTGAAAGCAGAGATTGAGAAACATTGTGCTTGATAGAAATGTGATCTATTCTGGATTGTGTCTGATATGGTGGTGAAAAAAATGAGTCTTCCCTCAAAGACGGGTTGCATAGTCTCCAGGCATCGACCACATTTCTTTGTTCTATAATTCGTAAAAAAGCTTTGTGTGATTTGTTTGGGATGAAGGGGGTTTTAGAGTTCCGGTCAAGGAAAGGATCCATTGATTGGTTGCAATCCGCAGCAAAAAAAAAAAATTCTGTGGGATATTTTAAAAGTAATTGGGAAATGTGAGACCAAAATGAGATATAGTAACCAAAATTCGGAGAAGGGGGGACATGGAGCCTCTGGAAAAGGTCCTGTACAGATGCTCCAAAGAACAGTATGGAATACAAAAGGGGGTACTAGTTCCTAAGAAAGATAGAAAGGAGTGCAGCCCGTTGTGGCTGCATTAAGGGGGTGTGTCTCCGAGAATGAATGAGAGGGTGAGTGGAAAGAATGATCCTCCTGTGTATGTTGTGCCCTCACACACCCTTGCGAGTGTAAAGCGTCATCATTGGGCACTGCTCCTCGTTGGGGTGGTGCTGCAGTCCCTCACGGGCCCTCAAGGAGGGCACTTTGGTGGAGATATTTTAAGAGGTGCCGCAGTTGTGCATGTGGGTATGTGGGGCCAAGTTGTGAAAGTGAGGGTAGATAAAATATCCTGTTGTTACCCAAACGTATTTATTGGTGGGTACAAGAGGTTAAGGTAAAAACAAGACCGGGGTGGAGATGCTGGTTCTGCTAGTAGAGTGGGGATAGAAACAAATTAATTCCCACTTCTCTCAACCCGTGCGTGGAAGTAATATTGTGTCTAGTGGTGCGGGGTCGACATGTTTCGCGCTGTCTAGTGGTCCCTAGTGGATCCTCGAGCGCTTCATCAGGACCGTGAAAAATAAATAAATAAACAGTAGAAAATAGGAAAAGAGACACCCTATGATCCTCCCACGCCTACAATGAGGAATGGTTGATAGTAAGAAGACAAATGGTTTATTCATATATGTCTGTTGCAAACCCTTTCCCGTTCGGAATAAGGCAGCTTCGGCGGAGTGTAGACACAAGAGGGAGCTCAGTGTATGCTTCCCGCTGATCTCCAGGCGACCTACCAGTCAGCAAGTTAGTAAACAACCATCTACTCTCTGTGTCTGATTCCTGTGAGATGAGTTTAGCATTTAGTGTTTTATGACATAAAGTTATAACTCTGTTTCTTTTACCATCCCCTGGTGAAAAGAAAACCTCTCCAACCTGATTTCTCTTAAGCTTTAGTTATTCGCTTTCTGTGGGATTAGATTCCTGTATCATAGCTATATTGGCATTCATCTTATATAGGTGGGAGAGAACACGTTGTCTTTTAATAGGAGAATTTAAGCCTCTGACATTCCAAGTGACAATTGTTAGGAACATATGTAATGTAAATAGAACGAAAACTCATATGAACCAGAACTTACACATTGTTTTTTAAGTGTAGAACACAGAATAAGTACAAAGTTAAACATTATAAAGATCTATCGATGAGACAATAAAATATGACGAAAATATGAAAGATGGAAGAGATAAGGAGAAAAGAGGTCATGTAGGTGGAGAAGAGAATTAAGAAGAAAAGGAATGGAGGACAGGGAAATACAACTGAAGAAATGGTGAATGTGATTATAAAAAAGAACAAAGGAGAAAAAGCTAAGAAAGTGAAGAGAGAGAATTAGTATGAGAAACAATGGAGAAAACACAAATGACATACTTATAAATAATCCGAGACATATGTAAGATGGGAGAGATGAGGCCACATGGAACAATGATGTGTCAAGACTTCAAGCGGGGAGCGTAAAGGAATGAGAACTGATGAGCAGTACAACACAGGGGTAAGTACAACAAGGGATCAAATCCTGCATGGAAAGAAAAAGAGGTTAATGAACAATCAAAACAGTCAAGCAAGGAGGAGCATTATCTTCAACCAATTTAACATGAAGAAAGTTATGAACAAAATATGGCAAAAGTTAAGAACTCAGGCAAGACAAAAACAGAAACAACTATTTGTTATGTGATGATGATGATGTGGATGTATCCATAGACTCAGCGCTGCAAATGTTGAGAAAACTTTCAGCTTTACAGGGTCCTCATACATAGCAGTCTTATTGTTAATAGGCACCTTGAAGAGGCATGGTTGAAAGAGGCCAAAAAGTTGTGGTCTCATTGCCATAAAGTCTCAGCGTCTATCCGTGGTGGGTTTTTAATAGTCCTGGGAAAATAACATATGATTGCCTGCCCATGTAATACGGTTAATTGCTTCCGCAGCTGAGAGAGTCTTGAGTAAGTCAGTATATTCTAAAAAATATAAGATGATTACTTTTGGTTTCCTCGCGATGAATGAAGTCGATGCAGAGACAGGGCCCAGTCAGTGAGCCAGTTGGATGTTGAGCTGAGTACCCTGTGGCAAATTAAGGACCTTAGGAAGAAAAGATTTGAAAAAGTTGATGGGGTCTGAACCCTTTGAGCCTTCCGGTAATCCCTAACTGCAAATGTTGTTTCATCAGTTTATGTTTTCCAGGTTTTTGACTTGCTTCTGGAGCATTGACACTTGAGACTGAATGACTTCCATTTTGCTGCTGGCTGAAGTTAACGATTCAATGTTTTATTCCACTGTCTTATAAAGTTGACCATCTGTCAGTTAGAATTTGTAATTTGGCGTTAGTCTCCTCAACAAATGGACAAAGAGCTCTAATTTCCTCTAGTAGTAGTCTAAAGAGACTGAAGATGGTTGTTTGGGGGAGAAGGAGCGTATTTCTTCAGATGTTTGCTTGGTGTTTTGGTTTGTGCCAGAGGAAGCCACAATGGTGGAGGCCCTGGTGCCCTTAGGTGATCTATTAGTTGAGTCTTCCATTGAGGAACGATACTAGCGAAATTTAGAACGAGTTGATAGTGTGCTTACCAGAGGCAATGAATAAGATAATACTTTAATCAGTTTGCTCATGCACCGAGCAGAAAAAGACCAAAGTATATAAATTCTAGAAAAAGAAATATCTGTGCTTAGCACAAAACAGTCCGATAGTAGTATATACGTCTCAAGAATTTGAAATTCCGCTTGCAAAGGGAGGAAAAAAGGGTGAAGTAAGGGTGTATGTTGACGAGCTACCACCGGAGTAACCTTCAAAGCAACTTCTTGTTAACGCCACTGTTTGATGTCACATATTTAGCTATAATTAATCAGAAGCAAAGAGAAGAGGAACCTCTAGGGCCTCAATCACCAAATAATTACCACTTACTAGCCATGCCTCACAACAAAGTCAGGTATATCCAGAACAGTAACATTTCAGAAAGAAAGGTGCGTTAAGAAAATCGTATCCATAGCCTCAGTTCTCAAAATAATAATCCCTACTGTGATAAGATGAATGAGCAGGAGGCGGCGACCAACATATCTTAAACAAAAAAAATGAAATTTAGATAATGGATTCCTGAGAGCTATTCAATTTGCTGCAGAGTGCCGAAGAAATCATACACTCGATGAGGAAATCATCTTCATTATTGTACACAAATATATATTTTCAGTAGAAGCAAGAAAAAATTATATTCCACATTTTGATGGCAATAAATTACTTCAGTAAGCTGAAGGTATTGGTAGGGTCAAAAGGAAATGAGCCTCTGTGAGTGAAATGCGCAGTAGAATTCCACACGTAGCGCGATTTCAAATGGTGGCCGCTTCTGTGACGAAACCGCTCTGATGCGCAAACAAAGGAAAAACTCTGCTTACATGCTGCCACAGCGGTTCAAAAGCTCCTCGTCATGCACAGCTCCAGTTCAGCTGATTAGGGCAATCATTTTGGGGTCCGTGCAGGCAATGAGTAAAGCGTCAGGTCCGTCTCCTTCTCCACCATCCCCTAAGAGTCAGGGACCAGCCGCCATTTTCCTTGGGCACTAGCCACGCCCAGTAGCGGTCGGTGGTGGGAGTGCTGCTGGGCGGTGACATGGGTAGGGGGAGGGGCAGGGTGGGGGTGTAGTAAACTATGGAATACGGCCAAATGCAGGTAAGTGAACATATAAATAAATAAAACAAATTTCGTTGCTCGCAGTGCATCGCCAAATTCGATGCAGTGCGCACAACAAAATCTGTTTTATTTATTTATATGGTTACTTACCTGCATTTGGCCGTATTCCATAGTTTACTAGACCCCACGCTGCCCCTCCCCCAACCCATGTTACTGCCCGGCAGTATCCCGCCACAGACCGCTACTGGCCACGCCCCTCCACAATCATTGACTTATGTTGCTTGCTTTGCTTTTCTATGAGCTTTTTCTCCTTTATTCTTAAAAAAATAATTTCTCCAGTTCCCCATGCTGGATTTATATTGTTTTGGTCTTGTCCTACTCATACAAATTCCTTGTTACTTAAAAGTTGGATGTAGAGTTTGATTGTGTTTTATGTGACTTTTTCTACTGTTTATGCATTGCCTAAAAACCTTGCCTTTGATTTAGTTCTGTCTGCTTTGTACCAGTGTACAAGAGATTGGGCACAGGTTTATTTAATTTAATTTGCTTGACATTTATCAGGATGTGTTCTTATCCTTTGAGGTGAGGAATAATCCACTTTCCTAATGGTTAGATATGTCAATGCTTGTAAAGGCATTTAAAGCATTGGCACAGCCAGATGTGAGCATGTAAGCCCCAAATACTGGCTGGCGGTGGTAAGATAGTGGGGTGACATCCTGCACTAGAAGGTGGAAGGGACAATGTGTGAGAGAAGAGGTGGGGCTCATAGGCAGTGAGTGGGATGGCTGCAATATAGTGCTAAGGTTATCACAGGGGGCTAATTAAAGCATTGTAACTTTTAACAATGTGCATTAGCTATAAAACCACTGGCTGAAAGAGACAGGCCTAAAGCCACTCTTCTGCGCTGTATGTACTCTAGGGTTTATAACTGTAAATGTATGTATGTGTACATTTGTAACAAGAGGCCCCCTGCAGAACACTAGAGCTATATACAGTAAATTTAACCTCTCCCCTTCTTGCACTATTTTAAGCATTTTAGTCCGTTGATTATGTGTTTCAGTTTTGGTGATTAAAATATTTCTAGCTTTTGTTCTCGAGTGCTTGCCTGAACACCAGTTTTTATAAAATTAAAGACTTTATATTTGTGATCATTCTGTGCATTACTTACGAATTTGATAAATCCGTTTAGATAATGGTAAGCTGTCATATGTCTCGTATAATGTATGACTATATACTCATTTGGGCTTGTAGTGTAGTTCCTATATCCCTAATAGGCTCTGCGCATTGGAATAATATACACTATAGATTTGACATAGGACTGAGGTCAGTATATCTCTATCGAGTACATTAAACTTATTTGTGTGTGCCAGCTAACTCAGAGGTCACTAGAAAGTTTCTCTAATGAACAAGAAGGGATTAGTCTCTGACAACCGCATAAACATGACAACTTTGTTTCCCTTTGAGTCGGAACAATATCTTCAGAGACTTGGAAACAATAGATAACTATTTCACTCAGTCAATCGTGCGTGCTTCATTTCTACAGAGTTGTACAGAAATAGAGAGACGGGCGTTTCCATAATAAGGGTTTATTGAACAGTCTTCTTCCTCATGCAAGAGATATGCACTGCTACAATCGTTAGACAGAATGCGAAGTATAATGCGTACAGCGTAAACATTAATATAAAATAATACTGTAATAGCATGATCTGTTGCTATGACATATATAAAAACACATACATAAATAACACAGGCTAAAATACTCAACTGGTGCTTCTAAAATAAACCTACCCCAGTGTACCTAACCTAGATCTAGTACGTGGGAGGAAGTGGGTGCTGGTTTAGCAAAGGTTAAGTTTTGCCAAGAATTGCCAAAGGTTTCTCTAGGTTCTAATCAGCTCCATACCTTAGAATGAGAGAGGTTGGTATCTCTTTCCCGTGACTTGATTTCCCAACACCCCGCAAGGGGAGTCAGAAACACTGGAGCTGGATTCTCGGCAGGAGGATGACAGCTTCTAGTTAGTGCGTCAGCTTGGGAGTTGGCTTCTTTTGGCACTTGCTGTAGCGAGCTGCGTCTTGCAAGTAGGTAGTTGAACTGTACTGAACCACACCGTGCTTTGGCATTGCAAGTGAAGGTATATTTATACCATGAAGGTGTTTAATGAACCCCTAAGGAATAGATGTTCATGCATAATAAATGAGTGCTTGGAGAAATCAATATCCAGGCAAGGGGAAGTTGCTACGGCTTAAGAGTCTAGTTTTCCAAGGAGTCGTTGTAACATAGATAAACGGATGTAATAGCCATGCCTGTATTTGGGCAGCATAGGCTATGCCTAAATAAGGACTGGATTTCTATGCCTATACAAGGGCAATGTGAATTATACCTATATAAGGGCATGAATCGGGAAATCCATACGAATCTAAAATCGATACACAACAGGCTACTATATATATCTGTTCAAACCCATACACATTTAATGCGTTATGTATTTCTAATTATGTGTTAGAGGGCCCAAAGTGGAAGAATTGGTTATTTTACTGATATAACATGTAGGTGTTCCGATTATGATTTACTGGCAGGTCAAAAGTATGTAAAGAAATAACTTTAAAAAAACAGGGCTAGTCACTTAAATTCAAGAATGATACAAAAGAATGTTCTAAATAAAACTGAAATATCTAATGTCTCCCAACTCATTCCGTGGAAGTGTGCCTGCAGAAAATGACAGTGCAAGCAATGTCCGACCTATTCCAGGACTTCAAATGAATATATGGGAACTGCCCTTTAACAAATAAAGTATAAGGAAACAATACAACAATTAAATATATAAGAAATAAAGGGGGTAAAACTTTTACAGTTGTTCGCTTGTATCCAAAACATAATGTTACACAATAAATTTAAGGTAGTGGTAGACTAGACAAGCAATTACTCAAAATGGGCAATATTTGTAACCTTTCCACATCGTGCAATGAGACAACAGAAGATTATTTGAACAGTTTTCTTTTTCCTGAACAATAACTTCCCAAATTGTGACGAATCCGTTCCGTTTGTTTGTGTTTCTGAAAGTTGTAACTAATTAAAAGGTGCGCCATCTGGGTTTCTGTAGCACGTTGAAATTTAGATCTAATGTTATACTTCATAATGCTTGCATCAGGTTTGTTTTGTTTGTTTGCTTCCTTCTTTGTAAGTCCCAATCACCATAAATACAGCCCCAACGAGTTTGTAAACTAAAAACAAGCAATGCATAATAAAAGAAGTACAAGATTCAACAATAGTTAGATCAAAACCGTCGGGCAGATTTACAAGCACCTTGCGTTTTTAACCCCTTGGCCGCGGCTGTAATTCTGCTGCGGCGCTAGGGGGAGGGGGAGCCGTGCGGTGCCACAATGCTTGTGGCGGAACCACTCCGTCACGAGCCGCGGTGGCGCTGTGCTTGTGACGGAATGGTTCCGTCACGGCCCCGCCCGCTCACTAGAACGCGCCGCACAGGCGCGGCAGCCCGGCCGTGATGGAACCATTCCGTCACCAGCACAGCCCCACCGTGGCTCATGACGGAATGGTTCCGTCACCAGCGCGCAAGGGGTTAATATTGGAAAAGTGACGCAAAATAGGTGCAAGGGGCTTATAAATCTGCCCCAAAACAATAAAACACAAGAGACATTTTTCCAAAGGATTAACATGGATTTTATAGACGTTATAATATGGCCCATAAAAATCTACAGAATAGACCACAATAATGCTGTGATGTATTCCTATAGGTTCTGAATCGATCCCCCTATTCCTGACCCTATTCTGGTTAAACAAACCAACAAGTTAACTAACAGTCAGCCCATGAGGCAGAAAACCCCCATGATGCAGATACCGTTATCTGACGCAGTCACACTACGGCACAGGAACGTGTTATCTGATTAGGTCATAACGCTTGCGATCTAATTAGACAAGCGATATTCCTCCAGCCCCTGATAAGGCATACGGAGTTCTCATAACAAATCAAACCTATGACAACCTGGGCAAAACCCTGCGGCCATTGTTTTGATTTCACCGAGAACTTCAGCAAAAGAATGTGCTAACGAGCAAGTCGTATGACATCCTTATTGACGTATCTATGTCCATCCTTACGTCAATCTCGGCACCTTAAAGGTATAAATATTACCGATATTGCCCTATGCAAACACACGCGGTGGTGACGAGACGGAGCAGCCATACTTGCCGAAGCCCAGAGCAGAGCAGACCCCGCTGGCGCAGCCCCGCCTTCCTGACGCGCTGAGAGAAGCTGCTTTCTCCTGCCGAGAAATCCAGCACCGGCGTTTCTGGGTAGCCCTCGCAGGCAGCCTGGAATATCGAGACCAGAGACGAGAGATACCATCCCTCATTCAACCTAGATTCCAGGTACAGAACTGAATAACCCCTCACAGAGAATTCTTTAGTTATTCACTTGGCAAAAACAAACTTAACTTAAACTGTAACTTTCTATTCCCGCCCACATATTAGGCTTAGGTCAGGTACACGGGGTAGGCGTATTTAGAAACACCAGTTGAGTACGTTTAGTCAAATGTATATGTGTATATAATATATTTTATTCATTTTAAAACATCTTATGGCTTAGAAACCATATCAATGTTTTTACAGTATTATTTTATACTTCTGCTTTTAATGTATGCACTTTACTTAGCTATAAGTATTGCAATAATATCGATCCATTTCTCTTGTATGAGAAAAGAGACTGATCAATAAATAACACCTTTTTATTGAACACGCCCGTCTCTTTCTTTTCTCTACAATCTGATGAGACTAAGAATGCACGTACTGACTGAGTAAAATAAATTGCCTTTTGTTCACACGACTCTCGAGATATACTCTTGATTAGGGGAGAGCAAAGTTGTCATGTTCTATGGTTGTCAGAAACTAAATCCCTTCTTGTCTAATCAGGGAAGTTAATTCCTTCCTGAACATTCGAGAAAGTTTCTAGTGAACTCTGAGCTAGCTGGCCAACACAAAACTTTAAGTCTAGTATCGACAGTAGTAGACCTAGTTAACGTCTGGTCTAGGCCTTTACTGCTGTAGGTATTATTCCAATGCGCAGAGCCTATTGGGATGATAGGAACTACACTACATGGCGCCCAACGCGTTTGGAAAGGGCGATAAAACTAACGTAAGACATTTAGAGTAACTCAGTCGTGCTTTCTCACTCAGACCCCTTTTCCCATAATACTCCAAAGACGTCTGGAGTGGGTGAAAGGTTATATCCGCCAGACCTCGCAGGAGGGAACTCCTATGTATGGTTCTTGGTATAAGTCAACGTTGAAGGATACACTGTTCCAAAATATTGTGCATCTAATCTTTGTTTCCATAAGAAACCTGATCTGCAAACAAACAGAATAACCATCCTGTCGGTAAAATGGTAGACAGTGATGAAGAAAGAGAGGCAGTTAGATTAGCAACTAAACTCGCAGCAGCTGATGCTACCATGCAGGAAGCAGACCCGAATATAATACTCATTCCGGTCATCAAAAGGAAATCTATAACCATAAAACGTATAGAAAATGGACTGACACCTAGAGGTGGTACAGTCATATTCGTAATTGAGGCACACGAATATCGGCAGACAGAGGTATACTATTCATGGATAAATTTTCCAGCAGCAAATCCTGTAACAAAGTACTTCCACTATTACAAAATAGAGGAACCTCCTGAAACGTACACTCCTTTCGAGGAGGTGGAAGTACCACTCAAATTTCAAGAGCATTTGCTCTTATTTGATGGCGCCCTAAAACATAATAATCACATCACCAGGCTCGGTCCTTTAGGTAGACCAGGAGCAACGTGGCCGGTCCTAGCCGGATACACACCACATCCAGACATCGACGGGATGTCTGCAGCTAACCTGTTAACACAGCTAAAACAATTAATAAAAATACATAGACAATTAGTCCAGTATGTGATGCGGACTTCAACAATTCAGCCAGCGATTAAACTCCCACAGCTGACCCCTCACCAGGGGAACACAAATAAAATTACACCACAGAACATCCAGTCCTGCCTAGGTAAAGTACCGGCTAAACGGGAACAAATACCATTCTGGCTAGCGCAGAAAATCACCCAAATAGAGGCGGTGTTTCCAGACACTACCCCGCTAGAAAAGCACAGGATTCTGACTATCTGTCTTCCGATGGGAATCGCACCACACATTGAGGACTGTGACACTTGGGGTACAGTCTTTGCTTCCATCTACACAAAAACGCACGGTGTTCCATCCATTTCGGTAATACCAGATGTGCTAAAACAAATTCAAGATGAATATGGTCCAGAACCCGCTTTAACTCTTGGTATGAAATTACTGAAAGACTTCAAGCAGGTCTCGGCTATATTATTAGCCAACATAAAAGGTGAAGCAGCAAACGTGGCGATCCGCCAGAGGTTAAAAGAGACAGATATAGCAGACCAACCAGCTGAAATTGCCAGAATCATAGAAAAATCCTATGAGGAACTAGGTAGAGATAGTTTAGGTGAAATACCAGTAAAACCGCAACTAATTGAAAGTCCTGAAAAAATATTTTTTAATAATAATTCTACATCACCAAAAAAGAACTGGGATGGAAACAAACAATCCAATCCTAAAGAAAAGAAATTCCAGTCCCGAGGAAGGTCTCCTAGGCGAAGAGAAAAATCTCTGAACCAAAGACACAGGTCACCTCAGAGTGACCCCTCTGGGAAAAGATATAACCTTAGAAATAGGGATAATATTAAAAAACCTGATAGATATCAAGACATTGATACACGTCCCTCTCAATCTTTTCAGACTTCCTCGCAGAAATCGGAAAGAAGAGGACGATCAGAACAAAGAGAAGAGCACGCCAAGTCCAAAGACAAGGAACCTGCTCAGCTAAAAAAGAAATTACAATTTCCAAAAAAGAAGGTAGCCAGCATTAAAATAGTTAACAATGCAGAGAATTCTGAGGACACAACTGAAAAACGGGGAATGGGCTCAGACAATGCTAGACAGCGCAGCAGAAGTGAGCATAGCTCGCAAAGTCCTTATGAATCATCTGGAGACAGTGGACACGAATGAATATCTTCAAGTGGAAACTGCAGACACCAGAGTTAGCAAACCTCACAAAATATACGAAATAACATTACGTATAGAGGGTGATAAGACTAGAAAAATAAGGGGACTATTTTGGGATAATCTCTCCAAGGGCTATGATATCCTTCTAGCTGAAAAAGACTGGCCACCAGAGTTTGTCAGGGAGTGCCCTCATGGCGAAGAAATAATTATGCCTGCCTTCTCAAATCAAATTCCTATTCATAAAAAATACACACTTGCTAGAAAGTGGGCAGTGGCTCTAGCTCCTGCTTTATATAAAAATCACGTGGGATGGGATGAGGACTCTCCTCCTCACAAAATCCAGTTAAAATCACAACCAACTGCACAAAGGCAGTACCCAATTAAGCAAGAAGCTAAAAAACAGGTAAATGAAATACTAGATCAGCTAGAATACCAGGGGGTGATTGAAACTTGCACCTCACAAATGAACAACCCTTTGTTTCCGGTCTCCAAACCAGACAATTCATACCGTCTAGTTTTGGATTACCGACACCTTAACACATGTTGCAAAACTTTTGCAGTGCAAAACTCACATAGTGCTGCACTAATGAATAACATAGTGCGCAAAAAATACAAAACAACATTAGACATCTCTAATGGATTCTTTTGTAAAAACATAGCACCAGAGAGCAGACATTTAACTGCATTCTCAATAAATGGCACTCAAAAACAATTCTGTCGGTTAGCCCAGGGGTACAAGAACAGCCCGGGGGTATTCTCAGCGAGAGTAACAGAATTACTACAACTATATGATGATGAAGCATTATCTTATGTCGATGACATATACTTAACAGATGATGACTTGGAGACTCACTTGAAAAGAGTGAACACCATAATACTTGGGTTCGCAGCAGAGGGTTACAAATTCAACTTTAAAAAATCCAGAATTGCCCATCTGACAGTGCTGTTCTTAGGATATGAATTATCAAGTATAGCCTGGCTGACAATTTTCTAGAATATTGTGCCATACTCCAAGAACTAGAAGAATTAAAAAATTTAGAATATGAAAAAACATATCCTCTGCCAGCCGACATTCTGCCTTTACGACATTACGCCTGTGTAATTTATACAGACGGACATGCTCAACCCCCCGTTTGGGGAGAACAGGCATACAACCCCACATGTGGGATTACAAAAGAAGTGTGGCGCGGAGGTAAACTAAAACCTCTATTAACAAAAACACACTCAGTAGAAACTAATTCAGAACAACAGACTGAAATAATGGCATTGAAAATGGCGCTAGATAATGCGGATCGCGAATTCCCGACACTTATAGTGTCAGATTCCTATTACTGCGTCAAATCATATAACAAGGATTTGCAGACATGGATTCAAAACGGTTACAAAGATGACACAGATGCAACAATAAAGCAGAAAACTCCGTCCCTTTTGCTCGAATCCCTGGAGTGGGGGATAGAGTGATTCCAAACATGGACAGGAGAAACTTGTTAATCGCAGACGCACATATGGGCGAGGGTCTCAGACACCTAAAACTAAAAGAGTCTCTGGAAGAATTACAATCACGGTACTGGTGGCCAGGCATGAGCCTGCGTCACACCATGTTTGTAAAAAACTGCCCAAACTGCAACAGAGATCGCAGTGGGGAGAGAAACAGTTTAATACCTCGTCGTTTTACTCAGGAAAAAATCAAGAGTATAAAGGAAGGCTTGCGATTAACATATACAGGCTAGTTTACACTTATAATGTAGATCACCAGCACTCGGCTGACGTCTGGACTGTTATACAAAGATTTGCGAGTCTAAATGGCATATACGCTAAGAGCATGCTACATTTGACCATTGTTTTCACTCTAGCCCTCCAGACTGAGGGGAAACATGACCAAATGAGCATAGCCCAGCGGGAATCTTCTCACTTCCTTCCTGAGGGTACGGGATGGTGTAAAGAAAAAAACAAGGCATAAAGCAATCTATAACGGAAAAGATATTAGGTTCGGGAGCTGGGTGGGTCAAACATCTAATAAGTGTCCAACGTAGTCTAAATAACTTGCCAAGAAATTCTCTGAAGGGATTCAGTGCGTACGAATTATTATTTGGAACTAGGATGTTGATCTCTGACATTGATAGTCAGACTTCAGTGGTGAAAGAAAAAAGCTTTGATATCAAAGACCGTTTGGCTATTTTGCAGGACTTAAACAAAACAAGAAAAGACCTGAGCAACATAAAATTGAAACAACAGCCAACAACCACTGAAGAACCACCACCTGTCCCAGCAAGACCTGTCTGGATTCCAAAAGTCGGGGATCTAGTCAGGGAAAAGATAGCGGTAAAGAAGGAATTTGGGCCTTCTTACAGAAAAGCAGTTCCTGTCTTGTCTGTCAACGGGACAAGATCAGTTGTACTACCGCCACTTGCTGGAAAAAAGGAGAACCGAGTTGTATCCATCGACCTGGTAAAACCACAACATGTGGCCGATAACAAACAGTAGGCCAAGTGGACTCCCAATAAGTAGCAGAACACCAAGGTTTGCTACCAGTACAGAGGTCCTAACGAAGAGGCTCATCACATTCGAAACGCCTACAGAAGAACAACAAGGACTATGCAACAATGCAATAGAACTCAGACCTCTGAAAACCCAAATAAAAACATTTAGCATAGACACACCAATCTATAATGAAGTACCAAGTGAAAATGCAAGAAACAGAAATCCTGAACCAATTGGAACAATTGACAGAACAGCATCCGGCTACTTCATAAACTTCGATGATTCCTCTGAAGGCTTCAGTGAATCAAAGACACAGCCATCATCAAAAACCTTTAAAGATAAAGCTAAAGAACTTCTGAAACAACTGAAAGAAACATATCTGATTTTTCCATGGATCGAATTTTGGGTGGGTTTTGGTGCATTTATCCTCATGCTTTGGCTCATCATGATACTAACTTTGGGACGCTTCATTGAGGGAAAATATGCAAAAATGGACACAGCAAGTCAGAAAATCAACTTGATCCTCAAACCTCACACATCGAGAAAAGAGAACTTTCTTCAGTCAACTTCACAACCAATCCGATACCTGGTGGGGTAGCCTGGGACAACACTGACTATGAAATTTATGGTCCGGTTGAAATCCTGAAATATCCACACCAAATTAAGATCTCATTGAGTGACTTTGCAAAACCAAGCTCATTTGCTGATGATTGGGACTTCGAAAGCATTAATAATATGATGTCTGACTTAGTAATGTCTGCTAAATTTACCAAACATGATTATTTGCAGGGTTCTACAAATTATGATAGTATGTACTGTTATAACCACTATGGTAACCATTTTTTACATAGATCTGCACAACCTAGAAATGTTTTAAATTATAATCAATGGGAACATTGTGCAACCCCTCCAAAAGGAAGCTCAAGGACCTTCTATGACAAATATTCATACTTTTCAGGTTTTAACACAAGTAATGCTGAAGCATTCTATTTTAGATTGTCAAATAAGACAGGGACAAAGACCATGATAACAAACACAAAATTGATATATTCGGACTCATTCTTTGAACAAATGAATACTTTTGGTTTTGATTATTGGGACAAAAATGTTGAATTGAAAAGTGTTTGGGGCACAAAAGAATGGCAAGTGCAGGGCATAGAATCTTTGTTTAAAGCCTGCATGATCCCAGAACAAATGATATTTTTAAATGACACTGTTCAACAAACCACCTGTCTTGGCCTAGCCAAAATCAAAGACTTAAATAAACCGTCTATTCCAAAGCCAACAATGTACAGCAATAGCTCGATAGATGAAGAGATAGACGTAAATTATGTATTAAACCAAAACAGAACACATCCTGATTGGAAACAGTGGTTGATCTGGCCCACAGATACAAATAACTGTCAAGATAGATTCCTGAACAAAACACAGGGGTTCAAAATGACCAGGCCAGACCCTAGATATCCCCAAAGACATCACCCAGGGATAATAACCACCTACAGTGTGGGCAAATTATGCCTTCAATGGCTACAAACTTCCACACTGGCAGAAATGAAACAACACCTAACTTTACTTACTGATGGTGCTGACTTGCGTGATTTCATTATGGGACCGCGCAAACAGCGTCAAAAACGTTTCATAGCAGCCTCTGTATATGCAGCATACAATGAGGCCTGGAAGGTTACTCAAATTGAAACAGCAGAGAGAATACGGGAAATTGACCGTATTAATTTGGAAAAATCACTTTCTGTAGTGGACAATGGGTTAATGACTCTGTCCTCCAGAATTTTTTCTTTGGACAGCATTGTGTCTTCAGCAATCGACATATTGTCGCAAGACTTGCTGTTATTACAACACGGTCAGTCCCAATTGCGCTCTATTGTACAGCTTGGCTGGACGTTACAAAATCTGCGTTCAGGCTATGTGCCTTGGCGTTTAATCAACACAACGTCACTATTCCAAATCTTTAACCTTACTGATAGACAAATCAGTATGGCACAAAAGGGTGCTGATTATACAATCTTGAGCATTGAAAAACTCGAAAGATTACCAGTGACAATGTCAGAACGACCTGTCAGTGAATGGATAATACATGGGATAATAAATATTCCAATCTCAACCTTCAGGTTTCAATACTGCCAAAAATATATACAGACTGGCATGTACGAGAAATTGGGAAAGGGGTACATTAAAACATCATGGAACCTGCCCTATTCACATGAAATGTCAGTAATAAAGGACTGAAAGTGTTTCTTAGTGGCAATAATTGTGCGATGTTACTAAGCGGCACGCTTCTGTGTAACGGAATTAGTTTGCATGGAGCCTGTGAAGGGAATTCATACAACCTTTCATGTCACCAGCAAGGCGCACCTGCAACAGAAATAGAACCATTCTTTCAAAGACTCTATAATGGGAGTTACATTCTAATTGTAGACCGCAGATGTTGTAGTCTTATGCCCGGGACTCCTTATCTAGTCACTACGACTGCGAAGGTCAAGTGCTGTGGACGCTCATTGTTCCCCAGCTCCTTTCCAGACAGGGAGGCAAGGGCATGGCCCAATTTGAAAATTACTTCTATTCGAATAGATACTTTAAGCAGAATGAAAACAGTGCTTCTTCAGACGCCTAAAAGGCTCACGTCATCAAAAGAAACATATGATCTACAAGTCGCAAGGACGACTGCAGAGATACATTCATTGTTATCAACTAATTCCCCCATACATTTCGCAGAAATACTAAACGAAATCTTAAATATTTCTGATACCAGTGAAGTTCAAGATGAAAGCAGCATCGAACAGGTACGACCTTCTGTCAGCAATGCGAATCAGAATGTCAATGGAGAAAATCATGCGCACGAATGCATGGTTACACCTTTTTCTGAGTTAGTGGAACTTTCCCAGGAAGCTGTTGACAGCTTTTTCGAAAGCCTAAATGATATGATGTTCTCACCAGAGCAGAAATAGAGACTTTTGAACAAGCTCGCACACGGCGTTCCCTGAATTCGGCCTTCAACTTTAAAAATAAAGTCACATGAACAATTTTTCCTCCAGTTCACGGACAGCAATTTTTCAGCAGCCCCAAAATATTTTTTCATATTTTTCGGGACACTATCTTCTGCTTAAAGTAAGAACTATTCTTAAAGAACTAAGGTTTCTAAATTTTAGATAGCTTATAGACATTAGCTGCCCGCTGGTATGTTCATAAATATTTTATTTTGTGATGGAATGGTCTCGAACTTTTTTTTCTGTATTAAGAGCCATTTCATGTGTAAATTCTCATATACCAAATAGCAATAATGTATACAAATGCGTGATTACCTTAGCATTATTATACAGCTTGAGTGCATACAATACATATGATTGCAACTTTTCCGTATATTTGAAAATTTCGAAATGCATTTATGTATTTTGGGGTGGTAAGGTATACACAATACTCTATAGTATGTTGTACTATGTTTTACTATGCATAGATTAGTAAATATGACCATAGTTAGCGTGGAGTGGGTGTGATGTATTCCTATAGGTTCTGAATCGATCCCCCTATTCCTGACCCTATTCTGGTTAAACAAACCAACAAGTTAACTAACAGTCAGCCCATGAGGCAGAAAACCCCCATGATGCAGATACCGTTATCTGACGCAGTCACACTACGGCACAGGAACGTGTTATCTGATTAGGTCATAACGCTTGCGATCTAATTAGACAAGCGATATTCCTCCAGCCCCTGATAAGGCATACGGAGTTCTCATAACAAATCAAACCTATGACAACCTGGGCAAAACCCTGCGGCCATTGTTTTGATTTCACCGAGAACTTCAGCAAAAGAATGTGCTAACGAGCAAGTCGTATGACATCCTTATTGACGTATCTATGTCCATCCTTACGTCAATCTCGGCACCTTAAAGGTATAAATATTACCGATATTGCCCTATGCAAACACACGCGGTGGTGACGAGACGGAGCAGCCATACTTGGCGAAGCCCAGAGCAGAGCAGACCCCGCTGGCGCAGCCCCGCCTTCCTGACGCGCTGAGAGAAGCTGCTTTCTCCTGCCGAGAAATCCAGCACCGGCGTTTCTGGGTAGCCCTCGCAGGCAGCCTGGAATATCGAGACCAGAGACGAGAGATACCATCCCTCATTCAACCTAGATTCCAGGTACAGAACTGAATAACCGCTCACAGAGAATTCTTTAGTTATTCACTTGGCAAAAACAAACTTAACTTAAACTGTAACTTTCTATTCCCGCCCACGTATTAGGCTTAGGTCAGGTACACGGGGTAGGCGTATTTAGAAACACCAGTTGAGTACGTTTAGTCAAATGTATATGTGTATATAATATATTTTATTCATTTTAAAACATCTTATGGCTTAGAAACCATATCAATGTTTTTACAGTATTATTTTATACTTCTGCTTTTAATGTATGCACTTTACTTAGCTATAAGTATTGCAATAATATCGATCCATTTCTCTTGTATGAGAAAAGAGACTGATCAATAAATAACACCTTTTTATTGAACACGCCCGTCTCTTCCTTTTCTCTACAATCTGATGAGACTAAGAATGCACGTACTGACTGAGTAAAATAAATTGCCTTTTGTTCACACGACTCTCGAGATATACTCTTGATTAGGGGAGAGCAAAGTTGTCATGTTCTATGGTTGTCAGAAACTAAATCCCTTCTTGTCTAATCAGGGAAGTTAATTCCTTCCTGAACATTCGAGAAAGTTTCTAGTGAACTCTGAGCTAGCTGGCAAACCCAAAACTTTAAGTCTAGTATCGACAGTAGTAGACCTAGTTAACGTCTGGTCTAGGCCTTTACTGCTGTAGGTATTATTCCAATGCGCAGAGCCTATTGGGATGATAGGAACTACACTACAATGCATAATAATGTGTAATAATGTATTGCTTTGATTTACACTAATCCTGACTGGGCTGCCCGTGTTCTACAAATCGCAGATGTCACATCAGTAGATTTGAAGGTACTTTTTTTATTGGCTCAAAAGGATGAAAGGCATTTTTTTCCCTACCAGGTCTCTAACTTGTAGTTAGTAAAATTGTTGATGCTGCACAGAGGTCTTTGCAGGAGGCAAATTACATCACTAGCCAATTTAACTGCCTTTGTTGACTGACTTAAATGTAATGTGTAACTTTTTAGGTTTGACTAATATGTATCTGTGGGAGTAATCCACAAAGGTATATATGCATAAGTATATTTATACACTTGCATGTTTAGTGCTACATGTATGTGTAACTCTACCTTTTTGGTACTCACCAATTCTGACTGGAGATTTACAACTGGATACTCACTTACATGTCTCCTTCCCCAGCAAGCATGTCGAGGTCTCTTTCCATGGTATTTATTACCATAAAGTTACTGCAATTAATTTTACAATTGTAATCTACATGCCATCTAAATGGCAGACGTCTGCAATAGAGGCAGAATGTACACTACTGATATGGATACCTCTGTCATGAAGATGAAAACCTCCTAAGGAAAAGAAATATACAAATGCTATATACAAGACTCCAATCACATATAATTGACCCATGTTCACTCAAATAAATCCCACATACTAGGTACTTCATTTTTCCACATGGACTGCATGATTATGCGACCGCAAGAATTATATTCAGCATCCAGTATGCAGACAACACCCAAGAAGAGTCTGAATTTTAACTGAGGAGGAAACTGACCTGGTGAAAATGTGCAGTCAAACACAATTACAAGTACATTGTTCTGCCTTCATTCATCCTCAGTAGAGCACAAAATGCAGTCTTGTGGCTGGGGGGCACATACTCTGTTAATGTATTAGACGAAAAGGCTTACTAATCTCTCGTAGATGCTCAATGGGATCAGCAACACTTTCAGAAGTCCCCATGCATTATGTGTAAGGTTGTACCAGTGAAAAGCCATACCACCGTGCCCTAATGCTACATTTCAGTAGCAAAAGAATAATAATTTGTTTAGTAGATGGTAAGAGTAAATGCTGTTTAATATTCTTAGAAATTGCAGGAAATCAATGTGAAAATATAAATAATGTACTCTTGCAACTTATCTTGCTGGGACCAACATAAGAATTGAACACCTCAACAAACATACTTACTGGGTTAAAACACCAGCAGCACCCACTTGTGAGAATGTTCCCCAGTGGTAAATAAACTGGAAACCATACATAGGGTCATATAAGCCTTGATGGAAGAAATGAAACTTGCAACCAAATGTGATAAACCATAACATCTAAGACAGCTTTGGATCAGAGGCAGAAAGCCAGCATATACTTGTAGGTGGTCAGAATAAAGAGGTCATCACCTCTCACCAAAACAGATATGGCTTGCCCAAAGAAACAGCCAACAAAATAGTGACCCAACAAAATTATCAGTACTACATACGGTTCTCTTACATAACCCTTAGGAAAGACAGTAAATCGCCCTCTTAAGTTCACCTATGACAAAAAAATTGAGGAAATTGGAGAACTAACAATAATATAATAAATTCAGCATACACAACTCAGACTCATATTTACACCTCGAAACCCCTAACAAAAAGATAATGAAGGAAACTGAGAAAAGTACATAACAAGAAATATAGAAGACAATGGCAAACAAAATCGCTAAATCTACCCCCATCAGACTGTTTCCAATATACAATCACCGAGTGACGAAAGAGGAACTAGTTTAAACGGAATGCCACAGATTGGGGCACTCTAAATTCACATTTCTGCAATAATCTTGAAACCTCCCAAATGTTGCCCAACATATGAGATATCCTTGGCCCGGTTGAATACCTCAAAATGGCAAATGAATGTGGACGGGATGCCTCAGTCTTAAGTAACATGGAAAAATGTGAAATAACCACCAATAAATTGCTATTCCTTTCCGAATGCAAATCAAAGGGTAATTTGAACATTTTAAACAGAAGCAAATCCTGAAATTATTGAGGTGTAATGAGGGAATTATCCTACTTATCATCAGCCCACATAGAAGTGGTCGATGAATTCCAACCACCAGTTGATCAAAAAATTAACAAAGCAACTCCAGTGGAATGGCTAATGGTTTAAGTAGCAAATCAGGTTTTCACTCAAAGTCACTGATGTAACACATGGGGAGTAAACATTAAGGAAGATGAAACTTCTTTCTACCCACTAATACTCCTACCAGCTCCACAACTTCCACAACTTCCAAAATCATCCTCCCAAAGTAATAACTCATCAGGCAGAACAGACCCACCTCATACTTGCTCAGGCTTAGTAGAGACAATGTTGTGTACAGAACTGAAAGTAGGACAAAAGCTTAAGATTTGTTCTTGGATTGTTAGAGGCCTGTCTCTGATAACCACAGGCAAAGTCGTAAACAAATTCTGGCATATGTATATCTTAATTTTTCAAGAAACATGGAGGAAACTATTTTCCTCCAACAGGTTACATTTAGTACCACTAAAAGCAAATTTTGTGTCCAACAAAGGCGGTCAAGAAGAGATCTAGCAATATATAATGTTTTACGTCACACCTTTGAAACACCAAGACAGACACTAGAGGTACTTTGGTTACTGGGTTTCATTGGTCGGAATCTGTCACAAACATCTCAATTTGCTGAAAAAATGGTGCTAAAACACCTGGAGGTAATAATTGGTGAGCAGCTTACTACCTATTTTGCAGCCTATTGGCTCATAACAGGAGATTTTGAGATGCATCTAATGAAGGACTCTGAAATAATAAGCTCACAGAACCACTAATGAAGCATTCCGGTCAAAGACTCCACAATGTTGTGAGCTGACAAGATGGGTGAAAATTGCAAATTTTTTATACCTCCAGCAGGGCTCAGAACACACGATGGGCAATTTTAAACAGATCACACTACTGCTGAAACCCGTATTTCCACAACACAAAATAAATCTTGGATTACACGCTTTTGAGTCTGTTAATATTTCACTATATAACACAGTAAAAAAATCATAACAAGGATAGAAAGTGACCATTTCCCTGAAGAAATCAATATGGAATTGCTATTCAACACAGGAAAACTATTTAAAGATTCAAGCAATCACCTCTAACCTACAGCAAATTGAATGTAACACATTAAATAGTGATCCTAACATAGAACATGCACAAAATGCCCTATATGCCTGGGCTCTGACATGCAAAAAATGCCCTATACTCCTGGGCTCTGACAGACAAAACCTTCAACATGGAAAATTATCCTTCTGATCTGCAGAAATATCAAGGATTTAAAGAACATTTAACCAATAAATATCGAACACTGTCTAACTCAAGAGGTCAATAATTGGGGGAATCAAAAGTGCTATTTAAACTGCCATAATATGCCATTAAACCTGGCTATGGACAACTTTACACCAAAGTTGCAATAACAATATTCCAAATGCTTTTTGGGAGTTCAATACCAAACTAACTTACAGACATTCAAAAGCCAATAATGACAACTTGAACAAGCAAACCTGGAAATGTTACCTTATTAGTTTATACGGCACCCCTACTTTGATTAAAGATGAATCACCCACAATTACGCAGAAGGACACCACAGATCATCTGAGCATAGATAATGATTAACTGTGCAGAGCGATATGTAAAAGAAAAATGGATGGTGCCCCCTCATCCAAATGGCCTGTCCAGTAACCTCACCGTTGCTTAATGAGTGACTAAGAAAATATCAAACCCTGATTTGTGGAGAGAAAGAATTTTGCAGCCAATCTATAAAAACTGCATAAATTAAGACCCCACTAATTAATGGCACCGATTCCCCGGCGGGAGCGTTACTAGGAGGTTGGCACGGCTCTGGAAACAGAGAGGACATCAACAACGTGGTGTCTTATCGCCGAGGGCAATGGTGACAGGACTCGCTCCAAGATTAGGTTTCTACATGGCGGAACTAGGCGCACATTTGACTAGATAAACATATGGACATCTAGTAGTGTAG
The DNA here is from genome assembly GCF_964261635.1 of Lissotriton helveticus. Lineage (NCBI taxonomy): Eukaryota > Metazoa > Chordata > Amphibia > Caudata > Salamandridae > Lissotriton > Lissotriton helveticus. Next base: position 1,821,395,514 of record NC_136059.1, on the reverse strand, counting down.
ATAGTTTTCCCCAATCTTGGTCCTGAGGAATTGCTGAGTATTGTTTTGAACTAAAAGAGCATGAAACATGTCGACCATTCAGTAGAGTAGGTTCTTGCTTCAACGGACCCTTGAGCCTGACTAAGCAACCACTCTCTTTCTTTGGTTTTAACCAAGGTGGGTTACTACTTCATTAAAGGTTTTTTGTGGACTACCCAACCTGTTTTAACATCACTTTAGCACATATACACCACTCACTTCCACCCCCTAGGGCCCTCACCCCCACTACACCATACGGCAGGAATAAAAGATCCCCGTCAAAGAGCCCCTTTATGGGTGCCCGTAGGGTATTGCACCGCCGACCCAACGAGGGGCAAGGTCATATGATGAAGCATGACACCTAGCTTGCTGGGTGTGTGAGGCCTTTAATTCCGAAAAGGAGGATCCCCCTCCGGTGTGCCTTCACTCACTTTTTTAGTTGTCAACTGTCTCTTCCAAGTTTTTGGATCCAGGGGAACTGTGCATTCTCTTCTTTTTTTTATACTGTGCTACTAGGGCGCATGCACTGTACCCCGTAAAACAATAGCCCTATCAGTCCCTCTTTTTATTTATGATCCCACTAATTAAAGACTCATAATTCTTATAGACGCAGGGGCTAAATTCTTCACCAGCATGCTCTTGGAAGATTTGAATGCATGGGCAGAGAATGTTAATTTAATTCCAATCACTCGTACATGGTTCCGCCAGAGCACCAGCACTTTCTCCAACCTCTCAGCCATGTCTGTTGTTGGAATTGGCTGTCTCCTGCAGGATCACCCCAAACCTTTTGTCTTTATCCCCTCTATTTTTGCTGAATTCATTTTTGTTGGCCTTAGGACTCTGTGCACTTCACTGTTGACCAGTGCTAACTGCTAAACTGCTTGTGCTCACTTCATAAAACATGATAGAATTGGCTGACACCTGATTGCCATATATAATGTATTTGTAAGTCCATAGAAAAGTGGTATTCCATATGCCCAGGGATCATGAATTAAATGCTACTAGTGCGCCTGCAGTATTTGTTGTGCCATCCACTTAAGTAGCCCCTTCAAACATATCCCAGGTCTGCCATTGCAGCGTGGATGCAATTTTAAGATGCCAATGAAACTTGGACATGTACTTCAAGTTTTACATGTCCTGGTAGTGAAAAACTACTAATTTCATTTTCGTTTTTCTTTACAGTGAGGCTTACCTCTCTGATAGGATAACATTGGGTTGCCTTATTACATTTAGCAAGTGCTGGGTTTGATTGGAAACAGGTAAGATTTCATTTTTGGTGTATGATAAATTGTAATCTAAAATCCTCTTTAATGGTCAAGTCAGATTTTAAGTTACAAATTTGAAAATGCCATTTTTAGATAGTTTGTATTTATGTCGGTGGGTCTGCACACCTCTTTCTCAAACTTATGAAATAAATTTATGTTAGTGTAATCAATTGTTTTGCGTGCAGTGCTGTGGGAGAAGGTACCTATCCCCCGGGAAAAATGCTTTAAAGGGAGTCTAGGGAAAACCCGAGACTGAAGCAATGCACAGCTAGAGAGGCACTAAGGCCTATTTTTTGTAAACAGAAATATTATTCACACAATTGCTCAAAGCTTTTTTTTACTCAGAAATGCTTCAAAAATGATATCCAATTAAAGACAATGTGATATTCAAGTCAATTCAATTATTCATGCATATCACAAACTCATCAATGTCTCTGTTTGGAAAAATACATATCATAATTAAGTTCATGAAACATTCATCCACAACCCAATGCATTTCGGGTTCATTCAGAACCCTTTATCAGGGGAAATCATATATGAGGGCATCCACATTTTATGCTCATCGGAGCCAGTCAGAAAGCGAATCTACAACAGAAAAAGGTTATGATAACTTAGTTACAAATCAAATGAATAATAACGGTCATCACAATAATAAGCTTGAACATAGTATACAATGTCTCTAGCTGTGCATTGCTTCAGTCTCGGGTTTTCCCTAGACTCCCTTTAAAGCATTTTTAAATAGTTACCATATTCTTGCCCTAACTATTTGGTACCTGCAGCCTGTTCCTGGGTCACATGACAGGTTGAAGGTGGCAGATGGACTTTGTTTAGTCTTCATAGGCAGCTACACAATATAGAGGTTAGGTGTACCTGGATGGGCCATCACTGGCAGGATGGGGGCAGGCCTGGGCACATACATATTTCCAAATCAATAGGCTGTACCCTGCCTTCACACAAATGAGTTGTTCATGCAGCTAGTCTGGAGCAATGGCAGGGGAGGCAGGAAATTTTGGTCACTTCAAAAGAGTTCTCTCAAAACTTCATCTACTTCAAAGAAGGCACCAGGTGTAAAAGTAGGACCCTCAGACCCACTCTTCAGTTCACTTTCCAGACCTGTGGAAGGACTCTCAGAGGACTACCTGCTGCTGTGGTTTTCAGTGTACATCAGCGGACTGCTTTGCTGCACCTAGAAGGACTGCTTTGCTGCCGGAGGCCTGCTTTGAAGCCTTACAGACCTGTGCTGCTGCTTGAGCCCTGTTCCACTGCTCTAACCCAGGAGTGACTGCATGGGCTAGTTGGTTGGCCTTCTGAGCAGAGCCTCAGGGACAGAAAAGGCTCCAACCATCTTGGACCCACTCCTGGACCCAGCCTGAGTGAGTCCCAACCCTCCAAGTACTGCCTCCCCAGTCTTAGACCCTTGTGGGTGGTGCTAATGGTTGCCCAGATAGTCAAAATCCTAAACTTGGACTTAAAGAATTTTCGTCTAACAACTGCTTTCAGAAACAAGATGGAACTAGGACAAACCTGTTTGCCTACCTGTCCAAGGTGCATCTCCAGTCTGCTTGACTTCATGCAGCTCTTGCTACATTCATTTCTGCAGCAACAAATCCTGTGCAGCGGTCCTTCACAGAAGAGGTATCCTGCCTTATGGAGCCCTCATTGGATACATCCTCACCCCAGGTGAGAGTTTCAATTTCCAAAATAGAGACTAAGGGCCCGATGTAGGTAAATCTAATTTACCACTTCTAAAATACCGAATCATACCGATTCGGTATTTAAGAAGTGGTAAATTAGAGGGGGGAAATGTAGGTAATTCTGATTCGGTAAATACCGAATCTGTAAGATTCGGTATTTACCGATTCTGTAAATACCGAATCGGTATCCCCCATTGATTCCTATGGGCCTTGAAGCCCATAGGAATCAATGTGGAATACCGAATCGGTATTTACCGATTCGGTAATTACCTATTCTTGCAAGGGTGCAGCGGGTGTCACTTTGACACCCTCTAGCACCCCAAGTACAGGCTTGTGTGCCATGTGGCACACAGACATGCCCTAAGGGCATGTCTGTGTGTCACATGGCACAGGTGTGCATGCACAGATGTGCATGCACACCTGGAGTCGGTATTTTACCACCCAATCCAATTGGGTGGTAAAATACCGACTCTTGAAGGCCTGTGGCACTCTTCAGAGTGCCACCTACATCTCTATTTACCGATTCTGTACATTTACCGATTCGGTATTTTACCGAATCGGTAAATGTACAGAATCAGTAAAATTACCGAATCTGTACTTATGTAGCTCCCTACATAAGAAAACCGTAATACCGGTAGGAAACGGCCGAATTCGGCCGTTTCCGACCGGTATTAGGGCTCCTACATTGGGCCCTAGGTCCGAATGTGGAAATCTTCACTGCAACTTCATCAAACATCCCCCAGTGATTATGACTCTTTCAGATACACTGCCTGCAGCCTTGCCCTTCTACACTTCTAGCATCTCGGAACAGTTTTCTCTTAATGTCTTCTAATTCTGAAGATAAGCACAAACTGTGCCCAATCCACTTTTTGTATCCGACTTGTGCTCCATCGCAGTCAGTCATATTTTTCAACTGTGACCCGGTATCATACGACTAGATGTTTGCAGTCGATTTGTTTTTACCTCATACTTTGAAAATTCTCAAGTCCAGTTTGGCTAATTGTATTATTGTTGTTTTGGTGTCAAATCATTTCTTGAAATGTACTCAATTTTTCTAAATTGGTTAGGATTTTTTTGTGTCGTGTTTTCACTTTATTACTGTTTGTGTGCTGCATGAATGCTTTAAATATTGCTTCTAAATTGAGCCTCCTCTTTGGCAAGCTACCCAAGGGTTAACTTTAGGTTAATATAGTGACTCACCCTGACATGGATTGTGGCTGATGCTTAAACAGGATTCATACCTCACTCAACCCACAACCTAAGCTCTATCATCACAGAAAAAAGTCAAAGGAAAAAATAAACGCTGTATACCTGTTTTATTGATCTGAGATAGGCATTCAATAGTGCACCAAAAATCAACAATTGTCAAAACTGGTACAACAGGGCAGCTTTGTTGACTGATTGAACTTTTACACTCAATAACTTGGATGAAAGTCAAACTGGGAAATGCAAAAAACAACCACTTGGAAAATACCCAGAAACAAAGGACTAAAACAGGCCTGTGTCTTAGTACCCACATTATTCAACCTATATATGGGCGACCTAAACAATGCTTTAAATATCGAAGTCTCTCACTCCCCTTGCCAGGCAAATCAAAGGCTAATCAACCGGTAATATGCTTATGATATTGTCCTAATGAGCCACACATCATTAGGCCTCCAGAAGTTAATAAGGGCCCTGGCAAGCTACATCACAGAATACAGTCTTGAAATAAACGTCAGAAAAACTATAGTAATGACTCTCCTCCAAAATACACAAAAACTGGTAGCTGGTTTTACAGGGAAAAGAGCTCCAGATGACAAAAACATATAAATATCTCAACTTCACATGGACAGCAAAAATACTTTTATACCTCAGTTCTAATTATTAGAATCCAGAGCAATACTTTTGAGTTTCGCTCTTTGTTCCTTGCATAGGAACTCAAACAATTCACAATTGCTAGACACTTTGTTTACAAAGAAACATATGATTAGAATTCGGTCTTCTAAAACACGAGTTTGTAAGAAAAGGAACATTCATCAAATGTTCCAGAAACTTGTGTGATGAAACAAAAAGCTCCGTAAATAGCCTGCTCTAGATGGAAATACATTACACCAAAGCAGAAAAGCAGTGGAAACAATATCTAAATACAGCTTTGACAACACTGGGGGGCATACTTATTAAAAAGTAAGACAGCGCAGCAAACCACCTTGCTGGGCTGCATTACAGGGGCACGGCACATTCCTTTCCTTTCCCCTGCGCTTGGCACACTAGGCAGCCTAGTGCCAACCCGAGCACCCTTGCACCATGGTGCATATGGTGCAAATAAGCCTCCATTGCCTGCAGTATTGTTTTTGTGCCTGAAGGCACACAAACAATCCCCTGTGGCCTATTCTTTCTCCTCTGGGAAGGCATAGCATTTTAGTGCATTCCCAGGTACACCAGTAATTGTAAATCTGTGACTGCATCAAGATCCATGGGACTTGCATGGGAACACCCACACAATGCCCATGTACTGCATCCCCGGGACAGAGTAGCACAACACAATAGTTTGTGCTGCATTGCGTTACACCTGATTTATCAAGCAACTCAGGGCCACGCATAGCATTGATATATTGCATTTCGGGGTTCCATCGCTCATGCACCACGTTGCGTGGTGCAAAAGCAACAATACCCTCTTCATAAATATGGCTGTAAATCTTTCAAAATGATAGAATCTCCCTATGTTTGATGCCAGCATTGAAAAAACTAGTGAACAAATCTGTAAAAAAAATATCACTGCAGCAAAAAAAAGATTCTTCTGCAAAAGAATCCCGCACCTGGGGGCCGATTATGATTGCGAATAATCCGCATCCTCCGGGCCGGCGGAAGCCACCGCCGGGCCAGAGGATGCGAATTATCCGCTGCGGACTGAAGAAATACCCCCGTCAGATTAGGATGGCGGGGGGATATTTTTTCTGTCCGCAGCTTTTCCGCCGCGGGTGCCTTAGGATGGCTGCGGTTCTATGCCTTTCCACCGTGGCATTTCCGCCGTGGAAAGGCATACGATCTTTTGTTTGGGGGCCCGTTGCGGGCCCCCAGGGGTGAAGGGGGGGTGGGGGTTGCACATGGGGGGTACCTATGGTACCCCCTGCCTTTGCGCGCACGAAGCGGCAGGCACCGTGCGGTGCCTACCGCTTCGTGCATGCAAATGTCAACATGCACTTTTTAACCATGCGGCGGGTGCTGCTTGAGGCAGCATCCGCCGCAATGTTAAATGTAGGGGATGTGACCGCCAGGGTGGCGGTCACATCCTAATTGCCATGGAGGGACCACTGCTGCCCATGCGGACGGTCCCTCTTCCTCGGGGATGGCGGGCGGACGCAGGTCCGTCCGCCATCCTAATAGGGTCCCAGGTTAGTGATAGGGTCATACATTTCCCTATCCACTCAAAGATACTTGAGCACTGATTTTTTGCCACATGTAAACCTAAGATTAATGAAACATAGCCTGGGTTGTTTGACCGCAAATGAGTTTAAACTGAAATGGAAAAAGCCTGGCTAACACTAAATTGCAGACTATGAAGATATAAATCTGATTCCTTCTTGCATATTCTTTTACTTGCCGCCGTAATGAAAGACACATGCATTAAACTTCAATCTTCATTTCATAGACTTGCTCATAAAAACTTTCCGACAAGCTTTGTTGCAAAGCCTGAAATTAAACCACATACCATTGGTCTGAAAATTTGTCAATTGTTTGGAAAACATTAACTGCATGCTATCTCAAAGACAGTGCTGTAATATAAAAATTTGGAGTAATGAAAGCTAATAAGTTAATTATATATGTATGATATATTCATTTCTAACTGAAATGTTTTTTGGAAAGCTTTTAATTAACTGTATAAGAAAGAAAAATGTGTGAAAGAAGAACCTAGCAATATAAAATGAAAAAAATAATGTAATACCGAACACCGCATCTCAAAGCAGCAGGTATTAAGTATTAAGGGCCAGATGTATGACCCTAAATTGCAGTCGCAAATGGACAATCGACCCATTTGTGACCACAATTTAGGGCATGGCCATGTACAAACCTCATTTTACGAATCAGTACATTTTACTGATTCGCAAAATTACGTATGCTAGTCGCTATTAGGAAGGGGCATGCCAAGGGCGTCCCTTCCTAATAGCTACTCGCCTTTGTATGTATGAATGTTTTGCGACCGCAATTGCGGTTGCTAAACACTTGCAATTTGCCACCTACTTCAAGTAGGTGATAAAACATTAGCAAACGGGAAGGGGTCCTCAGGAGACCCATTCCCCTTTGTGAATGGGTGAAAAAATATTTTTTAACAGCAGGCATTGGTCCCTGGGAACACTGCCTGCCCCTAAAAATGAAACTAAAAAGTTAAAATCTTTTTTTTTAATGCTTCTTTCCTTTAAGGAAAACGGGGGGCATTTAAAAAAGTTATTTTTTATTTAAAAGCAGTCACAGGCATGGTAATCTGCTGACCCCAGGAGGCCACGATCCCTCTAGCCATTTCTAATGAGGTTGCAAATTGCCCTTGCCTCAATAATATTAATGAGGCATGAAATTTGCGACCCCATTAAGAATGGCAAAGAGTGTCTGAGACACTGTTGTACATCTCAATTTGCGAGTCGCAATTTGGTGGGTCGTACATCTGGCCCTAAATTATTACCTATGAGTTGACACTGTCTGTTCTGATATTATTGTTAAGCATGGTTAACAGGAGTTAGGTAAACAGAGGGAGAGTAAAAGAGAGAGAAATAGAGAGATAAAGATGACTGGAAGAGAGAAAAAAGGTGAGTTGCCATCATATTTCAAGGCACAGTATGTTTTAGTGAAGATAGAAAGTTCATAAAACAATATAGAAAGTCCCAATGAAAATCATATTTATTATATGGACAATGAACATAAATTATAACACAAATAAAGTAGCATTCTGAACACTAAGCCCTTACTGCTAAAATAATTACCTTTACAATGCATTCAGGATTATTGAATCCTATAAAACGTTTCAAAAATTGTCCAGCCATATTTGATTCATCCAAATACAATTGCCAATTGCCACTCAGGGCCTAGCAGGGTGGCTTTGCTGGGCTTCATACAAAAGGAGAAATTAACATATTTCTCCTTGTTCTGCATCACCTGGGGATGCATAGATTTTTGGCGCCGTCCCAGGTCTACCATATCTGGTAAAACTGGGAATGCAACAAAATCCCTGGATGTTGTGTGGGAACACCCATGGACATGCCTTCCTGTTGCAGAGTAACGCACTGTGTTGTACTACTTGAGAGTTATTAAGTCACTCAATCAAAGCAAGTTGGCCTTGCGTGGCTTCATATATCTAATTTTTAAGTTGCATCGCTCCTGTACCATGTTGGTTGGTGCAAGAGCTATGCAAAAGAGCTCATAACTAAGCCCCTAAGTCTCTGTAAAACAATGTTTTCCCTTATATTTGAGTGCACTTTCATAAACAAAATGGATTGGATTGGGGGATAGGTATTTCCCTTTCTCTATCTGATATTTCAGTATTTCTCCAAAAAGGATGCTCTTTTTTAATGTTCTGCAGTTTGGACATGTGGGAAGCATGGATTTCACATGGGAGACAGAATCTTAGGAAAAATGTCATCCAAACCCAAACAATTCAGTGCATCATGATATCAAGAGGACAAGAGGAGAACTGAGGGTTGGCTCTGTATAATGGTAACCATTAGGTGGGATTCTGATATTGAAAATACAATGTCAAATACCACACCAGGATGACCATGTATTTTTAAATGGAGAACATTACAAGTTCTAGCTATTAGGTCCATCTCATTTTTTATGTCTAATTTTTTTCAATATTCTCAGCAAAAATAGATGACATATGGTCTTAGAGACTGATTGTGGGAGTAATTTGTAGTTGGCTACCATCAGGGTTTTGGAATTCTTTAACAACTATTAAAAAATATTTAGAGAGATAGGGGGCATTACATACATGCTGTGAAAATAGATTTGTTTAGACTGCCTGATATGTTTACAATATTCCTTTGCATCTATTTATCTAGGTTTATATATTTTGCACCAATTATATATCATGTGGACTATCTCTCAATTCAAGGAACTAAGGTGCCGATTACAATGGCAGTGAGACCACCACCGACAGCTCTTCGGCGGCGATCTCACCACCATCGCAGGCCAGACCGACTGCCATGCATCCTAAGGGCTCCTTTAGCCCGCCGGTGTATCGGAGGCAGCCATAATCCCTATAGTAGTGGTGTGTCTGCCATGCACAACTGAAGGGATAATGATGTCCCTCTCTGCCAGCTGTTTCATGGTGGTTTACCTGCTATGAAAAGGCTGGTGGAACGGGACATTGGGGGCCCGTAGTGGCCCCCTTCCACCCCTGGCCCTTAATTTTGGTGGCTTGTGCCCCCTATATATCCCTGCGCCATGTGGAAATAACGCATGGTGCCTGTCACATAGTGCAGGGATATTTACAGGGTGCATTTTCTTCATTTCGGCGGGTGCAGCAGCAAGCAGCATCCACCACAATGCAAAGAATACGCAGTGCGACAGCCTTGCGGGCGGTCGCATCATAATCCCTATGGCGGGACCACCGATGGCCAATCGGTCAGTCACGTTTCTGATAGGGTCCTCCCACCATCCTAATAGGGCCCTTAGTTCCTTGTAAAACCACAAATTATATTTCCTTTTGGATAATTTTGTTTTGGCTTGAACTGGTAAAAGTTAATTTAGTAGCTGAGTGATAGACATGTTAAATATAAAGCATGCGGTGCCTGCCACATGGTGCAGAGATCTGTAGTGGGGCACCCTAGGTGCACTCAGGTCCCATGTCTGGGGTCCAGGTGGGAAGGGGTGCCCTGAAGTCCCTTTCTGCCAGCATTTTCATGGCGGGTTAACCGCCATGAAAAGACCGGTGGAAAGGGACATTGTAATCCATACGGAGGTGCCTGGCAGTCACCTCCAACATGGTAGGGACTACAAGCCCCTCCACCGCACCGGCGGGTTCAAGGAGCCCATCAGATGCATGACGGTCACACCCCGCCCACCATTACGATATGGCAGGCGGGAAACATGTCTGCGATGGTGGGCTCTCCACCATTATAATCGCCCCCTACATCCTAAGGTAAAATCTTTGTTCGGGTTGAACCTGTTTGCTGTATCTGAGCCACACTCCATCATGGTCGACCTCAAATCATGTCCAGTTCCTGGTCTATAATGATGAATTGTCCACATTGGAGTTTAACACTGTTGGCGCTATTTTTATTTTAAACCTTTAAAAAAATCATATCTCGGTTTCTCCTTATTTCATTTTTCACTTTGGTCTTGTTTTTTTATTAAATATACTTTCTAAATAGGTATTGTGTTATGTTTTTAGGTTATTACTGCATAAATAGCTTAGATATTGCCTCTAAGAGAAGCCTGTCCCCTTTTCACCATAGCTACCATAGGTTTGAGCTCAGTTTGATTCAGTGACTTTAACAAATCACCTTGTCAAGTTTTGGGTTTTTCACTTAGGTTGAGTCATCATCCCCCCTTATCTAATAACTCAATTTCTTATAGATTGTCTATGAGGTTGGTGTACTAGTCTATCATTCATCATTAACTAGATACTCTTAACCCAAATAATTGCAGCACCCTAACAAACAGTTTAAGTGAAAAATGAGTAAAATAGTTGGTCCTGAATCTCCATATCCCTGATCCTTGTGCTCCATCCTAGGATGCTGGATGTGGTTGTACATCAGGATACTGTCTATATGTAAGTTCATTTGCATTGTGATGTCATGAACTACACAACAGTCTACTACTATCTTGCACTGAACTTCTGGGGAATACATCAGCACCCTTCCTCTGTATGATCATTACATCTGAATCGTGACTTAAGGATACCAAAAGCATGTTTCTATTGGCTTGTGGCATAGTGTATTTCTGTTGAGGTAGTGTGGTTGGATGTCCACATACACTGGAACACCTACAATAAAAATAAGTTGCGCTTAAATGTGACTCTATCTTAAATGTACTGCATCATGGATGCATACATTAAGGGCTGCAGGAGTCATGTGTATCTATTATGTTGGACTGAGTATTTACCTGCACCTGCAGCCCCAGTGTGAGATGTACACTGGAACACCTACAATAAAAATAAGTTGCGCTTAAATGTGACTCTATCTTAAATGTACTGCATCATGGATGCATACATTAAGGGCTGCAGGAGTCATGTGTATCTATTATGTTGGACTGAGTATTTACCTGCACCTGCAGCCCCAGTGTGAGATGTTATTATGTACCCATAAGCCACATGTCACTGAAATTTCCAGCAACCAACAGAGGTGCAAGAGGTGACAGGCAGAAGACGTAGCTGCCCTGTGTCCTTCCAGTAAAAGCAATGTACACATCAGTGAAGCAGCCCTTGTCATTTTGGACAGCTTGTCATTTGATGGAATGCCAGCAGTGTCTGCTGTAAGAAAGCTGTTCCCTGTGGTGAGGGGGCAGAAGCACTATATGAGTGCAATCAGTGGGACAAAATTCCCTTCCCGGCCACTGCCTTTTGTCCAATGACTGTGGCATAGAGGTAAACTGGTGCACTCTTCTTGTGATGAGTCTCTGTATCAGAGTCAGGAAGTGGGGTGAAAAAACGTTTTGTCAACAGAACTACTAAACATTGGAACAGTCCCCCCAAGCAGGGCTCTGCCTACCCTGCTCTCCTTTAGAAAGGAGCTTAAAACTGTATTTTTAGAAATTAAGGGTGAACTTTTTGTGATCTAGTGCACTCAGCACCAAGAAGCAAAACTGAGATCTCTACATATCGTGGTCGCAATTTGCGATTTCTACCTGTTAGAAATCACAAATTGTGAATTGCTTTTGCCCTTTGTACATCTGAAAAGGCCATTTAGCATTTCTTAAAGGGGCGAAATAGTGATTTGGCCCGTTAACAAATGCTAAATGACTTTGTACATCTGGTCCCAAGTTACAAAGACTTTCACCAACATAGTGAAGACCAAAAATGTTGTTTATTCTGTGAGTTCATTTCTTATTTGGCCAGCATGTAGGTGATTGATAGGTGTTGTAATGAGTTTCACCCAGAAATGGGTGGTTTAGCCCAGAATCATCACATCTTTCCTCCGTGCATTGCCAGATGTGTTGCAAGTACTGGTGGCCTTGTTGTGAAATATAAAATAGAATAAAAGAAAATCATTTAAAAATGTTACAATTATCCCAAAACCTGGAAAGGTTTTAAATGATAATAATTTTCAATTAATATCCTATTTTATTTATTAGTATGTTGTGCCTCAATTCATTTCTTTGTGATTGTGTTGCAGTTCCAGTGAGGGGCCTCGGGCGATACTAGACTTAGTCCATGGTGAAGCAGTAGTCCATTTGAGTCTGTTTGGTCATCTTTATGGTTGTAGTAACTTTATATGTATGCTTTGTCACTAGCAATAAGCTTACTCATTTGTGGGTGCGTGTTTGTATTATCATGTCACTCCCTAAACTTCTCCTTAAATTTTCCTAACGTCCTCCGATTCAGGAGTAGGAGTGGCCAATTTTCCAGCAATCCTCCTTGTTCCTCCAACATTTACCACCAAATATATACCTACATTTGTGGATGTGAGATCTGAGAATTCAAGAGATAGGAGAGGCAAAGGTGGAGGTTTCCTGCTGTATATTTGCGAATAGCATTTTGTAGTATACAGTAGTACTACCATAGTATTACTTTCCATACTACATTCAGGGTTCGACTGGCCTATAGGGTAACCAGCTAGTGCCCGATAGACTAGTCTTGAAGATCAGTTGTGGGCCCGTATTATGGTCTAGTTTTTACTGTTGATATCCTGTTTACCCCCTTTATTTTGTAGCTATCTGCTTCGCTAATAGGGGCCAATTTGATAATGGTGCCCCTGCCTATTTTTTCTCAAAGTCCTATTTTGACGACAACATCAGTTTCCGAATAGGCATCCCACTGAGTATGTATCCCATTTTACTGTTACACACTAAAAACTATCCAATTAGAATAAATCACTATTTGGAAAAATAAAAGCAATTGCTCTGGCAACCGGGATTTTTGTGAATTATCAGACTACCGTAAAGAAAGCTACAGTAAAATATCCTTCAGTCATTCTCAATTTACTACTTTGTATAGGGACATAATGAGTTTAATTCAGTACTTTCTGTGACTGAACATCTTCCCATTTATGTGAGTAAAGAAAAGGGATTTTCACATTTTCAACACTGTGCCTGTAGATGTGCTTCAACTTTTTAAGGTTGAAGATTTTGTGGTTGTGCATTATAGCACACTTTTACCCATGCCTTCTCTTACACAAGTAATGTTCTTAGGAGACACATTTTATTTTATCGAAAACAGCAGTTGACAATCTGCACAGCTAAAATGCTGGTCTATCCGAGCATTGCCATTCCAATGTTTCAACTGGGTGCACAATGTATTTGCATCTTAACTTGGAATTACATTTAAACACACAACCATTTATCTTAACTATAACTTGAGTCATCAACCGTATTGAAGCATGCAGTTATTCTGAATTCACAAAAAGGCTAAATATTTTGCAAAAACACAAAACATTAGCTTTTGAATTAGCTAAGAATGAAGGACAGGGGAGGCATTCATCCTTAATAAAGGAGCTACAATCTGAAAGACATAAGCCATAAAGGCTGATTACCAAATGATATGTACAACTGATTAAATTAAATTAATGATTTATACACTACGATAAATACTACATGATGCTATTTTAAAGTGAGAAAATCTGCAAAACTTTGTAAAATTTAAATTCACGATAACAATCAATCTAATGTCTGCTTTCAGAGCTGTTTCCCAGATTAATGTTTGTAATAAAAGTAAAACCCAAACGCCACAGGCAGCAGGAATCACAGACAGAGGGGGAACGAGGACTGCAGCCCCCAGAATGACCAGTCACCTGATGCCCCACTCCTGCACCCGGAGGCACATACATCACCGTCGGGGTCCCTCTGCGTGGGACGTGCCCAATCCCAGACATAGGGTGGGCCTAGCCTGCACCCGTCAGTGTCTGGAAGAGGCTGGGCCACCCACCTTGCATCTTTCTAAACGATCTTCCCTACAGGCCTGCATGTTGTAATACAGACATTAGTGTTTGATTGCCCCCTCTAAGCCCTTGGTCACACAAACTCGGCTAGCAGCGAGTAATTAACATCATGGGGAAGAGGAACGCGGAATCCATCAGTGGTTCAGATAAAAGATCTAGAGTGAGCAATACAATACTGTCCTTTCTCAATAAGGAGGTTGGAGCGCTTTCAGACGAAATCTCCTGGGCAGAGGTCGAGTTGGCTGAGAATCCACAAGCCATCATTTCATCTAGAGACACTCAAGGTGAGGGGATGTAGTCACGTCAATCACTGCACCCTTGCTCCTTCACTCACCCCGCCCCCCATTTGCCAACACTCGCCCTCTGACCCCACACCCAAAGCAGCACATCCCAAGAATCACAAACTTACTGTCAATATGTAAGTTGTAAGTTGAAAGTTTATTGCACAGTTAATTAAAACCAATGCGATACAGTACACAATAGAAAAATTAAAATACTCATAAAACCATGCGCTTAAGATCAATTCAACACAATATTGCGATAAACATAAACAGTTCAGCATACGAAGTGATGTTCTTTGCTGGCCGCCCACATTAGGCCTTTTATACTTCTCATCCACTCTGTAGCCTGTTAGTCTATTCATGTTTTTCCACAGTTTCCATTAAAATTTACAGGTGATTCATAAATTAAATCATGTGTCCTGTTTGTAAATTATTCATTGATCAATTGTTAGTAGTTTTTTTTCCACTACTTTTAAAAATTTCACAAAGCTGCAGCTCAGCTGAGGGTCCTGTGCTGAAAAGCAGGTTAGCACTGCACTCCTTCGTGTGCGTACCCCCTGTAAAATGAAATGGCGTTTCAGCAGGAGCTTTCTTTCTTCTTGCAGTACTTCACAAGTGCATAGCAGGTGCATCATGTCTTCAGCCCCAATGCCACATAGCCTGCATAGTGTTCCTGATTTAGATCTCAGCCAGTGAGGGAGGTGTAGTATGCATGGAAGCAGACCCAGTCTATATCTTAAAAAGGACAATTTGTTTTTTTTTGTATAACCTAGACCAAGATAAGGCTGGGAGGCTTGTGTCAGGTATGTATTTAATACCATCCATGCGTGTGATCTTTTTGATAGAGTGGCTTTATCCTGGACCCATGACTGAAGCTTGATCGAATTCTTCACCAGTTTATTAATTGATTTATGATCTGCCGGGGACGCCCAGAGATCTGCCAGCCCGGTGCTCACTATGCTCTTTGCCAAATATTTTGCTGCTGGTGAGTTTTGGGTCTGCTCTAGTTCTTTCCATAAGTATTCATTTAATGTTCCTTCAGTCGTTTTTCTTACTTTGTTCCATGAGCAGATATATGCCCCTTGTCGTGCCAAAACCTGTGACCGAACACCAAACTCCAATCTGATCTGTGCTGGGGAGGATCGTTTTGGGAGGCCGAAGATGATTCTGTATGCCAACACTATTGTAGTATCAAGTGTTACGGCGTCTCTGCCTCGGTGGGCCTCACTCCCATAAGTTAGTGTTGGTAGTAATTTTGCACGTATGACATGTAGTAGAGGGGTCAGAGAAGGGCCCGAGAGGTTGTTGTTTAATGTTTTTAAGGCAATTGCCATAGCAAGGCCCTTACCTCTTATACTGGCCCTTTGTTCACTGAATTGGCCACCCCTGTCACTCTTCACACCTAGATATTTATACGACGAGGTGTCTTTGATGCGGATGTTATTCCAGAACCACGAGAAGCTTTTCTTATGTTTGATCCTACTGATTGTCATTGTTTGCGTCTTCTCGAGGTTCGCTGTTAGATCGTTTAGCTCGGAATATCTCTGGGTTGTATTTAAGAGGTTTTGAAGCCCTACTCTGGTATGGCTTATTAACACCTGCAAAATACTTCGCATCATTATCGATTAGGGCAACTAACCGATAATTTTGAGGGAGACCTCTATCCCCTGCTTTATATATGGGGGCAATAACGGAGCCCCTCCAAGTGTCTGGTAGGATGTTAGTATACCTGATCTCCCGAAAGAGGGGTTCCAATGCCGCTGCCCAATAATCTGTGTCTTGTTTAAAAAGGACGGGCGGAATCCCATTTGGACCCGGCGCACCTTCCCTTCTTCCTTTCTTTATTTGCCGCTTTATTATAGGTTCCAGAGATATATTATCTGCATCCCCTGCCATGTCCTGTTTAGTTTGGCACATTTGTAGCTTATTGCCGACATCATGGGCTCGTGAGATGAGAGTTTTGCTCAGAATCTGATTGGGCGACAGATCTCGGTTGAAGTGGTTTTCAAGAAACGCTGCCCAAGTTGCTTCTGCAATGTTAGATGTAACCTCCATTTTTGCAGGGTGCGTTAATGCATTTATTTTTTTCCAATAATTTGCACTGTCATTCTTTTTTATGTCCTCATGGAGTCTTGCCCATAGTTGTTCCTCTTTAGTTCTGTTTGCTTCCCATTTTAGTTTTTTTAGTGAAGCTTTTAGTTTAGAGAGTTGATGTAGTGTCCCTTTGTTGTTCTGGTCCTGCTGTGCTGCTCTCATTAGCTTAGAGGTTGAATATTTAATTTCTTTTACTTTCCCTCTATATGCTTGGGGAAGGGTGCCCAGGTTATTCGTCCTTGTGCGCATTTTTGGCTTGGATGCATATTGCCCCAGGATAGTAGTGAACTGCACCCATTTCGCTACTTCATTAATGCCTTTGCGCTCCATATAGTGCTTTTTTGCCAGTCCAATCAAAAGTTTGCCCATTGCGACCGAATACTTGATCTTTTTGAAGTTTACGGTGTAGATGGACTCTTTAGGAGCCGTCGAACGCTCGTAATTTGGTTTGGCAAGATCCATAATGATTTCCTGAGGACAGTGATCACTATCTGTTTGGTTCCCAATCTGATAAGATATTATGAATTGGAAGACTGGAAGTGACACGAAGGTATAATCTAGCGTGCTATTCGCTGTTCTTGAGTGAAAGGTTGAGGCTGGCGGGTTATCCCCTGTAAACCTGCCATTTAGTGCCCTGATGTTGAAGTTTTCTAATGCCTCAAGTACCTTCTTTCCCAATTTTGATTGGTCAGCTCTTTGTGGCTTGCATTGTTGTGGTAGGGCCCAGAATATATTTTGTGCCATGATACCCTCCTCTTGTGTTGAGCCCATGAGATTGAGGTTAAAGTCCCCAGTGAGTACAAGATTCGCTGTTTTTTCCTCCATGATACACTCTTCTATGTATGCATGTAGCTCCTCCGCTGCTTTTTTCTTTCTTTTGGGGTGAATATAAGCATTGACCAGGGTACAGGTGTTAATTGTTTTGCCTTGTCCTGTTGTCAGAGTCAAGTTGACTGCAAGTGCAGCTGTTGCTGAGGGCCCGATTTCTTTGGCCATCGCAAAGCTAGTTATAGCTACATATGTTACCAAGCCTCCTCTTAAGTGTCCATACTTGGCTAGACTCTTTGCGCCGGAGAAAAAGCGTAGGTATCCCTGGAGGTGCGGAGGCTCAGCAAGCCAGGTTTCTTGTAGCGCGATTAAATCAAAGGACCGTATATAAGCTATGAAGTCCAAGTCAAGCATTTTGGATGCTTGGCCATTTATGTTCCACGAACATAGAGACAGTTGATCATGTAGGTGCTCCGTTTTTGTCCGCTGTGCTTGTCAATTGCTGTTTGTTATGGTTCTCACGAACCCACTTTGTTCCTGCCACCCGTTAGGAGCTCGTCTTCCATGTCGCTCCCCTAGAGTGAGTTCAAAGAACCCATTTCTATCAGTGCAACTTGGCCCGACAGCACCCCTAGGAACCGTGCTTTTACTGCCTTCTGCGTGCTCCCTCAAGTTCAAGTTCCTCTCAGAGCACAGTACTTACGGGTATCGAGGCTTTGAATAAGGCCTCAACATGATGCCCCAGTTTTTGAAGGTCTCGGATTCCATAAGGATCTTTTGTGCTTGGTCTGCCGAAGCCCATATCGTCTTCGTCGCTTCTTTTCCTGTGCCTTCCACAGCTATGAATTCAATGGACTTCAGGTCAGAGCTTGCCACTGATGTCAGTGAAGGGATGTGGGCAAATAATCGCAAGATGTTGCCTCTGTTAAGAGTATCGTGTCTCCCTTTGGAGGTGTAGTCGGGGATAAACCATAAGGCGTCCGAGGCTTCCCCTTGGTTGATGGCACCTCCAACCACATTGTCCGTGTTTAGTGTTGCTATCAGCTTCATGTTACTTATTGTATTTGCTGATTCCCGAGAGCCCTCTCGATGATGCTCCCATGCTGAGCTTTTATCCCTTGCACATTCAGTTGGATCAACGGTTTCACAGCGTGGAAACTGCTTGTTTAAGGTCGGGGCTTCATGTGCAATTTTTGACATTAGCTGGTCCGCTTGTACATAAGTTGGCACAGTTTCTTTGGTGATGGCTGATATTTGGTTCTCAGTGAGTCCTAGCTCTCGTCTTCCTTTTTTTTCTCTCTCTCCACTTGAGCTTGTCAAAGCCTTCGGGCTTCCCATCGGTTTTGTGCGAGGTTTCATATTGTGCGTAAGTCCGCTCCATAACCCAGGGTCGGCCAGTGAGGAGATGGTCCCAGAATGAACGGGCACCACGGCCTGATTGCTGGATGGATCAGCTACTCTTTCCACTGAGCTTTTATTTATCGGTTGTGCGATATCTTCAGATGGGCCCTCTCTTTCGTCGTATTCACGATCTGATGATAATTCTTCCACCAAGTTGCTCATTCTTTGATCTTCAGTCTTTGTTTGTCCAAAAAGTTGCCTAAAGCCTTCACGTTTAGAGCAGAGCTTCTGTTTTCTCCCTTTACGTTTTTTCGCTCTCCTCTGTTTGGCATTTAATTTATAGTTTGTGACCGTGTCGTCTTCGACACCTACCAATAGAGGCGTTGATGGCTCCGTCCCATTCTCCACTGTATCCTGAGTTTTCTCTACCGTTCTTAGATGATCATGCCGTTTGACGTTGTTGTCCTTTCTGCAGGTGGCGTCAGTCTCAGCATCTTTTGTTGGTGCTGTCAGCACTTTGCTAGGACCATTTAATTTTGGGCAACCCAGTACGTCACTGCCGATCTTTTGACTACATTCGGCAGATCTTTTGAGGTGTCCACATAAGTCTGACATTAGTGTTGGCAGGGTGGCCAGTTTATCAATGATCGGGCCACATTCACAATCAATGCCATTTCTCCTTTTGGAATCCTCAAGTTGGTTTGATTTGCTCTGAAGAAGCGAGTTTAACGCGCCCAGCTTCCCATCTATTGCAACTACAAATACTGCCAGCGTATCTAACAATGTTAGTTGGGCGTCCATTTTTTCCGATTGGTAGTGTGCTGCATCCACCAAGAGTTGTACTGTGTTAAGAAGACTGGGCCATGCGCTTTCTTGCCTGTCCTGAGCTGGGGTTGCCTGAGCCGGTATTGTGTCCTGCTTTCCGTGGCACTCTTTGAGTATCGCTTCTTGGGGCACGGGTGGCTTTTTTAAGAGTTGCGCCATTCCTGGCCCCCCTATTTCTGCTATGTTTATCTCCAGATGTGCCGTTCCACATTTTGTTGACTCACTGGCTGACTTACTTGCACTCAGGTCTTTCGGATAAGCCGCCATGAGTTCCTCCCACTCCTCTTTCCTTAAGTAAGAAGAGATTTCGATCACCTCTGGTATGCAATTTATCTGGCTTATATCTTCATTTCGCATTCCTTCTGATGCCTTGGGTACTAGTATGGATTCGTTATTTGTTATATCGAGGACTACTAATGAGGGTTCCATATTTGTTAGCCGTGCTATTGAGGTTACAGTTTCCTCTTTCCTTGCGCCCTCTTCATTTTTACTTATGCCCTTATTGCCCTCATAACCTAATTCATTAGTCATGCTGACATTCTCGGTGTTACCGTTGATGTTTGAATCCTTCTTCTCCATTATTGATGGCGACATGTCCATGGCTTCCTTTGGCCGATGTATTTGTATAAGATTTGCGTCTATGGTCAGCACCCGTCCTACCGGGATGCCTGTCATCTCAAGCTTTTGCCCGAACTTCTGCCCCGTTTTGATTTTATTGCGCTGAGGTGTAGAAGTTTTTTGAGGTGATGTTGTAGATGTTATACTTTTGTCTCTTCTGCAATCGCTGATGCTATTGCTGTAGCTATCGTCCAATCGGAGACGCTTGTCTCTCGGGTGACGGTTTAAGGCTGATTGGAGTGGTTCAAGAGGCGATTGAAGGCCTGGTACTTTGTTTATCTTTGAATATAATACGTCCCCTGGACTCTTTAGAAAGGAAAATTTTGTGTAAATTTTAGGCTGAACCAGAGTTGTGTTCATTTTATTTCCCACTTCTTTTTCCGTTGTTTTTCTTGTTTGTTTGGTTGTGGCGGTATGGGCCTGTATTTGTTCCGTTATCTCACTTGAGACCATTAGGTCAATTGTTTCTGGTAGGGGGGTCTTATCTATAGCTATAGCTGTAGCTGTGGACAGGTCCATCTGAGTCTCCATCTCCCCTTTAGATAGCTTAGGTTTATGTTTTTTCTTGTTTTTCCCTCCCTTGTTCGTTTGGCTCCCCCGTATCTTGCCAGATCTCATCTTAGGCAGTTGGTATTTAATTGCAGCCAGACGACGGACCGTGGAGGAAGGTGAAAGGTGGTGCTCTTGGCAAAAAGAGGGGGTACTGGAGTTGACCCAACAAGAAAAAGGCCTCCCACTATGCTCGTCCTACTTTTGCGAGCGGCGGTGAGAATGTGGGGGGATGGTGGAAGGTGGAAGGACCACAGGTGGTGGCCTTGGAGGAGTCAGAACTGTCAGAAGAAGACTAAGCGAAGTTATTAAGCGATTTCAAAACGAGACCTATCCAAGATTGTATTGTCCCGTCTTAAGGGGGGGAGG
The DNA here is from genome assembly GCF_964261635.1 of Lissotriton helveticus. Classification (NCBI taxonomy): domain Eukaryota; kingdom Metazoa; phylum Chordata; class Amphibia; order Caudata; family Salamandridae; genus Lissotriton; species Lissotriton helveticus. Next base: position 1,821,374,626 of record NC_136059.1, on the reverse strand, counting down.
AGGGGGCAGGAGGAGGTGGCAAGCGGGGCACTCGGGGGAGACCGCGGGCTGGTAGACCTAGTCAGGCAGCCCCTCGGTCAGCCCCCGGGCTCTTACTTCGCAGCCGCCTCTATCGGCGGCCGCGCTTGCCTCCTGGGCTTACCTCCCACGTGGGGTAGAGCTGGCAGAGCTGGACTGGACTGCTCCTTCCGCTGTTCGCCGTACCCTCCTCTCCCCTGCTCACCGGTTCTCACAGGCGGTCCTCCAGCTGCAGCTGCGGGTCTTGGGCGGGGTTCCCGCTCTCCTGCTGCTCTCCCGCTGCACTCCACAACACAGGCGGAGGGCGGGTGGTAGATGGTTATCCCCCGCCGCCTTTTGTTTCCATCGGTCGCAGCACAGGCGATCCTCCCGCGGCCCCTCCCGACTCAGCTGCTCTTTGCTCCTCGCTTGGCTCACACGGCCGCTGTCGGTAGCAGTGACCTCACGAGGGTGGAGGGATTATAGAGGCCGTCAGTGGACACCGCAACACTCTAACGGCTCTCAAACGGCTCGCAGCGGCTCCTGTGCTGCTCTCCTCTCTCCTCGGACTCCTCTCGACTACAATCCTCTCGGCCTGCTCAACAGCCCCACGGGAGCAGGGTGCAGGGTAAGCTCAGGGAGGGGAGGGGAGGGGAACGCCCAGATGCTCCAAATCCTCCTCAGGGCTGAATCCCCAACTCTCAGTCTTTTTTCCTGCACACGTATCTCTCTGTGTGTTGCCACGGCAGGCTTTGGACAGCTTTGCAGCAGATGCGCCACACCCGCTGCCGCTCCTACCATGGTTGTGTGGATCACAGGTCACAGCCCCCGATTTCTGCAGATCGCGGGGGACAAGCAGGAACCTCGGCGGCCCAGCTTCAAAACGGCCGCGATGCTTCAAAACGGTCGCGATGCACAGTCGGCTTGGCTTGGTGGCCTCTCGCTCCCCGCTTCGCTACGGGTCACTCCCGCTTAACCCACTTAAACCCTGCTTGACATTGCTGCCAAAACGCCACCGCCACCGCTGAACGATGGAGCCGCGTTCTCAACGCAGCCTCGCCTCTGGCACGATTCGGTTCGGCTCCGCCACCGCTGAACGATGGAGCCGCGTTCTCAACGCTGCCTCGCCTCTGGCACGATTCGGTTCGGCTCCCGGCGTTTCTTTCGTGGCGTCCGCTGGAGCTGGAGCACACGCCTCGTTGCCGAACTGCTGGGTGCTGTGTGCTCGGTGCTCAGAACTGTGCTGTGCTCTCTGCTGCTCTCTAGCGCTCTCTCAGAAGGAAGGAAGGAGATCTGTCAATATGGAAATCTCCGATATGCAAAGGCTGGGAGCGGAGCTAGGTGCAAAACCAAAATCGTAGGGCAACTACCTCTTAACAAATCAACCAGGAAGGCACAAACTGCGCAAGGAAGGCTCTAGTGAAGCTCCTTAACCAATAACAACACTGATAATGCCACTGACCCTGACTTGATAAATCTGAGATAACTTTGTAGAGCTGTTTTACAACTTGGAACTCAAGATTCTAAAAGCCCTCAATGTCTTTGGAACTCGCCACATTGACTTTGAATTACTAGTTGGAAAGCTACAAGGGTCTGTGGATACTATGCAAACAAACATTAAGAATGGGTTCTGAATCCCAACCCTTAGAGATAGTACCCTGTTAGAAATGGGGGTCTCTAGTTGGTAATGGTTTGCACCTTTGTCCAAATAGGGACCCTTCCTTACAGTCAGGATAAGGGGAATACACTACTGAAATAATCCCCACTCACCCCCTTGGTATCTTGGCACGAGCAGTCAGGCTTATCTCAGAGGCAATGTGTGAAGCAATTGCACATAACCAACAGTAATAGAGTGAAAACACTACAAAAGGGCACCACATCAGTTTTAGAAAAATAACCAACATTTATCTGTTCATATAAGACCAAAACGATAAAAAGCCAACCTACAGTAATCCAAAATATGCACTTTGCAAGAATAGCTCTGAAATACAGTTGCTTGAAGACAGTAGCTTTGTCCGGTGCTGAAAACAACAGAATCCAACAGTTCCAGCCAACCCCGTCGGTGCTGACCGGCGATAGTGTCAGCAGACTCGTAAACTGTACCTTGAGTTCAGGCCGATCGTGTTGTTGCAGGTCAGGCATGGCAATCATTGTGGTTGCGATTAGAAACATAGTGGTGTTGTTGTTGTTGTTGTTGTTGTTGTTGTGGGATACTTGTAAAGCGCACTGTTACTCTACCCGAGTGTCCTGGCGCTGTAGACCGCTGGGAAACCCGTCCTGGTTTTCCCTGTGAGATGGTCCCTTTCTGGGTATCTCCAGGGTGAAACCAGGCATCCCCAGCGTCTGTGGGGGGCCGTTGTAGAGATGAGGCAAGCTTAATGCCCAGAGTTACCGAGTGTGTTCCCTGGTTAGAGTAGGCACTGAGTTGAGAATTATCGAGTCCGTTGACCCTGGTCCAAGACCCTGCCGCGTCGGGAATTGAACCCTGGTCCCGGGCCGTTCTCTGCTTACAGGTCTGCCGCCTCTAACCAGTGAGCCACACCTGGTCACACCTGGTGTGGCGTGCATGGCCTGAATGTCACAGTACAGGCAGAGGCTCGTGATGGTCGGTCAGTGACATAGGTGAGACCAGGGCTGCAGAGTGGAGTGAGGCGGTGCTCGTGGTGGTGCTCAAAGGTCATGGTACAAATGACAGTGCCTGTTGATGGAAGCTGGAGTCGGCCCAAACTGCAGTGTGGGATGGGGCAGTATGACGTGTAACTTATGAGCAGGTGTTGAGGTCAGTGGGCAGCGACGGCGTCGGTAAGACCAGGGTGGGGGAGTGTAGTGAGGTGGTGCAGAGTGCGGTACCCACAGGTCCCGGTGCAATCAGCGGCATAGTGGCGGTCGTTGTCATCGGTGAGACCAGGGTTGCGGTGCAAAGTGCAGAGGTGCCTTCTGCAGTACCTTCAGGACATGGAGCCTGCAGCGGTGTAAGGGACGGTGTTGGCTGCTTTCCCCCTCTGTGGCAACTGAAACCCACTGGTATAGAGGCGGCACACAGAGGTAAGTGAAAACTTTGCTGTCCCTGAGACTTCGTAAACAGGAGACAAGCTCTATTTCAAGCCCTTTGAGATACTCAGCAACAAGTGAAGAAAGTTCAGTCCAGTCCTTTCACTGCCCAAGGTCAAAGCCGACCCCGCGGAGCCTTCGAATTAGTGCCCCATTTCCCTCCTCCTGTACTTTTCAAAATTGATGGAGGCCCACGTCACCCGGTGCCTGTCAAATTTTATTGAATCATCCTATCATCTTGAGCCTAATCAAGCCGGCTTCAGACCTGCCCACTCTACTGAGCATGTCATCCTGGCAGCTCTGGACACACTCAGGAACAACGCGGATGCTGGGTCCCCCAAGCCCTCGTCCTCCTGGATCTGTCAGCCGCGTTCGACACGGTGTACCATAACATCCTTCTCCACCGTGTCGGGCAGGCTGGCATTCAGGGCACCGCTCTTGACTGGGTCAAGTCCTTCCTTACTGGAAGAACACAGGCGGTCCGCCTGGGGTCCTACACTGCCACTAAATCCCCCACGCACTGCGGAGTCCCCCAGGGCTCCTCTTTATCGCCACTTTTATTTAATCTATACCTCCGGCCTCTGATCCAATCTCTTCAGAAATGGGACATCGTCGTCTACAATTACGTTGACGACTTACAGATCATCCTTCCGCTCAACTCACCTCATGCCATCAATACGTTCCACGCAGTCATGATCCACATCCAATGTTGGCTGAACCAGAACCAATTGAAACTTAATCCCGGGAAAACTGAGCTCCTCCTCCCGGGACTCAGTCACGCTCACTGGGGCCCGCAGTTCTGGCCTCCGGAGCTAGGCTCCCCCCCAATCCCGGTGAAAGCAGTAAAGAGTCTGGGAGTGATCATTGACGCTGAACTTTCTCTCAGAGCACAGGTGGGAGCGATAATATCATCCTGCATGTACCAGCTCCGGAAGATCCGCAAAGTTCGCCACCTACTTCCCCTTGCTGCACTTACCCAAGTTGTTATCTCACTTGTGCTCTCCCGCATGGACTTCTCTAACTCCATCTACCACGGCCTCCCATCATCCCTGACACACCGCCTCAAAGTCGTCCAGAACCAAGCGGCCCGCCTAATTCATAATACCCCCAGATGGCAATCAGCCAAACCCCTACTCCACAGTCATCATTGGCTCCCAATAGACCAAAGGGCAGCCTTCAAGGTGGCATGTCTAACTTTCAAAACCCTCCACTGCTCCGGCCCCGCGTTTGTAAAATCTCTTATCCGCCCCTACTGCCCACAGCGTGACCTCCGATCTGCCCACCGTCACCTACTAGCCACCCCCAAAATCAAAACCAAGAAATTCGGCGGTCGCCGTTTCTCCTACCTAGCCCCTGGACTTTGGAACCCCCTCCCTCTCTCCATCAAACCCTCCTCCTCTCTTTTGAACTTCAGAAAATTACTTAAAACTCACCTTTTTCCTCCCCTCAGTTAGAATCCCGCTACTCTTGTTTCCCCCTCACTCACTCTGTCTCTCAGCGCCAGGAAGCCTCGGCGTCAGTGCGCTTTACAAATTGCACCTAAGATAAGATAAGATAAGATAAGCATCAACTGCAGGCCAACCCAGCAAAGCAAAAAAACAGCAAAGGGGCAGTACTCTGCCTGGCAGTTCTTCCAGCTCATCTTCTTGGCAGGTTCCTTGATCCAAGCAAATTCTAAAGATCTGGGGTCTGGGCCCCAATATTTATACTCAGTTTCTCTTTGTTCTCTAGGGCAGAGAGTGTCTGTGCTCAGTCCAAATCAGTTTGGTCCTCTTTGGCCAAGTTTCCTGGTAAGAGGTGGACACAGGATTGTCCAAGGCAGACCAGGCCCATTCAGGTGCAATGACATCTCCTCCAACTACTCTGAATGTAGCCCAGGTCTATTCAGTCCAGCCATGACTCATCCAGGAAAGGCAGGACACACGTTGACACCCCCCTCCAAGTGGCTGTCTGAAGAGAATGCACATCCCCAGCCACTGTCACTCCAAAACCACCAAGTCAGTTCAGTTCATGAAGCTTTATTCGGTTCATGGTAAAAATGACCCTAAAAGCACAGCAAACAGGCAACAGAGTTAAAAAGTACAAACATCATTAAAAACTCATACTATTTCTAAAAGCCATAGATTTACATATAAAACTGGCAGTATAAAAACATATATCGGGGTGGTCCAAATTATACAACAAACACATAGCATCCTCCACATTTAAAACTCCATACTTAAGAAATAATGGTTTTAAAAAAGAGATCCTAACATTCTGAAATAGGGGGCAAATGAGCATAAAGTGCATTGTGCTTTGCTTGGAATGTCCGTCACAGGGACACAGACCCACAGGGGGCTTTTTAGGATGTGGGAAAGCCACTAGTACATGAGCAATGCCAACTCTTAATCTGGTCAATACAAACCTATGCGTTGGCCAGGTTACTACGTTCAGATAACGTTGGAATCCCTCGACAGCAATATATTTATTGTGAGTTTTAACAGTAGCGAGGGAATTGGTTATTACTGAACGTTTAAGAGCTTTATGTGACATAAAAGTCTTTTTAAGATCCTGTTTCGCAAGACCTCTAGGGGGGCAGTTTTCTAACAACAAATTGATATCAAAGATGCTTTTATAACAATCTACAACATATTTAAGCCACGGTATCTGCATACAGTTGTCTAATCCAAGGCAGTCCCTAATTATAAGTTGATTGAACTCGGTCTCTTCCTTAAGCCAAATTGCTCGATAAAGCAATAGAGGCCTAAGTGAGGCGAGCTCTGTTAGGTGAAAAACCCCTGCCTCTCTATGGATCAACTCTGTCGGAGCAGATTTAGGGAGGCACAGTAATTTCTTGAGAAAGTTGTTTTCTTCTATCTGTAGACAATCAGTTTTGCAGTAGCCCCAAAGCCCCGCCCCGTAAAGGGCAATGGATACACTGCGTGCCTTGTAGATTTCCAGGATATCCTTGATTCGCCTATCCCCCAGTTTTGACGCAAATTTAAAAATGCCATAAGAGCTTTTGCTCATTTTAGTTCGAACATTCGTTAGTTCGTGCCCCCACCTACCATCACTAGTAAAAGTAACCCCCAAGTAGCAAAAAATATTCACATTCTGCACTTTGACCCCTTCTATAAAAAGGAGTAATTTCTGCCCACTTTAGTCCCACAGATCATAGTATGAGTTTTATTCTTGTTGATCAGCAGTCTCCTGCTCCCAATGAATTCAGTGAACTTGTCCATCAGACGCTGCAGACCAATGGGTGTCCGGGATAAGAGCACCGCATCGTCTGCATATAGCAGAACTGGGACACTATCCCCTGCAACCTGTGGCGCATCAGCCTTGATAGTTTGCAAGGCGGCTTCAACCCCATTAACAAAGAGGGTAAATAAAAGGGGCGCAAGGACACAACCCTGCCTAATTCCCCGTTGAACTTTAAAATTACTAGTACATTCCCCACTGACACCATACCGAACGCATGTTTTCAGCTTACTGTATAGTCTGGCGAGAAAAAAGATAATTTCTTTCGGGGCGCCCATATCGAGCAAAACTGTCCAAAGAAGTGAATGATTAACTAAATCAAAAGCACTGCTAAGGTCAGCAAAGCAAAGATAGATATTGCCGGGTTTGGCTCTGGTATACTTGCCTATCAACAACTCCAAATTCAGGCACTGGTCTAGGGTCCCTCTACCCTTCCTGAATCCATATTGTGAATTTGCAAGTATTCCGTTCTCATCAGCCTACTCCTCTAATCTGCAAAGCAGAACTCTGCTCATAATTTTTACAGACGAGTCGAGCAGGCTGATGGGCCGGTAATTACTTGCCAGGGCTTTATCTCCCTTTTTATACAATGGGACTATAATGGAGTCGCCCCATGTTGGTGGAATCATGGTGGTTACGGCAGCGTTAAGTACCAATGTGCGTATTGGTCCCCAAAGCTGCGGTTGAGACCTGTAAACATCTATTGGGACTCCATCTGGCCCCTGGGCCTTGCCCCCCTTGCTATTTTTAATACCATTTTCCACCTCTCCCAATGTAATATCTAAAGGTACTACCGGCCAAGTCCTGTTTTCGTTGGCCGTCATAGTATTATCTTGAAAAATCGCGGAAAAATGGTTCACCCAGTCCTCGCTACCTACATTAGATGAAAGATGCGGGATTTTATCATCTTGGAGGAAAGGGGAGTTAACAGTGGACCAAAACAGGCGACTATCGGCAGTTTCTGCTGCCTGGGTAAGACACTCCCAGGCTTCCTGCTGTAATTCCCTCTTTCTTCTGGATAGCGCCTGTTTATAATCAAATCTTAAGAGTTTGACTCTATCCTTGTCCCTTGGGGTATTGGCCAAAGCTTGTTTGAGTTGTGAGAGCAGGGACGTACAGGCATGGTCAAGCCATCCAATCCCTTTCCCTCCTCTGCCTACTTTCCCCGTGAAGATGTTGTTAATGACAATATTGATATTAAGAAAACGAGCCATAACCTGAGCAGACGGGCATCCTAGAGATAAGATAATGTCAATGTCCATCATGCATTTATTTACGATTAAAGGTTCCACTGTGGCCGAATTTTCACCTTTCCATCTCAGCCTAACCCCATTGGGTCTATGCGGCTCTATATTTACCAGTAGTCTAGTGGGTGGTTCATTTCTAATCATCCATGTAGTTATTTGCAAGCTAACACAGTTATGGTCACTCAGGGAGGATGTATCCTTTACTTTGATTATGCAATGGGGTACCAAGTTAGATGAGACCATAATATGATCGATCATGGAGCTCACGTTCCTTCCAGTAAAGGTGGGAATTGAGCACTCACTTCCCTCCTGTACAGTACTCAATAGCTCCAGATCATGCGAGACCATAGTGCTATTAATTGCCTCTCCATAGGCATTATGTGGAAAGTGGGCCATAATCTCCCCACTATTAGTTAGGATCCCACAGACCCTAGAGGAGGATAAACTACACATTTGTAAATTAAAATCCCCCACCCAAACAAAAATAAAAGTGCATGATGCTTCGTTTACCAGCTTCATTAGGGCACAAGATAGTTCATCTATCACTTGGTGCCGAAGATTAGTAAAAATATTATTATAAAAATTAATTAAAAGCACATTAGTGCTATCCGGTAGACGTACCCACAAGATTTGTGAGTGTGGTTCGACTAACAGGTGTTTAATGATAGTCAACTTAACATCTACTGAGATAAGAATAAGGAGGCCTCCCTTTGCCCTACCATGGCTAGATTCCGAGGCATCCAAACTGTAACATGTATACCCCTCGAGGCTGGGTTTATTAACACACCACGTCTCTTGCAGGCATAAAATATCTTACAGTTTCCTCCCATTCTACTTTAGATGCCTTAGATGCCCACCCGGCAATGTTCCAACTCGCCAAAAAAAAAACCACAGGATGACAATCATTGGCGATATCGACAGTGTTATTAGAACAATTACCTCTATTACTTAGGTCTGACCCCGGTGCATCTATACAACTGCCTATAGCAGTCCCTGTAGCAATCACTGTATCCTCAACAATCTCATTTGCACAGTGAACTACTGTCCCACTTTCAGGATTGCCCATAATGGCAGAACATAGATCCTCTCTTGCCTCACTTACATTGTTCTTGATGGTACTCAGGGTAACGTCCCTCCCAGTCCCAGGCCCCATCTGATGTCAATCATTTTGGTCCAGAATACTCAAGGACTGGTACCTATTCTGGACTGGGACTTGATAAACCATCCCATTAACCGGCGAGAAAATGTTATCGCAGTTAGGTGCATGATTGGTAGTATATGTTACAAATCTATTACCACTGGGGACAGAATTCAACAAGGGCGAGGGCAAGACAAAGCTGCCATCAGAGAAACCAGGGTTGAAAGTAGGTATCAAAGGCCTATTGCCATTGGATATGACGTTAGAGTTGGAAACCCCGTCTCTACAATTAGCAGAAGGCAACCTGTTAAGATGATTGTAAAAGTAGCCCAAAGGACTTGCGGCTACATCAGTCTCGGACTGTGTTAAGGCAGCGGCTCTGAGTAAGACCGTTGCAACGTGTTGGGGGTGTTTAAAATTAATTATCACACAGTCACCCCCTCAGGTCTTCCTAGTGTTACCGATCCAGTTAACCCTTCTGATAGATATAATTTGGTCAGAGTAGTTGACTGGATAGCCACAATGACGGTTTAACCAAGAGACCGCTTTATTTTTTAAAGAATCCCCGGACTCCTGATGGTGCGGAGCCTGGATTAAAGGCGGGACATTAGTTAAAACCACAACATAGGGTACACACTCTGGTGGGAGATCTACTGGGCGGCCATTTATACCTACATACACCCCACCGGGCCCTGCTACAGCAGTTGGTGTAACTGGTGATTGCATGGGCCTGGCTCTGTTTGGTGCTGGTAATGTACGTGCACTGGAATTTACACCTGCAAGCCCTGAGGCCGCCGGTATAACCACCGGTGCCTGCACAGAACGACCCGCATTGTGTGCTGGAAATGGTTTTGGGCAAGTTGAAACAGGTTTCGCCTGTGGTAATAGTCTTCCTGCATTTGGGCCAGAGGGGGCAGTATTGACATAGTGAGGCCTTCCCTTATCTGGTTTAGGTGCAGGTTGGGAACATGCATCAACTCTAATAGGTAATACGGGATTATCCAATTTGGCTACATGTTGATCCACCATAGCCCCTAGTCTGGATACTTCAGCCGACAGTGCATCGATTTTAACTAATAAAGGCTCCACAACCAACTTCAGTTTGTCATCTGTACAACTCACTAACAGGTCAAATTGGTTAGTATTAATGGTAACACAATTGTCATTAGTAGAAGTCCCTTGGTCACCAACATTCTCCTTGGGGGCGGTGTCATTTTTCTTCCTGGCCGAGTGATTCCCCCGTTTAAGAGAAGGTTTCCTACATGCTCTCATAAACGGGTAGCCCTAGTGGATTGTTTTGGGGTGCCATTGAGAGTCTCAGATTGTTCAGATAAGTCTTCCGCTACAGTGAGATCATCTAGGGCCTCTGCAGAAACGGAATCAACATTAGTACTGATACTATCGGTCTCAGCTACCAAAATCGTATTGTTGCTGCCGTCATTAGTGGAATCCACTGGTAGGTCCGATGGAAGGTCAGGTAAGGGGCCTTTCCCTAGCGACTTTCTTCTGTCGCAGTTAATTCTGTTGACAACTTTCAGCAGATAGTTGTCCGTTAGGGTAGTTTGAATTGACATGGTTGCTAACGGGTCAAAGCAGCAAGCAGTTACAAAACAGTTCTCAAGGGATCAGAAGTGCAAGACCCACGCAAAACTTGCCAGATGCTTGATGAACGGTTTTTCAGCCCTAAAAGTATGAACTGGTACTCACAGTTACAGCCAAGGGGGATGGCCCGTCCCGTCCTTGGTCATCCCCGGACGGCCACAGACGGCCCCGCCCTTGTCCCAGGCTTCTCGCGCGTCCCGCTGGACGAGGGGGCGTGTTCTCCTTTATGCGCCTTCCGGCGCTTCCTGGTTGCGAGGGCGGCGAGGGCGGCGGCGTCCTTGCCGCGATGGGGCTGCTGGGGGTTGAAGTTCCAAACGTCCCCCGGCGGAGCCAAGCCCGGCCAGGAGCACCCACAGCAAGGGAACAGGAATGGCGGAGCCAAGCCCGGCCGACAACGCTCAGCGGAGCCAAGCCCGGCCGTGTGCAGCAACAGGTAATCAGTTTGCGCCCCCCACAGGACTCAGCGGCGTGTTCTCCTTTATGCGCCTTCCGGCACTTCCTGGTTGCGAGGGCGGCGAGGGCGGCGGCGTCCTTGCCGCGATGGGGCTGCTGGGGGTTGAAGTTCCAAACGTCCCCCGGCGGAGCCAAGCCCGGCCAGGAGCACCCACAGCAAGGGATCAGGAATGGCGGAGCCAAGCCCGGCCCACAACGCTCAGCGGAGCCAAGCCCGGCCGTGTGCAGCAACAGGTAATCAGTTTGCACCCCCCACAGGACTCAGCGGCGTGTTCTCCTTTATGGGCCTTCCGGCGCTTCCTGGTTGCAAGGGCGGCGAGGGCGGCGGCGTCCTTGCCGCGATGGGGCTGCTGGGGGTTGAAGTTCCAAATGTCCCCCGGCGGAGCCAAGCCCGGCCGACAACGATCAACTGAAAGATGCATTTCTACATTCTGAGTTCAGGCATACTAAACTCTCTTTCTCTATCTTGTCCCAACGGAAAGACATACTCGTAAATTTGTACCAAGTATTCACCATTCTATCTTACGCGACAGATAGCTCTTCAACTGTGAAAATCTAAATATACTGTATTTTACTAATAGGACCTGTCACCCACACCAGTACATTTCCTACTTTTCAAATACACAGCACCCTGTTCACATGTATTAAACTGGAAGGGTAGGGCTAGGCAAGTTGGGGCACTTACCAAGTAGACATGGCAGTAAAAACTATATACAGACACAGCAGTGGCAGGTCTGAGAACCCTCTGAAAGGCTGCTTGTGTGGGTGGCACAATTAGTGCTGCAGGCCACTAGCCGCATTTGATTTACAGGCCCTGGCACTCTCAGTGCACTTTACTAGGGACTTACCAGTAAATGAAATATGCCAATCATAAAAACACTAATCCATAATCCAATTTACAATAGGAGCACTTGAATTTTAACATTAGACAGAAGTGAGAATGTGTGCAGAGACTCTAAACCAGCAAAAACCAGGAGGTTGGAAAGCAAAAATACAGAGGAAACACACCAGAAGATGCCAGGTCGAACATACCCTTGCTACTATAACAGAGGTTGATATTGCCAAAGGCCTCAACAAGGGTTCCTCGAGTTGCCCTGAGCTTTTTTTGCCTCAGGCAGCCAATGAGTTCCAGACCCTTTACAAGAGGTCACCCGCCCCCCACGATCAACGGCATCATCTAAACACACCGGCGGGTCTGCTCACCTGATGGATCCCATTCCTGCTCTGCTAATCAGCGTCAGTGATTTTAACAACCCCACAGCAGCAGCTCATCACTTACCACAAAAGCCCCCCCTGCAGAATATCCTTGCATCAACGTCATTCAGCTTCCCCTTTTAAGGAAGGAGGGAGGCCCAGGGACCACCACCTCCCAGGGGCTTTAAACTGTTGGGAGGGGGTCCCCAGGGCTAAAATATGCTTCAAGAGGGAGGCCAGAAAGCCCCCCTCCCAAAAAAATACAAGGTGGGCAGGCACCGGGGATGGGGTCCCAAGGGCGTGAAATGGCCCAGGGGAGGGGGGCCACGCGCCCCCCCTCCCTTTTGGAATTATATAAAAAAATATGTAAATAAGGCAGGGCCTTGAGGGTTGGGGGCCCGGGCCAAAATTGGCCTCGGAGGGGAGCCGCGCAACCCCCTTCTCCTTTATCTTTTTTTTGTTGTTGAAGGGAATATGGCTCATTCCCTGGGGGATGGGGTCCCCAGGACCCAAAAAATATTAGGAGAAGGGGGCAACACAGCCCCCTTCTAAAAAATAAAAACAAAAAAGAAACTGGCATCTCACCGGAGGCCCCGGCCCCTCCCTGCACAACACTGCAGATGCACCTCCTGGCGTGTTTTGGGTTGGAGTATGAAGTCCCCTGGAGTCTTATGGGTTCTTAGCGGCCAACTAGCCCACCAGGTACGTCCAGTAAGCCCCACACAGTGTGATTGCTGAGAGGTGGTCTGAGGCCATGCCCCTTTTTCACCACTCTGCAAACGTGTCTCTTAGCGCATTGCTGGTGGGGCGATGAGGTCCTCTTGTGTCCTGACGACCTCAGGACTAAAGTAAACTTCATCCCCCAAACAGCAGTGCACCAGGAGCCGTGATTGCAGAGTGGTTTAAAAAGGGGGTGTGGCCTTTGAGCACTCTCAGCAAACCAGCTGTATAGGGCTTACTGGAGGAAAAGGGACTTCTTCCCCCAACCACGAGCTCGCAAGGAGGTGCGTTTGCAGAGTGGTGGAGAAAGGGGGATTGGCCTGTGTCCACCTCTCAGCAATCTCACTGTGTGGGGCTTACTGGAGTTAGGAGATAGGCTATTTGGCCCCCTACCTAACCACCCTCAGCAGTGAAGGGGACTTCAAACAACATCCAAGAGTGCACCAGGGAGCACGTTTGCTGAGTGGTGGGCACAGGAGGCGGGGCCTGCTATGAGAACTTAGCAATCTTGCTGTGTGGGACTTACAGGAGCTATTAGGAGGGGTAGTTGGCCCCCAAGGATCTCCTTGGGGGCCAACTACCCCTCTTGTTACCTCCAGTAAGTCTCATACAGTGGGATTGCTAAGATGTTTTTGGAGGCCACGCCCCCTTTCTCCACCACTCTGCAAACACACCTCCTGGCAGACTACAGTATGGGGGATGAAGTCTACTTTACTCCTGAGTAACTTTAGGGGCTAAGAAGCCCTCCTGGTACCTCCTGTAAGTCATACAAAACAGAATTGCTGAGCGATGGTCAGAGGCCCAGCACCCTTTCTCAACCACTCTGCAATTGCAACTACTAGTTAAAGAAGTATTTGCAATGTAATAGGTTTTGCATTTGCGAGATTTAGAGCTATTGATGTTGTAGATGTAAAAGTGTTTTAATAATGTTTCTTGGAGTGGAGTGTATGTAGGTTGAGTGTAGTGGAATTATGTGGTATGTTGTGCAGTGAAATTATGTGGATAGAGACTATGTGGTATTTAGTGTGTAGGAATTATGCAGAGTGGGATTATGTGTTATGGAGAGTAATTGTGTGGTATGATAGTCTGTGTTGTGTTGTTGTAACCTCAGGTTTAGTTTTCCTCGTTCCCATAGAAGCTAAACGATGAACTCAAGGAGACAAAAAAAGAAGGAACTACTGAGGAGCACTTCTGCCTCTTTTTGTACCTCTCATGCCTATTTGTGTACCTCTCCTACCTTTTTATGCACCCCTCTTGCCTCTTTTAGCACCTGTTGGTTCTTTCTGCACTGCTCCTGCTTCTTTCTGTACCTCACTTACCTCTTTATGTAGTTCTATTAATTCTTTGTACACCTCTGTTGCTTCTTTCAGCAATTCGCTTGCTTCTTTCTGTACTTCTGTTCCTCATTTCTGCACCCCTCCTGCCTCTTTCTGTACCTCTCTATCCTCTTTGTGAAACTCTCCTACCCTATTCTGTACCCTTCTTGTTTCTTTTTGCACCTCTGTTCGTTCTTTCTGCACTGCTCTTTCTTCTTCTGCACCTCACTTGCCTCTTTCTCTTTCAGCAGTTCTCTTGCCTCTTTTTGTACTTCTCTTGCTTGTTGCTGTACTTCTCTTGCAACTTTCTGCACCTCTGTTGGCTCTTTCTGTCCCTCACTTGCTTCTTTCTGTACCCCTCTTGCCTCTGCACCCCTCTTTTCCCTTTCTGCACCTCCCTTGCCTCTTTCTACAACCCTGTTCCCTATTTCTGCACCATTGCTGGCTGCTTCTGCACCTCTCTTGCCTATTTCTGTACCTCTGTTGGTTCTTCCTGCACTTTTTTTGCTCTTTCTGTACCCCTCCTACCTCTTTCTGTGCCGCTCTTACATCTTTGTGCACCCCGTCTACCTTTTTCTTTACCGATTGTGCTTCTTTTTGCACCTCCGTTGGTTCTTTATGTACTGCTCTTGCTTCTTTCTATACCTCACTTGCCTCTTTTTGTACTTCTCTTGCTTCTTTGTACACCTCAGTTGTCTCTTTCTGCACCTCACTTGCTTCTTTCTGTATCCTTCTTGCCTCTTTCTGCATCCTTTTTTCTCTTTCTGCACCTCCATTGCCTCGTTCTACAACCCTGTTCCCTATTTCTGCACCATTCCTGGCTGGTTCTGTACCTCTCTTGCCTCTTTCTGTATCTCTGCTGGTTCTTTCTGCACTTTTCTTGCTCTTTCTGTATCCCTCCTGCCTCTTTCTGTACCTCTCTTGCTTCTTTGAGCACCTCTCCTACCTCTTTCTGCAACCCTCTTGCCTCTATTTGCACCTCTGTTGGTTCTTTCTGCACTGCTCTTGCTTCTTTCTGCACTTCACCTGCCAATATATGCACTTCTCATGGTTCTTTCTACACCTCTGTTGCTTCTTTAAGCAATTCTCTTGCCTCCTTCTGCACTTTTCTTGCTTGTTCCTGCACCTCTCTTGCATATTTCGGTACCTCTTTTGCTTCTTTCTGTACCTCACTTGCTTCTTTCTGCACCCCTCCTGGTTCTTTCTGCACTTCTCTTACCTCTTTCTGTTCCTCTCTTGCCTCTGTCTGTACTTCTCTTTCTACTTTCTGCACCTCACTTTCTGCTTTCTGCACTCTTCTTCCCTTGTTTGCATCCCTCTTGCTTCTTTCTGCTGTTCTCTTGGCATTTTCTGCACCTCTCTAGCTTCTTTTTGCACCCCATTTACCTCTTTCTATACTTCTCTTGTTTCTTTCCACAATTATGTTGCCCCTTTCAGCACTTATTTTGCTTGTTTCTGCAACTCTCTTGCGTCTTTATGTACCTCTGCTGCGTGTTACTACACCTCACTTGCTACTTTCTGCACCCCTCTTGCCTCTTCCTGCATTCTTTTTTCCTCTTTCTACATCTCTCGTCTTTTCTGCTAATGTGTTCCCTCTTTCTGTACTGTTCCTGCCTATTTCTGTACCCCTCTTGCCTCTGTGTATACCTCTGTTTGTTCTTTCAGCACTTTTCTTGCTCTTTCTGCACCCTTCGCGCCTCTTTCAGCACCTATGTTGCTTCTTTATGTACTTCTCTTACTCCTTTCTGCACCCTCCTGCCTCTACCTGTACGTCTCTTGCCTCTTTTTGCACCTCTTCTACCTTTTTCTGTACCACTCTTGCCTCTTTTTGGACCTCTGTTGTTTTTTTTGCACTGCTCTTGCTTCTTTCCGTACCTCACTTGCCTTTTTCTGCACTTCTCTTGCTTCTTTCTACACCTCTGTTGCTTCTTTCAGCACTTCTCTTTCTGCACCCTTCGTGCCTCTTTCAGCCCCTCTGTTGTTTTTTTCTGCACTTCTCTTGCTTCTTTCTGCACATCTCCTGCCTCTTTCTGTACCTCTCTTGCCTCTTTGTGCACCTCTCCAAACTTTTTCTGCATCCCTCTGGCCTCCTTTTGCACCTATGTTCATTCTTTCTGCACTGTTTTTGCTTCTTTCTGTACCTCACTTGCCTCCTTCGCAAACACAACAATGATGGACAGAATGTGGATCAATGTCACACATTCACCCCAGTCAAAAGATATGGGCCCAATTGTGTTTGCAATTACCGCTCTAAGTGTACTGGGGATGCTCAGACGTGAGTCCCAGGCACTCCACACCACTGGAATCAAGCTAGCCGGGCTGATGAGAGGTGTTACCTCGAAACCGGGCCGGTCCTCGGATGCTTGTTTCCGTTCTGGGAAGGACATGGCTTTTGTAGTTCGGACTGGACTGTTCCCATGGGGCACAGGGTCAGCGCTGATTTGCATATCGCCATTGTCTAACCCAGGGTGGTGTGGAGTGGAAAAACGATGGATTTGGGCCCAGATCTTTGGACTGGGGTGAATGTGTGACATTGATCCACATTCTGTCCATCACTGTTGTGTTTGCAATTACCGCTCTAAGTGTACTGGGGATGCTCAGACGTGAGTCCCAGGCACTCCACGCCACTGGAATCAAGCTAGCCGGGCTGATGAGAGGTGTTACCTCGAAACCGGGCCGGTCCTCGGATGCTTGTTTCCGTTCTGGGAAGGACATGGCTTTTGTAGTTCGGACTGGACTGTTCCCATGGGGCACAGGGTCAGCGCTGATTTGCATATCGCCATTGTCTAACCCAGGGTGGTGTGGAGTGGAAAAACGATGGATTTGGGCCCAGATCTTTGGACTGGGGTGAATGTGTGACATTGATCCACATTCTGTCCATCACTGTTGTGTTTGCAATTACCGCTCTAAGTGTACTGGGGATGCTCAGACGTGAGTCCCAGGCACTCCACACCACTGGAATCAAGCTAGCCGGGCTGATGAGAGGTGTTACCTCGAAACCGGGCCGGTCCTCGGATGCTTGTTTCCGTTCTGGGAAGGACATGGCTTTTGTAGTTCGGACTGGACTGTTCCCAAGGGGCACAGGGTCAGCGCTGATTTGCATATCGCCATTGTCTAACCCAGGGTGGTGTGGAGTGGAAAAACGATGGATTTGGGCCCAGATCTTTGGACTGGGGTGAATGTGTGACATTGATCCACATTCTGTCCATCACTGTTGTGTTTGCAATTACCGCTCTAAGTGTACTGGGGATGCTCAGACGTGAGTCCCAGGCACTCCACACCACTGGAATCAAGCTAGCCGGGCTGATGAGAGGTGTTACCTCGAAACCGGGCCGGTCCTCGGATGCTTGTTTCCGTTCTGGGAAGGACATGGCTTTTGTAGTTCGGACTGGACTGTTCCCATGGGGCACAGGGTCAGCGCTGATTTGCATATCGCCATTGTCTAACCCAGGGTGGTGTGGAGTGGAAAAACGATGGATTTGGGCCCAGATCTTTGGACTGGGGTGAATGTGTGACATTAATCCACATTCTGTCCATCACTGTTGTGTTTGCAATCACTTGCCTCCTTCTGCACTTCTATTGCTTCTTTCTATACCTTTGTTGCTTCTTTCAGCAAGTCTCTTGCCTTTTTCTGCACTTCTCTTCCTTGTTGCGGCACCTCTCCAGCCTCTTTCTGCACCTCTATTGCCTCTTTGTGCACTTCTCTTGCCTCTTTCTGCACTTCACTTGCTTCTTTCTGCACCTCTGTTTGCCTGTTTTGGCACCTCAGCTGCTTTTATTATACTTCTCTTGCCTCTTTCTGCACCTCTGACTTAGAGGTAGTCTTTATCCCCATGCCCTCTTATGTACTAGGGCCTTACACGGAAGGTTATGCCAATCACAGGGGTACCCCAAACCATAGTGTGCCCTAGTGTACGTAGACGTTTTGACGGTATTCTAAGTGTCTTTCAGCATAGCACTGGTTCCGGGCCTGGTTAGTCAGAGTCAGTTACCACCAGTACCAGTCAGCAAAAAGTTGGGAGCACATTGTTGGGGTTCAAGGGGGCCTGGTTCCTTCTGTCTAGTTCCCCGTTAGCGGCTTTTGTTAAAAGTGCCAAGTGCATATGCAAATTTATGGACGCTCCCTAGAGCTCGCTTTAAAAGGGGGCTGCCAACAGGAAACAGGTGCTTGGTTTCTTTATTGGTCCCTTGCCGTGTGTTTCCTGTTCCTGTGGTTCTACCTTGTTTCCCTTCCTTCGAGCTCTGTTCCAGCGGTCTTTTCTAGTGCTGGGTTTTGATCCCCTTTTTCCCCTGCTCCCTTGTTTTCCTATTCCCTTGGGCATTTCAGAACCCTTTATTGGGGACCTGTTTTTGATCTTCGGTGACGTTCTGGGATTCGCGGCTGCGTTTCCTTGGAGTTTTAACGTCCCGTTATTATCCCTTTTTTGTATCCAAACCATCTTGTTATACGCTGTGTTTGGGTGGTTTCACGAAGGAGCTGAATAACGGCCGTTTTTGTGCTACCTTCGTGTTCTTTTTTAGATTCTAGTTTTTTTTTGGGTGTCTTTCGTATTCCCTTTGATACCATTTTTCCCCTGTCCTTTTTTTGTCCTAAGACTTGTGAATTCCACCCCCTTTGTCATTCTCGGTGTTTCCCGAGGGGGCATGGTTGGTCTGGGGTTACTCAAGAAACAACCAATACGATTGTAGTGGAAGAATTCCTGTTTCGTATCAAGCCACTCCTGTTTGTTATCTGGGGTAAGCAGGGAGGTCAGTGGTTCGTGTGTGTACTTGGCACTGGTAATAGTAGTAGGGGTGTGTTTAATCTTGTCTCCTTCTTTCATTTTAGCGTTCTCATCTGTGTCAAGCTGTCAGCTGCCAAGAAGCCAGAGGAGACGAGTTGTGTTCCCCAAGACCTTGGGTTCCCTTGTTTTGTTACCCACCTTCTCCCGGTGTCGTGTTCTCCACCATCCGTTTTGATTGCAGGTGTTGGGGGTCACGGTGAGGGTAGAGGATTGGGACTTTCTTCACTCCTGCGGTGTTGGGCCGGTCGGCATCGGAACACACATGATGACTTTGCAACAAAGCCTCTTGGTGCACCTCTGTTGGCTCTTTCTGTATTTCTCTTGCTTCTTTCTGCATCTTTCTTCATCTTTCTGGAATTCTGTTGACTCTTTCTGCCTTTCTCTTGCTTTTTTCTGTGCAATTTTTCCTCTTTCTGCACATGCCCTACCTCTGAAGGCATAGTTAGAAATTAGCATTTAAAAAACCTTAGGAATTCACTGAAAAAAACAAAAGTTGGGGGAAGTTATAGTTAGAAATTAGCATTTAAAAAACCTTTGAGCCCGTGGCAAGATGGCCACACTGTAGTGAGGCTCTGCTGGCTGGGCGAGTAATCCTGTACTTATCTGCAGATCCATCACCCATCGGACCTTAATTCTGACAGCGTTCAGTGGGGGAACTACTGAGGAAGCCCCTGGTATGCTGCAGTGAAATGTGGTGCCATTGATATGTCGAGGTTGCGACAGTGAAGCTCCCGGGTATTGTGGCCGCTAGGGTGCATAAGATGGCGGCCTAATTCTGACTGTGAAGCTTCTGCAGGGGAGGCATGTCGTCGTGCCATTTCGGCCTTGAACATCAACATTGCTGTCATGTGTCCGGAGCATCTACACCATAAGGCAAGTGGATAATGTGTTCTAAAAGGTAAGCCATATAGCCGCTGCACGGGTCTGCCGCACTACTGCCGTGGACGCAGAGCTGAGCTCTGAGGCAGGCCATGACAAGAGAGGGCCTGGGTATCCCTGGGACGGGTTGCCGGTGCGCCGGAGGTGGGGCCCTCTCACTCTGAAGCCAGTGGTGTTCAGGAGCTGTGTCCGGTGGAGACGGAGCTTTTAGGCTGCCGGATATCGATCTGTGTGGTTGCAGGTGTGCGCGATTCTGGCTCAGGAGCCAAGTGAGAGAGGAGCAGCCAGCAATGTTGAATGGGTTATAACCGTAAAGGTGTGTTTCTCGCATTTAGTCATGGCGCGGATTCCTCCAGAGCCAAGCACAGAGGTGAAGTTACGGGGATACCTGGCAACCGATCGGTAAACTGTTACTGCGGGAGCTGCGACTGAAATGCAGAGTGCACATGAGAGAGCGTGATAAGCAGGTGAGCCTGTGGGGCCTGGTCTGGCTGGTAGGAGGTGGCGATTGAGTGCACATCAACACTAAGCTCCAGTATTGAGATTGAGGAGAATCCCATAATTGTGTGAGTGCTTTCTACAGTATGCTGAAGAACTGTAGGAATTCCTACTGAGAGGTGTGGGGCCACAACATTGGACTGCCTAGTGGGTCTTTACGTGGAGTGCACTATTGTACTGAACTATCGGTCTGGCCCAATAAGTAGCAGGGACTGCTCTGGAGACTGTTCTTGTCCAAACATTCAGGCATCCGTCGACGGCAAATCTTCCGACCCTGCGTGATACCTTGCCGGACATACTGGGGTGTGGTGAGGGACAAGCAGACAGTGGCGAACATCACAGACAGGAGTGGGTGTGAATGTGTAACAATATAATGGATCTGGCCCTGGACGCTCAGGGCTGGTAAGAGGAATGTGGGACAGAGACCCAAGCAGACGAACAAGCGAAAACTGTGTTGGGCGGTGTGGGCAGGTGACTGTACCTACTTACCCGAACACCATCATGGGCAAGGCAGACAAGCAACAGCCCAAGCTATCATTCGAGTCTTGCCGTTCGTGTGGTCCGTCTGGTGCAAACTCAGTTATGAAATTGGAGCAATATCAGTCACAATCCTTCACACTAGAAGCCACACTGCAAGCCATGCAACTGAGCCTATCAGCTATTGATGGCAAAATAGATAATCTATCGCTCAGCATGGACAAAATGGCGGCCAAGCTAGATAGACAGGGCAAGAGACTCACAACAGCAGAGCAGCGAATATCTGCAGTGGAGGATGAATATCATGCCACAACGGGCAAGTGGCAGGAAATGGAGAAGTTGCTGGAGGTCATCAGAGTGAAAAACAAGGACCGGGAAGTGCGTTCCCGACACTGTAACCTGCGAATAATGGGAGTGAATTTACCATAGCGGTGCAGACAGCCTGCAGGGAATACACTGAGATGAAGAAGAATCTATGCACATTAGAGATACCCTATGCTATGTTATACCCAGCCAGGCTAAAGATCACGTTGGATGGTAAGGTGGGGGTTTCCCAATCCCCGAGGGCAGCACAAGATTTCCTACGGCAACTACATGCTAAACGACAGGCAGCAAAGAGCAATACATTTTCCAATCACTCTGTGAGATCAGATACGGAAGACGGAAATGGAGTCTGCTATCTCAAAACATCTTGCACTTCCTCTGTAAGGCAGTGAAGTACCTTTCTGTACCTGTCTGGACTGTTGGAGAACCTGTCGGTGAACTGCAGAGTACAAGGATATTCACATCTATGGCAGGGAGGTGGCTGCCTGTGACTGTAAGTGTTTGAGTTCCAGCCAGTTGTTTACAACAGGCCTGTTGAACAATCTTACTGAGGTGTGAGGAACCTGAACACTGTTCCTATGTTTGGGCCAAGCGATGGTGTGGTTCATTATGATGCTGGCAGCGATGAGATCCAAGACTTTTTTGAAGAGATAGCTCTGGCTTGGCTCTCAAATGGTCAACACGAGTACCTAATGAAGCCCCTCACAGAGGATGTTAAAGAGGCCATACAATCCCTGCCATCCAACAAGTCTGCATGGATAAATGGACTGCGCTGGGAGAATTTTACAAGGAATTTGTTGATTCCTTAGCCCCTCACTTGGTAAATATGTACAGTGAAGCACATGAAAGAGGCTCACTCCCTCCGACTCTTAGAGAAGCCCTAAATGTTACTCTGCTAAAGCCAAGGAAGTGGGCAGATACTTGTGAGTCTTACCTGCCACTGTCCTTGTTGAAAATAGATACTAAAATAACCATCAAAGTAATTGCCACCAAATTGCCCCCATTGTTACCTGCCCTGGTCCTCCCGGATCAATCGGGATTTGTGCCTTCCCGCTCAACATCTCATAACTCTATTCTCTCAATTCCGCTGTTTTACACCAATTAGATCTGGAGTCCAGAGCAGTGGCATTGTTGTTAGATGCCGCTAAGGTCAGATGGGGATATATGGTTGCCACACTGCGGAGGATGGGTTTACCGTTCCCATTTATACGATGGGTAGAGATCCTGTATACGGCTCCAACAGCGAGTCAACAATTGCCATTCTAAACCCTTTAAAATCTACAAAGGAACCAGGCAGGGATGTCCACTCTCCCCTATCCTTTTTGCCATAGTGATGGAGCGCCCGGACTGTGTTGTGAGAGAGAGATACGTGAGGCCTGCTCTGCAATTCAGCCATCGACCCCTGATAATTTCCATGTATGCGGATGACATGGTTTTATATATCCAAAACACAGAAGAGAATCTGCATGAGCTCATCCGCGGGAACATTAAATATGAACATTTATCGGGGCTACAAATCAACTGAGGTAAATCCTCAGTCTTCCCTCTTACACCGGGTACATCGCAGTTCCAAATGGAATATCCTCTTGATTGGACGACGGAGCCTGTATGGTATTTAGGGGTCTGGGTCCACTCCAATCCGGAGATAGTGCTGAGAGAGAATTATGGCAAGGCTCTGTCCGCTACTGAGGAATAGGTGAACAGATGGATTAGTCTACCCCTCTCCCTTGCAAACAGAATAGCAGTGGCAAAGATGGTCGTCCTTCAGCGGTACCTGTATCTCTTTGCTAATGTCCCCATTAAATTAACAAAGGCTTTTTTCTCGCAGCTCCGTTCAATTTCAATGCGTCTGGTCTGGGCGAAGAAAAAGTCCAGCTGTAGCTGGGGAACTCTGACTAGTCCTTACTCGCAGAGGGGGTTTTGCAGCACCTGATTTATACTTATATTACTTATTCACACAGGCACAATTTGCACACTACTGGTGTTTTCCTCCCCCATTTCTCCCACATGTGATGGTGGAGGTATATGATGTGGCACCTGACTGTTTAGTGGTGTTAATCTCCAAGACAAAATCCAATTACCCGTTAAGATACATGTGCACTGCGGACTGTACGGCACAGGCATGGCTTGCAATGGCGAGGTATGCAGGCAGACAACTTGTACACGCCCCGGCTCTCCCCATAGCGCACCATGCTAAACTTTCAGTGACTTAAGAAAAAAGAATGCTGGACACTCTGGCGGAAATGGCTTTAGTCACCATGAAAGATGTGTATCCGGAGTGTTTCTTTCATTCTGATGGAGGAATTAAAAGAACGTCACCACTGTGAGTTAATGTCAGTTTTCACGTATTACAGACTGCGGGAGGCGTTTAGGCTTTATAACAATAGACACCCCACTGAACCGGTCGCACTGAGCCTCTTGCAGATACTATTAGCGGGTCGATCCAGGGGTAGGTTGCTCACCCAATGGTACAACGCTTTACAATCTGACACTGCACCCATTTCAGGAAGGCACATGAGCGTTGGGAACAGGCATTGGGGGAAGCCCTCAGCGAGGACGTTTAGGGGTTCATCTGCTCCATGACTAGACGCCTGACAGCTAACTGTAATCTATGCATCATACATTTCAAACACCTGCAGCAGCTATACTTCACCCCTATTCAGCTGCACAGGTATGGACTGAGGGAGGTGGCCAATTGTAAACGATGTTGGATGCAGGAGGCTGATTCCCGTCATCTTGCTTGGGATTGCTCCAAGGTCCATGAATTCTGGATGCCAGTTACGCAAGCTTTACAATCATGGCAATGGAGAGTGTAGACTGCTCCCTTCGGTGCTGTATGTTACGTCTGGTGCAATACTTACAGCCGTGTAGCGGATCAAGCGCTCACGTGACGCCCTCCTGCCGGCTGGCCACGCCCACCTTCAGGCCACGCCCCCTTCCCGCCCTTCTTAAGCGCCAGTTCTCGAGCGCTCACTGGGTTCACATCTCCTGAGGCGGAAAGCCGGGAGACGCTATTTTTAACTTGTGTTTACTGTGATTTTAAAACTGTAAAACTTTACCTGCTGCTATTCGCTGGGTTGCACCTCGAGGGCTCCGTGTAGCGGATCAAGCGCTCACGTGACGCCCTCCTGCCGGCTGGCCACGCCCACCTTCAGGCCACGCCCCCTTCCCGCCCTTACGGCCATCTATAACAATGTGCCATTTCAGAACGCGCAGCGGACGAGCGCGGCGGGAGCGCCGACTTCGCGCCGAAGTCGCGCATAAGTCAAGCCCGTCTGCGCCCGTCCGCGGCCGATCGGGGCCAGGGGCACGTCACTATGCCAAAATTCTGTCCTATTCGTCTAAGGACCTCATCGCTCTCCAAGGCCCCTGGCCTCTCCCGGAACCCGTCCATAGACTCGTCTCTGCACTAGGCCTTGCCCCTACCCTCCCCACACCTCCGCTCCCCCCACTACGCACTCCCCTGTCACCCTGCCCCCCCTCGCCGATCCCTGTCCCACGACCCCAGCATTGTCTATTATCCTACTTAATACCAGGTCAGCGGTCAAGCACCAACACGAGCTGTACGTCCTACTCGACTCTGAGAAACCGGACTTACTGCTCCTGACCGAAACCTGGTATTGCGACTCCTCCCTCCCCGCTCTCCTGGCTACCCTTCCGCCTTCCTATGTGGCCCTGCGTGCCGATCGTCCGGCGGGCAGGGCTGGCGGTGGGGTCGCCTTAATCGCCAGGGCAGACTTGCATTTTCTATCACTTCCTTTTCCCCCTATGCTCCCTGCTGACTTTCTAGTAGTCCGTTCCCTCGTATCCTCCCCTCCCATCACTTGCCTTCTTGTGTACCGCCCTCCTCAGCCCTCACCGTCATTTCTACCTGCTTTTCAAGACCTACTGGCCAATCTGGTAGTCAATTATGCCTCGGTTCTGGTGCTGGGGGATTTTAATTATTGGCCCTCAGACCCACACGAGTGCCCGGCCTCAAAAGAATTTACAGATTCCCTTCTTTCTTTCAACTTTGTGTCACATATAACTGTCCCCACTCACTCTCACGGGCACACACTCGACCAGGTCTGGTCCCTCAACCTTCCTTTGGCCTCGGTGGCTGTCTCTCCATGCCCCTGGTCCGACCATGCCCTCATCTCCTTCTCCATCCTCCACAACCCAATTTGCCAAAAACACCTGGGCGCGGAACTGGAACAGACTGGATCTCCCCTCCTTGACTTCCCTGCTCCGCAATTCCATTCCCCCCTTCTCTGGCCTATCATCTGCCTCTCAAGCCAAGGCCATAAACACCTGGCTGGCTGGAGGTTGCGACTCAGTGGCTCCCCTACGTCGCATTTCCATCCGTCGACTCAAGGACTCCAATAGATGGTTTAACGACCACCTAAAAGAACTCAAACTGAGCGCCCGACGGGCGGAGAGGCAGTGGAGGAAAGATTATAGTCTCTCATCTAAAACCCACTTCCTGGCATCACTGGCTAAATATAAATCAGCAATTCTGGCTGCAAAAACCGACTATTTTTCCACGAAAATAACGTCTGCTGACAACAAACCCAGGGTAATCTTCGGCATTGTGAATGACCTGGCATTCTCTGACCGAACTTCGTCCCAAATCCCTCCCTCCCAGCCCCTCTGCGATCAACTCAATCACTACTTCTTGGACAAAATCACAACTATCAAGGCTAATATTCCATTACCCTCGTCTGCTTTTGTTGATCCTTTCCCCCACACTGCTCAAAACCCTCTCACCCTCATCCCTCCCCTCACTCAGGAATCCTTTCTGGCAATACTCCCCAAAGTGAAGTCAGGGTCTCCGGCGGACGTCTGCCCCGCGCGCATCTTACAGCAAATCTACTCTAGCTGCCCTGACCCCCCTATCGCCTTCCTTAACAGCTCCTTGGCTCAGGGTGTTGTGACCCCTGCACTAAAGGCCGCCACCATAGTGCCTCTGCTGAAGAAACCCGGCGCGGACCCTTCCATCTTGGCTAACTTTCGCCCCATCTCCCTGCTGCCCTTCTTGAGCAAGGTGATGGAACGCCATGTCACCGCGGTTCTGAGCGCTCACATCGAGGCGAATGGGGGGCTGGCCTCTCGCCAGGCAGGATTCCGCCCCAGGCATTCGACCGAATCGGTCGTAGTCTCAGCCCTAGACAACCTCAGAAAGGGTATGGACGACAACAACCGCCAGGCACTGGTCCTCCTTGATCTTTCCGCCGCCTTTGACACGGTGGACCATACCATCTTACTTGCCCGTGTCAAGGCGGCCGGCATCGGGGGATCAGCTCTGGTCTGGCTCTCCTCCTTTCTGAGGGACCGCACTCAGGCGGTCCGACTGGGCGATTTCACCTCCACCCCTCTCCCTGTCACCTGCGGTGTTCCCCAGGGCTCTTCCCTCTCTCCTTTACTCTTTAATCTCTATATCTTTCCTCTTATCTATGCACTCCAGCAGCTGGAGGTCACTGTTTACAACTACGCGGATGACCTCCAGCTCATCTTTGATCTGTCCCCCTCTCCTCTTTTGGTCTCTAATTTCCAGTCAACTATGACATTTATCAGGGACTGGATGAACCACAACCATCTTAAACTGAACCCCGACAAGACCGAGCTGGTTCTCACTGGTGGTTCATCCAGCCCCTGGAACTCTCTTTTCTGGCCCCCCTCTCTTGGCCCGGCACCATCCCCCTCCACCACGGTCAAAACACTGGGTGTCAAAATGAATAATCAGCTCACTCTTCACTCACAAGTCAGTTCCGTGGTTTCCTCCTGTTTCCTCACTCTCCGAACTATCCGCTCTGTCTCCCGCTTTTTCTCTCCCCAGGCACTTAAGATCATCATAGCCGCCCTGGTAATCTCACGATTGGACTACGCCAAAGCCCTCTATCATGGCATTCCAGCATACAGCCTGCGTAGACTCCAAACCATCCAGAACCAGGCGGCCAGGCTGATATACGGCCTTCCGCGCTATCACCACTCCACCCCCCTTCTAAAAGAGCTTCACTGGCTCCCTGTGAAACAACGCTCCCTTTTCAAGATCGGATGCATGGTTTTTCAGGCCCGCCAGGGCACTGCCCCCGCTTTCATCGCCTCACTAATTAAACCCTATGTCCCCGCTAGAAATCTCCGGTCTTCCTCCAAGTCCCTTCTCCAGATCCCCCGCTTCTCACGCAAAAAATGGGGCGGTTCTAACTTCTCAACTCTGGCTCCTACTTTCTGGAACTCACTTCCAGACAATCTTCGTTCCGCAACTCAGTATCTCTCCTTCCGTAGAGACCTGAAAACTTTCCTTTTCAGCCAGGCTTTCCCCGCCTAATACTCACTCCACCCTTCCATGGTCTTTCCCCCTCAGTTCTGAACCTCCAGCGCCAAGAAACCGCAAGGTGTACGCCGCGCTCTACAAGTGTTTTAAATTAGAAATTACAGCCACTGAACAGGTGTTTGGCTCTAATTGCAATAGTATTAGCAAAGAGGAAAGTGGCTCAAACATGGGCTAATAAATTGTTGCCGAAATTCGAAAACTAGATAAAAGACTTGGTGTTCTGTTGAGACCAACTGGAGTATTATGCTTAAGAACTTCCAGCATCATCTAGACCAAAAGATGTTTGGGCACCTCTAAATGCCTATTTATTGTCTACTTCTCAAGATGTCACAGGAGGGTTGAATTCACCTAACAATGTTAATAGTGAACTGCACGACCATGTGTGGCACTGATATATGAAGATATAATGTATGATAGTGCACTAGTTGTCACACGGGGGGAACGTTGCGTTCTATGGGTATAAGTTGAATATATTTTTCTCTTTTTTGGAAATGCAAAAAATATATATTTTTTCAGAAACCTTTGAAATTCACTGGAAAAAACAGGTTCCAGGGACGTTATAGTTAGAAATTAGCATTTAAAAAACCTTTTAAATTCACAAAAAAAATCCACAGGGTTCAGGGACAATATAGTTATTTCGACATTTCACTTGTACAAAACCAGAGAAATTTGGCCGTTATAGTTAGCTGTGCTAACTCTAACTTGCAGCCCCAAAATTCACTGCTGATGATGTCACATATACATCATTCATAACATGGTCAGTGACATTACTGATGACTAGGACGGGGCGTAGTTCGCAAAGTAGCGCTACGCATAGCTACGCGAAGTGCACTTCGCACTATGCGAGCTACGCGTACACTATGCGAACTGCGTAGTACCCTGTTCGCACTGTGCAAGATGCCGTTTTCAATGATTGCACAGTGCAGACAAGTCTCCGGCACTGTGCAATCATTGAAAACGGCATCTTGCACAGTGCGAGCTGTAGTTTTCTGCCGCTCAAGTAGATTTTTACTCGAGCGGCAGCTTTCTCAACGCGGACTGGTATACGCAACCACTCGCAATGAGAAACCTGACCTCCCCGCGTTGAGAATCTCACCAGGAGGTTTATTTTCCATGCTCGCGATCGTCAACTTGAAGTTGCTGATCGCGAACGAGGAAAAAGTCCCGCCCGGATGTCATTTTGCTTGCTCGTGGCCGCCAACTTGACTTTGAAGACCGCGAGCAAGCAAAAAATGACTGCTGCACTATACTATGCTACGCTACGCGTGTTTGCACTGTGCTACGTGCAGTTCACGTAGTGTGAAGTAGCACAAACTTCGCAAACTATACAAGCGTAGAGTAGTGCTTTGCTGAGGGTTACTGATGACATTGCTGATGACATCTCAAATGACATCACTGATGACATTATCTATGTGATAATCTGTTGCACATCCTCATATCCTAGTATAACCTTTGATAATCCCACTCTAAAAAACAGACTACCATTTTCGAAACCATAGACACACCAGTACCAGTTACTAAATACCCACTCACTGATTCCTAGGTCTACACACACATCTACTCATTCACCCATACATTCACTCATACATGCAGTCACTGATCAATACAGCACTATCATATGCACTCATACACCGATACAGCCACTTACATACCACCACTCATCCATAGAGGTACTCACACACTTTATCAGTGATGCAAAGAAACAATCACACTCCCATTTACTCACCTATACAGTTATACACACACCACCTCACTTATTCATACAGATACTAACACATACTTACTCTCTTACACAATCACTGATACAAGCACACACTCATCCATGCAGCCACTCTCACAATCACTCACTTTCACATATAGTTATATATATACTTCAAAACTCACATATACTGCCTTTCACACATGTACCACTGAGACATCCATTTACTCACCAACTCCATACACACACTCACCCACCCATACAGCCCTTCACAGATGCACTCTTGAACCCATACAGCCAGTGAATCACCCACTCATACATCTATGCACAGAGTCACACTCCCCAACCCACTCACACGGACACTCAGGCAAACTATCAATAACCCATATAGACACTTATTTAGCTACTCACCAACCCATGCAGCCTCTTACACACCAACTGACAAACTGATACAGACATTCATACAGTTTAGTCACTAACCCATACATTCAGTAAGACACATTTAATCACTCACTTATACAGTCAGTCGCGCACCTACTAAATCATTCATTCAGATACTTAAATACCCACCCATTCTTCAATATACTGGGGCCACTATTGGCCCTGTGGACCCCATCTCCCAGGGTAGGACTGCTGTTTTTTCTTGTTTAAAAAAAAAACTTACATTGAGGGGGGCCTAGTGGCCCTCTTTCCCGGGCCACTTCTGGCCCTGGGGACCCCATCCCCTGGGGCTGGCCTTAAAGTTAGGGACCGTGGGGGGAGCCCCAATACCCCCATGGTCCCAGACAGCTCCCCACCTCCTGCGGGGCCAGGAATTGCTTTTGAGTAAGGGGAGCTGCTGACATGCAGCTCCCCTTGCTCAAAAGCAATCCTGCTTTGCTTCATTGAAGCAAGAGCAGGTTTTCCTGCTCTGGCTTCAATGAAGCAAAGCAGAAGTTTGCTATGACAGGGCAGGAGACGTGCTCCCGCCCTATCATAGCAAACAGCAATGTCCCAGGGGTGGGTACCCCGGGACATTGCAGCAGCTGACCCTGGAGGTGGCGGTCCCCAGGGCCATCAAGGGCTCTAGAAGGGGGGGCCGCGTGTCCCCCTCCCATCATTTAATATAGCCCCGGGGAAGTGGTAGTCCCTGGGGCTTGGGGGGCCTGTGTGGCTGCACGCAAATAATTGAAGAAAGCCCTGGGGAGGTGGCGGTCCCTGGGGCTTGGCCACCCACATTTTATAACCATACATTTAAGCCCCAGAGAGGTGGTGGCCCCCAGGGCAGCGGGGGCCATGTGCCCCCATGCATATTTTAAAAAAGCCCCGGGGAGGTGGCGATCCCCAGGGCATGGGGGCCTGGGAGTCCCCTGCATCTTATTAAACAAGAAACCAGGAAGGTGGCAGTCCCTGGGGCTGCGGGGGGCTGCGTGCCCCCGCATATAGTTAGTATAGCCCCCTCTATATAATTTGGCATTGTCCCCGGGACCTGAACCCCCGGGGGTTACAGATAAAGAGGCGCAGAGCCCGCGCTTTGTTTATTTTTCTCAGCAGGATTCGGGCACCCAGCACAAATTCTGCTGATTTATTATTTAAAGACTGTTTATTTTGGGTCTGGGGTTCCCTGCGGGACCCCCTGAGCAGGTCTAGGGGGTCAGGGTGTTTCTACCCTGCCCCCTTTTCTTGTGTTTCACCTTTTTTCTTCAGATTTCTTGTGACTCGGTTAGCGAGTCACAAGAATGCTGCCAAAACTTTCTGGTTTGGAGTGTTGACAGCCAATCAGAGTGAAGCTCATTGCCGTGAGGTATCGCGAACCCTCCCCGGTGCTCAGATATCTATATTTTGAATTTCTCAGGAACTACTGAACGGATGTACATCATTTAAAAAAACAGTCTCTTTCTGAACCAAGAGCAACCTTTTGCCAAATTTGGTGTAATTCTGTTCAGCAGTCCGGTCTGTAGCCTGTTCCAATTTTTCCTATGGAAATTAACATAGGGAAAAGGCATTTTGGGACTCCGCTTTTTTCTCGGACCCAGCTTGACGAATCACCCCAAAACTTTCAAGACAGGAGCTGACCGGAGAGGGCCATTCGTTTTGATAACTTCGAGAGGATTCGTCAAACGGCACCAAAGATATTGGCAAACGAAAAAACTATTTTTGAATAGAAACAAGGTCCTAACTATAACTATATATATATGTGTGTGTATATATAATTAATATATATTACCTATTGGCGATATAGTTAGGACCTAGCAACCATAGGAAATCCGCAACATTCTATTGGGAATAACTTTGGCACCGGCTGAGGAATTTGCGTGTAATTTTCTAAAATTTTGGCCAGCTCCGCTGCGCTCCTTCCCTGAAAGTTTCGGGGAGATTCGTGAAGTAGGGGCTGAGAAAAAAGGGGGTCCCAAAACGTGTTTTCCCCATGTTAATTTCCATTGGATGTTCTGACAAGGTTACAGCCCGAACTGCTGAACGGAATTACACCACCTTGGCAAAATTGTAGGGACTGGTACGCAGAAGTGCCTTTGCTATATTTGGTGAAAATTGCTCCAGTGGTTTTTATGAAAATTAACTTCAAAAACACATATATATCTGGGCGGAGCCTAACCACACATCTCATCGTGAGATCTGATTGGCTGTCAGCACTTCATCCAAGAAGTGTTGGCAGCCATCTTGGGACCAATATACATAATAGCACCTCATTAAAAAGCATTGTAGTTAATAGAGGGTTTTAGGACTTTAGTTACATTATAAATCATTTGTTGATGGTACCATACTCATTTTAGGAATTGTGGTGTGTTCTAAGGTGATTTTACCATGTGAAAAAGCCTTCTGCTGGGATATCATGAATCATGTTTGAAAGAAAACTATTATCTCATGCTTTTCCCACAGTGGTTTGGAAGGGGATCTATAAGCTAAACTGAAAGCATCTTTTCTGTAAATTCACATTCTCAGTCATGTGAGAATGAAGTCTGACATTCTCAGTAAAACATGTACATCCAACAAGGACAGAGACTGTCAGTTGATTCCTTTGTGTTCTACTGCAGCCTCCTAAAGTGTTCTAAAGAACAACTAGAGCGCTAACAGTCCTACTTATTACAAAGGTATGGCACACCTGAAGCCATCTTGATTGGAATAAAGTGGTAACTCCTAAAACATTTAATTTAAAAAGGAACACAATGAGGAGGTATATTTAGCCATAGAAAGTATGATTAGTGCTGCAGAAAGAAAAATTAGGGCACATTTTGAGTGACTTCCCAAATCCTCTTCTATTTCATTAAAAAATTCTGACATGCAGTCTCCCAAGATGGCCACCAGAGACAAAAGAGCCCAAATGTAGCCCAAATATCACCCAGATGTAGCCCAAGTATAGCCCAATGACAGAATGTCCCAGAGTGTTCTAAAGAACAACTAGAGCGCTAACAGTCTTACTTATGACAAAAGTATGGCACACCAGAAGCCATCTTGATTGGAATGAAGTGGTAAGTCTGAAAACATTTAATTTAAAAAGGAACACAATGAGGGGGTTCATTTTGCCATAGAAAGTATGATTAGCAGCATACTTCCCTGGTGAGCAGTAGCTTTACTACAGTGATCTAATGAGCAACTAGAGTGCTAACATTCAGAATTTATGGCTAATGTGTGACACATCTGAATGCCCTCTTGATGGAACCAAAGTAAACAAGCATTGAAAATGCAATAGATCTCGCCCTCGTTTAAGTTAAAGCCATTCTGTTTGTAATGAGGTGGCTTTTTAGCTTTGCTTTTATTAGTGTTTTTAAAACTTTCATGTAAATAACATGCATATGTATGCATATATGTATATGTATGCATGCATTTATATTTGTATTTATATAGTTATGCAGATTATATATGTTTATATATGTATTTATATATATATATACACATACATAAATGCATATGCATATATATGCATATATATATATGTGTATATGTGTGCATGTAGAGAGAGGTAGAGAGGTCGAGGTGTAGAGGTAGAGAGGTAGAGGTAGAGAGGTAGAGAGGTAGAGACTAGTAGAGAAATAAGTAGAGAGAGGTCGAGAGAAGAGAGTGAGTTATAGAGTAGAGAGTGAGTAGTAGAGAGTAGTAGAGAGCAGTAGAGAGAGTAGCAGAGAGTGAGTAGTAGAGAGTAGTAGAGTGAATAGTAGAGTGAGTAGTAGAGAGTGAGTAGTAGAGAGTGAGTAGTAGAGAGTGAGTAGTAGAGAGTAGTAGAAAGTAAGTAGTAGAGTGAGTAGTAGAGAGCAGTAGAGAGTGAGTAGTAGAGAGTAGTAAAGAGTGAGTAGTAGAGAGTAGTAGAGAGTGAGTAGCAGAGAGAGAGAATAGTAGAGAGTAGTAGAGAGTGAGTAGTAGAGTGAGTAGTAGAGAGTAGTAGAGAGAGAGTAGTAGAGAGTGAGTAGTAGAGAGTAGTAGAGAGTGAGTAGTAGAGAGTGAGTAGTAGAGAGTAGTAGAGAGAGAGTAGTAGAGAGTGAGTAGTAGAGAGTAGTAGAGAGTGAGAAGTAGAGAGTGAGTAGTAGAGAGTAGTAGATAGTGAGTAGTAAAGAGTGAGTAGCAGAGAGAGAGTAGTAGAGAGTGAGTAGTAGAGAGTACAGAGTAGTAGAGAGTGAGAAGTAGAGAGTAGTAGATAGTGAGTAGTAGGGAGTGAGTAGTAGAGAGAGAGTAGTAGAGAGTCGTAGAGTAGTAGAGAATGAGTAGTAGAGAGTGAGTATTAGAGAGTAGTGGAGTAGTAGAGAGTAAGTAGTAGAGAGTAGTGGAGAATATTCCAAAGTTTGGCACAGCACCACTTGCATAATAAGTCCAATCAAATCATATCACTTAGAGTCCTTATTGAAGCGCTGAATCTTGGTGTATATTCAAATGCTTTTATTTTCCTTCAGTTTTATGTACCACAGCCAGCTGACGTGTTTCGTTCTGTACAACAGAACTTCTTCAGGGCGTTCTTATTTCCTTCAAGTTATGTCGGTATCCTGTTGTCATATAACTAGATATTTCTTCCAAATGTTAGACGAGACGCAAGTACACTCTTATTCAAAGTGACTAGGTATCAATTTTACCCACACAATTCGGGCAGACTTGAGTAATTTATAGCATCCTCAAAGTCAGTCTTTCAATAATTCCAAAGTGCAGGACATGATAATCCAAATCCAAATGTTTCTCAAGAAAAGTCATTTTCAATCGTTCGGAATTTAGGCGTTTGGGCAGATATGACCCAGGGACCCCCAGTATGCAAGGGGAATTAGTCCCCCCTCTGCAAACGCGCCAGTGGCCTGCGTTGAAGAGAGGTGTAAAAAGAGGCATAGCCTCATTACACCTCTGTGCAATGCAGCCCCCTGGCGCATACTGGAGGTTCCAGGTGGGCTAGTTGGCCCCCAGGGACCTCCAGTATGCAAGGGGAATTAGTTCCCCCTCTTCAAACATGCACGGGGGCTGTGTTGCAGAGCGGTGTAAAAAAGGGTGTGGCCTCATTACACCTCTCTGCAATGCAGCCCCCTGGCGCATACTGGAGGCTCCTGGTGGGCCAGTTGGCCCCCAGGGACCCCCAGTATGCAAGGGGAATTAGTTCCCCCTCTGCAAACGCGCCAGGGGGCTGCGTTGCAGAGAGGTGTAACAAGGGGCATAGCCTCATTACACCTCTGCAATGCAGCCCCCTGGCGCATACTGGAGGTTCAAGGTGGGCTAGTTGGCCCCCAGGGGCCCCCAGTATGCAAGGTGAATTAGTTCCCCCCCATTTCAAACATGCACGGGGGCTGCATTGCAGAGAGGTGTAAAAAGGGGCGTGGCTTCATTACACCTCTCTGCAATGCAGTCCCCTGACACATACTGGAGATTCCGGGTGGGCTTTCAGGTCTTATATAGTTAGGAATTAGCATTAAAAAAACCTTTGAAATTCACTGAAAAAAACATAGGTTTCAGGCCCTATATAGTTAGGAATTAGCATTTAAAAAACCTTGCAAATTCACTGAAAAAACCATAGGTTTCAGGCCTTATATAGTTAGGAATTAGCATTTAAAAAACCTTTGAAATTCACTGAAAAAAACATAGGTTTCAGGCCTTATATAGTTAGGAATTAGCATTTAAAAAACCTTTAAAATTCACTCAAAAAACTATAAGTTTTAGGGGTGTTATAGTTAGCTGGACATTTCACTCATACAAAACCATTGAAATTGCTCCTATATAGTTAGTTGTACTAACTATATTTCTCGCACCCACAATCCACTGCTGATGATGTCACATATTACATCATTCATGACATGGTCAGTGACATCACTGATGACATCTCAAATGACATCACTGATGACATCACTGATGACATCATCCACGTGACAATCACATACCCCTTTTCATACACTAGTAAAATCTTTCATCACTCTTTTTAAAATACAGAGTATCATATTTGAATCCATTGATACAGCAATACAAGTATCTAAAAACCCACTCAGTGATTCATAGATGTATACACACATCTAATCACTTACCTGTAGATTCACTCATACATGCTGTCAATGAACAATAGAACACTATCAAAAATACTTATACACCTAAATCGACATTACACACCAGCACACATCCTATTCACATATGAAGTCATCCTACTCACTTATGCAAACAATGGATCATACTTACATATTTACTTAGCTACACACTTCTACAAACACAACTTCATCTATTCATTTAGATAGTAAGTCACACTTAGTGAATTATAAAATTATTATTACAAGTATAAAGTCATCCATACAGTCACTCACACAATCATTGAGTCTTATGTATACTTATTAATATACAACAACTGACACATACACTGCCTTTTATTTTTCTAGTTTGTTGGACATGTACCATTGAGAAATATATTTGCTCATCACCACACCCATAAAGATATTCACTCACCCAAACAACTGTTAGAACATGTAGTTTTAACTTCATATATCTAGTGAATCAACTATTCACACATCTTTGGGCAGTCACACACCCCCACCGAACCACACACACATTCACTCTCCCATACAAATACTCAGTTAACTAATCAATAACTAATACAGACTTTCACATTGCTAGTAACCAACTGGAGAACCAGTTTACACAACGACTGACAAAGTGATACAGATATTCAAACAGTTTAGTCACTATCCACTATATTTAGTGAGACACTATAAATTGGTCAAGTAAACAGTCAATTACACTGCTACTAAATCCTCCATCCAAATATTTATTTTTATATATCCACTCATTCTTCAATGCAAATTGCTATATATATATAATGCATATTTAAATAACGAAGCAAACCACATTCACTGGATGATGTCATCAGAGAAGTCATTTGAGATGTCATAAGTGATGTCACTGACCATGTCATGAATGATGTAATATGTGACATCATCAGCAGTGGATTGCGGGTGCGCGAAATATAGTTAGTACAACTATATAGGAGCAATTTCAATGGTTTTGTATGAGTGAAATGTCCAGCTAACTATAACACCCCTAAAACTAAAATTAAAGGTTTTGTAAATGCTAATTCCTAACTATATAAGGCCTGAAACCTATGGTTTTTTCAGTGAATATATATATATATATATATATGTATATATATAAATATATGAACCCTAAACAAATACCTTTCCACCCAAAACTTCCCTGCCTACCCTAAACCCTAAACATTTCCTTACCACCAAAACACCCATAGCTACCCTAAAAGCTAAAAATACTATATATATATATATATATATATATATATATATATATATTCACTGAAAAAACCATAGGTTATAGACCATATATAGTTAGGAATTAGCATTTAGAAAACCTTATTTTACTCACACAAAACCATTGAAATTCCATATATAGTTAGTTGCACTAACTATATATCGCGCACAAGCAATCCACTGCTGATGATGTCACATATTACATCATTCATGACATGGTCAGTGACATCACTGATGACATCACTGATGACATCTCAAATGACATCACTGATGACATCACTGATGACATCTCATTTGACATCAATGATCACATCACTGATGATATCATTGATGTGACAATACAATGCATCTCCTCACACTTTAATATAACCTCTGTTACACCCAGTGTTAAATACAGAGTATAATTTTTGAAACCTTTGACACACCAATACTAGTTACTACATACACACTCACTGATTCCTACGTCTACACACACATTCACTCATTCACCCATACAATCACTCATCTTTACAACACTATCATATGCACTCATACACCTATACAGACACTCACACTCTGCCACTCATCCATGGAGTTACTCACACACCTAGTCAGTCCTGTAAAGAATCAATCACACTTCCATTTTCTAATCTATACAGTTAAACATAGAGCACCTTACATTTTCAAACATATACTAACACATACTTACTCTCTTATACAATCATTGATACAAGTACACATTGATCTGCACAGAGTCACACACCTCCCAGCCAGCCACACACACACTCAGTCTCCCATACAAATACTTGGGCAATCAATCAATAACCCATATAGTTACTCATATAGCTACTGATCAACACATGCAGCAGTTTACAGAACAACAGACATAATGATGCACAAATTAAGACAGTTTAGTCACTAACCTATGAACTCAGTGAGACATATTTAATCACTCACTCATACAGTCAGTCATGCACCTACTAAATCCTTCATCCAGACACTTATACATCCACTCATTCTTCAATATGTAAGACATATTTAAACTTTACAGAAACATAAAATTACTGGATGTTGTTTTCAGTGATGTCATCAGTGATGTCATTTGAGATGTCATCAGTGATGTCATCAGTGATGTCACTGACCATGTCATGAATGATGTAATATGTGACATCATCAGCAGTGGATTGCTTGTGCGCGATATATAGTTAGTGCAACTAACTATATATGGAATTTCAATGGTTTTGTGTGAGTAAAATAAGGTTTTCTAAATGCTAATTCCTAACTATATATGGTCTATAACCTATGGTTTTTTCAGTGAATTTTCAAGGTTTTGTAAATGCTAATTCCTAACTATATATGGTCTATAACCTATGGTTTTTTCAGTGAATTTCATTGGTTTTTTAACAGCTAATATCTGTAGCTGTAAAATGTATTCTTCTTTAAATCCAAAAATATATTTTATATGTTTATTAATAACTTTTTTTTTAAATATTTTTTTTTCTTCGTTCCCGCTTCGCGAATCGGGAAGCTTCCCGTTAGCTGACCTTGATGCCGCGAAATAGACCGCGAGCCGGTAAACGTTTCTTTACCGCAACTGCCGCGTTAGAAAACAACATCGTGACGCCTCCCGTCCGCATGACGTTTCGCGTTGTCGCGTGATACGTCATATGACGTGCTACGTTAGCGAACTGGTACGCTTACCGAGTCGCAAAGCACAGGTTTCTGGAAGCAAACCGGGAGGCCCTGCAAAGCGCGTAACGTAAACACAGCAGGTCATGTGACTTGGTAATAACACTTTTCATTGGTTCATTTCACTTTTGGTTTCCTAATGATGTAAGACTAGGTCATATAATCTAAAATGAACACTTTTCATTGGTTGAGAACTATTGTTTTTCCCAAATGATGAAAATCCCTCCTTCTTTCCTCACTCTGACTTTCATCATTGTGAGAGAAAGACCCTTTGTTACCAGTGAGCAATGGCTTCTTTAGTAGCTTCAGCTGGTGCTTCCCCACCACCTCCACCACATCCAAGGAAGAGTGGACCACCTGCTAAAGTTATAATTCAGCAAGAAGAGGAAGAAGAGGAACAGGACGACCTAGATAATCTCCCTATTATGGCCAGAAGATCTGTTGTACCGGAAGTAACGGGACCAGAGGGCAGGGAGATGGTGCCAAATATACAAACGAGATTTCGTGAAGTAAAACAAGTCTGCGTACATTGCAGTGGATTCATTTGCTACGGAGAAAGTAGCATCACTCTGATAAACAGAGCTATTGACAATCATGCTCATGTTTGTCCGAAACGCCCCAAACAATAAATTCTTTTTTTTTGTTTTGTTGCTCCTGTTGAGCCCTTTACAATGAATCGTTTTCGTTGCCCCCTCCGAAAAAAAAAAAAAAATATATAAAACTGTTCAGAAAAATTCAAAAAAAGTAAAAAAATGTTCAGAAAAATAATAAAAAAAATATAAAACAACAAAAACAATTAAAAAAAAGTTCTTTTCAGAACTACCTCCCCGTTATTAAAAAATTGGTACAATATTTGGAACTGTGCCAACCTCTATTTCTCTTAGTTCGCTTTCCAGTTCGCTCCCCGGTACGCGAACCGGAAGCGAACCCAAAATTTTTTTTTTTTAAAAAGAACAGTAAGTATAAGGGAAGGAAACAGACAGTTATGTTAAAAGAAAGACAGCTATAGGGGAGTAAACTAGAGATACTATTACCCGTAATCCACTGCTGATGATGTCACATATTACATCATTCATGACATGCTCAGTGACATCATCAGCAGAGGATTGCGGGTAACAGTATCCCTAGTTTATTCCCTATAGCTGTGTTTCTTTTAACATAACTGTCTGTTTCCTTCCCTTATACTTACTGTTCTTTTTAAAAAAAAAAATTTAGATCAGTCAGAAACAGTGAAAGTAATGAAATATAAAAGACTACGTAGAATATGAGCACTGTATGCAACAACTTTGACACTTACAGAAGCCTCACCTTCTCCATGCCTCCTACACAGTTCTACATGTACATCATAAATGCAAACAGAACAGAATTAATTATACATGTTAAATGGTTTATTTTTGCTGTTCTCAGAATGTATCAAATTTCACTAAAACAGTGACTTGAAGGTATTCATCATATAACAGCGGGGAAAAAAAACACAATCAAGATGATTGTGTTTAAAAAACCCATACAACATAACAAATCAGAATTCAGAACTCCTTAAAGTTAACTTACTTTCCATGACGGCCAAGGATGTCCTATGAACAGCTTACACTCTGTTGTGCTGTTATTACTTTCAACCCGCCGCTTTCTGAAAGAAAACCTCCATCGTTTTCAAAAACATGTTACATACAATAAATGACTTCTCGCTCTCTACCACACGTTTCCACAAGGCCAAATCGTGTCTGAGCCATTTATAACTCTTAGAATTCTTTTAAGCCAATCCCGTCATGTTGTATTTCCGCAACTTTCACAATTAAAATTTTGAAGATCATTTTCACAATCCTGGACTAGTAATATCTTCCCCTTCTTGCTCAATCATGTTCTACATTTCCTATCACACTGATACTG
Source organism: Lissotriton helveticus (assembly GCF_964261635.1). Lineage (NCBI taxonomy): Eukaryota > Metazoa > Chordata > Amphibia > Caudata > Salamandridae > Lissotriton > Lissotriton helveticus. The sequence continues at coordinate 1,821,334,439 of NC_136059.1, read as the reverse complement.
CTTACTATGAAGCAGACTTACACTACCTTTATGACTAGTACAATTATTTAATTCTCTACATCACTTTTAATGACAAAGCAATGTAAAACAGTAGACAGCATTGCAGACTTACATTCCCTCTACTCCATGTTTTGATTGGCTGCTTCAATTAGCTTATAAAAAGAAACAGTTTTTCTGAACTCATTCAAAGTGCACGTATTTCTCCATGACGTCCAGTGTTATGGTAAGAAGTTATGTCTCTGTACTACACTTATCCTCAAGGCCAAATCGTGTACGAGCCATTAGAACTTCTTGAAATTCCTCCGAGCACATCCCGAGATTCTTTCCCTAAAATTTTGGTTTTAAAAACACCAGGTAAGAGTTTTTAAGGTCATACGGCAATTTTTTTTTGAAAATTAAAACAGAATCATTGCAGAATGACCAGCCATTTCTACACTTTAAATAAGCTGTATAATGTCCTGATGTTATTGAAGGACCATCATGATATATAATTGCTACAGTTACAAAAGTCCTTCCTGATATTGACAACTGTGAAGCCACAAAATTTTTAATTAAAGTTGTCAATTTTGTTCCATCAGGCCTACATCGTTGGAACATTAAAATGACATACTGGCCATATGTTCGTATAAATAATGTGGACATCATTTCAGATTTACATTGGCTACACTCCATGTTGTGATCAGCTGCTTTTACTAGCTTATTAAAAGAGACTGATTTACTGTCTGGCAAAGTTAAATATATAAATCTTTCTGAGTCTACACTAGTAGTACTTGATACCCTACAGTTCTCGCAGTCATGCTGCCATTGATAAGAAAGCCCAAACAGGTGATCTACATCTACACCTTCATCATGCAATACATCAAGCATATACATTAAAAACTCCTGACAATCTTGCTGACTATTTTGAGAGAATTGTGTTTGGCCTGAACATCTGTCTAACAGATTTCGAATTTCAGACACACTTTCTATGTTTGTTCTATCAGTGCTACATTTCTCTAACACAGAATTTAACAAACTGCAAAATCTTTGATCAGAATTGACCACAATCTCTTCTTTTACATTTTCTAGAGAAAACAAAACATTAACCACTACATTAGCATAGCAGTTGACACCAGAACTGTTTTCAAATTGAAAACCAACAACATCTTCAACAGAATCCTTTTTGTTTCTGCTTATAATTTCAGGTTCATCGACTTTTCGTCTTTTTGCTACAACCTCCCCAGTATTGGTCACATTTCTTCGTTTCCGGCCTACCACACGTTTCTCAAACAAAGGATACTGAGGCAAATGTGGCGCATACTCTCTTCTTAACCTATTGTATTCCTTAACACAATCTAGATCCGCACAAATGTTTGTGACATCACACTCAATCAAGTACAATCCCGATAAAGTTCTAACTCGTGACAATGCCACATATGCCATACCCTCCTTGAACACAGAACTGCCAATATTCACCAATGCACAGTCTACACTTAAACCTTGCGATTTATGGATTGTCACCGCATATGCCAAGCAAACAGGAAACTGCTTACGACGAACATATAAGTCTTTTACAAGCAAAAATCTAGCAGAACAACGAGCAATTAGCTGTACTTCCTCAATGCCATCAAATTTAATTTTAAAAAATTCAATTCCATCTCTATTTCTGTATTTCACAAAATCAACAACATTACCCATTGATCCATTTACCAGACCTCTTTCAACATGTAAATTCCTTCTTAAAATTATACGGCAGTTCAAGCACACATTCAGAGTCTTTTCAAAACCCGCAGTTTTAGATATACTCTTCTCTAATGAATCCAATTTTGTTTTCAGATTCTCAGACAAAATAATTGTTGATCCCATATGCTCTACTCTGTCAATAGCTTCCAGCTTCACAATCTCTTGCTTTTCTAAATGCAACATTTTGTTGTTGAATTTGGCACATTCTGCAAGAGTTGGCATCAAACATATTCCAGATTTTTTCTCAGTAACTTTCTGAAAAATATTCTCAGGCACAACATCTTCGTCTGGATATAAATTTGTCAGTAATCGTGCATGTAAAGCTTCTTTCCCATGCTCGGTCACTTTTCCAATTCTAACATCTTGTAGAATAGTCTTGTAAACTTCATCCTTTGCCTGACGCATATTTTCATGCAGTTCAGCATAATTGAAGTTTAACCATATATTGACGTTGCCAATGCTCCCTAAGCACTTCCTGGTATCTTCATGCGTGAGCATTTTGAACACAGGTTGCCCTTTCACTGGTGTCAGCTGCAGAAGATCTCCGAAAACAATGATGTGTTTGCCACCAAATAACACATCATACTCTGTTTTGAGAACTTCTTGCATTCTCAAATGCACAAAGGCAAGCATGACATTGGAAACCATGCTTACTTCGTCAATGATAAGAAGTTTCATTTTCCTCAAGACTCTTGAAACTTCAAAACAAGCATCTCCAGATAGCTTGTGATATTCTAATTTGTTGTCATGCTCCACTGGCAGCATCAGTAAACGATGTAAAGTAATCCCTTTAATGTTATGTGCTGCCAGTCCAGTTGGAGCGGTGACAACACAAGACAGCGATAACTCTGTCCTTTCCTGCAAATAACATGAAATTGCTTTAATAAGGAAACTTTTTCCAGTTCCTGCTTCTCCACTCACATACAGTCGGACAGGCTTCAACGACGTACATGAGCACTCTTTCTTGTCATGACTTAATCCATGATCCATTTGCATGGTAAGTTCGTCATATATTTTCCTCTGCTCAACGTTGAGTTGTCTTTCCAACTCTTCTAAGTTAACCGCATCCTCCTGAGCATGTGCCATGGCTCTTTCCACTTCATTCATAGCAGTGGCAGCTTCATTTTCGATAAGAGGTCCTCCTAGTGGATCCTGACTCAATGAAGCAGAACTCTGACTGTCCTGAGAACTGTCTCTGGCAATCTCGGCTGCAATCGTTGCTTCCTGCTCAATTTCCACATTCAACATTTCTACATATTTGGGAAAAGCAGGACATTCTATGGTCTCCTTGGCAGCATTGAATGAGTCTTCGTAACAAAGGAAATCTCCAAGCAGTTCCTCTTCTGCACGCCATGGCTTAAAAAGTTGCAAAAGTGCTAAATAGAAAAACTCCTTTTTTTCAGGAGATTCGCCACTCAATTTTCGATGGTTTATCAAGTGGCATTTTCTTTGCTTGACCAGACATCCCTCACTTCCTATTACAGCATACACTCCTTTCTCAGTATCTTCTTTGATGTTCCTCTTGAATATGTAATTTTGCAGAACCTCATACAGACAAACATTCTCGAGGTGACTGCTTCGATTTGGATAATATGTATCCAACATGTTGCTCTTCAAAATGTCGGTACTGTTGGCTCCTTTTCCGCCAAATACTCAATTTCCCGCACAGGTTTCAGAACTCGATTACGCGTTGCAGCAAGACCAACACTCGCCCAAACGATACTCCTGGACTTGGCATAGAGACTTGCTGAAGACAACCGGTCAGAACATTCGTAAGCTCCGATTTCTCGATGCGACAACATCTTCAGACTGAAACTGTACAACTTCTTGCTGAGGCTCTTTTCATGGGAAATGTCCTCCCACATATCCTTCAATTCTGTCTTCTCTTTTTTGGTGATGTAAGATGTCACATACCGAGCCACAGCCATACAGTTATCAGCCACAAACTGTATATCCATGTTAGCATTCCACATGGACAAAATCACCGGGTTGTAGTCGTTGATGTACTTGGACTCTTCGTTCCTCTTCAAATTGTATGTGTTTTTAGGTGATTTCTTCATCACATTATGTCGCAGCGAAGACATCAAACTGTTTACTCTTCCTTTAGAAATCACCGGTCGTGGAAAGCCGAAACGACATTTGGTGTAGAACTTGTCCTTGTTTCGGAATTTACGACGGCAGTACTTTCCACATCGATGGTTTTGGAAACGCAGAACTTTTTCTCTTAGGCTTTTCTTCTCCTTTGCGTTTGGAACAGCACACGTAGAATACTGTTGGATGAAACTCATCACTGAGTCTTCTGGATCCGTTCCAAATTTAGGTGCATCCTTGATCCACAACAACATATGTATATGAGGAGCACCTCTTGCTTGGTACTTCTTTCTCCAGAAGAAATCCAACACCTCTCCAAGAGGTGGATTCTTCTTATTCATGATGAAAGACATCATAGCTTCAAATCTATGATTGAAGTACCTACATACATTGACTGGATCCAAAGAGCACAGTTCTCCGGGTGTCTTGAATTCGATGTTATCTACGTTAGCATTTGCCTCTCGTAGAAATTCAAGTAAGTCTTCCCAGCCATACTCGGCACAGCTCAGAGTGAGGAACCATGTGGGAGTACCTAAGTTCCTCAGCATACATTTTAAATCACCATGACGACGGTACCAGTACTCATTAGTACCACGCTGACACGCCATGAGATTAATCAGGTGAGAATCCAAAATACTGTCTTGGACATTGACTTTATCCATAAAGTCACTTGCCGAGATGTTTTGCATGTGTATACCACTTTTCAAGATGTGGTTCACTGCATATGACAGTCCAGACAGATCGCTTTCAAACAGGAGATGAAACAAATAAGGAATGCATTGTCGAAACCTAGCATCTCCTGCATACAATCGCAAAGTCCGGTATTCAGAAGCAGGAATTTGATGAGGTCGCTCATCATATCTTCCTCCCTGACCTGTTGGAAAAAGCTGTGGGAAACACCGAGCTTCCAAACTTTCCTCCCAAACACTAATGGGACTCCCTTTGGCTTGTTTCATTTGAAACAACTCAATAGCATTCCCCATGACTTCCTTGGAATGCAAAGGATGAACACTATAATGTTCATATATTTCTTCACTAGTAGAGGGCTCTACTTTCTCAATTTGACCAGCACACAAATCGCTATCCTCTTCCTCACTTACTTCCTCTTCTGCAACATATACATTCTTATAGAATTTATTATTTTTTTTCGAATACAATGTTGCCTTTTTAACTTTCCTAACATCTACTAAATCTTGCCATATTTTCTTATTCTTTGTCGGAACCCCATTAACTAAGATAACCAGAGGTTCCTCGTCCACTTTTTCTACTCCAATTGTGTTAATGTTTTTCTTCAAATCTAGAGGCAAATAAACAACTCTTCCCTTTAATCCTCTCTGTAAATCTGATGGAGGCAATTTCCCTGTCTTTGGCTCCATTCTTACAATAGCCTGAAAGGGATGGATACTTTGAATCAAAATAGATTCATAAGTATTTAAATCCTTCAATTCAGAAGGAATCTCAATCAATTCCAGATTATTATGAACTGCTCTAGCAGGCATCTGGTTTTGATTTAATTTGTTACAACAATAAGTACACACACGTTGATCCAATCCCAAATCAAAACAATTTTCTACCATCAAGTATGTTGTGAAATCCTTCCATTCACTATTATTTTCCCTTTCACTTTTTGCATATAAATCCACTAACTTAGTCTGATTCTTATAATAAGTGCGTCGACAACACACACAAGTGAAATTTGGCCTCTCACTTGATTTGACCTGAAACGTCGCAATTTCCCTCTGGAAATTATCTGTACTGGAAACCTGTACACTATCTTCCACATTACCCGCTTCTTCTTGGTCAATTTCAACATTCTCCTCTTTACTTCCAAAGTAACAAAACTCAATTTCTTCACATATATTCTTCACATCTATTTCAGAACCATGCAAAAGAGCAGCGCATAATTGTTTAAGCATAACTGCTGGACTCTTAGCATAATACAACATTCTAACTAATTTCCTCACTTTATTATGATGCACTGCTAGCATCCTGAAATGATGAAAAACACTCTGGCATACTCTCCTGGAAAGACAAGCCAGTGAATGACCATGCAAACCTGTCACTTCTCTCACTCTGCAAGGATCTAATTCTTGCAACAACATCATTTTCTGCTTCAAACTTTTCTTATTAAATGACCGTACAAAATCACAAAGCAAATTGATGGAATCCTGTCGCACACTACAAATACTACTACACTTCCAGGTGTACACAGGACCCTTAGCACGTCTTCCTAAAACCTCATTACCTAACACCTCTTCTGCCTCTGTTGTCACAAGTTTTTCTTTTTCAACTGGACAACCATCTTTCACTTCAGAAGCACGACCACTGGTGTCAACTGCATGCACCAAATCATTATCCTGGAAATAACTCTCCTCATTAAAAAATGCCTCAGAGCTTGAACTATGCATCCATTCTCCAGAAAAAACTTCACAAAAATTACTACGATTAACTATTCTCTTCCATCTACTATTTCTTTTGAAATCATAAATTGCCTTCTTTAGCTTCCTAATTCTATGGATTATCAAAATAAATAACTTACGTTTAATTTCAAATGCCTGATCAATAACTTTCTCAACTTTTTTTTTTCTCTTATAAAAAACCACTTTCTGTTGACCTTTCTTAATATTTTTTAACAAATTGCCAATTATCCTGTTGCGGAACATTCGTTTACGAATGTCCCTAAACTGTTGTTTCCTTCTACTATCATGCACAGAGTTATCTCTTGCTCTAGCAGTAACATTTTTGATTGGCCTTTCCTTTCCATTTGAATTGCTTCTCTTTTTATGGACTGAAACATTTTCTGTAGTAATATTTTTTTTACTACACATATTTCTTATGAATGTTTTTGTACTCTTACCCGGTGCTTTCTTCGTGACTTGACAATTCTTTTTGTTAGAGGACTGCTGCTTCTTTTGATTGGCCTGCTGTCTTTGACGTTTTGCAGCCTTTCTCTCTCTTTCTTTCATAGGCATGGTGAAATGTTGAAATGATCTGCAGTTGAATCTGTGGTAAAATATATTAAAAAATGTTATTAACCACTATTACCAAACAGTAAATCAATAACAGTGATCAAAAACTTAACACACTACTTGACATTTTAAATAGAAGATTTTTTAGTCCTTGGCAAATTTACAATACAGAAATAGCAGAAAAGAAATGGAATTTATATTCATGTTACCTGTGCTATTTTATATGTGAATCTGATCTAATTTTATGAGCATATTTTAATATTTTATTGAAGACACTACACATAACCTGTTTTTGAAGGTGTCTTTATTTTTAAATTAAACGGTTTACACTTTTACTTTTTATTTATTATAAATTTTAAAAATAAATGTTTATAGTTCCATAGGCTCAAGCAGGTCAGATTCCCACCCTATGTCATATAATTCGGACAAATCTGCATCCTCATCACGCTCTTCTTCATCCTCAGGATTTAAATCATCCAAGGGATCAACATCCACTGATGTTTCAATTACAAGTTCAATGATGAGGTCAAAATCAACTGATTGCAGATTGTCGCTCATGTTGATGTTGTCTTTATCTTTAAAGAAAGATAACAACAATGAGATGTTGCAGAGTAAGAGACAAATCTCAGAGATTATAATAGTAAAATTGTTTAACAAGAGTAACATTTTGCAGCTATTATTTAGCCATGTCCAGCGATGCTGAGCAGGTGAAGCCTATGTCTAATTTTTCAGTGAACAGGACTCATCTCTTCTTAACCTTGGATAAGCCTCACCAACTCTGTGTCCCCTGCACATACTTAAATGTAAAGGGGCAGATTTATGTTAAATGGCACATCCTCAGGCATGCACCAGTTAACGTGCACCGCTGCTCTGCCACCCATGGTGTGCCGTATTTACAATCAGATAGGAGAAAGCTGCGTCAAAACCCTGCGCCTGCTTTAAGCAGGCATAGGTCTTGACGCAACATTGTGGAGATGGGGCACCCCTGAGCCTTGCTTGAGCTGCATCGCACTTGCGATACAATTCCAGCAATGCGCCACCTTTACAGCACAGATACGTCACGCATCTGTGCCATTTTTGCCCCATGCTGCGCCGCATTGTAAATGCAGCACACCATGGGTGGCGGAACAGCGGCGCAAGATGACTGGCACATCCCTGGTGATGCGCCAGTCATCATAAATCTATCCCTAAGCTTCTTATCTTGTTACAGATGAACCGCCATATGTACCATCAAACTATTTTGCATTTCCTAAATAGCGAGTTTTAAGGAATAAATAGCAATTCTTTACCATTCCTAATTTGCAATGAGCAAATTGCTAATTGCAAATTACCCATTCATTTCCATGGGCTAGGAGGCTCATAGGAATGAAGGTGCAATTTGCGATTAGCAATTAGCTCATCGCAAATTAGGAATTTTTCCAAGGGTGCATGGGTGTCTCAAGAACACCCTGCTGCACCCCTGAAAAAGAAATTTGGGGGCGTATGGCGCACATAAATTGGCGTCATGTGGCACCTTTTGTTTTTTTTAAAAAAATTCTTTTTGAAAAGAATTCGCAAATTACCACAAACTAGAAGTTGGTGGTAGTTTCCAAATCCTTAATGTCATTTTTTACATATTTTTTGTTTGATACATTGCATTTAAGAAATCGCAAAATTTGCAAATCCTTCAGTGCAATCGCAAAATAAGGAATAGCAAATTTTGAATTAAGGACATTTTAAGTCATTTCCACATGTGCAGTGTTTTGAAATTATGATTTGAAAATCGTTTTTGGGGAAAAGGAATGGTTTGCAAATTTATGACAAGGACATAATGGTGTATGCTTCTCTATAAGGCATTTCACTGTCTCTGATGTCATTTTTCCCATATTACATTATAAGACCTTTCCCCATGGAGCACATTCCTTGTAAATATGCTCCCACCTGTGCATGGTGAATTTAGATTTTGACTGTTTGAGTCACATAGCCATGTTAAAAGTGACCCAAAAAAATTGCAAACGCTTTAAAAAAACACATTCATGTGTCTTAAGCACATTTTAAGTCATTTCCCCGTGGACAGTGTTTTGTAAGTGGCGCAAAAGAGGCATACACCTATCATAAATCTGTCCCTAGCATTTTAAATGATTAATTCATGATGACGATAAGGTGTGGCCTATCCAGAGGTTTGTTTAAGGTGAGGCCTACTCAGGATTGCAGATTAAAGTTACGCTTGATGAAGAATACAGAGGACATAATACATGTAAAGCTCTACCAATGAAGTAAGTAATGTCCACTTCATTGCGCCAGTCATCATAAATGTATCCCTAAGCTTCTTATCTTGTTAGACATCAACCGGCATATGTATCATATAACTATTTTGCATTTCCAAAATAGCAAATTTTAAGGAATAAATAGCAATTCTTTACCATTCCTAATTTGCAATGAGCACATTGCTAATTGCAAATTACCCATTCATTTCCATGGGCTAGGAGGCTCATAGGAATGAAGGTGCAATTTGCGATTAGCAATTAGCTCATCGCAAATTAGGAATTTTTCCAAGGGTGCATGTGTGTCTCAAGAACACCCTGCTGCACCCCTGAAAAAGAAATTTGGGGGCATATGGCGCACATAAATTTTAACAACATTCCATTACCTCAAAAACGATTTTCAATTCATAATTTGAAAACACTGCCCACAGGGAAATAACTTAAAATGTTCTTAAGACACATGAAAGTGTTTTTTGAAAGCCTTTGCAATTTTTTTGGGTCACTTTTAACATGGTTATGTAACTCAAACAGTAAAAACCAAAATTAACATGCACAAGTGTGACCATATTTACAATGAATGTGGCCCACGGAGAAAGGTCTTTTAATATAATATGGGAAAAATGACATCAGAGACACAGAAATGCCTTATAAAGAAGCATACACCATTATATCCTTGTCATAAATTTACAAACCATTCCTTTTCCCCAAAAACTATTTTCAAATCATAATTTGAAAACACTGCACATGAGGAAATGACTTAAAATGTCCTTAAGACACATGAAAGTGTTTTTTGATTGCCTTTCCAGCATGGTTGGGTCACTTTTAACATGGCTATTTAACACAAACATTCAAAATCTAAATTTGCCATGCACAGGTGGGAGCATATTTACAAGCAATTTGCGCCACAGAGAAAGGTCTTACATTAAAATGGGAAAAATAACATCAGAGACAGTCAATTGCCTTATAAAAAAGCATACACCATTATGTCCTTGTTATTAATTTTAAAAACAATTCCTTTTCCCCAAAAACGATTTTCAAATCATAATTTCAAAACACTGCACATGGGAAAATTACTTTAAATGTCCTTAAGACACATAAAAGCGTTTTTTGATTGCCTTTGCAGCATGTTTGTATCACTTTTAACATGGCTATGTAACACAAACATTCAAAATCTAAATTTACCATGCACAGGTGGGAGCATATTTACAAGCAATTTGCGCCACAGAGAAAGGTCTTACATTAAAATGGGAAAAATAACATCAGAGACATTCAATTGCATTATAAAGAAGCATACACCATTATGTCCTTGTCAGAAATATTATAACCATTCATCTTCCTCAAAAACGATTCTCAAGTCATAATTTGAAAAGACTCCACAGCTCCTATGCAGAAAAACACCCTGTCAGTACTAATACTTCACATTTTCTCCAATTACATTTTCTCAAAGAAACAAAATCTATTTGTAAAACACTTGAGACAAAGCAACATTTGAAAAACACAACTTTCTTCATAATTTTCTCCTTAAAGCACACTATTCTCTATCTAAATTAAAGAAATATTTTCTCACCTTAGCAAATACTTTGAGTTTGAAAACAGTCTCAGAAACACACCAATTTGTCTTCAGCAGAGCAAAAGGTATGCACTCCAGAGTCTGCAGCTATCAAAAGCACAGAAATGCTGTAATTCTTCACACATATCTCTCATGTCACCCAATCAAAACTCTTCCCTCACTTTTTTTCAAATGAAAACCCTTCCCCCCTCTGCCATTTCATGCCTTTTCTGCATAGCAACCACCTCTTGCAAGACCTCTGGTGTTTGCAAGTTCACACAACAATGTTGCAATTGAACTCTGAACTCTCAGTGCACCTGCGTATCCACTGCAATCTTTCATTTAATGATTATTTATTGACCATTCAAAATACATCTTTCAAAGAACTCACCCATGCACCCTAACTTTCTGTTTTCAGCAATCAAAATCCACCAATCACTGTTACTGCTTCATTAACACAGAAACTCCACCGTTTTTTTCATTTTAAACTCTCATTTTTTCAACTGCCATTTCATTGCCACACTTCATCTGACTGCAGCAGAACCTTCTCTCACCATGTTTTCTGTCTGGATTGTTGGACATAGTTATATCCACTGGGCTCACAGGTATGCTGAGAACAGAAAATTACCTAACCTCAATTTACAAGATGTGGAAATTAAGTGGTTTGGCCACAGAGGATTAAAATGTCACCAATTGATACCATTGGTGAAAACCTTTATGCATTTGCCCAGACCTGACCTGTTAATTGTGCACTGTGGAGGTAATGATTTGGGCACTTTGACTGGGGTAGGTCTGGAAATGCTTTTAAAGGACACCTTTGAGCAATTGATGGCACTTTTTCCTCAGACTGCCTTGGTATATTCAAATATATGCCAAAGACAGAAATGGAGGTGGTCAAACCAATTTTGTCCACAAATTGAGAAGTCGAGGAAGCATGTAAACAAATCTGTTTCAGCTTACATGAGAGACCATGGAATGGGCTCCCTGTACAACAATAACTTGCGTTACTACATGCAAGATATCTACAGAGGAGATGGAGTTCACTTCTCAGATGAGGGCAACAGAATTTTCATTCTGAATTTAAGAATGTGCATTGGTACCTACTTATAAGTACCTAAATGTACCATAAACCCAAAAGCTCTTCTCAGGGCTACCCTACATCTGATCACTCACAATTATTATTTTACTCTAACTTTTTTCACTAATTTTCAACAAAGTACGCTCCCCGGGGCGCTACCCGGTACGCGAACCGGGAGCTAACCTCGCGAAATTTTAAAAAAAAATGTTTTTTTTCGCACATATAAGCCTCCTCAGCCATCCTCACAAAACCTAGGGGGTCAAGATAAGTCTACCGTGCCCCCTTCTACCCATTCTGAACATTATTTGCCCTCCATTTTGTATCTTAATTCGACTGAAACACAAAATGGTGGACTCCCGTAACGCTTAAGGTTCGCGGACCGGGCGCTACCCACGCAAAAAAAACAAATTTTTTTTTTTTTTTTTGCCCCGTGGGGCCCTTTTAAAACCTCCACATTAAACCTAGGGGGTCAGGGAGGATCTACTATGCCCCCTTATGGTTATTTCCCCCTTTGTTTTGGCCTCCTCTTGTCTCTCAATCCTACCGAGAGACAAGATGGCGGCCGCTACGGACTGTTTGGAATGTTGACAGACTCCCGTAATGCTTAAGGTTCGCGGACCGGGCGCTACCCACGCAAAAAAAACAAAAAAAACATTTTTTTTTTTGCCCCGCGGGGCCCTTTTAAAACCTCCACATTAAACCTAGGGGGTCAGGGAGGATCTACTATGCCCCCTTATGGTTATTTCCCCCTTTGTTTTGGCCTCCTCTTGTCTCTCAATCCTACCGAGAGACAAGATGGCGGCCGCTACGGACTGTTTGGAATGTTGACAGACGCCGGAGAACCAATCAGCTTCGCTTCACAAAGCTCCGTTGCGCGAAAAGTCCGCGAACCGGAGCGCTGCCCGGTCCGCTGTTACAAATATATATCTTTTTTTAAACGTTAATTTCTCAAAATCCACTGGAGCACATATATTGAGACCTACAAAAGGCACATCGGGCTACCAGTCCCTACAATTTTGCCAAGTTTCGTGCAAATCCATTCAGCCGTTCGGGCTAAAAGTGAGGCCAACCGCCCTATGTAAATGTAAATGTAAATGTAGTTGAGCTTATATAGCGCACAGCTACCCGCAGTGGGTTTCCCGGCGCTTGCTTAGGGAACCCTTCCTGGTATTCCCCTGTGAGATAGCAGGGTATCCACAAGGTGAAAGTCAGGCATCCCGCCGCGAGGGGCCGTTGTGGAGATTAAGCAAGCTATTGCCCAGAGTCGCAGAGTGTGAACCCGTGAGTCGAGGAGGCACCGGTGCGAGAATTATCGAGTCCGTGGAATTTTTAGCCCAAGACCCCGCCGAGGCGGGGAATTGAACCCTGGTCCAGGACCGATCTCAGCTTCCGGGTCTGCTGCCTCTAACCCCTGAGCCACACTTCTCCACTATGGAAAACTCAACGTTAAACTCAACGTTAAAAACACGTTTTGGGACCCCCCTTTTTTCTCGGCCCCCCCTTGACGAACCCCCCCCAAATTTTCAGGGGCTGCTCAGAAACAAAATGTTCCATTTTCCTGAAAATTTCAGCCAATTCCGTCCACAAACGCCAAAGTTATTAGACATAGAATTTTCAAAAATCCCATAGAGAAAAAATCCTAACTATATATACCTACTGGTGACCGCCAGTAGGTAATATATATATATATATATATTCACTGAAAAAACCATAGGTTATAGACCATATATAGTTAGGAATTAGCATTTAAAAAACCTTATTTTACTCACACAAAACCATTGAAATTCCATATATAGTTAGTTGCACTAACTATATATCGCGCACCTGCAATCCACTGCTGATGATGTCACATATTACATCATTCATGACATGGTCAGTGACATCACTGATGACATCACTGATGACATCTCAAATGACATCACTGATGACATCACTGATGACATCTCATTTGACATCAATGACCACATCACTGATGATATCATTCATGTGACAATACAATGCATCTCCTCACATTTTAATATAACCTCTGTTTCACCCAGTGTTAAATACAGAATATAATTTTTGAAACCATTGACACACCAATACTAGTTACTACATACGCACTCACTGATTCCTACGTCTACACACACCTTCACTCATTCACCCATACTATCATTCATACATACAATCACTCATCTTTACAACACTATCATATGCACTCATACACCTATACAGACACTCACAGTCTGCCACTCATCCATGGAGTTACTCACACACCTAGTCAGTCCTGTAAAGAATCAATGACACTTCCATTTTCTTGTCTATACAGTTAAACATAGAGCACCTTACATTTTCAAACATATACTAACACATACTTACCTTGTTATACAATCATTGATACAAGTACACATTGATCTGCACAGAGTCACACACCTCCCAGCCAGCCACACACACACTCAGTCTCCCATACAAATACTTGGACAATCAATCAGTAACCCATATAGTTAATCATATAGCTACTGATCAAAACATGCAGCAGTTTACAGAACAACAGACATAATGATGCACAAATTAAGACACTTTAGTCACTAACCCATGCACTCAGTGAGACACATTTAATCACTCACTCATGCATTCAGTCATGCACCTACTAAATCCTTTGTCCAGACACTTATACTTCCACTCATTCTTCAATATGTAAGACACATTTTAACTTTACAGAAACATACAGTCACTGGATGTTGTCATCAGTGATGTCATCAGTGATGTCATTTGAGATGTCATCAGTGATGTCATCAGTGATGTCACTGACCATGTCATGAATGATGTAATATGTGACATCATCAGCAGTGGATTGCAGGTGCGCGATATATAGTTAGTGCAACTAACTATATATGGAATTTCAATGGTTTTGTGTGAGTAAAATAAGGTTTTTTAAATGCTAATTCCTAACTATATATGGTCTATAACCTATGGTTTTTTCAGTGAATTTTCAAGGTTTTGTAAATGCTAATTCCTAACTATATATGGTCTATAACCTATGGTTTTTTCAGTGAATTTCAATGGTTTTTTAATAGCAAATATCATAAGCTGTCGAATGTCAAGTACGTGGTAAGTGAAAACATTTTCGTGTTTATGCACACTGATCTGCTTTGAATGGTGCCCCCCCCCCTCATTTCTATTAGGAGTACTCTCTCTTTGCAGATAGTGAAAGGTAGTTAACGCAGGTCTTTGCCCCCATTGTAATCCGTCGTGCCTGCTTCTCTCTCCATTTGATTCATTGTTATCCAAGTATTTACTGTTTTAGAATTAGTTCTCTTTGGTTCATTCTCTATTTACAAACAAACACAGAGTCGCAATACTCTGTTTAGTCTTTGCAGATAACAAAAAATCGTGTAAAAAAAAAGAAAAGGAATCGAGCAAAATCAGTAGGCCACTAATGGGATCTCTTTTTGACCTCGCTAAAATAGAAACATTAGGAACAACCCCTCATGACAAATACAAAACTAGTGAGATGAACTGAACTCCACACAATGATGGCTGCAAAACAGCTCTGCTCCGCCACCCACCCCGCCCAAAATAACGATAAAGAACGGCTGCCATGATTGGTTGCGGAATGACCACGACGGAGCTACGAAATGGTGCTGCTCTCATGCTAACCCCAGCTTCAGTCTGAAACATCCAGAAACACTGTAGACTACCAATTCGATCAGTTCCGGTAGCGCCCCAATGTAACCCGGTAGAGAAGAACTAGCCCTCCCCTCTTTGACTGATGGTTCTTGTTGCCTGTCCCTTCTGTTGTCATTTAACAGAACTATTTAGCCTGCTGAAAGGGGTTGTGTTCCGACCGCTGGTTGGTGGAGACATTTTGACTATATTCTGTACCTGCGTTGTCGCGTAATGCGTCATATGACGCGCCGCGTTAGCGCATCCGGAAGTCATCCGGGGCGCGCAGCGCGTAACGTAAGCATAACAAGTCATGTGACTTGTTAATAAAACTTTTCATTGGTTCATTTTACTTTTCTTATTGTAATGATGAAAGGCTTGGTCATATGACCTAAAAATTACGCTTTTCATTACTTCCGAACATTATTTTTTCTTAAATATATGTTATAATGTTCCAGGCTAATGTACTTTCCCGGAAATTTTACAACTGTCCTGCAAGTAAAATATATTCTTTTTTCGAGAAAAAGAGCGTTTCTTCGTCCCATGACGGAGCCGTTGAGCAAAAGAGGGTCGACCTGCTGTCTTAGTCGCCGATACGCCTGAATATGAGATTCTTATCGATCACTTTATGTTGCAGGAATAGAAAACACAACAGCCCTTGACCATTTATCTTTACTGCGTTCCTTCGTATTATACCTTTTACCCTTCATGTAATTGGTCTGCTTTATTTCACTTGCCTTTTAATGATTCTAAAACAGTGACTATTATTAAAAACTTTACCAATGTATATACTACTACCATGTTTTCTTTTAAAAACCTTTATTGTGAAAATTTCATTATACAAATACGAGCCTATAACCACGTGGGCCGGCCACGGAGCAAACTGTAATCGTATATGATGAATAGACATTTACACTGTAGAGGAACGTAACGGGCGGGCCATTAGGTTGCAAGAACTAAGGTGTCTAACAGTTACGGAATCGGTGGACGTACATTTTATAATTAAAATACGACAGGGCCAGTTACAATAAAATTATCTAGATATACATTTGCGGGCAAGTACCATGGGTGACGTTAATTCGAACTTTCAACAGTACAGTAATCAATAACACATCAGAACTTAATATCAATAGGGATGTCGAAATATTCAATCAATTCTCGTCCCCGCCCGCCATGTGCTTCAAAACTGCATACGTATCTCGTGATTTCAAGGTTCTGCAACCAGTACACAACAAGGAGTTACGAGTCCCATTTATTCTGGCGCCATTTTGGGCGAGGACGGGCAGGTCCAGGATATAGTCAAAATGTCTCTACCAACCATCGACTATGATGATGTTCATATGCTGTATTTATTAGAGTAACACTCAGATGTCCACATGAAATAAATTTGCCACAATCTAAACATGTCATTTTAATCTTTCCAAAGTTCTTCTAAATATTTGGGACCGTTTCCCTTGCCTCTGAAGCTCTCAGTGCCACTTCTTTGATGAATGTACTAGCAGGTCAGGGGTTCTCCTCCAAATCTCTCTTTTATGCAGCACTATAATTAATTGGTGCCACCTCTCCATATGACGATGCATGGTATAGTTACCACAACTATATTTTTTTTCGGTTCCTCTAGAGAGTTCATCGTGGCAGATGAAGCGTGTAACGTACCGGGCATTTACCTTTTTTTGCATGTACAGGAAAGGAAAAAAAAATCGAGCGTCCGAGTTCTAAGGTGTCCCAGGGCCATTTTAGTGGACCAGGCCCAAATCCAAAGAACAGGCCGCCATTTTGAGAGTCCTGTTGCAGCCGCCTGTCGCTGTAGCATCAAGAGCAGCCGAAACTCAGCTGAATGGCAACTGAAACGGTAAAGGGGCGCCCCACTACAGCAGACGAGCCAGGCCCAAATCCAAAGAACTGCTATCTCACAGGCTAATGGGGCGACCCACGCCGAGTTTCAGCATTGTAGGATGACCACACAAGTACAGCAACTTGCTAGACATCACCTCGGTGCCATCCGGATCTCGGCGCCCCACTGCAGATGAAGTGCCTCTCAACTATGAAACCACCACGGTGACATCCGGATCTTGGCGCGTTGTGCTGCCTTCGGCCTATTCGCACATCGGTCCGCTACTGACGCCATCTCACAGGCTAATGGGGCGACCCACGCCGAGTTTCAGCATTGTAGGATGACCACACCAGTACAGCAACTTGCTAGACATCACCTCGGTGCCATCCGGATCTCGGCGCCCCACTGCAGATGAAGTGCCTCTCAACTATGAAACCACCACGGTGACATCCGGATCTTGGCGCGTTGTGCTGCCTTCGGCCTATTCGCACATCGGTCCGCTACTGACGCCATCTCACAGGCTAATGGGGCGACCCACGCCGAGTTTCAGCATTGTAGGATGACCACACCAGTACAGCAACTTGCTAGACATCACCTCGGTGCCATCCGGATCTCGGCGCCCCACTGCAGATGAAGTGCCTCTCAACTATGAAACCACCACGGTGACATCCGGATCTTGGCGCGTTGTGCTGCCTTCGGCCTATTCGCACATCGGTCCGCTACTGACGCCATCTCACAGGCTAATGGGGTGACCCACGCCGAGTTTCAGCATTGTAGGATGACCACACCAACTTGCTAGACATCACCTCAGTGCCATCCGAATCTTGGCATCTCAACGCCTAGTGGTATCTTCCATACAAAAAATATTGTTACGCTGCCTTTGGCCCCATTCGCACATCAGTCCGCAACTTAGACATCACCTCGGTGCCATCCGGATCTTGGCATCTCAGCACCTTGTGGTGTCAGTCAGAAAATATTGTTGTGCTGCCTTCGGCCTATTCGCACATCGGTCCGCTACTGACGCCATCTCACAGGCCAACGGGGCGCCCCACGCCGACTTTCAGCATTGTAGGATGGCCACACCAGTGCGGCAACTTGCTACACACCACCTCGGTGCCATCCGGATCTTGGCATCTCAGCGCCTTGTGGTCTCTTCTACACCGGAAATATAGTAGAAAATATTGTTGCGCTGCCTTTGGCCCCATTCACACATCAGTCCGCTACTGACACCATCTCACAGGCCAACGGGGCGCCCCACGCCGACTTTCAACATTGTAGGATGGCCACAGAAGTGCGACAACTTACTAGACACCACCTCGGTGCCATCCGGATCTTGGCGCGTTGTGCTGCCTTCGGCCTATTCGCACATCGGTCCGCTACTGACGCAAACTCACAGGCCAACGGGGCGCCCCACGCCGACTTTCAGCATTGTAGGATGGCCACACCAGTGCGGCAACTTCCTACACACCACCTCGGTGCCATCCGGATCTTGGCGCGTAGTGAAGCTGCAGCAGCTGCAAATAAGCTTCAGACAGTGTTACAACCGCTGCTCAGAACTCTCAACTATGACACCACCTCGATGCCATCCGGATCTTGGCGCGTTGTATTGCCTTCGGCCTATTCGCACATCGGTCCGCTACTGACGCCGCCTCACGTGCCAACGTATTTTCTCCGCATTTTATACCCTATGCCGCATAACAGGTCATGTGACTTGTTTATAAAACTTTTCATTGGTTCATTTTACTTTTGGTTTCCTAATGATGGAAGGCTTGATCATATGACCTAAAAACAACACTTTTCATTGGATGAAAACTTTTTTTTTCCCCCAAACGATGAAAGCCCCACCTTGTTTCTGGATGTTTCAGACTGAAGCTGGCGTCACCATGAGAGCACCACCATCTCGTAGCTCCGTCGTGGTCATTCCGCGAGCAATCATGGCAGCCGCTCCCCACCAGAAGCCTGCAGGAGTCGGGGCCCCCAAAACTTTTGATGAATTCTCAAGGCGGAGGGGACGCTTTCGAGAATGGGGTCCAAGACCTAGCAGACAAGCGTCCGATTTCCAAGGTGTCCCAGGGCCATTTCAGTGGACCAGGCCCAAAAAGGAAACAGCCTGCCGCCATTTTGAGAGTCCTGTGACAGCCGCCTATCGCTGCACCGCAAGAGTGGGCGCAACTCAGCTGAATGGCGGATTTTGACACAGTGGACCAAAAGCGGACGGAATGGCAACTGAAACGGTAAAGGGGCGCCCCACTACAACAGACGAGACTCCACCTGGAGAGGCCCGTTCACGCCGCCTCCCCCGGGGCGCTCCACGCCGTTATTCGGAGCAGCATTGTAGGATACCAAAACCAGTGCGGCAACTTACTGGACATCACCTTGGTGCCATCGTTCTGCTGCCTTGGAACTATTCGCACAACAGTTTGCTACTGATGACCCACCCCCCGCGACGCCCCACGCCGTTATTTGCTGGGTGGCAACTTACTAGACATCACTTTTGTGTCATCTAGATTTCGGCGCGTTCTGCTGCCTTGGAACTATTCGCACAACAGTTTGCTACTGATCACCCACCCCCCGCGACGCCCCACGCCGGAAATCTGGACGTTGTGCTGCGTTGGGACTATTCGCACAGCCGACCGCTACTTCGTTGTTTTTCTCTAAAAATGTTTATATGTTATTACTATTTTTGTTTTCTTGTATATATTTATAAATTATTAAAGTTTTATAATCTTACTACTTTGTCGGAGTGCTATATATTTTTAATGTGACACATAATTGTAAAAACTTTGATGTACAAAGAGTCATCCCTGGAATCTTCCGCTTCACGCTCGGTCCCCTCCCCAATCACAATACAGAATGGTTTTCAGATAATAGCAACGCTTCTGCTGTGACGGATCTCATCGAGTGTGGGCCTTGATCTACTATAACTCCTTTGAAGACGGGTGATTCTTTACAGCTGTGGCCATAAACTACATCTGCAGGGCTAGCTGATAGCCTAGGACCGGCCTGGACAATCGGACACAGAGGAAAAGGAGTGTCAGAGGGTGCGGTAGTGAATAGGGCGAAAGGGAGGTGTCGGGCGGGCACAGGGTGTGATTCTCAGGGAAGAACAGCGCAGATGGGGGGAGGTTTATTACCCATGCATAAAACAGAGAGCGGGGGTGACCACTGCCTGGGGGAGATGCTTGCGAGGGTGGGGAGCCATGCTAAGGATCGACAGCGTTCACAGAGTGGATCTGGTCAAGGCATCTAAAATGGCTGCCGTGCACGACAAAAGTGTGGCATTTGAAAAAAGACAAGATGGCGCACACAATGTTTTTCAACAATTCCTGATTTCCTTCGAATCGAACGTTAACAGACGTTGGGGCATATTACCAAAGTTAAGCGATATTTATCCCTAACGATGCATTGCAAAGATTTTTTTACCGTCAGAAATAATCGCAGATAAACCTTGCTATTATCAAGGTTTATCGCAAATACGATAAAAAACGAGCGCAATGCATTAATGTCGCTGAAAACTCCGCGATATTCATGCATTACCGAGCTAATGCTCTTAGCCATGTTATCCACCTCCCATTGGATAACATGGCTAAGAACTGCTCAGGGCAGCTGTTACTTTTTGGAGATATTCGCGCTTATCTCGAATATTTCCAAAAGTTGATAATAGGAGATAGCGATGTTAGCGACTGTTTCCAGTCGCTAACATCTTGGCATGCCCACTTTGCATGTCATTAGTGATAAATATCACTCACATGCAAAGTGGGACCCAAGATGGTCGCTATCTCCTACTAGCCGTCGCTAACTGGTGTTAGCAACAGCTAGGTAATACACATATAATTTTATCTCCGCGAAGCGGAGCGCTGTTACAGATATATATCTTGTTTTTGAACGTTAATTTCTCAAAATGCACTGAAGCACATATATTGAGACATAGCAAAGGCACATCGGGCTACCAGTCCCTAATATTTTACCAAGTTTCGTGCAAATCCATTCAGCCGTTCGATTATTATTATTATTATTTTTTTTTGCCCCGCGGGGCCCTTTTAAAACCTCCACATCAAACCTAGGGGGTCAGCGAGGATCTACTATGCCCCCTTATGGTCATCAGCCGTTCGATTATTATTATTTTTTTTTTTTTTGCCCCGCGGGGCCCTTTTAAAACCTCCACATCAAACCTAGGGGGTCAGCGAGGATCTACTATGCCCCATTATGGTCATTTGCCCCTTCGCTTTGGCCTCCTCTTGTCTCTCGATCCTACCGAGAGACAAGATGGCGGCCGCTACGTACTGTTTGGAATGTTTACAGACACCGGAGAGCCAATCAGCTTCGCTTCGCAAAGCTCCGTAACGCGAAAAGTACGCGAAGCGGTGCGCTGTTACAGATATATATCTTTTTTTGAACGTTAATTTCTCAAAATCCACTGAAGCACATATATTGAGACCTAGCAAAGGCACATCGGGCTACCAGTCCCTACAATTTTGCCAAGTTTCGTGCAAATCCATTCAGCCGTTCGATTATTATTATTATTATTTTTTTTTGCCCCGCGGGGCCCTTTTAAAACCTCCACATCAAACCTAGGGGGTCAGCGAGGATCTACTATGCCCCCTTATAGTTATTTCCCCCTTTGTTTTGACCTCCTCTTGTCTCTCGATCCTACCGAGAGACAAGATGGCGGCCGCTACGGACTGTTTGGAATGTTGACAGACGCCGGAGAGCCAATCAGCTTCGCTTCACAAAGCTCCGTTGCGCGAAAAGTCCGCGAACCAGAGCGCTAACCGGTCCGCTGTTACAGATATATATCTTTTTTTAAACGTTAATTTCTCAAAATCCACTGGAGCACATATATTGAGACCTACAAAAGGCACATCGGGCTACCAGTCCCTACAATTTTGCCAAGTTTCGTGCAAATCCATTCAGCCGTTCGGGCTAAAAGTGAGGCCAACCGCCCTATGGAAAACTCAATGTTAAAAACACGTTTTGGGACCCCCCTTTTTTCTCGGCCCCCACTGGACGAACCCCCCCCAAATTTTCAAGGGCTGCTCAGAAACAAAATGTGCCATTTTCCTGAAAATTTCAGCCGATTCCGTCCACAAACGCCAAAGTTATTAGACATAGAATTTTCAAAAAACCCATAGAGAAAAAATCCTAACTATATATACCTACTGGCGACCGCCAGTAGGTAATATATATATATATATATATATACCTACTGGCGGTCACCAGTAGGTAGTTATAGAAAAAACGGGGGTCCCAAAACGAGTTTTCTCCCTGTTAATTTCCATAGGAAACTTTAGACAAGGCTACAGGTCGAACGGGTGAACGGAATTACCCCAAATTTGACAGGGAGAAGGGTCTTGGTCTACAAAGCACGCTTTTGTTTATTTGTTGTAAATCCGTTTAGAAGTCTTGAAGAAATATCGAAATTTACAGATATTGATATGTGGGAATTCTGCCATCTGATTGGCTGAGGCGTTACGAGCACGAGCTTGCTGCTTAATTGCTGCGAGCGGTTGCAACTAGGAAGTGTTGGCAGCCATTTGTGACTATGTTGAAGTGAGTAAGGGGATAAAAGGGCGAAAAAAGTAGGAAAGAGGAGGGTAGGAGCACTGTAACGTCTGTGGGGTGTTTAGGGTGTGCTATACAGGGAGTGTGAAGTGAAGTATTTACCCCCACCGGTGTGAAAGTGCTGTTTTGCCCAGAGTGAGAAGGTGCTGAGGTGAGGTGCCAGTACACTCGGGGATGAAAGCGTGTGCCTAAACCATGAACTGAGTGCTGTAAACTGATGTGCTGAAGTATTTACCCTTACCGGTGTGAAAGTGCTGTTTTGCCCAGAGTGAGATGGTGCTGAGGTGAGGAGCTGGTACACTCGGGGATGAAAGCGTGCACCTAAACAGTGAGCTGAGTGCTGCAAACTGATGTGCTCTGTGCGCTGTAGCATACTGGCCGCTGTAGGATAGCTGTGCTGGTGGTGTTAGTATGTGTTTAGACTATAGCGGGAGTGGGAAGCAAACTACTCACTGGTACCGGTCTGAAGACTCGGGGATGAAACCGTAAGCCTAAGCCGTGAGGTTATTGCTGTAAAGTGATGTGCTGGGGGCGCTGTAGGATACTGGCTGCTGTAGCATACCTGTGTAAGTAGTGTTAGTATGCATTTATACTATACAGGGAGTGGGAAGCAAACTACTCACCTCTACTTTCTGAAGACTCAAATGCAGTGTTTTAGGAAGCAGGAATATAGAAATAATCATGGAGAATATATTGCAGAATGTTGCAATGCCACAGAAGAGAAATGGTGAAATCAGGTGTGTCTAACAAAGTGGCTGTGTGTAATAAAGCTATTGAGTCATTAAGTTATACAAAAAGTGTCTTTATTTAAGTGCCATAAATGGATCCACTGGTACAAGAGCTAAGGCATTCAGCTGAGGTAAACTCCAACCGCTACTGTTATATTCAAACTTAAGCTCCTGCATCAGTGAATTCCACATTACATGTTACAGTTCCATGTGACATAAACAATACCTATTAGACTTGAATGACTCAAAATTCTATAATGCAAATAAAGGTAGGATATGATTACCACATGAGCCTTTAAGAAAACAAACAAAAAAAATCCAAAATATAATCATCAAACTTCTTAGGTACCCTGGTACTCCTTTTTTGTAACACAAAATTATGAACAGTAGGACAGCCAGCCATCTCTTGTACAGTAGATTCAATCTGGTGTGTGTCAGAATTGATAATAGTTCTACCCACATCGGAACTTTGAGGAGGCACACAAAACTGTGCTTCTAAGAAGCACATTCAGTACC
Source organism: Lissotriton helveticus (assembly GCF_964261635.1). NCBI lineage: Eukaryota > Metazoa > Chordata > Amphibia > Caudata > Salamandridae > Lissotriton > Lissotriton helveticus. The sequence goes on along the minus strand of NC_136059.1, from coordinate 1,821,310,502 downwards.
CTTTTCGTCAAACCATACATTATAGTCTTCAGCTCTTTCAAAAAAAAATTCTTGTGCAAAGAGCTAAGGCACCGAGCTGCGGCAAACTCCAACCGCTTCTGTTGTATTCAAACCGAAGCTCCTGCATCAGTGAATTCGACATTACATGTTATAGTTCCATGTGACATAAACAATAGCTATTAGACATGAATGACTAAATTCTATAATGAAAATAAAGGTAGGATACGATTACCACACTGTGGCAACCAGTTCCTAAACAATGTTGTGTTCTTTTATCTTGATCGCCAGCTCGTGAGCAGAGGCTTAGGATGAGTAAATTTGTGTGAAAGGACTTTGTGGATAACAGGCAGACAGAGAGACATGTGCAGAAAGAATAGACATGGTTTCAAAATGGATGTCGGGTTTAGGCTAATTTAGCAAGTAAATACCATATTTACATAGGCCATACATAACCCATCCCTGGTTAGACTGGAGACGTAAGGGGCAATAATGAAAACAGAGTTCAAATGCCTGAGCATACTTAGAAAGTTATTATATGAAAATAGTTAAATTGAAGTGTATTAAAAAAATGTTAAGGAAAAAGTAAAAAAAGTTGGAAAAAAATCAATCCAAGAATAACATGCATTTCTTATAAGTCTTGGAGATTGCAGTCCGGAAGTTCTTCAGCGGCTTGAGATGCGTAATGTTCCAAGAGGTCATTGTTGCCATCACGTGAGAAAAGCGAAGTGATCCAATTCATATCTGCGAAGGGATAGTAATGTTCCTCGAATGTTGGAGCAGCAATTTGAATTGGCAGGCAATCTGCGATGTTGTCAAAGGTCGCACGTTGCAGGAGATCTTTCGCGGCTGCACAGAAATCCCGTTCCGCCATGATACTTTTTTGCGTTGCATCCGCCAATGCTCCACTGCCTGAACAATTAAGTTAATGAAGACGCTCCATTACCTGCTGGATATCGGGAGCGATCGTTCGGATGTTGGCAAGGCATAGATCCATTCGCCAGTCGAATGGGCAAGTTTTGCAATAAAAAGATGGTTGCACACAGATTGCATATGTGTAAATAAATGTAATGTTGTTGATGGCTATGATAACAGAAAGAGGCAGGCAGCCGAAAAGTTGTTCCATTTTTTGACAATATTGATGTAGCTTCGCGTAGAGGCGTATTCTGTCGGACATAGTTGTTACCACAGGGAGTGCAGCCAATTTTTACAAGCAAAAATGGTAGTAGGATGGCCACAAAGATAGAGAGAATTATGGGCACTGTTCCTGTTATTCCATAGATGATTGAATAAATTAAGTCTAGTATTATACCAAAAACAGTTTGAAAGACTGTGAGAAGGCTGGATGAGACAGTGTTAAAAAAGTGTGCCTGACCTTGAGTGTGAGATGTGTTGAAAATTGTGTAACAATTCACAAAGTGTAATGTGAGGTTTGTGTTTAAAAGGGACTGTATTTTACTTGAAGTTCGTGTATTTGCAGTCGATAAATTTCTTTTGCAGAAGTGAGGGACACTTCTTTTCTGAACAAAATAGCTTTCAGTTTGGTTAGTTTAATTAAATCTGTTTTCAAAGTAGGTATTGAAGGTCAAGTTGAAGTTTGGGAGTTGTTTTGTGTGGGTGGGAATAGACAATGCCATAGGAAGTTACTCGGTTTGAAACAGTAAGGACATACGGTATGCCAGCTCACATTCTGTAGGAGTGCATGTTATTGAGAAGCAGATAACTGCTGTTAGAAAGCTTTGTGAATGTTGGTCTGATTGTGGGAGTTGGCATGCTTTTAAGAAAGCACGCAAGATTGGGGACTGTAAGGTTAGAAGCATTGTGCAGTTGGACATTCTTGGATAGTAATGAATGACTGCCATTGTGGTCGCACTTTTCACCTGTGAGAAAAATTTCTGTATCGTCTTTAAGACAGCGAAATGCAAAGTGTTGAGGGGATGTGCCACACAGACTTGAGTATGCAGAGCACAGACATGTACATATGAACATACACTGATGGTCTATTGAGTGAAGTAGACAGTGGACACAACCATGATAGTACAGTCAGTAGGAGAGATTACAAAAACGTAGCGCGTACACTCCCCCCAAATCTTTAGTGTAGTGGGCTGGCTCAGCGTACGCAAGGTTAGCGTAGGGGTATGAATAAAGCGCACGTTTCTGTGAGTGTGGTTTTGTTCAGGAATGGCAAACATGTCTGCCAGGTCTGCGCAGCTTACACCTCCATGAGGTTGACCTCATGAGCGAAGGTGGCTACGTGAATGATGCTCTCAGCATGCTGGTACTCAGAAACCGGAAAAAACAACACAGGGTTCTGGCTTTTCCCCAGTAAGGCTGAGCCAAATACAACAAAAGAACAATACAAGGGCCAATACTGGACTTGATTCAAACTAATCTGGTGCTAACCTTTATGAATGAAACATAACGGTCCGTTTTTGTCTTACGTCACCAGTTAAATTTTTATTTTCTTCACTAGTTGAGCATTACAATTTTTAAACCTGACTGGACACTTTGTCAATTCCAAACACTTCAAAGATCTATTCTTGACTTAAAAACAAGAATTTGTGTTCAATATATATAGTTGTAAATAATTTGATCTATAAATCTAGAGAAATATTACCATCTATAGGTCCAAGTACTTAGATTTTTGTTGACAAAGGGCCACACTGTTGTTTTATGTATAGCTGTTTGAGTGAAGTATGAATGTTGTTGGTAGGATGTGTATAATTTGTAAATATGTGTAAATTTGCCGGTTTGATATGTTCAATCCTATAACTGTTTGTACATGCATATATAGTCCTTGACATGGTTTAAAAATTGTAATGCTCAACTAGTGAAGAAAATAAAAATTTAACTAGTGAGGTAAGACAAAAACAGACCATTATGTGTCATTCATAAAGGTTAGCACCAAATTAGTTTGAATCAAGTCCAGTATTGGTACTAAGAAACCGTCATGGCCGCTGCGACACACATATGCCCCTCAGTTCACGTTTCGCTACCGCATTATGTGAAAGAGGGCCCACCACGTGCCGGCGGAAGCTCCTGGGCCGAGGTCTGCGAGGTCGGAAGGTTCCTGAGATCAATGCTGGCTACTGCGACACAGGCACACAGCACCCAGTCTGAGGCACAGCAGCGTGGAGTGCTCTGTATACTACTAACACAGTAGTCCAACAGGTACCAACAGTGGAACGGTGTCTTGATCCCACAATGCACGATGTTAGAACTGCATCTGAGAGTGGAGATGAAGGTACTCCCTTCGACCAGGTGCAACCAACTCTAGGTCCCAACAGTGGAACGCTGGCTCGATCCCACAATGGACATTGTCCGATATTACCTGATGGTTGATTTATATAGAACTCCCTCTGTTGAGGTACATCCGACACTGTGCTTCCGAAGCTAACTGCTGCACATGATTATTGGGCTTGATTGACTGCAGTCGCTGGACTAAACTGTGGTACAGCAGGTCCGAACAGTGAAAGGGGGTCTTGATTCTGTGATTGAGTATGTCAGAAGTTAAAGTCTGTGATATTTTCTGTGTACCCTCCCTGACCAGGTGCAACCAACTGTGGGTCTCAACAGTAGAACGGTGCCTTAATCCACAATGGACGATGTCCGATATTACCTGCTGCTTGGTTTTACACAACTCTCTCCATTGAGGTGCATCAGACTCTGTGCTTCCGTAGCTAACTGCTGCACATGATTATTGTGTTGGTTGACAACAGTCGGTGCAGTACACCACGGTACAGCAGGTCCAAACAGTGAAACGGGGTCTTGATTCTATGATTGATTATGTCAGAAGTTAAAGTGTGTGATCATTTCTGTGTAACCCCTCCGATCAGGTGCAATCAAGTCCGTGCTTCCGAATCCAACGGCATGTGGCTGTGAGGCATTAATGACCACTGCCTCTGGCCTACACTGCAGTCAGCAGGGCTCACAATTCAGATCGAGTGGTGATTGTTTAATTAGAGAATCCAGTAGTCAAGTAACTACAACGTCTATTGAAATATACACAATATCCTTTTAGTATACTTGCTTGAAGAACTATTTTTAGATGAGTTATAGGTTTAGTACAATGACCAAATTCTTCTTGGTAGTGGAAAAGAACACTGTAAAACAATCTACACTGTGGACAGCAGAGATTGTAAATCGAATTGTTTTGATTTAATTATTGCAGAGTTTTCTGTAATTTATGTTGTTGTATTTTGTGAAGAGGAAGTGAGAAAAAGTATTCATGTATGCCTGTGTGACTACTGCCTTCAAATTACACTGCAGGCAGCAGTGGTCACAATTCAGATCGAGTCGCTATTGCAGATGATGCAGTGTTGATGGCAACAGACATTGCTCGTAGAACTGCCCACCCGCAGCATGCATCATCGCGGGCTGTGCACATGCTGAATGCTTTTGATGTGGCTATCTGAGTGCACTAGAACTGATGGACCCTTTATGATACAATCTTTTTGTGCATTATTTCAGATCTATTGCTTGTGTCTCATTATACCACAAGTTGTGGTTCTTTTACGATATAATTTTTTCTGTATTATTTCACATCTACTGTCCCTACTCTACTGCAGCACAAACTACTGACTCTTTTATTATTGAATCTCTGTGTGTGATCCAATGATTACTGTTGTGGTTGATGCTAGCAGCAACCATTCCCTTACGGCTGGTTTACACACACCCCACACGCATCCAGCACAGACGTCACAGGGTATGTGACCCTGGTAATAAAAAGATGTCGAGCGCACATGGCCGTACCCACTTCCACTATCTATCTGTGTCATTGTGTTCATTATCTATGCATGATACTGCCCCTGGGCCGTACCACATTACATTGTGCTGTGGACAGCGTATGTAACCATGTTACCTCTGGCAGTTTATGTAACTTTTAGGTGCATGGCTAATACAGGTGGTAGGCTACTTTATAGACCATGAATATTGATAAAGATGATGATTGCATGTTGTGTGTAGTGTAAGATATATGTACATAGCAAAATGTTTTCCAAAAAGCTCTATAAGCAGAAGAGGTGTGTCTCATCAAATGCTGTAGAGAGAATGACTGAAATGGGTGGCGTTTTCCAACTGCTGCAATGGGAAATGTTATGAAGTAATCAAATGCTATTTTTTAAGGTCACATGGCAATCGTACACCCAGCGGGCAAGGAGACCGCACTCAACGCGATTTTGAGACAATATATTTACCATAATATAAGTTTATTACAGTTAGAAACATATAAATGTTTGAATTATTATAGATTATCTCTTGCACTCATATACACTTTAAAGTTATTTAGATATAGTTTTGAGACATACAAAAAAAATGAGGGAATGGCGTACCCGGCGCGACACTATACGTCTATGACGTAACACAGGGCCTAGCAGCGTGCACTCGTCGCATATGCAAAGCGCAGAGGGCCCGACCCTATACGTACATGACATAAGTCTCAGATTGGTACTGTGTACCCATCGCATACCAAAGTAGCAGCTGGCGCGACCTCATACGTATATGATGCTAAGCGGGACGCAGTGCCACAAACCCGTCGGATACGAAATGTGCATCATTTACGAGTTTAGCAACATGGCGGATAGGATTCGGTGCTGATGGAGCTTGGTAGGCTAGCGGTACGGGACTCTAGTTTTCTCCCCCCAAAAATTATATACATGCTTTTTTTTAAGTTATAAAACATCACATAATTTTTAAAGAAAAAAAAAGGATAATAGAGTTCTAAAATATTATAAAAAAATGTGAAAAAGTATAGGTTTTATAAATATTAAAATATGAAATTAACATTTTAAAAACGTTTGAAATTCACTAAAAACCATAGTTTTAATGGATGTTATAGTTAGTTGGACATTTGACTCATATAAAGCCAGAGAAATGTGCCTGTTATAGTTAGTTGAGCTAACTATAACTCGCATGCCCGCAATGCACTGCTGATGACCTCACATATTACATTACTCATGACATGGTCAGTGACATCACTGATGACATCTCAAATGACATCACTGATGACATCACTGATAACATCATCCACATGATAATCTGATTCACATACTGATGCTCTAATATAAACTTTGATACACCCACTCTAAAATACAGACTACTATTTTGAAACCATATATACAACAATGCCAGGTACTACATACCACCAACTATTTCCTAGGTCTATACACAAATCCAGTCACTTATACATACAGTTACTCATCAATACAGTACTATAATATGCACTCATACACCTCTACATATAGACACACTCCACCACTCATCCATAGTTACTCACACACCTAGTCAGTCAAGCAAAGAATGAAACACATACCCATTTACTCATGTATGCAGTTATACACACCAACTCAGTTATGTATACACACACCACATCACTTATTTATGCTGATATTAACAAATACTTTCTGTCTTATACAATCACTGATACAAGCAGACACTCATTTATACATCCATACTTAAAATAATTTATATACTCCAACACTCACATATACTGCCTTAAAAGATGTAGATACTCACACATATACCACTGACACATTCATTCACTCACCAACACACCCAATACACATACTAATGCACCCATACAGCCCTTCCCAGATGCACTTTTGAATCCATACAACCAGTGAATCACCCACTCAGACATCTATGCACAGAGTCACACACCCCCCACCCACCCACACACACACTCAGGCACCCATACAGATACTCAGACAACAAATCAATAACCCATATAGACACTCATGTAGCTACTCACCAACCCATGCAGCAGCGTACACACCAACTGAGAGACTAATACAGACTTTCACAGTTTATTCACTAACCCATGCATTCAGTAAAACATGTTCAATTACTCACTTATACAGTCAGTCACGAACCTACTAAATAATTCATTCAGGCACTTGTAAATCCACTCATTCTTCAATATACCTTGGCATAGATATATATGAAAAATATTTAAACTTTACAGAAATTCACATTCACTGGATGATGTCATCAGTAATGTCATCAGTGATGTCATTTGAGATTTCATCAGTAATTTCACTGACCATGTCATGAGTGATGTAATATGTGACGTCATCGGCAGTGCATTGTGGGCGAGCAAGTTATAGTTAGCTCAACTAAGTATAACAGGCGAATTTCTCTGGTTTTATATGAGTCAAATGTCCAACTATCTATAACATCCCTGAAACCTATGGTTTTGAATATAAATATACATATACATACAAATATACATTTACAAGCTTTTTACTTACCTGCAATATTCTTACATTTTTCGTTGTAATAAGCTTCCATTGTAAAGGCATATTAGTTGTAAACAATTTAGTTGTAAAAACCGTTCTTTGTAAAGGCATTTTCATTAAAAAGCCTTCGTTGTAAAGACCTCTAGTTGTTTAGCCTTCGTGAAAAATACTGTTTCCCGTGTGGCAGCAATGTCACTACAGGTCATAAGATTTATCATTTTCTGGTGTCATGAGAGGTAAGTAAATGTACCCATAGGTTGGGCTTACACAAGTTCAAGCAACTAACAATATATCTCTTCGTTGTGATAAATTAGACCAATTCTTAAAGGAAATACACAAGTGGAGGCTTCAGGTTTTTTTTTAGTGCAGCTGCCGATATAACTTGACAAAGGTTCTTGCTGCTTGACATTCCTAAGCTTAGCTTCTGATGAAGCTGTACCCTACAGCATGTGTGTCTCTGCTACGGGGGAATGCGATGGATGTTGGGATTTTCTAAACATTCAGGGCTGACATTTTGTAAGCATAATATTCTTCAAAATTAAGGGCCTTATTTATGAAGGCCTTGCGCCGCCGGTGCGTCACTTTTTCCCATTTTAAAAGTGGCGCATCGGCGGCGCAAGGCCTTCATAAATAAGGCCCTAAGTTTCTGGTGCTGTAGCATTTTTTTATTTTGATGATATGAAAGCAATTGTACTAGATTCATGCCTACTGCTCCTTTCCGCATAAAGCTCTAGCCACCTGCTAGGATAATTAGTTATGTAATGCATTTTGAATAGCATTCGGATGGATATTTCATACAAATTCATGTTTATACATCCATATTTATTGTCCATATTAAAATTAATAGTCCATACTATAAATCTGCCAAATCGTGACAGTGCACAGTCAAATGATACGTTTTATCCATTCTCGAATACCAAGGAAAAGATCTTCACAGCCCCCACATATTTCACAGTTTTAAAAGGGCTGTAAAAAAGATTGTCAAATTTAATTTGGAATACATGTTCATACTTAATTGTTTAACCTTCATGTAGTAGAAGAAGCACTCCAGCATAAGAATCCCAGTCATGATTACTGCAACAAACCCTCCTAGGATCAATGAGTATCGTTGAAAAGATGGTGCTGAAAGATGAGATATTTGCCATAACTATTTGAAAATCGAAATTCCATGCTCAGTACACCACTTTGGTAATAGCACCGGAAAGAATGCCTATTGCAGAAAGCAAAATGTGGCAGACGCTTTGATTTTTGGGGAGTACTGCATGAAATAACTGCCGGATGACTGTGGAATCTAGGGTTTTCATTTGCTGAACCATTTAACTGTTTTTTCAGGGAACATATTTTACGCCTCTGTCATTTTTCAACTTGGTGTGGAGAGCACCAATTAATCCTATGCTTGAATATTTTGGGTCTGATTCACAAAGGTAAATTTACACTTTTCCTTTGTTTACAATTTTTGGCTATTGACAAAAAAATATTTAATAGTAGGTTTACGACTGAGAATACTATGCTGTCAGGGCTGAGAACTTAAAAAGATCAGACAGGCCGATCTCTGAAGTTTACGTATGTATCGGGCCGTTGCTGCTATATAAATGCACATATATATGTTGCCAGGGACAGCTGTCCAGAACCTTCTCTGGCCCTCATTTGCCAGCACTTTGCTAGGGTGAGTAATGGCAAAACAGCTAACTGGGTGCCTCATTTATGAGGTTTTGACATAGGGCAGTGCCGCAAGAAATCTTGCTGCTCTGCCCTATGTCAAAACAAAACAGCAGTAATGTGCCATATCTATGAGATACAGTGTATCCCTGTCCTTTTCCCCAGCGCTGGCGCACAATGGGTTGCCATGCAAGGATGCCTGCGTCATGGGGATGATTGTTTTACTGCAGGAAGGGAAACCTTCCTACTCAAAATCAGTAAATTTAGTCAATTTCTATGTGTGCTGCAGAAATGAAACTTTTCTCCTCGTTGCACCTCCCTAATGCCACCCCTGTGGTGGCGTTAGATTCTGATGCATTTCCAGGTTTACGATATCTGTAATATCTGGGAATGCTTCAGATTCCAAGGGTGTTGTGTGGAAACACCCACCGCAACATCCATGGAACACCCCTTTCACACAGTCTTCTGCATGAAAGGGGCACTTATTTACACGGCCATGGCTTTACGTGGCTTTGTAAATATGTCAGGCACATTGTTTCACCAGAACGTCAAAAAAGTGACGTTCCGGTGGCACAAAATTGCTCATAAATTATGTCCTGGGTATCATTATCACCATGTTTACGATCTTGAGCAATGCATAGAATGTGAGTTATTGGAGTTATTGTTATGCCAGACATTATACTTGGTAATCATTTGCACTTTCTTTTTGTTTTAGATCAAAACAATGACTCCTCTTTATAGACAAACTTCGAACATTTCTTTTAATAACAATCATACTAAATGTTATGTTTTCATATAAATAAATATAACTACTTAAGTGACAAAACTGTATGTCGGAGGTGCATATTTTGTGTGCATGTGTGTTTAGTAAGCATTCACCTGGCTTGTCTGTTTGAGTTAATTCGTTGACTAGAGTAAGTGACAGCTCTGTTTCCAGATCAGTACTTACTGTGAAACTGAACGCAAGCAGAAGACAAGCTTGTTTTAGCCACTTCGGCAAAATGCTACACAACTGCATCCTGGTCCATTTCACTTGTAGCAAATGGCATACAGTGAAGGGCAGCTACAATGAAACAGAGAACCTTCACTGGCCTCAGGGCAGGCAGCTGCAGTGTTTGCCTGTCACATTTCTGACCACACTGAATATGATCAATAATTGAAACCCATTTCTTTGGAAAGTCAGTCATTTCGTTTGATTGTTCTGCAATTCATTTTTGTCCCCGCTGCATCCATCTGCCATCCCAATCAAATGTGCTGCTAGTGGGCGATTCTGAGCCAGCGTGCACCTTTCCGTTATTGGCAAACCTGACAGATCCAATTGTGTTTTATTTCATAAAAACCTGCTGCAGCAGCATTACATGAATAATGCTTGGAACGATTGCTCACCCTTTGCAAATCTTGTTTTTTTCAACCAGGAGCTTGGTTCAGACAATCAAATATTCCCTTTCTCTTCGGAGAAGACCGTCTGGCTTAACATCTGCCCAGACTGTGAGAGGGTAATAAAACCCTCAGATCAAGTTCTCTTACAGATTGCAAGTTTTGCGTTTCTCTGCACATCAAATATTAATGTGAAACTTTTTATGCAAATTGAATGTATTTGTTAGTGAAAGTTCTGGACATTTCAAGTTACTGTTTTATGCATCTTCGAATCGAACTTTGATGATTGTTTATTTAATATATAATTTTGAAAGAAGTTGGAAGAAAGGGGAGCGTACAATTGAATACCATCAAAAGCAAAGGGCCAGATTTGTTAAGGGATTTTGTTGTGCTTGACTCATGCAGGGTGACACAAGGACAACGCAATCCTTAAGTCAGATTTACCAAGCAATGCAAGGCCACCTTTCTTGTCCATGCGTTGCTCGGCAAATCAGGAGTAACGCAAGGCAGCGCAAGTCGCTACCTTGAATTGCTCTGCCTTCAGAAGGTGTTCCATGGTTAAAGCATGGGTGTTTCTACGTGTTGACTCATGCATTTTGACGCATTCCCAGATTTGCCAACACATATCTTAATTTCTCCTTGTTGTTTCCTCTTTCTAAGTGTGCTGCACTTGTTGCCCATGAATGTTGAGTAACCTGGTGACCGTGTATGCCAGAGGGGGCTGCAATGAAGTTAGCCATGGCAGGTGCTTGTATGCGGCTGAAGAGTTGGTGACACTGTATTCCAGACAGGGCCACCATAAAGATGAACTTGCTGCTGTGTCGATAGGGAAATCGCTTGAGTAAGGAGTAGGAATGGTGACCATGTATGACAGAGGGGGCCAGAGGAAAGGACAAGCATTTTATCCTAATTTATGCCTATGTTAAGAGGAGAAACTGCTGTGGTCACCCATGCTGGCCTAAGCCCTTACTCACGACTGGAAACCAGTAGCCATTAAATCCCTCCCACCAGTGGGAAGTATCAAAGGGAACTTACAGTGGCACCAGAGGTGGGCTGAAGACACCTAGCTCTTGTCCCTACAGAGCCGTGGGTGTTACTCATTAAAGGCAGTTGCTCCAGCCTCAACACCTGCAAGTGAAATGCTCCTGGTGGCTCAGTCATGCAGTTCCTGCTAGAGCGGGTAAGACTGATCCAAGGGTTGGAAGGCCCCGGGGAATCCTGTCTGCCAGATAGCACTTCGGCACTGGAACAGTTTTGACTTTTCTAAAAGAGTCAGATTGGAACTCCATCAACTCGGACTGCCAGTGGGGCCTAACTTGAATGTCATCTATTAGACACTAGAACTCTGTCAGGAGGGGGCTGTGTGCATATGCTTATTTCATTTTGTGTTCATATAAAAATACTACTTTTATGTTAAAAGACAGTATTTGACTGGGAAATGATTTATTGTTGCTATTGAATGCACCTTGAATTATGCACCTGTCTTCAACCCCTCTATCTACCCTCCACATCCGAGAGTCCCTGGACTGCTAAACCCGCACTGCCACTGAGAGTCAAGTGCTGATGGGGTACTTGGTCCAGTTGCTCAGGATCTATAGATGGTCTATGGTAGGTCAGGACCCAGGACAACAGGAGCAAAAGCCCTCAACCCCCATGGTTGTGCCTTCTTGCCCTCTGAATGGGGTTCTGACACAGATTGATACCGAAGTAGCAAGGATCTTTAGTTAAAGGCCAGACCAAAGCCCAGAGCCTGTGTCCACTCAGTACTGTGCATAGCCCAAGGCTTAAGTCCAGCATCTGAAACAAATGACAGGCTGTAGACTTAGAAGACAAAATAAGCTCGCACATATGCATAACATTCCTCTTCGGGACAGTGCCTAAAAGGTTTCAACCTAACTGTCCCAGCCCTTAACACCCCTGTTCTCTCACTCACAATCTAAAGTGGTGAAGGGATGATGTCAATCAGATGTCAATGCCGTGTGTTAGGTCAAGAGCAGTGCATGGTGCAGCTAGAAGTAAGAGTTGTGAAACAGGCATAGACACACAAGAACTGGTTAAAATCTAAGTATAACAGAATTGTGACTGATCCTTAATTAACAATGTAATTTAATCAAAATGTTGCTAAATGATATGGCTTATCAGAATGAGGTCCGATCCCACTGTGGAACTCTTTCAGCTAATGCAGCCATGCAAAATGAGCTTTGGTTGGAGGGTGTGGCATTGGTAATACATTAGTGATGTAATAACAGCAGATTAGAGCCTAGTGTGGGTCCAGTCACAGCATCCAGTTGCTCTACCCCACAGTACTGCCTTCTACCAAAGCATTTGGCTAAGCACAGTGAGTATTTAAACACAAGGTGTGGACTTTGGCCACATCCTGCATCATGTTCCCTGCCTACAGAATAGAAACTGTTAGGTATTTGGACATGAGAAGCAGCCACAGGTCAAGGAAACCAGTGGAGCACATGCAGATTTACATCAGGTGCTGCAGTTCCTAGGAAAAGGTTTTGCCCTTTGGGAATGCATTTTCCCAAGTCCATTTGGCAAAAGAAGATGCCTAAGTTAAAGTCTAGCTGTCTCGATGGACAGGGGGCACAGGCCCCAGCACATGATTTTTAGCTGCTCCCTTCATTCAGTCGCACACAATGGATAGACAGATTTTTATCACCTTTAGCCATCATTCACTAAGCAGAGGGCTGATACGTCATTGAATTTCATGTCCTGTAATGTTATGTCATGTCATGTCGTGCTATGTTACGTTATGTTAAGTAATGTTAGATCATGTTCTGTTATTTTATTAAGACAATTTTTTAGCACCTGTTCTGCTGGTAAAACATCTTTACAATGCAATTTTCATTCCGTATACCTTCACTCCGCAAAATATATATATATGCCTTCACCATTAGTGTAACGCACCCTACCTCCTGGACTTTAAGAGGCCCACCATAGAGATGACTTACATATATCAAGGCAGTGAGGGAACTCTGTTACACATGGTGTGTCCAAAGTTGAACTTGAGCAGGGAAATTACTGAGCCAGGCTGTGTTAGCAGCCCTGCAGACTTTACTTCTACTCAGGTCACTCAGGGTGGTACAAATAGTGCTGCAGCCCTGGTGACCACTTTAACACCATTGCCCTGTGTACCACTGGTACCATTTATTTGGAACTAGTAAGGGGGGGAGTTAAAGCATCTTGCCAATTGGTTGCTCCAATTACCGTTATCTTTTGAGGGAAAGAGCACTGGCATTGGAGTTTGGTTAGCAGGTCCCAGTGCATTTCCAGTTTTAAAACCACAGCATCCAGAGCAAATATTGGGGGTAGGGGTGATCATCCAAAAAGGGCACTTTGCATCAGAAGGGCAAGTGAACTTGCAACTTTTACATATAAAGAGGGTGTAGCCTCTGTTATATTCATCACTTAGAGAACTGACAAGCGATTGAGACGGGCAAGAGAGGCAGATCTCCATTATATGTATACTACTTGCTGCTTCATTTCTTCCATGTATGTGCCGTGTACTCCTTTCACACCTATCTAAAGTGCAGGATCGCTCTTAACTTGTGCATTAAAACCTCTCTCCTGTGCATAGAGACCTCACTCCTGTACACAAACATGACTCTGCTAAGATCCCACTTCTGAGTGCCAATCTAACAGTTTTTCTATTTCTATTTACATTAGGGTAATTGCTCTACACTCTTTATGTTCTGTCCTCAAGTTATCTTAAAGAGAGACCATCTTGCATTTACCAACACTCATGCCACCATTGTGAAGGCACAGAACACTTACTTTACTCCCCTGTGTGTGTTTGGGAGGGGTCTGTCTAAAGATGGGCAGCACACTCTTGAAATGTGTAAACAAATAGATTTTTTCATGATGTTCCATACACCTCAACCTCTTTCTTCAGCCTATGCTTCACATTCAAATGATAACATTCTACACAAGGAACACATAAGCTAGATTCTAATAAATGTATAGCTCCCTAACCCAAGGAGAGAGCACTGAAGGAAGGGAAGGATACCACACTACTTCCTCTCCATAATAATACACAACAATAAAAGTAAAAGTTACCAATATATACACAGCATACACAAATCTAACACATAATGATACAACCAATGAGATTACTAAGCTAGAATATTAAATGGATTGCTAAATATATTATAAGATTCAAAACAAGTGCATAAACCTTACAGTAGGAACTAAACCTATTATACATAATCAGAAAATACTTTGGTTTGATGTGGCGTCGAGCACTTCTTCTCCTACTCTCATTTTTCACCTTCTCTACTCTCATTGTTGTGATTACAATCTCTATTGAATTTGAATTTAAATTTATAATGCCCAATAGCTACCCAAAAAGGGTTTCCCGGCGCAGAAGCAGACCAGAGGACGTAGATGAAAATATATCGGCAAATTAGTTGTCAAAAAGCCACGTCTTCAAAGATTTGTGGAATTGAAGATAGTTTCATTTCATTGCGCAATGCTGTAGGCAGAGTGTTCCACAATGAGGAACCCAGAAAAGAAAACAACCTACCACCCGTCCGAGAGAGTTTGATTTTGGGGATGACAAATTTTCCTTGCGTAGAAGAGCAGAGGTTACGAGAGGGGACATAGGGAAAAGCCAAGGATTAAAGGTATTCCGGGGCATTACCTGTTTTAATTTTATCCACGAAGCTCAGGGCTTTGAACTTGACCTGGTTCTCCACCCTGCCAGTGCAAATTCCGTAAATGAGCCGAAATGGACATAGCTCTCGGGACACCGCAGAAGAGCCTGCCTGCAGAATTTTGAACAATCTGCAGCCTGCGGGTTACAGCTTTGTTTATGCCCAGGTAAAGAACATTACCATAATCCAGTCTTGACGTGATCAAGGCATTGAACACGGTAATCTGAGTGGATTATGGATGCATCCTACAGATTTTTTTTTAACTATTTAAGAATGGCAAAATACGTGGTCATCGCTTCCTGAGAGTGCATGTTCAGCGAATCATCAATAATGATCCCCAGGTTTCGTGCTTGAGGGGAGGGTGTGAGTAGAGTGCCCATTTCACATGGCCAATGTTGGGGACCCCAGAGATCCTTGTTTTTGCCAAAAACAAGGACCTCAGTTTCCTCTCCATTTAATTTAAAAAACATTTGTTGCATCCATGATGCTATTTTGCTTTAGACCTAATTGTAAAGGGGAAGAATCATTTGTATTTGTTAGGGAGAGAGGAAAAATTATTTGGGAATCGTCTGCATATAAAAAGAGGGATAGCCCTGATTTCTCTGCCACCTCAGCTAAAGGTCTTATATATCAATTAAAAAGAAGGGGGCTGAGGATGGAGTCTTGTGGTACCCCAATGGGAAAAGAATGAGTTTCTGAGCAGGCTGTATTTGAGAAAACCTGAAAGGTGCGGTTAGTGAGGAATGAGGTGAACCAGTTAAGAGCAGAGTCACCGATGCCTAAAGCATTGAGGGGCATATTAGCAAGAACCTCGTTATAATTATCGCCGTTTTAGCCCCGCGAAACTGCCGCTAATCCGGTGAAAATGGGCTTGCTAATATGCGTTATAGAATTCCAATAGAAGCCCAAGTTAGATGTCCTGCACATCTAACCTGGACTTCTATTAGAATTCTATAACGCATATTAGCAAGCCCATCATCGTTGTTTTAACTGCAGTTTCCAGCCGCTAGAACAGCGATAATTATAAGAAGGTTCTTGCTAATATGCCCCTGAGAGTTTTGATTAACACAGTATGAGACACCGTGTCAAATTCAGCACTTAGATCCAATAAGATAAGAACCATGGTGCCTCCAGTATCTAAATGGTGGCGTATGTTTTCAGTGGCCCCTAACAGAGTGGTTTTGGTGGAAAAACCTGCTCTGAAACCTGACTGGGAGGGGTGCAGGAGTCTCTGGGCTGTCACAAATTGAGATAGATGGTAGTGAATATGCTTCTCTAGAATTTTAGAGAAGACGGGCAGTAGAGAATTAGGTCAATAATTGAACAGTTGGTCAGGGTCCGCGTTTACCTTTTTCAGGAGAGGGTGTATCATAGCGTGTTTCCAGTCAGGTGGAACCTTGGCTTCCTTTAAGGATGCCTTTGAAAGGTCTGCGATCACAAGTAACAACGAAGGATCTAATTGCTTGAGTATGGAAACGGGAAGGGGGTGTTTGGGGGATCCTAATCTGATATTGTTAAGAAGTTTTGCTAGAGTGTCCGTATTTAGTAGGGGCCAGGCGTCTAAAAGACATTCGGGAGTAGCAGATAACTCCACTTGGTTACATTGTATGTTGTCTCTGGAGAACGTAGTAGATAGTTCAGAATGGGGAGTGAGATTCTTATCTTGTGCAAGCACAATTTCTTGGTACATTTGTTCCACTTTATGGACAAAAAAGGAGGCCAATGCCTCACATTTCTGTTTCTTTAAAGCAGGGGGGTGTGGCTTGAGTTTTGGAGCCGGCGAGCTCCTTGACCATATTAAAAAATCTCTTGGAGCAATTTAGTGCATCTGCGATGGTAGTGGAAACGTAAGTTGCTCGTGCAACTTTGCAAAAGTTATGGTATTTTTTAACGTGGTTTTATTGCTAATTTTAGATTCAGGTGAATAGCTCTTTCTCCATTGCATTGGCGTTCCATAACTTTACAGTTATTTTTTTCTAATTTCAGGACTTCTGTAAACCAAGGAGATGGAGGCTGGTGCTGACTTAATTTTTTTTTTAGGGTGGTAAACAAGAGTCTAATGCGTAAGAAGCCATTTTTGCACTGAGGTAGACAGTTAGTTGACTAATTCTTTGGAGCAAGGTAGGTGGGAATTTAAATGTGTGCATAGGGCAGTAATGTCAAGTTTTTTCCAGTTCCTGACTTGTGCTTCTGGAATGGAGGAGATTGAAGCACAGTGTGCAGGGAGTGTAAGATTGAACCTAATTAGGTAGTGGTCATACCAGCATACTGGAAGGACCGGGGAGCAAGTTATCTCAGTGAGTTTGGAAAAGATAGACTCTAGTAAATGACCTGCCTCATGAGTGGGCCCAGAGTTAAGTAACTTGATGCTTATGAAGGCCAAGTCAGCAATAAAGTTAGTACTGGTTTTTCAAGCAGGGTTTTCTAAGCGAAGATTGAGGTCCCCTAGAAGGGAAAAATTTGCTGTTTTCATAACTAAAGGAGTTATAAGTTCAGGAAGAACAGAAGCCCAAGAAGAAGCCGGTGCAGGCGGTCAATAGATGAGTAAACCAGAAGAGGTGAATTTAGGACTAAGAAACAACTTGAATAGGGCTGCTTCGCAATTGAGAAAAGGTAGTGATTCAAACTCACATTGATAATCTTTTTTAAAACAATGGCATTGCCTCCACCTATTTTGGTGTTACGACCTTTCCTGGCAACAGCATAGTTGGTGGGTAAGGCGGCAGCAATATTGGGACCTGAACTCTATTGGAGCCAGATTTCTATGGGAAATATTGCGTCGCGTTTGTCGCTGATTAGTAGGTCAAACAAGTCAAGTTTATGTTTTGGGAGAGATCGGCAGTTAATGCTAATGAAGGAAAAGTGTTTGTTAAAAAGGGTTTGTTGTTTAGTGCTAATACTTTTTTTATCCTTGTTGGTTAGAAAGTTTAGTTTAGGTAAAAAAAACACACTTTAAACATATATATATATATATTATCATCAGCATGAAATTTTGAGCAATCTGGGGTAGCGGGGACATTTAAGACCATTAATTGCTCAGAAGTGTATGTGAGCCTCAAACCTTTCAGCGGGCTCAGTAAAAGGCGTGTATGGTCCTGACTTATAGGTACCTTCCTGGTGTTTAAAATGGATAAAGAACCAAAATTCCTGGCCCTCGGCCAGTGCCAGGCGCGGACGGGCGCAGATGGGCTTGCCTTTGCCGCGTCCGCTGCACGAGTCCGCTGCACGCGTCCTTGCCATTTGTCACTAATAAGGTTCCCTCCTGACATGAGAGGTGTCGGGGGCGTGTCACGCTCTGCCGGTTTGCCCTCCACTCAATCAGCTAACAGCTGTGGTGGACCGGGGTCGGAGTGAGCAGCAAGCGGAGCAGGTAATGATTAAAACTAAAGCGGAAGGCTTGATTTCCCACAACAAATGTTTAACATAGTTAAAAATTGGTTAAAAAACAAAGCACCTCATAATAAGTACGGCCAGCAGCTTTTCTAAACGCGACTTACTCACGGAACTGGTGCGCGTCCCAGCCTCGGCCTATTATGAGGTTCCCTCCTAACGTGAGACGTGTCGTGGGGCGTGTCACGCTCTGCCGGTCCGCCCTCCACTCAATCAGCTAACAGCTGTGGTGGATCAGGGTCGAAGCGAGCAGCAAGCGGAACAGGTAATGATTAAAACAAAAGCGGAAGGCTTAATTTCCCAAACAAATGTTTAACACACAGTTAAAAATTGCTTGGTTAAAAAGCAGGGCACCTCAAAATAAGTATGGCCAGCAGCTTTTCTAAACGTGACTTACACACAGAGCTACTGGGCGTCCCAGCCTCGGCCCCTTATGAGGTTCCCTCCTGACTTGAGACGTGTCGGGGGCGTGTCACGCTCTGCCGGTCCACCCTCCACTCAATCAGCTAACAGCTGTGGTGGACCGGGGTCGGAGTGAGCAGCAAGCGAACAATTAACCTCACCATCAACATCCTCCCTCACCACACATTAGTTTTGCAACCCTTTTGGGATGCCGCAACATATAATCTTCTGGCCTAATAGCATTTTTAAAGACTTTGATAACTTTCATTATTTGAGGAGCACAAGTTATGTGTCAGGAATGTTCTGGAAAGATTGAAAAAGAATGAGCTCATGCTTAAAGCAAAAAAAAAAATAAATTTTATGTCACTGATATTGAATTCTTGGGCCATAGAATGACAACATCAGGAATTGAGCCTACAAAAGAGATGATGGATACCATAAATAGAATGACCACACCTGAGAACAAGAAAAAAGTAGTTACATTTTTGGATGCGTCAGAATATTACAGCAAATTTTTTCTCAAAGTCGCAGAGGCCACGTAATATGAGAATGCTATTATAAAAAAGGTGTAGGTTTTTCAGTGTGAAAAAGAATTTGTTGTACGTTTCAGATTCAAACAGACTTTAAGCACCATAAGGACATTTTTGTAAGAAAGAGTTTTGACAATGTATGGATTGTTCTCTGACAATAGCAGGCCATTGTTGTGGTACATCCTGCAGTGGCTGGACACTATGGAGAGCCGGCTCAGCGTGATTGAGCAGAGACTGGACAAGCTCTGGTACCCAAATACAGAATGCCCTCTTTAAGTTCCTTTTTAAATTTTTTGTTTTGGTCGGAGGGACTTGTTGGTAGAGAAGGTGAAAAGAGAGATGGGACTAGGTTTTTTATTCATTGGACATTTCAGATTTTTGGACATTGGTTGTTAGGAACATTTGTTTGGGGAGAAGGTGGGCCTGTTGTGGGTTGAGAGGGTGGGGCTGTCAATAAAAAAATAAAGGACAAACTTATTGTATTTTATCAAAATGTATGGCTAAAGTAGTTTGTTTTACTTTGACTTTGCACTGCTGCCTTTCATTTTTATAGAGCCTGTTTATGTGGTTGTAGGAGTGTACTACTTAATTATAGGGTTAAACTTCTCTAACTATCTTGACCCCAAGGGGGATGCTGCCATGACCTATATTGGCTACAACAATCTAGATAAATGATTACTTGCAATAGCTGTTAGATTTGATTGATTTTGATTATTGGATTTATAGAGCACGCGAATGCCAGGGGCGTCTTGGCGTTAGTTACTTACTTACTAACTTAAAAGTTCAGTTTGCTTCATAGTCGTCTTGCATGAATATAGATGAAGCAATAACAGGGAAGGCATCACAACTTTACAAGCGAGGTCCTACTTCCACTCGGGTGAGCTCTCAATATAGGATTAATCAGAAGGATTATCCATCATAGGCAAATAAATTAAAATTAAAACACTGAGTTAGTGGATTGTATCATATCAAAGCTAAAAAGAATTGAGACCAAACTACTACATGATGACACAACAATAATTTCTGATAGTGATCAAATAACAAAAAATAGCAATAGTAGTAACTTGAGCAATGGGGAGCTACTAGTAACTTACAAAATCCTTGAGTCATAAAAAATGGACTCAAAGTCTGAAGTGGACAAGATTAGTTTAGGCCTTTATGGTTACACAACACAAGGCCTGATTGATGATGCTGATGACTAATTTTCTTTGTTCTATATCTAGAATATGGATCACTTTTATGCGCAGGTAGGTAAATGGGGTCAGTGTGGGCTATTGCTTAGAAGATCCTGCAGTAAGTTGGTACTGCTTTCACCACTTATGCACCACCAAGTGTATGATACATTGATGGTGTAAATTAAGCCACACCTCAATAAATCACACAGCCCGGTTTGAAAGAGGGTTAGAGGTTTGATAAATGAATGGGAAAGGTGATTTGGGGATATTTTTGACAAAGACAAACACTACACAAGGACAACATTCACATAAGCAATGAGCAGCATACCTTTCATCTTCAAACTGCTGTGGGAGGAAACGGAGGAATGAGTATGACACAGTACAGTTAAATGCATTACAAACAGTCCTTCTGCCCCGAGACCCAAGTTATCACATATCTTAATGTTCTGTCTTCCAGGTTTGGGAGTCGACCCACCAACCAAGTTCTCTGAATATGATTGCTAAAAAAACAATTATACGGCATTGCAAAATCAGGTGGTAAATCTGCATTTCCTTTTGGAATGTCCATCAGTTTTTGGTGCCTGTCTGGACTGGTCTAGTAGGTAAGGAGTGTTGAGCTCAGTTTTTGCCTTACGTTCATGCAGGAGACCAAAATGCCTACGTATTGTAAAACAGAAACTGCATTTTGCAGCACTGGAGAAGGGCAGAAGGAAGGTAAGCTTCATGAGGAGTACATCAAGAAGACTCAGAGGCAGAGAAAAAAAACAAGAGGGAGACTCAGAGATTCATGTTTACCACGAGTGCAATACAAACACACACAGCATTTCACACATCAATGCACCTCTCTCCACTCAACATAGCTGAGTACAGACCTCAGACTCACCTTCGAAGTCATTAACTTCTTGCTTCTACCTATTTATGAAGTAATCCTGCAGCTCCCACCCAGAGTTCTTCCATCTTCCTCCTGACTCTGATTAACTAAGTCCCAGACCATTCCTAACCTGAGCAAGATGGACGTGTTGTGCACTGCTGTTGAAGAACAAGTAGAGAAACAAAATTGCAGTATTTGCTTAGGTTTTTGTTTGTTAACTAAAGTGACTCTTCTGGTCTCTGAAAACCCCCAAAAAAGGAGAGAACCCTCCAAGGTAATGTGGCTAAGTGTGAAAGGTCCAATCACCTCCAGTGAAAAAATTATCACCCATCATTCAGGCCCCAAACGTTTCAAATCATCTCAAGTTCCTGCATTACAGTTCAACATACCCTCCCTCACTGTCTGCCACCACATGAAACACATTCATCCCTCAAGTGACTCAATAATCAGATCACTCATTGGTGCAATTGTTACCTGTTCAAATCCAGGCACAAAGGTAGGTACACTATCTCCCCTTTGATGCAAGCAACAGATTGGAAAGTGGCAATCTTGTAAATCAAATGATCTCATGGGACAGCCCTCCTAGGTGATGCAAATAAAGAACAATCATAGTATTGGACCTTACAGGTTAATTTTATTTTTCCTAAGGAAGTCTGTAAAGGCCAATCACCTCCAGGGAAAACATGATTGCCCATCAGGCAGGCCACAAACATTGCATATTATCTCAAGCAAGTTCACAAATCAGAGTTCAACACCTTCCTGTCTACCACCAAATGCTTCAGCAATCATCACTCACACAATCACTCACTCACCATTGCAATAGTTGTAGTTACCTCTTCCAATCTAAGCAGGGTAGGTTAGGTAGTAGATATTCATCTTTGACACAGGCAACACATTTGAAATTTGGTATTGGCATTGTTGTAAATCAGCAATCAGCCTTGCTAGTGTTAAGTGATGCAAAAAAAGGATAGGCATGCGAGCAGGGCAGACATTGTCTCCAATGTCATGAAGGATTTGTTGAGGCTTCTTCAATTCACACTAGTCCAACTGCAATTCGGCAATATATGTGACTACAAAATGGAGGGGCAGCATAAATCTAGCACAAACATAATAATGTTTCACTAAATATGTGTATTTTTTGTTGCAAAGATAGAAGTTCAATGAGAAATAAATAAACATTTCTTTGGGTGCACTAGCATAATCAGTCTGGAAAGTCCTCAAACTCAGAAGTTGGTCAACTAACACACTTGGTTCTGATCAATCACTCTCTTCCTTATCCTGTACTGTTTCAGGAGCAGTGTAATTGCATGGTAAGAAATGTTGGCTCATTTTGATCAAAGTCAATCTCTCCATATTTTGAGGTGAGAGAAGGGTCCTTCACAGTGTAAAAAAAACATACCAGCTGTACTGAAAACATGCTCACTAGACATATTGGCTACAGGACAAGACAGATACTTTAGTGCCTGCCTGTTGAGCTCTGGCATTTGACACATCTTCACATTCCTATATATCAATTCGTTTTGATCCACATAGACCTCTGTTGGATCATCCAGATACTCCTGGAACATACTTTAGATGCTCATTTGTGCTGCCACCTGCTAAACCTCTCTTGTAATCACGTCTGCACTGGACTTAAGCCCTGCCGATTGAAACCAATGTGATGCAGAGGTTGGGTCTGACCCTTCTGCTGCTGTTGTTGCCTGTGTCTGGTTGATGGTATTGTTGGCTGCTGTGAGACAAGACTGCCCAATTTGGAGGTTGAATGCTGCACCCAAGAATTGTGGGGTAGGAGTCTAACCTACAGACATTCTTCTTCTAGGTCTTCTGCTTGCTCAACAATCCAACTCTTGTATTTTGAAACATCCTCTTCAGAAAAAGGAATGAACATGGGCAGATTTTTTTGCACTGTGGATCAAGTAGTGTGGCATAGATGTCCTGTTTGGATCAGATGATGTCCTGTTGCTGCCTTGTATTACAAGCCAAGCAAATAATTAAGCTCTTAAGCAAGGCATGCACTTCTGTGTATTCATTCACACCTACGGGGTCAAAACTTTCAGCCTCATGGTTTACCTGGTCCTTCACCAGATGCAACAACGGGATAGCTTGGCCCATGGGACTGTATGCCTTCCTAACGTCCTGTGTGAAAACCTCAAAACTAGTAGCATCTGCACCTGTGTCAGGCATTTGAATAGGCCCCATTTGTCCAGAAGAACATTCATAGCTCACCCAACTGTACCCCCTCCTCTTTGAATGACATAGTCATTGATCTGTTTGTACTGCTCAAACAGACATTGCAACATGTAATAGGGCGAGTTACCAATGATTGACACCTCCTGTATCAGGGTTTTGACTGGTAATTTATTATGAGGCTGAATAATCCACAGCTGCTTCCAGACTTTAAAAGAATGGCTGAAATGACTGAAGATTCTTCTGCAGTTGGCCAATATGTTGCTGATTATGTCTTCAGTTTTGAGAAAGTCTTGCACCACCAGGTTGATGTAATGTATCAAACACATGTCCCTGAAACAGCCACTGTCTGACATGGCCTTGACTATGTTACTGCCATTGTCCATGGCAACCAATCCAATTCTGGAGCATCTGTGTTACAGCCTGTCATGCACCTTGCTGCTAAATTCGTCCAAGAATGTTACAGCTGTATGTGATTTTTCCATTGCGAACATGACCGCTGTTGCATGCCTCCAAACCCTCTTAAAACTTTCTTTAGGGCCAAGACTTTTAGATAACTTTTGCTTTACCCCTGCAAAAGAGATTCAATGCACAGTGATGCAAATGTAATTAGTTGCCTGACAACATGTCCACTTGTATGTCATCAGGTGGATAGTGTGGCCAACACTTTGCTGACAAAGCTTGTCTAACCAACTGCAGCACATCGTGATGCAGCACTGTAACAGCACCTTGGCAAAATAGGTCCACCTTGGAACCTTCCATTTTGTGCAGATAGCTGCCACAAATTCTAAGAATTCCACTCCTTCCACAATGAAACTGGAAGGAGGTCTAGCACTAACATTTTTGTCAGCTTCCCATTGTACAAACATGTGGTTTAGTTGTTGCACTCGTAGGACCCCTCCTGCTTAAACATGCTGATAACAGTAGCCTTGATTTTCTTCTTTTCTGGATTCAATGACACAGGCACTGTTCGTAGTAGGTGGTGGTAGACTCAATGTGCGTCATGATGGTGCAGTCACTGTATGCTGTGGTGTCTCCATCTCACTTCGAATCTGCAGGTGTACTGCTGGGGACAGGGCTGCTTTGCATGAAGATTTCACGCTCTTCTTTCTTATTATAACTTCTCACTGTGATTGGACTTGTAGTTGATGTTCCCTGGCTCTCCTCACAATCACGACTACGTTCAGCAATTTTTTAAGGTGCCCCTCCCTCTTGAATGTATTGTGGTTTTTCAAATGGGTCATTTGGCCTCCAGTACCATTATTTGTACCAGGTTTAACTGGAGAAACATTTGCGTGCCAATTGCTGCATACAGCAATATGCTCCCCCTCTTTTCTAACCATAAAAAAGTACCAAACTGTGGAGAAGTACTTTTTTACTATGCCGCTGCCAATCCCTGAGGTAGGTGGGTGTGTTGTCAAATGCCTCTCTGCTTTTCCTGAGGTAGGGGTTGGTGCAGGTTTCAGCTAGGCCTTTGCAAATATGGGAGCTGGTGGTGCTACCTGTGCCACATCCCTTGGAACAGGTTGAATAGCAATGTCAGAGTCCTCTTTGTCACCTTCTACAATGACTGCCTCGTCGTCTGTCCTGAAGTGAGGCAGTGACAGATTGCCTGAGGTGGACAGGTCTTTGCTGCAAGGCTGGAGAAGGGTCTTGTGGATACGTTGGACGGTAGCCAGGGCAAGTTCGGCGAAGCGGAGATCTCTAGTTGGTGCCTTGAATGTGAAGCAGGTCTCACTTCATGCAATGCTTTGTAGGCATTTGTGTGGTGCTTGAAGGTGGTCCTTTTGTTGACTGGGAGCCAGTGGAGGTCTCTCAGGTGGCTGATGATGTGGCTTCAGCTGGGGATGTAGAGGATGAGTCTGGCAGGCCCTGACCTTGGTTGAAGTGGTGTGGTTGATGCAGGAGAGCTGCTCCCATCTTGCTTTCTGGAGGCCAGTGGATCAGACACACATTGTGAGAAAGTGTTTACACCGACAAGTCACTGTTGGAAAGTAGCTTCTTTTTACTGACTTGTTTCTTGGCTGCAACTTTCTTTGGGGCTGTCTTAAAGCTCTCAGTTGGCAGTGGCATGAAGCTGCATAAGCGGAAAAGATTGGAGGACTGACGGGTGACTGCACAGGCCTTCTGTGTGGCAGTACTGCAGGTGATGTCTCTTCTCTTGTGCACCTAAAATCAAACAAGCAAGAAAAACTTTTAGTGTAAACCCTGGCATTGGTTGTAATATTAATTATTTTAGATAAAAACTATATTAGTGTGGTTGTTTTGTTTACGTAAGTATCAACTTTAAAGTCAAATCACACCACCAAAATTCCCCATCAAAAGAGCACGCAATAAAGAGAAAGATAGAGCTCTTTCCTTTATGTTCATATTTTCTGAAGGAGGCACTTGAGGCACTCAGGGAACTGAATGGGTAAATGGAATAGTAATCTTTTTAAAAATGGAGGTTAGTTTGCACCTGTGGCAGGCAATGTGGTGCAGGGGAGAATTGTATAATAATCATCGTTGCACAAATGAATGATGCTAATATGTCTACTCTAAAGTGCACCACAGCCAGGGTGTCCAGTAGGAAATTAAATTATATACCTAAAAAACTGAATGCTGTTGCACGGCTGTGCGCCTATGGTGGATGGGTGGTTGATGGATCGACAGAGGCAATACAAAAATATTATAATTTAAAATTTACAAATAATGGAGACAAATTTAAATTAAATAAACAACAATCATACATTTTTTATAAAAAGAATTAGAGTTAAAAAAATAATTAAAACATGTCAATCAAAAAAATCAAATTGCGAAAGTAAAAATAAGTGACATTTAAAAGATGTAAATAAAGAATAAAAACAACAATAAAAAAATCACAAAGATAAAATAAAAATTATAATAAAAAAAAAACAATAATTGCCGAATGAGAAGAAAACCTATTGGAGGTACAAAATAAAAAAACATGCATGTAATATATATATAGGCACAGTTCATCAAAATCATATTCTTATATACATAATACAATGATCCTCAAGCATATCATTAAACTGATATCTCATCCATCCATGTATGCCTATGGCAAAGACACACTGGCTGGACACACAAAATGGTTGCCAGACAGTGCCACATGGTCAACACCAACCCTGAGCAAAAAGGCATGGGGAACAAAGGAGACATGCAGGCATATGCAAAAGCACATTTGCTAGCTACAGAAAATGCTGCCAGTCACATGGTGAACAACAACACCAACTAGCAAGGAGGCATGGCCACAACAAAGAACACATACAGGCCTATGGCAAATGCACACGGGCTGGCTTCACAAAATGGCTGCCAGCCACATGATCACAACAACAAGCAGGAGGCATGGAAAACAAAGAAAACATGCATGATTATGGCAAAAAGTACACTGGCTGGCTACACAAAATAGCAGCCAGTCACATGGTCAAGCAGCAAGTCAGAGGCATGGAAAACAAAGAACATGTGCAGCCCTTTAGCAAAAGCACACCGGCTGGCTGCACAAAATGGCTGCCAATCACATGGTTACAGCAACAAGCAGGAGCCAAGGAAAACAAAGAACACATGTAGGCCTATGGCAAAAGCACACTGGCTGGCTACCCAAAATGACCACATAGTCACAACAACAACCAGCAAGGAGACATGAAAAAGAAAGAACACATGCAGGCCTATGGCATGAGCACACTGGCTGCCTACACAAATGGCTACCAGCCACTTAGTCAAACAACAACAAGCAGAAGGAATGCCTATTGACAGACTAGGACACAAAGTGAATTACATGAAAATTGCAAATGTACTAAAAACATGGAGAAATGTACTAAACCAAGCAACATTTTTAATTTACAAAAGAATAAAAAAATGACATGCAAAAAATAACTAGGCTCCTATTGAAGCCATAGGCTATTCACCACAATAAATTAAAACATCGAACACAAGTATAAATAAATCCTGGACCATGCCCCAAATAAAATAAATAACACCCTTATACAACAGTTTTTGAAGTTACTTGTGAAGTCTCAGATACAAAGTTCTTCAATCCAATGGTATACATGCGGTATAAAAGGAGAGTGATTCTTCCAGCTCCATATCCAAATGAAAAGTGACCAGGAGATGGGCAAAGCACTCGGAGGAACCTGCTGGACAGGAAAATGAAGTTGGAATCTCTGGGCAACTTTTTCCTGTTGAAAAAAGTTATTTACGAACATAAAAATCACCTCCAATGCCCCATTGGAGGAGAAAATTCACTCAAAAAGCCTCTAAGATTCTTCTCAAGCACAAAAGCTGCCATAGCAAGGCGTTCATGATAGGCACTACATTAGTGCTGTTGCGGCCGTAAGTCATGCAAGCAAGCACAAAGTATTGCACGAGCTCACTAGCAGCCCGAGTTTATTGTGGCACTCGCTCACGAGCACCAAAACAAATCTCGAGTGCGTGACCTGAAAAGAGAACATCTGCTTCACGCCTTGCTTGGCGGAATTCAGGAAATCAGTGCTCCTCTGCAGAGCTCAGGCTGCCCAAATTCAGCAAACTCCAAGAGCAGAGCAGAGTTTTACACCCAGGCCTAGTATGCAGCCTGACTAGGTAGGTCTGGGGTGATGCGTTGGAAAATTTGCTACACAGGTGCAATGCATGGAAATCCTAACTTGCTGGAGGTCGATGCAGTGACAGCAGACAGGCGCAGCATCGATTTCTTAAACTGCCATCCCAAAATGTGTTGATTCTTTCAACCAAACAGCAAGTCCAGCATTGAAGTCAGTGCAGGGTCTTGGAGACACGGTGCTCTGAACTTGGACTGTGGCGGTGTTTTTGGCAGTGGACATGCACTGCATCAATTTCTTTGGCCATCTGGCTGCAGTGTGTGGAAGTTTCCTCCCCACAGCGGTGCTGCATCTCAAACACAAGTGCTGGAAAGGCAAGGCATTGCCTTTGAAGTCTTTAGCAGCTGGTACCACTTCCAGTGGCCCAGACCTGGAATTGGTACGACTTGGTAGGTCAGACCTCTCAGCAGAGGAGCTCGGGGATATAGAAGTTGAAGTCTTTGATGGCCCTGAGATTTCTCAACAGGAGTCAAGCACACATAAGCCCTTGGAGAAACTTCACAAGCCGGATACATAGCAAAGTTCACTCCTTTTCCTCTCCAAAGCAGAGGCAGCACCTGCAGGCTAACCCAGCAAAGCAACACACCAAAGGGGCAGCACTCCTCCTTTCAGCTCGTTACCTCTTCTCCTTGGCAGAATCTCCTCTTGATCCAGAAATGTTCTAAAGTCTGGTGTTTTAGGTCCAATACTTTGAACCCTTTTGGCTTTTGAAGTAGGCATTCTTCAAAGGATTGTTTTTGTAGTGCACAAGTTTTAGTCCTGTCTGGTCTTGACTCCAAACACACTCCAGGAGGTGGGGACAGCATTGTGAGAGGCCAGGCAGATTCCTATTCAGGTGTATGTGACAACACCTCCCACCACTCTAGCTCAGGAAGGCCCATCAGCCTGGTGTTGGGTCATCAGGATATACAGGGTACACCTCAACCCCCTTTGTGTGACTATCTAGAGAAAATGCACCAACATACCCCTGTTAGTCTAATCCAGACATTGATTCCACAGGCAGGCAGAGGCACAGTATGGTTAAACAAGAAAATGCCCACTTTCTTAAAGTTGCATTTTCAAACACACAATTTAAAAAACATCTTTACTAAAAGATTTTTTTTTTTTAATTTGAGCTCAGAGTTCCTAAACTCCAACTCTCTAGGTCCCATTTGAAAGTTACACATGTAAAATGTTAAAAGACCGTTCCAATGATAGCCTATGGGAGAGCTATTCCTTGTAATAGTGACAAATAAAATTGGCAGTATTTTACTATCATGACATGTAAAACACACCAGGGCATACCCTACCTCTTACATACGCTGCATCCTGCCCATGGGGGTACCTTGGGCCTACCTTAGGGGTGTCATTCATGTAGTAAAAGGGTTAGGGCCTGGCAAGTAGGTGCTCTTGCCAGGTCAACATGGCTGTTTATAACTGCCCTCACAGACACTGAAATGGCTGGCCTGAGACAAGTTTACAGGGCTACTTATGTGGATAGTACAACTGGTGCTGCAGGCCCACTAGTAGCATTTGATTTACAGGCCCTGGGCACACCAAGTGCACTTTACTAGGTTCTTACCAGTAAATCAAATATGCCAGTCATGGAGAACCAATCCGAATTGCAATTTACATAGGGAGCACTTGCACGTTAGCACTGGTCAGCAGCGGTAAAGTGCCCAGATTACATAGACCAGCAAAAGGGAAGTCCAGCATAAAATCAATAAATACAGGAGGTAGAGGCAAAAAGAAAAAAACTTCACACCAAGGATTTGAGATCTAACAACATCTCCCTGGATCCCAATGTGATGGCGTCTCTTGATGAAGGTGTAGTGGGATACAGTGTCAAACACTGCTGAGAGGTCAAGGAGGATCGGGCAACTATGTCTGCACATTCAAAGAGGGTTCTGATGGCATCGGTGGCAGCGATCATGGTCTCGGTGCTGTGGTTGGCATGGATCATGGTCTGGGAGGGGTCCAGCAGATTGTTGTTCTTCAGGTGCCAAGTGAGTTGTCCCGTAGATGGCCTTCTTGAGGGCTTTGGTGAGAGCGCCATCGTCTCCCTAGACATTTGCAGTTACGTTTCATGGTCCTCAGTTCTGGTGTGTACCAGTTGGCTTGTTTGGTGAATCTACTGGTCTTCGAGAGCCTAATAGGGCAACTATGTAAGCACATTTGGTGATCTAGGGGGAGAGGTTCTTGAGGGCCTGTTCGAGGGTGGTTGCAGGGTCCGAATGGGTGGTGTTGAATTTGCCCGTCCATTGGGTCTCTGTCATCTTGTTCCAGCTGTGGTGGGAGGAGTTTGGGTCTTGGTGGTAGTGTGTTGTGCTCCTGCAATGTTGAAGTGAATGATGGCATGGTCAGTCCAGGTAAAACACATACTGTACAAAGTTAAACAGAGACTACACAAATACGGCTAAAATAAAACTGGCTAACTCACTAATGACAGAGGTAGAGCGAATGGGAGAGAAAGCCAGATCCAAAAAATGGTGCAGTGCACAGGGAGAAAAATGTAAGAAAGACTGCACAAATATGAACAAGTTGAACTGAGACTAAAACAAGTTAAACAGATACTGGACGAATATGGCTAAAATAAAACTGGCTAACTCACTAATGACAGAGATGCAGATCCAGCAGCAGCCCAGTACAGAAAAAGAATCTTTAGACAAAGACTGCACAAAAAGAGCTACAATTGAACGGCTGACTCACTAATGACAGAGATACAGATACAGGCAGCACAAAGCTCAAGCAGAACACTGGCAGCAGAGCAGAGGAGAACTGTAGCGCTGAAGAAGCAGATCAGAGAACAAGATCAGTATCACAGTTTCTAAACGTTCTGGAGGGATACATATTAGTGGATCCAAGGTGGTGTGACGTCTAGGAACAATCTGCTCATCAACTTCCTACCCTCTGGAACATTACTGGACGCTCCCACCCAGAAGCTCAAAGGAATTGCAGGCCCTACCACACTAAAGAAGGGAAAGGCAGTAGAATAATGCACTGCCAAATATAAGCCCAGTAGAAGGCCAGATCAAGATCTTCAACGTTCCATTCATCTAACAAGGCCACCCTCCACTGCCTACAGTTATTAGTCATCAATTAACCAGCTAATTCATTTCCTGATCTTTCAGTTTCTACAAATGGCCTCCAGGAGCCTAAGTAGATATATAATGTGCACTGCCATTTGCAATTCATCTAAAAACCTTCACCTCTCTTCTCACCTCTCTGAAAAGCTAACTCACAACAGGTAATAGGTGACCATCATCACCTCCTCACAACTCCTCTACCTATATCCTCACCAAAGGAGAGCGGAGAAGGAAGTGTGATCTTCCTTCAACAGTAGCATGGGATATGCTCACAAAATGGCATGGAGGCAGGTGGAAACACCACCAGGTTCCATGAGGTTTCTGGTATTGTCCTCAAAGAAAAGCTGTGACTCTATAATGAAAATGAAATCATGACATTAAGACAGAGAAAAAAACAATTACCTAGCAACCATTAATACCATGACAAGTGGGTGTGTAAGACCCAATTTCCAAAACACAGCACTCTAGACTTACAATCGCCCCTCTAAAACCCTACTATATCTGCTAACCATGCAACAATGTACACTCCAGCCTTCCTGCCATGCAAAGTAGAAATTATGCCCAAACCAAATAAGAAGAGGCACTACTCTCACAACAAGGGATCGTTAGTTCACCACATCCCACTACAAACACTGAGGCCTAAACTACATGTTCCCCTCACATCATTCATTTGGCAACATCTGGAATCATTTGGCTCACTGAATCTGCTGTGAGTTAATTGCAATAGTGTTTGCTTATCTCCTCTTCTAAACATTCTCAAGTGACATGGATCCAATTGAAAATTCCCCCTTAAAACCATTCCAATAATGGCCCACCCATGCCTGGAATCACATTCACTTGACTGTCTGTATTGGTTTCATTAGCTGCTCTGTAATCACAAACTTTGTTGTATCAACGAGAGACAGCTCCCTGAGATAATTCAGGCCTACATCCTTTTTACCTGCACAGACTTACTGTTCACACGATTCTGCACTTGGGATCCCATACTGGCAATGCCACAAAATCAGGGACAAAACAATTTTAGACCAGCTTGAATTTTGATCTCTAATAGCTTACCACCAATGATAGGTTTCTTCCAAACAAGATTACCCAAA
This sequence comes from Lissotriton helveticus, assembly GCF_964261635.1. Lineage (NCBI taxonomy): Eukaryota > Metazoa > Chordata > Amphibia > Caudata > Salamandridae > Lissotriton > Lissotriton helveticus. Next base: position 1,821,278,261 of record NC_136059.1, on the reverse strand, counting down.
CCTGCCTCTGGCCCACTTCACAGATACCCCGGACACTCCTTCAAGAAAAGAGCCTCCCCTCTGACTCCATGGCATTGCTCAATGAATTCTGGATGCTGAATGTCTTTAAGATTACAGGATCCACTGTTCAAGCTTTGGCTCAGGTTGCTCAGCCACCTAGACTGAGAACACAACACTAAACAATACATCATGAAGTCCAATGATAGAACCACAAGATCTTCAATTCTAATTCTCATGTAATCAATTCAGGCTGCTGTCATGGGTAAAAAAAAACTTGAAACATCCTCTTCTCATATGAAGCTTCCATGATTCACCATGTCAAACTCTAACAGGATATCCAATTTGTATTTGAAAAGACTAGACAATTAATTCCAACAGGGCAGTGAAGGAAAGATGCTGGGGAAAGAATTCGTACACACACTTGGAGGGATAGTGAAGTAAGAACAGAACAGATGAATAGAGAAGAATAACAGTAGAGAGAGATAGAGAGAGACCAAGAAACGCATTCATGCACCTACAGAGAAGCTATTTTATTGGTACAAAATCAGGCCTTGGGGAGTTAGTAAGAATATAAGGGTCTGTGATACATGGACACCTGGCTCAAAATAGGAAAGGGTGGGAATACCAGAGTATATGGCTCGAAATGTGAAGGGTGTGTTTCAAATACAGTACGGGACAAACTCCTACATGTATATTATGAAAATTGATGATTATAAAGGACAGACAGTGGGGTAATTTGTGGGGTAATTGGTCACTTGTAGAGCTCATCTTTACGTTTAACAGTATCAGAATAAAAATATGGGTAAATATAATATAGATACTGAGGAGCAGACAATGGCATAGATTAGGAAAGATTAAGGACAGCCACATTAAGAGAAATGAGGAGCGGGTATCAAAGAACAACCCAAAGATGTACAGCCATAGATAGGAACTAAACCCAGGACAGACGGACGCACTGGATTGCGACCATTTATGCACAAAGGTAAGACTTAACATTTCCCACAGAATTATAGAGAAACTCAATGTTTATGTCCAGATTATTTTTTATAGATGAACATTTTTAAGATGCAAAGAAACACAGCAGCAGAAGTGATCCTGAGCTCTAGGGCTCAAACATGGATTTTACTTACCTACTAAAGGGAAGCCCAATGGGTCCATACAGAAACATATTATATAACCCTCAGAAAATAATCATATCAAACTATAACAATGAAGAAACTGAATGAACACCTGACAAAAGATGGAGCAGGGATTGCCTCGTGGGATGAATGAGCAATCTTTTATCAAAAGGAATACAGATAAATGCATGGGAGACAAAAATGTTCCCCCTTCAAAAACTAAATGCCTGATTAAGAGTATGTCAGACAGGTTACTACATCACAATGTGACAAATATGTATCGGCCTTAGTATAAATGCATTATCTGTATGCCACTTGCAATAAGGTAGACAGGATATTGGGCACGTTTGTGACAGACTAACCCATCTGCCAAACTGTAAATCAGGCCTCATAAGCTAAAATGAAAGACAAAGTTAATGCCAGAGAGATATCTGCTCTAAGTAAAGAGCACTGGTCAGGGAGAATACACAGGAATACAAGCACACGGACAGCTAGACAAAAAGGCAATGCTTGGGACCCAACTGTACAGGGCAAAATCAAGGAACCTAAAAACTAGCAAGTATGGCAGGCTAAGGTTTTTAGGTCAAGCTCAACAAGACAGTGGCGGCTCCTCCACTAAGGTGGAGGAGCGTCGCCCCACTGCCTTTAGCAGTGGAAATGAAGGAAAAATAAAATAATAACTGGATGTCATTATCATTTTATATGTTCCTGCTTCTGTGCAGGGCAGGGCTGTTCTGCTCTCAGAGCAGGGGGAGGATTGGTGGCACTCTCTAAAGTGCACATGAATGTTTGATTCGGCAGGCCAAATAGTCATGCACACTTTGCATGTTCTCCATGCAGGCTACATTACAGCTAGAATGGAGAACATGCCCAGACCTCCATTGCCCATCTGAGTGCGAAATCTCAGGCCAATCACAACGCTGCATTGCAGCGCTGTGATTGGTCAGGGGAGCCTGGGTGCTTATTTATTTATTGATATCATTTATAAAGCGCATGAATCACCCCAACTGGGGTATCTCCATGCTGGATAGCCTTGGACAACCAAAAAAGGGAAGATCAGAACAGTGAGGTTTTTAACAGTTTTCTGAAGGACAGGTAGTTGATGCAGAGACGTAAATCACAATCACAATGCTACATTGCAGCATTGTGATTGGTCAGGGGACCCTTAATGCTACCTTTTCCAGCTGGAGCAGAGGGACGATGATGATGAGGGACGACGAAGAGAGACGGGAGGAGATACGTTTTCTTATTTTATCTTTACCCTTTCCTATCCTGCCACCCTTGATCCATGCCCACTGTAACTGCAAGACCAAACACAAGGAAGTTAGGAATAGTAAAATGAAAGTCAGGAAAAAGGCTCAGGGTAAAGCTGGAGCCCCAATTTATCAGGGCGAACAAAATGACATTTTTAGCAAATGTTCAGGCAACTCAGGGCAGCAAGAAAAGATGCTGTGCTGCATCTTGTGAGTAGGAAAAAGCTGAAAGTGCCATATCTACTAAGATACGGTGCTCTTTAGCTCCCTCCTAGTGGTGGTGCACTTATGACTACCTAGTACCAATTCAAGTACCTTTGAGCATGTGCAAGGCTAACTGCATTATGGGAAGGATTTTTGCTGCTGTTGGAAGGGCACCTTCCTGCATAAAAAGAACCTTGTAAGGCAATCTCCTCTTTGTATGTGTGATGCTGAGTGCATCACACATAGAAAGAGGAAGTAACAAAGAGAAGTAAAGTTATTTCACTTTTTAATCCTCACTGTGGAAGGCATACCATTTAAATGCATTTTCAGATTTATTAACTTTAGTAAATCTGTGAATGCGCTAAAATCCATGGATGCATACAAAGGAATGCACATGCTTCACTCATGGATCACCTCCCAGATACAGTGTAATGCAATGCATCACAAGGGACTGCGTAGTGATGCATTTTCTTTACCAAACCATGCAAGACAGCGCAAGTCAGACCTTGTGTGGCATAGTAAAAATCAACTAACATTTTACATTGTGGCTCTGCCAAAAAAACTGTTGGCACTGCTAAACAAAATATATGTAAATCTGACCTGAAGAGTTTATAAACTGTTGGAATCAACAGATGTGAGTTGCAACTTAAATAGGAGATTGCAGGAGATAATCATAGGTGAGGCTTAGATCAAATAAGGTGCACATCATAGGACAGGAGCTAAGGACCAAAACACAAAGGGCCTGATTAACAAAAGTAACTTACACTTTTGAGTAATTTACACTTTTGAGCAAGTTTACACATTTTTGTTTATTTGTAAATATGCATGTATGTTAGTACTAAAAAAGAATGAAGGAAACAAAAGTTCATCCAGCACCACATAAAGTAAACCACTGATACAGCAACACCATCCCATAGAAAATAATAGAGTTATGGAATTAAATTAAAACAACGTGGAAATAAAGTTAAAATATATTAAATTACATTATTCAAATTGTTATAAATATAATTTATTGTTTAAAAATATATAACAAGAGTGCATACGTATTACTTAATTATAACATATTTAATACCCTATTTTGAATTTGAAAATTAACGTAACAATATTTTGGATTCAAATATTAATACAATAATTATATACATCGTTTTTAATAATTATTAATGCAATTAATATTATTGGGAATTAATTTTTTATTTAAACTTTGAAAGAAATACTTTTAATTTAATTAAATACATATCCATTAATTGAAGATTCATTTCAGAATTTAGTTCAAAAGTAGCATTTTTTTATTTTGCTCTACATTTAAAATACGTATATAACATTAATTTACATTATTATTTAGTATACAGGTATTTGTAATACTTATTTTCAAGTTAAATGCATTTCTTTAATGTTCCCTTTTCTTTAGAATAGGGAGACTCCACAGTTGAGGAGGTTATCTCCGCAAGGTAAAGTATAGGGAAAGCTGATGCTATACTTATTTTAATTATTTTAAGTAGTAACCTAGGCTCAGATTTAATCAATGAGCAACCAATAGTAGACTTGATAAGTCTACAGCATAAATTACACAAACGTGTAAGTGCTCTTTCTAAATAATGCCCAAAGAGCAAAAGTACCAAAGAGATCACAAGCACAGGGCAACTAGAGAAGAAGTAAATATAAATTGAAACAGAAAAAGAAAAATCAATCTGAGAAGCAAAGCCCTATTCAGAGCTGCAGCTGAGTGCAGGCCAAAGACTGTAAATAAAGGAAACCAAAATGCATTGCAAGGCTGGAAGAAAAGTAAAGCAGGGTGAACAGAGACAAATATCATCTGTAACAGAAGCAATGTGAGAAAGAGGTTCTGCAACCATTTCATGAACATACAATATTAAGCATTTGCAGTTCAAAAAGACTTCCAAAAAATAAGCAAGTCCAGTTTGGGGATCACAAGATTAGGGTGTATGCAAGTAGCATGCATCAGTGTGTGTGTGTGAGTGTGTGTGTGTGTGTGTGTTTGTGTGCGTGTTTGTTGCACTCTATACGTTATGTTGGGTAATCTCTACCAGAATGGAAATGAATAATCTAAAATGGTGTGAGGTAGAAAAAGTGCTGCTACAAAGGTTGTAAGTGCAACAAAGGTTTGAACAAGGAAATTGGCATCTTCATAAAATGTTGTAGGCAACATTAAAATACAACACTCCTCAAAGAAAGTGATAAGAGCTAGCATGTGCATTGTAGGACTAGGCGTAGCAGAAATGTAAGGTTATTTCAGACTTGTATATGTTTATTGCTGCTAATGTGCTCATTTTGCTTTTTTTCCGAATTTTTTGCAGTCTATGCATTGCATTGCACTGCATTGCGTATACACGCAGAGGGTTTGAACATATATTTTTATTTAATTTTACAGAGTTTTATATAGCGCAAACTTGACCCGAAGGTATCGGGTATCAGAGTGCTTTACTGGAGCACCAGTAGCTTTACATGAGGACACATTCATTTTTGTTAGGCATGAGGAGATTAAGTGATTGGCCCAGAATCACAGGATGTTGCACGTCCTTGCCAAGACTCGAACCCAGTTCCTCAGAATTGAGGTTGACCGCCCTAGCCATTACGCACACTTTCATTTAATGTCAATTCTTGCTTTCAGTCATTATTTCAGAACTTATCTTCAGTTAATATCTCTGAACTGCCCTTTGTTTAAAGAAATACCCTGTGAAAATGGGGCATAGTGCACTTATTCACTCTTTCAGCAGCACAAGTATCTTATTGAGTTTTTATGTAGCACCCACAAAGTTCCAACTGTGTCGGTTCTCAACTCATTTATAATTCATTTCATTTTCCACACTTCTGACCCCATTACACACTTACAAGTAACTCAAAAGTGCAAAATGTATGCACACTTTTTCAAAGTACGTATTACTGTCTACTCTTTATACACAACGTAAATGTTCCTGCCATGCGAAATTGCCATTAACTTATGCATGTCAGGGGGGATATTCTCAAGAATGTGTGATAATTACTGCAAAATTAGCTTAACGCAACTCTTCACATCGCAGTCTATCGTGGGAAAATAACGCCATGTTAACATTGTATTCTCAACACGGCGATACCATGAGATATGCTCATGTTAACGTATAAAAATGTCTGCAATAAACTCAACGCGACACCACAAAAATGCGAAACACGAACGCAAATAAAGTTGCGATGAGGCCAATTATGATACAAAAATGAGAGAAAACCAGCAACAGGCCTGCCATTCCCACGTCAAGCGGTAAAAGGCACCATAAAAGCAGAACAAAAACAAAGGGAAACAGAAATACACTGAGTCGCACCATGGATGCACCTGGACCAAGTGCTGAGGTCAACACAAATCCCACAAGCCCCACAGAAACCCAGCAAGGAAGCTCGGGGTTCGAGAAGGCCAAGGAGAAGAGGAAGATGGGGTGCAGTCCACATAAAAACAGATCAGCGTCACAGAGGGACAGAACACTACCATCAACTGAACTTCAATTTGACAAACGTGAATGTAGTCGGAGTGTTGAAGAGGTCAATGGAGTAGGCCAAAATGCACTGGCATGGTGTGAAAAGCCAAACCAAGCACAAACCCGCTGCCAACAGGAAGGCAGCAATGGTGACAGGAGTTGGGAGTCCTGCACCAGAGGAGGAGCTGGAGGACATGGTGGCCACAGTCATCAGTGTGGAGAGGGTGCAAGAATTTGGGAGTCCAGACACAGCTCAATAGGACCTGCACAATATCAACAGGGTGAGTAACGACCAGCGACTGGGGGGATGGGAGAGATGGGGACAATGGCACACATGCACACCAATGTGAAGCACACTGCACACCCACAATGACCCTGGATCGTGTCCCTAACCCCCGTGGCACACTGCAGCACACATACAAACACCAAATAGGCCCCCGTCCACCATGTGCCCAAAGGGGTCCAACCCCACATATCAACAATCTCACAACCAACACATGCACACGTGCGAAACCTTGCACAGATGCGTATTTGTGATCCACACTGACAATGCAAGTGACACTACATGACGATCAGCATGGCTGCAGTACATTCATCAAGACATTGTAAAGGAGCAGGTTGCACTCTGACACATCCACGTGCAAAAACAACCCCTGAAATCAACAAGACATCTGCAGACAAACAATGCGCAAGAGTACAATAACCGTCGAAGAGCACAAATGACCTAAGTCGCCAACATGTCAGCACCGTAAAAGCACAAAAGTCAAAGGCACAAAATCACAGCTTCAGGGGCGACCTTCCCACAATGTTGCACACACACATAGCAATAACAGCACATCCACATTAATGACAATGTGGTACAAAGTGCAACACCTACAACTGGATCTGCTCATGCGTAGAAACAGGCCAATCACAGAGCAGGAAACTGTGAGATGAAAATGTACATGTACAACCTCACATCCGTCATGTAGTCCAAAATGTCCACAGCCCGCATAGTCCGCATCTCCCGAACAGTTACAATGTACACTGTCATACAGTCTGCATGTAAACTAGATTAATGCGCCAACATACATGTCAAAACAATGTCAAAATGCATCTCCCCTTCACATTGCTGAGGGACAAACAACACCTCCAGCAGAACAGACCAGACAACTCAGCAGTGATGCTGGAGAGGATCACCACACCTTCGACACTGATGCCCTACAACAGCTCATGGACATTTAGGCAACCCACCTCCAGAAGCAGGGCAGCCCAGCTACGTAGAGGAGACCCCAGCCCCTGCACAGACCGCACAACAGGAAGAACCAACCACCACGGCTGGCTCCCAACACTTCACAGCGGCACACATCGCATTCAAATTGCAGGTGTTAGAATGCCAAAAGGAAGTGGCCAAACAGGTGCGGGTGGGGTCCGACCTCATGGAAGCTGAACTAGATCACATACATGGGTGTCTAAGTCCCATCAGGGACCACCTACACCCCACAAAGGAGACCCGCACTGTGACAGAGACACATGCATTTGCACATTTCCTGTACTGAACCACGCACAGAGTGCCAGAATATTCATTCACACACCCACGCTGGACCAGCGTACGACAGCCCAGTCCACTCCACTTATGTATTGAGTGGGTGACGAAAAAGCTACATGTCCAAGGTCTTACCCTCTGCCTGCGGTGACATGGTTGCGTCCGCTGTACACAGCACAATGTAATGTTGTAGGGCCCAGGGCCCTCATGCATACATTATGACCACACAGACACAGTCAGATAGTATGTGGAACTGGCTACGGGCATGTGTGCCTGGCCCTTTATTGGCAGGGTCACATGTACAGTGACACCTGTTCTAGATGTGTGTGTGGTGAGTGTAAGTCAGCCCTCACAGAGTGGTTGGTGCTGGCAACAACTTAAACAGTGATCACTATTAAAACGGAAACAGAAAACACCAGCATTACAGAAACAACTGCAAAGCATCATGGTGGTAGCCGGAGCAAGTACAGAGGTCACCCGATATGCAAACAGAAGTGTCCGTGAGTTACAGTGCACTGAGGTTGGGGCACAAGAACTGAGTGTGCTCATGTGAATAAATTGTCTAGGATTGTGTCCCTTTGGGATATTCCTGAAGCAGCTGCAGTGGGGTGTGTTACACCTGCATCATCTTCCTCATCATTGTCCCAGGTCTCCCACACTACTTGGGGTGACATTGCTGTGTGTGCCCTCCACAACACACAACTCAATCAGAAATGGTCCATGAGCTGTGGTGCACTGAGTTAGTGGCACCTGAAGAGCTGAGCAGGGTATCAGGCTGTTGATGGCATCCATGACAGGTGTGAGCAACTCTGTTAGTCAGCCAGTCCAACTGTTTCGACTCTGGCAATTGTCATTTGGAGGTGGTACTGGCAGTGGTGGCGTGTGCCTCCGGCGGTGATGCAACATCCGGGCCGGTCAGTACTCGATTTGATGAGTGAGCCCTGGTGGACCGCAGTTGAGGCCAGAGGCAGGAAATAGCACAGGGCCACAGACACATGATGTTGGTGACCCCAAGGCCATTGACCTAGAGGTCATCCAATATCCTATCAGACAGGGTCCCTGACTTGAGCTGCACCAGAGTTAGTGGCCCCAGATGCACTGCGGCCTGCACAGGCAAACAACCATGGGATGGTGACTTGGGATGCACTGGGGTAGGGCCACACAGACTGAGGGGGTCGTCGTCGATGTAAAGGTGGATGTAGCAGAGGGCTGCGGGGGACAGAGGAAGGTGTCCTTCAGGGAATGATGCAGAGTGCAGAAGCCGCCTGGAAGTGGCCAAATTGAGGAGTGGAATACTACAGCCTCGTTATTACCACCAAGTTGGTATCAGATACATGATGATGAAGACAACCCCCAGTCCATGGACTCAGATGCCACCAAAGTTCAACCAGAGAGTGTCCATGAATGTCGGGGAACAGACTTAGTGGCACCGGGGCTGAGAGGGGATGCAGTCTGCGATGAGGCTGGTACAATGATATAAACTCTCCCATATATAAATCAAGACTCAGTCCCAAATGTGTGACCCACTTGGCCGCAGTTTAGGCCAGAGGCAGTGGTCATTAGGGGCCCACAGCCACGTGTTGGCTCGCTATGCACAGAGTTAGTGACACCAGGGCAGTTGTTGGTAGTGTTTGATCACCTCCATAACAATTATCCTTTTTTCCTCCTGACTGAAACGCGTCTTCCCCTTATACCTCTCCTTGCGTGCAACACTATGAACTCTGCCATTGTGAAATCAAGACTCAGTTCCAAATGTGTGACCTACTCAAGCTCAGTGGGGGCCGATGGCAGCAGTCCGTGAGGGACCACAGCCATGTGTGGTTGGAATGCTATACACAGACTTGGTGGCACCACATCGAAGGGAGTATAGTGATATAAACTCTGCCATAAAATTTGTACTCTGCCATGGTGTAATCAAGTATTCAGGTCCAAATGTGTGACTTACTTGTCCGCTGTGTATGCCGGTGGAGTATGTCAACAAGAAAGGAGCACTATGGGCCTGTGACGCGGAGGCCGGGATGGTCTGAGCAGGCTGCCTAGGTCATGGGCCTCGGGCTTGAAGAATGCACCGGCATGTGGTCGGTCCTCTTTGGCACATGCCGGTGTCGGCAGGGGAGCAGTTAGGCCTGGGTGCATAGGGGCGGGTAAGACGGGTAAGACGGGTAAGATGAGTTCGGGGACCAGCGGCCCGGGGTGCAGCAGGTGCACAGGATCACAGGCAACACCACTCACGGCGTTGACCTCGAGGCGGGGTGAGAGTCACCGCCCAGGCAGAGATGTTGGACATTCTGGAAGAGAACCACACCCAGAGCTACATGCTTTTTATTCACACCCCTACTCTGGCCTCGCGTATCCCAGGCCAGCCCACTCTGCTCACGCTTACAGGGGGCGACGTAACAAGCTACATTTCCGCGATCTTCCCTTCTGGCTGGGGAGACATGGTTGTGTCCACTGTCCACTAAACTCCATACACCAGCAGTGTATGTTGACATGGATATGTGTGTGGTCTGCAAACTGCAGTCTGGCCATCACATCCATGCCACAATTGGCATTGTGTACATTCTCATTCATGGGTCACTTGCCTCCTTCACACATGCCTGGTTCACACCTCTCCCCCCAAACTGCTATTGGGTGGCTGAGTTGCCATGCTGTTGATGGCTTATGTACATGGCTGGCCCATGTTCCCACAGTACGTTGTGCTGTCACGTCTGGTGGGTTGGCATGTTGTTTGGCATGTTGCATGTGGATTTGTCACGTGAGCATTCCCATTGTTTCGAGTTGCATGATTGTGGAGTTGAGGTGTGTGGTGTGTTCATTTGGTATTTAGCAACGAGCAGTGCATTCCCATAGGGGCCATCCTGGAAGCGCTGGTTGATGATGAACGGTTGGAAGATGTATAAATCATGCACACTGCCTGGGTAGTTGGCTACAACATTGGTGAAGAATTCCCGGTGGTCCACTATTGCCTGCACATTGATGGGATGCAAGTGCTTTCTGTTGCGGTAATTGTGTGCAGTGCCGGCAGGAGGCACAAGTAGGGCATGTTTGCAGTCAATTGCCCCCAACATGTGTGGGAAGCCAGCTATTTCGTAGAAGCCTTGCTTGGTCTCCAGGTGTTCTTGTGCAGTGAGGGAGAAGTATAGGTACTGGGGTACCAAGCTGATGATAGCATCTAAGACAGTTGTGATGTACTTTGACGGGCTGGCTGTGAGACTCCTCCGACTCAGGCAGTTGTTGGTTGGAAGTTACCAGAGGCCAACAGATCCAGCACAGCCTGCAGCTTTGTCTGAGGTGGGATGTTGGTTGTCCACTGTGTTGCTACCGTCAGCCTGTGGGCAATGATGATCAGGATGCAGAGGATGGTTGTCCTTTTGAGCCTGTAGTGGGCCATGACGTTCTCTGGTGTTAAGTCTGCAAGGTTGGTGCGTTTCCTGAAGGACACTGGTTTTATCTGTGTTGCCTCTGTGGTGGTCCAGGGGCAGGCCTGGGGGTGGTGGAGGTGGGTGTTGTGGCCCTTTTGGGGCTCCAAGCTGCATGATCGGTAGCTTCATAACATCTGTTGCTCTTCAGATGTGGCTCTGGCCTGGGTTCCCTTTTCTGGTGCAGGTTGTTGTACGACTTTACACCAGGTCAGAGCAGGTGTTAATTTCCTGCTGCTAACGCGCCTTATTGCCGGTTTTGTGTTCTTATCGCCGATCTGGCTGGTCGTTGTGAATGTTGCGGAGTGGTGTTGCCACAGCTTTTTGCACGGGAATGCCTACTCTGCATCTCATTAGCAATAGTTGCCGGGGGTCATCTGTGGCGATGCTTTTTGCGGCTGCTATCACAGGAAAACTGGTGATATGGGCTGTTAGCACCAGCTTGTAATTGGGGCGATAACTTTATCGTCACTCTGGCTGCGATAAAGTGCTGACAGCTCGGCAATACATCCTTGAGAATATGCCCCATGACTTTCCCCTTTCCTAAGTGACACATAAGCATGGAAAAATGTAGATGAAGATTTTCCCACATATTCCAACGCCACCTGAAGAAAACTATTGAAGTAACCAGAGTTTGAGCAAAACATAAAAAATATGGAACATACAATGCTGAAACATTGAAAAGTTTTTAAAAGCACAATACTTGTTTCAGAACAACAGACTACCCCTGTCCATCTGTTGAAAAGCACCAGACTAGATATTCCGAAAGTAAACCTGCCACGTGCCATGCATATTCATGAATATTTGCATTTTTTCCTAAGTATCAAGATAAACTTGCTTGCACATTTAAAGCAGCAGGAGGCTTGATCCTGTGCACTGCCCAGAATAACAACGCGCATAATACAATGCCAGCGTGCGTGAATAGCAGCTGTTTGTGGATTAATATCAGCTATCCAACTCATGCCTTTCGGGCTCCTACTCTTGAGACACCTCTGCATACAAATGTGTTTTTCCGTGGCAGAGTGGAGCGCGGAGATTGTGAGGCGCATTCTTCATCCGCCGACTGCTTATGCATATGGATCAGAGAGGAGCACCTTGACCCGCGCCAGATTTGATCCTCACCGAGCAGTGGTCCTTGCTTATTTTCCATTCAGCCAGTTGTTGTGCGCGCCGTCTACGCGTGGTGCTATGAATAGTAAGCGATGCGGAGAAGCATTGTGTCAGCTGAATGTTTGCGCCTGTCTCTCCTTGTAAACTCTCTGCTGGTTGACCTTTCCGAGCAGGACAGGGTCGCAGGAACACAATACGCACTATTTAAGGAAGGAAGATGTCGTCGTGTTGCCGACCTGTCTGCGTGAATGATGTCTGTGTTCGAATCGCGCACACCTCTGGGCCACTTTCATCCGAGCACCTGTGTGGATGGGTGCTGTAAATTTACAAGCAATGACTTACTAAAGGACAAGTACACATATACCTGATGACAAGTAGGCAAACCGAGATCATGTTGCACATGTCAGGATGTTAAGTGATTGGCAAAGCAAAAGAATATTCGGTCTTTCAGTGTTGAGCATGTCAAACTTTCATATTTCTGTAGATGTGTGTTCTGTTATTAAACATTATATAGTAAGTCGAGAATATCAGCGGAAACTTTTGTCTGATTCAGCAAATGTACCAGGAGAAAAGACTACTAAAATTATGCTGTCATAAATAACCGTATAGTTTAAAGTAGGAGGGTAATACATGAAGAAGAGCATAACATTACCAGCATAGCATTAGAAGCACATAGAAGGACAGAGGGGCATATTATCAAGGACGGGCAATACATTATCGCCGCTTTTATCGGCAGGAAACTGCTGATAAAACGGCGATAATGGGCTTGATAATATGCTCTATAGAATTCCTATCGAAGCCCATGTTGGATGTCTTCACATCTAACATGGGCTTCGATAGGAATTCTACAGAGCATATTATCAAGCCCATTATCGCCGTTTTATCTGCAGTTTCCTGCCGATAAAAACGGCGATATTGTATCACCCGTCCTTGATAATATGCCCCAGAGTCTTCAATAGTAATAGATGCAAACGAGTGTGCTGGCGTACTTTCAGTTTGTTTTTTGTTTTTTTATTTACTGGCATGGTCCTATGTGCAGCGTATCTGACTGGGCCTGAGTCATTCCATTCTACTATACATACTGGGTGTAATTGTGATAGAAGCCAAGTGGGGTTATAAAAGAAAAACACGGGGATTGTGATTCAAAATCATTCTGCAAATTTTCATACCACTCCTTTCGGGTGAACATAGTCAAGTAACTAAATATTTGGACATCTTCAGTGTTGTTGGACTTCACCCTTTCAGCAGGGTCATCCCCAAACCTTTTGCCTTCACTAATTCAAATTTTGCTGATTTAGTTTTTGTTGGCTTTAGGACTCTGCACACTTTACCACTGCTAGCCAGTGTTTGTGTTCTCTCCTCAAAATATGACAAAATTGGTTTATACCCAACTGGTATTTTTAATTTATTTCAACGTCCCTAGCAAACTGGTATAACATGTACCCAGGGCCTATCAATTAAATGCTGTCAGTGGGTATGCTGCACTGTTTGTGCCACCCACTTAAGTGGCCATTTAAACACGTTTCAGGCCTGACATTCCAGAGCCTGTGAGTGTAGTTTTAAATTGCCATTTTGACCTGGCAATGTAATACTTTTTCTAGGTTCAAACCTTCCTTTTTAATACATATAAGTAATTGCTAGAATATTCCCCGGACAGCAGAGAGGACATGGTGCAGTGTATTTAAAAATAAGGGAATGCACTTTTACGTTTTACATGTCCTGGTAGTGAAAAACTCTTAAATTCGTTTTTCACTACTGCAAGGCCTATCTCTCCAGATAACAATGGGGTTATCTATTATATCTTATAAGTGCAATTTCCTAATGGCAACAGGTGACCAGTTCATGTTTGGTGTCTCTGAAATTGGTTTCAAATCCTAAGTTATGGTAAATTCAGATTTAATATTACAATTTTGAAAACAACAGAAATTTGGCATTTTCCTGCCTTATCATTTAGTCCCTGTAGCATGTACCTGGGTCACATGACTGGATGTAGTTGACAGTTGAGCTTTGTGTATTCCTCCCAGGCAGCCACATACAATGAGGAGTTTAGGTGTAAGTGGATGGGCCATCATTGACAGGATGGGAGGGAGAAGCTGAGCACAGCCCCACTTACACTTGAAAGGGCTGTGATCTGCCGCCGCACAAAGGGATGCATACCCTTTATAGTTAGTCTGTAGTCAGGACAGGGAAGGCAGGATGCTTGATGATTTCAAAGGGAAACCTCCAGAAGCTTTGCCCTTACTTCAAAGGCACAACTGGACATAAATCTGGACCTGACCTCAACTCTTCAGTATACGTCTGGATCTGTGGATACTCTACCAGGAAGAAGGATTGCTGTGCTGCTGAAAGGACTGCCACTCTGCTGGAAAGCTACTCTGAAGGAACTGCTGCCCAACTGTGCTGACCTGTTGCTGCTCACTTGCCTGGGGAAGGAGAACTGGACCTGCAACTTCATCTTTAAACTAGGACACTAGAGTAACTCCAAGTGCTAGTCAGCTGGCCTCCTTATCAGAGCCTCAGGGACATAAAACTCTCTGACATCATGTACAAGCCCCTGGAGCCAGCTGCAGTGAGTTCCTGTCCCTCAAGTGGTGCTCCTCGGGTCCTGAACCCTTGGTGTGGCTCAGCATGTCGATGTTCTAAGCTGCGCCACTGAACTGAAGCCAGATGCTTCTGATGGGGTGATGCTGAATCACCTCTCCACTAGAGCACTGTCCTCAGCATAAGATAATAGGCTCTGCGCTAGTGTCAGTACCCAAGGGGAAGGAGGGAATAAGATTGAAAAGAGGGAGACGTGGAGATGGGTTGATTTCACCTAGTCAAGGGATGACTGCGTCAACACTGATCACTGTTCATCTGCTTCAGCACCTAAGGATGTTGCAGAGGTAGAGGCAAGATGGCGACTGCGTGGTCTGCAGAGTGAGCTCATGCTGCCTATAACTCTCCCCACCTTCTACCAGAAGCATGGCAGCACAGCAATGAGCCGTTTTTCCTGCGGTTAAAGCCTGCCATACTTCAATGATTAATGTGAGATGCTGTGGGACTTACTTGCATCCTACAGGCTAATGGTCTGTGGTCCCTGGTTCACACTCCTGTGCACTCGATTGGTGTGGCACCCCACCCATGGACTCCATTGGGTCTCGTCATGGGATTGGCCTGGGGCGGTTGGGACGAGGATGCCCCCAAAGATTGCTCGAGCAGCTAAGCTATTCGCTGCTGGTGAAAGCACAGCCTCCCTGAAACTCCCTGAAAACACCCAAATCAGACAACAACTCGGAGCGGCTATGGATACTGCAGCTAGATCTGGAAATAGTTGCATGCTGGCTCCAGGGAAGAAAACAACTCCTGCAATCTTCTTGTCAGTCAAAAAGGGAAAGACCACTAAGCACCTCTTCAGGTATAGATATAGCTTCAGGGGGGGCAATGAGACAAGAACAGCCTAATTTATCTAAGCATCAGGAAGATATCTCCCTGGCCGTTATCTATGAGACAATTATGTCACTTAGGGATGAAACCCAGGCTGAGAGCCAGAAAACACATGACGCCTGTCGAAAACTTGAAAATTCACATCATCGAGTGTCTAAGTCCTGCTCGGAGTTTGCAGAGAGGATCTTCGAAGAAGAAAATAGGATTTCTACCCTCAAAGATGAAATGACGGCCCAGAAGGCAGCTACAGACGCTTTGACTGCCCAGAAAAGAGACATTGCCTGGAAGTTAGAGGACATGGAAAATCGCCTTCAGTGCAATAACTTAAGAATTTTTGGGGTACCCAAAGGTGTCGAAAGTTCCGATCCACGGAAGTTTATTGTGGGACTTCTCACTGAAGCTTTCCCGGAACTGACACAATGGGCATGGGACATTGAGGTGCAATGAGCTCACTGATTTCCTTTTCGGTTGAACATTGCACAGCGCCCAACCACTCTGGTTCACAACCCAGATCTATGCTGATATGTATTTCTAACTTTTTATCTAGGCAGGCTCTATATGATCTGGCCAGACTAGGCAGGAAGAAAATGGGAACGGGTTTGAGTTCTTTGTGAGCCCTGAATACTGCCACACGACAGTGGGAAAATATGGCAGATTTGGCAGCTGATAAATTCGTTTCAGGCTAAAGGAGCTCAGGCATTTCTTTTGAAACCCGCAAAACTTAAAGTAATATACAATGATAAGACACAGTTTTTCCCATCTGAGGTTAAAGCAAAGGAGTTTTTACATTCTATTACATCTTAGAAAAGTGGTCAGAAGTAGACAACACCTGCTTAGAGTGTTGTTTTTGAAGACCAGTGGCAGATGTATATATTTAACATTAGTTTGTTGGATTTCAAAATGTGCTGTGCTTTGATATCTTCTTATGGTGTGTAGGGATTGGATAAACTGGGAGGAGGGGGAGAACGATCAGCAGGGGTTGCGAGGCTCTTGACTACTTTAGACCTTGGGTCTTGTAGCCTCAATGTTGGGGGTAGGGGAAGTCTCCGCTGGCAGAGGAGGCACAGGGGTGGATGAGGGGGGGTCCCTGGGAGGGGGGTGACTGCCTTAGTGGCATGGGGATAAAAGTGAAAATAAGCCAAAAGACATGTTAAAGCATATAAGAGGAAACAATGTGATATTTTGGTACAGAGGAGATGTCAATGCATTCTTAAAACAGGTTAATGATGAATATTTTGTCTATATGTTCTTTCAATGTACGCAGTCTTAATGATAGGGCCAAGTGTAAAAGAGTTGTACAGGAAATTAGGACTATGTCCCCTGATGTGGTCTGCCTTTAAGAGAATCGCATTCCTTGGAGTAAGCATAAGGTGTTAAGCGAGCTAGGGTACAAGATTTTGGTATGTACTTTGCAAGGGACTAGTACAAGAGGTGTGGCCATTCTTGCTAGGAATAACATGTAAATGGTTGACAGAAGTCTTGCAGACAAATATGATTGCTGGGCAATACTGGAATGCTTGGTCACTAATAAGAAATGTTCAATATGCTCAGTATATGGATCTAATCATAATATCAGTACTGAAAAAACGGTTATGGTATAGATTTCGCCTGCACACTGTCTGTCCCAAATGTCTAAAGAGTGCCCACTCTTTGGGTCAACTGAAAAACCCAATTTAGTCAATACAAATCACCACAAATTTGAGGAGCACAAAGTTCAGAAAGTCAGGAGAGATTTTTTCAAAATGTATACATTATTCATAACGAAACATACAACAGCAAAACCATTAATTAGAGTGCAATAATCCATTTCTTCCACATGCAGGTTTTTTTCTCATCGTCTTTATTCACACAAAATGTTTGGATAAAACAAGATGACATGTCAAAAACAAACAGCCTACGCATTTCGTCCCGATTCACATGGGACTTCTTCAGGGATATAAACAGACACATATATAGACAAGACATTAAAAAAACAGCCAAACTAAATACACTTAACATAAGCAAAAAGTCATACTGGATAAAGTTGTTATTCCATACAGACATTTTAGACATTAGTTGATTAGTGGTCCTTCTCTCAATTTATACATCAAAAGACAAAATTAAATTCTATACACAACACATAACACACTTGTCCTAATAAATACACCTTGTACATTGAAAGATTATTTTAAAACAACAACGTGCATATACACATATGTCCTTTTTCCCAAAAAAAAAACACACAATTTTCCTACACCCTTTGTTATAGTGCACTGAGATCAGGACAAGGTTTCTACAAAACACCTGCCTCGACTCTAAATTAATTCATGTTCACCTAACCATTGTTTCACTGTCTCTTATTCCAACATTAATAAAAAACAATGAGTTCGTACTTGTATCTCCTGTTGCACAGTGGGTGAATCAATAAACACCACCATTGTTCTAATTACATAGTCTTGGTAGCACCATAGTTCAAGCAGAATTTACCACCCTCCTCAAATCATGAAGAGTTAGTAAATTACCAGCACTTTTTATTGCAGAAATATTAACCTCAAAGATCACATGCTTGTTTAGCACTCTGAGTGGAGCTTGTGTCAGCTATTGTCATCCTTCAGATGAAATCAACAAGGATAAATGTATACTTCACTCAGCAGTCCAATCTATCTTAACCACACTTCTATACACACCAAGACCCATCACCAGAAAAACCTCCTACCTCATGTGCGTCCTCTATGAGTTCAGCACATATTAGCCAAACCAAAGACGTCATCAATTTCGCTTGCGGTGCCCTATTCACTTTCCAGCTGTCAATAAAATACCACCATGATACCCTCAAATCATTCAATGAAATGACTGCATGGACTTATCTTACAAACACTCACCTTTCCTTAAATTCTAAAAGGCAGGCAGTCGATATGTCTTAAAATTCCATTTCCATCCGGCCTCAATTTAAACGGACCCTTCTTGTGCACATCTGCACTCCAAGAGGCGTGTAGTGCCTTCTGAAGGAGAAAACATACCGAAAGTCACTACTATCTATATACACGCTCAAGTTAAATACACCATCGGTAAAACAAACAAATTATCGAATCCATGCATTCTTTGGACACTGCGGCAACTACCAATAATTAGTAACTTCCCTCCACAAGAGTTAATCCATCCTTTATATCCTTATTCCAAACACAGGGGTGAGGGCAAAACATTTTCTCTAACATCGCAAGCTGCATCCTTCATTATAAAATCAAGATGCTCATAGAGTTAAATTTGCATCTTGATCCCACCGCTAAACACAGCGGAAATCCACTTGTTGTTACATGTGTCGAACAGTACACAAAACAATATAGCCATCGCACCCAGCATTTCAACCAGGGAGCTCACGTCAGTTAGTAAAAACTGCCCAAGCCAATGCAAGGATTTTCCAAATACATTTTGTACATCGTGCCAGCCCACCAGTCTCTGCATGTCTGGCTCAATGTAAACACAACCCTTCCTGGCCCTCCAAAAGCTTTTAACTATGTCGGGCACCAGTGGTTCCATATTAATGACCACTGTTGTGTGCGACCATATTCCACACCCCGCAGACACGCACTTTAGCCTTGTGCCCCTTACACTATGCCTGCGTCCGTCTCCGACTTTCAATCTTGCACAAAACATAACAGTGTGCCATTACTCCACTCTGTCCATAGTTGTACCTCACAACACGCTAAAATCATCGTGTTGTCAATAGCGTTTACACCCATTCTTTAGCCATACTCCCAACACTCCCTCAGCCAAATCCAGTGCCAAAAACTTTCCATTCAACTCACCTATTCCTCTCAAAGAGCAGCCATCAGCAGTATCCCAGTCCAAACCCGATCAGTGTTCCGGTATCATTTAAAAATACCTGCCCTCAACGTGAATGGTCCACATCCATGCATGCAAGCAAAGAGGGACAAAAGGGTCCTATCAAACACGTCGGCCATCTTTAAACATGGTTTTGATCTATGGGGTCAATTCTACTCAAACTTGCGCAGTTATTCACCAAAACTATTTATATGATTCTATTTAACAAACCATCTAATCTCATATGTTGTGTTGATGTATATTACCATTCTCATCAAATACAACAACAAAACAAAAAACATACCTCCCCACAACGTGATTTGTCCACATCCATACATGCAAGCTAAAAGGGACAAGAGGGTAATTTCTAACATGTCAGCCATTTTCCAAACATGTTATTGACCTATATGGTCAATTCTACTCCAACTCCCGCTGTTATTCACTGAATCTATTTATGTAAGTATATTCGACAGGCTATCCAATCTAATTTTTTCCGTTCATTATATATATTACAATTCTCATCAAGTGCACCAAGCAAAATAAACAGAATGAAGAAGACCAAAGACAAGATAAAATAATTATAAAAGCAACTTTCAACAAAAAATTATTAATTATTTTTTCTTTCTCAAATAGCTTCTAATAGGTTCTCACTCTACCAGTTAAACTGCTATACACTTAAATCTATTGAGAGGTTCCTTTACATAGCAAGGAATTCAGTATAACTAAGTACATTCTTATGCCAGACTTTACTTCCATGAGCTCTAATGTTCAATCAACAAGACACATTACCTAGATCAAATACAAGTATAATCCTTGCCGGGTCAAGGGCAAACCCATGCCTCAGAGGGTTCACCACATGAATGAACAAGAAGACAATAAATGAAAATGACACTTCACCTACTCTTTTATCCAAATCACCCAAAGATTTGGTATGTTCGTACATTTCTAACAATCATTTAACTCTGCTTTAAAGGAAATAGTGAAATTCATGTTCCACACTCAGGCCTAACTCAACAGCTCATAACCTGGAAATCCATTTGGATTCCATTTGCCTCAACTCCAGCTCCCTGTTGCCTCTCCTTACATGTGCTTTTACTACATCTATTCCATGAAACCCAAATGGTGACCCCTGATTTCTGTCACAAAAATGGGCTGATCATAAATATGAAGGGTCTTTTTTTTAATCGCTCTCCAATACTCTGGAATCCTGTACCACAATTCTCTAGTGGTGCCGCCAATGTATGCCTTCCTGCACAAACAGATGATTGCATAAACAACAAAAGTAGTGCGACAATTGATGAAGCTGTTGATGATATATTCCTTCTTAGTATTGAACCTAAACCTGGTGGTCTTATTCATGCCCAGAGAACACATACTGCAATTTGTACAAGTATAAAAACACTTTGGTTTTGGAGCTAACCAGTTCAACATGTTTATCTCTTTTGCCTCTTGTGTGTAACTACGACAAAACTGTATCTTTAATGTAACGTCCATTCCTGTATGTGACTTTAGGAGTTTTACTCACTAGCGTGCCGAGACCTGGTAGGTTCTCCAGCAGGCCCCAATGTTTATTAAGAACACGCCAAAACTGGTGACTTAATGAATTAAAGGAAGTTATTAAGGCCAATGGCTTTTCTTTTCTGTCTCTAGCTTGAGACCTCAACAAGTTATTGTGTGCAATTCATCACCACCACGTTACCCCCTTCATCCGCTTCACAGATTATGAGGGACGTGTTGAGCTTCAAATCATACAGTGCCTGAAATTCCTTTCTGGTTAGATTCTTTTTCCTTTTTTCCCTGTATTGGAGATCTATATTGAATTGTGTGCTCTGGGGTATAAACTTAGATCTTGGCCTCAACTTACTATCAGTAGACTTATCTGGTTTAATCTTTATTTCATTTAATACATCATGAATGTCACAATCATCATTAAGAGACATTGTATATTCGTAACATCATAAATGGTCATGTCAGTCAATTCAATGCTATTATTTACAACATAGACTTTACCAGGATTTAAGGCAAAAAACATTTAAATTTTTGTAGCCTCAAAAATTTAAACAAATCCATGTATGTTTCAGAAAATTCACAAGCATTGCTTGGACAAAACCCAAGTCCCTTGTTTGATACCATGCTCTCTTGTTCATTCAGTTCGTAATCCTACATATTTAATATTAGATTCACATCTTCACTTTCCTCACAGCAAGTGTTTATGCCAATCTCTGTTTACCCTTTGTCAGTAATCGTGTTCTCACTCGCATTTTTGGATCTATTTTTTGTTGATTTGACCCTTCTTCCAGCTCTCCTGGTTTTGCTTATTTTGTGTTTTGTTTGGCACCTATTCTGTATCATTTCAGTGCTTCTAAAAAACTGGAGGAACCTAAGGGATTAAATGCAGGTTTAGATGGGCCTGAAGAGTCTTCTATAGAAGATACATCTCAACTACTTTTCCCACTAACGAGTCTCGGAGGATTATCCTGTTGAACTTGTTTCTGCTGGGTCACCACTTGGTCAAACCTTTTGGCAAACGTGTACACTCTGCCGTTGTTATAATCTCGATCATCCCTATGGATTTTGTGCCTTTTTCTGTCCTTGATCATATTCCGATATTTAATAATTTGATCTCTCAAAATATTTCTCAGTGGCCTCCTTCAAATTCTATTCCAAGATTTCCTTTTCCACCTGAGCTATCTCTTCTCTTAGTTTTTCTGACTTTCTCTAAGCATGTTTTATCAAAATATTCATTATGCTGGCTGAACTGTTGAATAGATTGTCCTCCCATTCCTGGAGGAGGTCACTGTCTAAATCGTCAAAGTTTGGAAAGGTGAGGATGCGCAATCCTCGTGGGACCTTTCTGTTCTCTAAATATTTTCTTAAGGTTATTCTGTCCCACCATTTGATGAGTTCTTGTTTTTTTAACCTTTCCAACTTCACAAATTTTCGTTTTAACCGTTCAACATTGTTAGTGTGTGGACTGTTAACTGTTGATGACGAAGCAACGGTACTACCGAATAAAGCCTTGGCTAATTCCTCTCTATTATTATTAAATGTATTCATGGCTAGAGTGTGACAACTGTTCAAAAAATGGAAACAGGTGCTGGCAAAAACCAATAAATACAAAAACTTTCATGGAGCTATTACCTTTGAAACCATTTTGATATAACTGGTAAAAGTCAATTTTCTTGACTTTTAGTAATTAGACCTCAGCTAAGCCTTGACTTCATTTTGTCCAAAATGGATTCAAATACACTGTTGGTTATATCTGCTGCACCTAGCCAAGCAAGTCATGTTTGTTTATTTCTGAATGGCACTGTCCTCGATAAAGTCTCTCTAAACCGGCTCACTAATGTAGCATTTTTCTAAGGATCATCCGCTTGTACTCAGCATTATGATCGTTCACAAAGGGTCACTGTTGCTTAAGTAACTAGTTTGTTCATGAACCTCCGGGTGTTATTATTTTAGTCTCTTTGAATCAAAATACAGGCTGTTGGTTAGTACTTACGTTGTAGGGCTGTATGGCAATTTTAAATTCTGTATACTGATTTTTTGAAAATATATTTCTTTACTCATAGCACAATGTTTCTGCACCATTCATAATGTTCTATGGGGAAATTTCCTATTAAAACCTTCAAATTAAGCTGTGAGCCAGAGATCTTTCCTAGGCTACAAAGACGCTGCCTGAATGCTTACTGATTTTGTTGTATATTTGAGACTTAGTCTGTTTTTGATTTTGCCTATTGTTCTGTTTTCTCCTATTACTAAAAGGATATATACTATTATGGCAATAATTGTATGCAGCTAAAAGGGATTCACTGCATTTGCACTTTACTGATTCTGTATTGTAGAGTTACAATTTTTGTAATAAATCTTAGTAGATTTCCTAAATTTGGCCTTAAAAATCACTTATTTTATTTATTGAGACAGTCTTTTCTTATTTGACTGTATTTTAATATGTTGATTTGTACCTTGTCAATGGGATACATTGATTCATTAAACTGAGGTTGACACCGGCCTTGATCTACCCAACTAGTAGGTTTGTTACTGATGGGTAAGTTTCAGAACTACAGCATACCCACCTGTGTAAAGCATTTATCAGTACCAAAACAATTAAAATGTAGATGAAACAACACACTAAAAACCCCACACTAATTGATAACAATTGTGAAAATTGTAATAAGAATCTAGACACCAGAACAACAAATATCTGATGTAGTGAACCAAAGTATTATGTCACTAGTGCCGAACACTATGTAGCTGATTATAATGTCGGACAGAATGTTTCCAACCGACACCATCTTGGATTCGGGAACCAACCAACTTGAGGTCGGTGGTTCCACCAGAGCAATTACGATGTGACCGAACACTGTTCAGTCGGACCGGAAGCTGATGGGGGCACTGCTAGGGACCCCCAAAGTGACTTTCCGACAGCCTTTTTGTGTTGGACAGGCCAACTCAGAAAAGTTGTTGGAAATTGCATCGTAGTCGGTTGGCCGGAAACGCTATTATTAGAGGTAACGTTCCGACCAACACAGATACTCTGAGAACCATTCGGAACTGATTCGGAATGACCAGACAGTTTAATTTCCAACCACAAACATCGTAATCGGTCAGACGTATTGTAAACGAACAGAGTGGGTCGGAAGGGTTCCGACGTGGTCTGAGAAACTCGCTTTGCCCGACATTGTAATGAGCCCCAAATTGACAACTGTCAATATCTAGTCATGTTAGACTGGGTAAAAGTCAAAACTTAAAGCTAACAATAATGAAGTGTGGGTCAGATACAGGGACCAGGTTCGGCCTGTGGAAAGTTTGCCTTCTGACTAACCATTTTTGGGGGATATTATCCTTGCTGATGAGCTCATCAGCAGGCAGGGTTGCCAGATGGATCAAAAGAGAGACTCGTTAACAGTAGCCAGCTGAATCACTAGACCGCACTGGGAAACTCTGCTCTGGTAGGAAGTTCGAGGCTCTTGATTTTGATGGTGGAAAAACTCGGGATAAGTAAAGTCTAAAGCTGAGGCTCAGGAAGGCATTAGAGGCCACAAGATGCTGCTTGGTGTTGGTCAAAGTGAAATCCTCTGTGTTCAAACTTAGAAACATTTCAGTAAGGCAGGATCCTTTCAGCAGAACAACCCAGCAAGTTGAGTCCATCCGCCAGTTGAATCTGGCAGCATCTAGTTCTTTTCGCAGAAAGTTTGTAAAAAGTTTCTAAGTGTCAGTCTTGCAGTTTTGTAAAGGGAAAGAGTATAGTCTAACACAGGCCATGGATCCACTTAGGAACCTTGGAAAATGTCAGGGGCTGCCTAGGTGTGCGTTACATTTGCCTGTGACACGGGATGCCATTTGAAGGTTGTGCATTTGGTGGGCACATCCCCCCAGGCCGTCTATTCAGGTAGATTTCACAACTGCTCCCAGTCAAGACTCTTTTTTTATCGTTCCTTAGATCCATTACAACTCCAAACAGGCTGCCAGGTGACAATTGGGGATTAACTGTGAAAAGACTACAAGAGGTAAGCAGGGAAATGCCAACTCTCTAATTGTGTTATTTTAAAATAGCAATTTTAAAATCTGACTTGACCATAAGATTGTATTCTAGTTTGCTATTATTTTGAGTTTTTGAATCATTGCCAAACTGAAGGTATGCTTTATAAGGTGTTAAAATGTAACCCAGTGCCTTTATATAGAAGGACAGCTACAGTGAAAAACCACTTCGGAGATTTTTCACTGCCTGAACATGTAAAACACAAGTACACAAATCCTGCTATTTAAATACCCCCTGTCACATGTTTGCTCTGCCGTTGCGTCACTTTTGATAACACGGCGGTTGCATAAACAATGTGCCACGTTGCGGCCCATTTACAACGTGACACATCTAGGGAGATATGTCACTTTGTAAGCCCTGCACCACATTAGATCTGCATCAGGTATAATGTATGCAGGGTGAACGTTCCCTTGAGGGAAAGCCTTATAGAAGTGACGCAAAATCTAAAAGATTTCACTGTGCCACTTCTAGGACCCCTTTGCGTCGAAACCCTACGCCTGCTTAGAGCAGGCATAAGGAGTGAGGCAGTGTATTAGGAATATGCCTCCCCATTCCTTGCTGGATTTGGATCTACGAAGATGTGTCAGTTTCTTGTAAAAAAGCCATTATGTACCTTGCTCTATGGGCAATCAGGACTCAGAGGGTGAGGAGCTACATACTCCTTATTGAAGTTCCATCCAACACTTACTGATCACCACTTCACAATGAATTTTAGTAGAAACATGACAATTTCTCGCTTTCACCCTCTAACTTCATTCTTTAGTATCCACTCAGTTGAAAGGTTGCATGCATGTACAATATAACAGATTATGCAGTGCAGTGATTACTTTTTTGGGGGAACCCTTATCCACACTTAGAAAATATTCTCCCAGCTAACAGCATGCATTTCCAGGAAGCACAAAGCCTCGTTTGCATCCGGTAATTCTCGGACTTCGGAGTACTTGAAAAAATAAAAACGTATTACTGGGTAGCATATGAAACTAATAAGATGTTTTTCTTTTTGTTTCAGTAGTATGAGTCTTTGCCACTAACAGATCTATTAAGCTCTACCAAGTGTATCCTTACCAACATATCTGTGTAGGTTACCTAAAGTTAGTGCCCATCCTAGCCACATTGATAACTTCCTTCATGCTGAGTGAAAAACTAGGTCCCTACATAGATTTCCAGTATTTGGCTATTTCCAGTTTGACCAATGTGGTCACAAGTATTAAGGCCATAGGACACAATGGGGGAAGTTTTTTAGTGATTGAATTCATCCCGAATAATAATGCCATGTCCTCTATCTCTGAATTTGGATTCATATTTTTCTTTATTAATTGCTTAACCTATTGCCAATGTCTGTCTAATGTTGGACATCAAACAAACGTATGGTGATGATCAGCCTTTATTGCTCAATATTGAGTACAGTGGTTGTCACTCTTTTTGAATATCTGGTGGATCTTTAAAGGAGCGATATGTGAATTGTGGAACAATGAGAAATAATAGGTCATGACAGTTTAGAGGCCAGCAGCCCTTACTGCACTTCCATGTGTGCACTGCTGAGAGTCCAATATCATTTTAAAAGCTGCCCTGTGTTGCAGGACTGCTTTTAAATGTAAATTGTGCCCTAACTAGCCTTTGGTGGGAGTGGCACTGAAAGATTGATACACTTCAATATTTTGGTATATAAGAAACCCCCAGGGTCTCCCCTAGATATCCCAGGGGCAGGGGGTCAGGTACCTATAAGGAGGACCCCTATAAGATAGGTTTTATATGCCCAGGGAATAGATAAATTGCACTTTCCACTCCCCTCATTGTAGTAAATTGCTTCCCAAAATCGACTATTGTGCTAGGAGCACATTGGAGTGCGGATCTGCATTATATTTGTGTATTCAGAACCCACAAAGTCCTCCCTAGGATTGGGGTATCATGTAGCTATAAGCAGGGTCCTTATAAAAGATATTTTATAGGGCCTGATGTTGCAGAAGTTGAACATTTAATTTTCTCATTGTAGATTTTGCTGCCACATAGGTTAACATTGCAATAGTTTATGAACGCATAACTGTTGCTAAGGATGGCCGACAAATATCACTCAAGGACTTAGGAAAATGATACTGATAAATCCACCAATATGCTATTGTTATCCTGAAATATGCTATTGTTATATTTATCCTAAAATATACATACATAAGTTATAATGCTGTATTGTCTGTAAGCTAAAATTCAGTCTTCCTTGGGTCTCCCCTGATTGGTCAGAGTTAAGAGGATTAGCCAGGCTGCTTTGATGAATTGATAAGTTGCACCCTGGGAGAAAGGCTATCTGGGAGTATCTCTACTGCACAGGGATTCCAGAGCAGGGTGGAGGGGTTGTAAACCATGAGCATCAAAGGAAGAAGAGGACAGAAAGAAAAGGCCAGGTCGAGCTACCCCTATCCCCTCTGAACCCATCCAAATGGCAGGCTTAAGGAATGAATTTGCAGATGTCAGGGGGAAGTGACCTATGGAAATGAGCCATACTCAAAGTCGGTTGAAATAGTTCCAACTGCTCTGCTGAGATTTCAGTCAAATTGAATTTTGGAGCTTTAGTGCTCCCCGCGGGACCATTATGCCACACTTGTAGGAAGTGGTCAGCTCTGGGGTGTTGCCCTGACCTTCATTAGACAGGACTGCCCTCCTACTTGACCCCAGAGAACACTCAATAAGTATCTGAGGGGGGAAGAGCCTCTCAGATCTGCTGCTTGAAGCTAAGAGAAGAAGAAGGGTCCAAGCTGAACGTTTGATTTGCACCAACCATGCCCTGCACTCTGATGGACTTTGCCTGTGGCACAATCTGGAACTAGTGCCCTGTGGACCTAACTTACTTCAAGAGGAATAAAGAGTTGACTCCCTGAGCTCACCTGGACCTTCACCACCAAGAATGCCCAGCCTGGAGTGTGTCCATTGGTTTTGTAAATGTTTTGTCCATGTAGATAGTGGGACCTGAAGTCCCAAACTGCGAAGGACCATCTTAGAGATACCAGGCCCTTGGATGGGGGTTTGTACACTAGGGAAAGTTCCATTAGTTTGAATTACTTTGGAGCAACTTTGCAAAAAAGCTCCAGAGTGGGATCGACTCAACCGCGAGAACAAAGCCAGCGACCATTAACCGCGAGCCAGCCTGCCCTACTGGTTCATCCTGCTGAAATGCTCCAGAGGTTCGACTTCCTGGAAAAGCAAGCCAGTGAACCCTCGCCAAACTTGGACTAGTGAACAGCATCAAGGGACCATGGCAGAAAAAGCTCCGGACAAGTGTCTAAGTCCAAAGGTAAAAACTTTGACCGAGGCCTACTAAAGGGGTAGACATGCAGGGTTCCATCGCAGTCACACTGAAACTTTGACTTTGTTCCAGTCTAGCGCGGACAGATATCCCAATAGGCACTATAAGTTTCTATGTGCTATATAGTGCTAAGTCTTAAAAAAATCATAATTCTAGTTCCTTACATCAGGTTGTTTTTGTTATGGTCTCATTTTAAAGATAAAAATATTCCAATTTTATATTTATTTTAAAGATAAAAATATTTCCAAATTTGATATATATTGTGGTTGCATTTTTATTTTGTTTTGTGTCTTAATTATTTACTGAATTGGTGTTTTTAAATATTTATATGCCTGTCTCTGAAGTTATGCTTGCCTGCCTGCAGTCAAGCTACCAAGGTTGAACATGGGAATCATTTTCTGAGGCCTATTCTGAGTCCTGGACTCTGTTAGTGGCCTTATTGCTAGTGGTAGATATATATTTACTATTAATAATAATCCACTATCCAACATTAAGTCCACCATATTTTTAGTTATCTTCACCCCTAGGTACCTAAGTTGTGATTTAATTAAATTGCTTCAGTCTCATTGGATGCCAAATTCCAGCACATGATTTTTAGACTTCCCTTGATTTAGTTATCCTGCAAAACCCATTATTTGTTTAGGTCAAGCATTATATGATTATAAGCAGATATAGCAATAGAAAATAACAATGAGTCATCAGCATATGTTAGAGGGAACCTTGTCGTCGAGTATACTCATTATAAATGGAGCAATCAACAGTTTAGATCAGTTTAATAGCTAGTGTTTTAATATATAGTAGGTTCAATATATAGTAATGCAAAAGGGACATTAGGCATCCTTGTCTCATACCTTTCAATATTAAAGAGTCAGTACTTAGTTACTCAGTCTCCACTTGAGATGTAAATCATTTATTTATTTATTTATTTTAAAGTTTTATAGAGCGCGAACCAAACCCATGAGGGTATCAAATCGCTTTACAGGATTGACGGGTGGTATACAAAATACTTAGGAGGGGAGGATACCATTGGGATACAAACAGGTAGATACATTCCACAAGTAAAACAAGCAGTCTCAAATCCCGGATACATTTGTGATAAAAACAGGTAGATTCATTATACCAGGTGGGAAGACCAAAAGTGCCGGGAAGGTATCAACCAGAAAAGCCATGGATAATGCAGTAATGGTGGGTGGAACAAGGTCGCAGAGGTGATTGTAATGCAATCGTTAGGCAAGGAATTTGCCCATTAGGAAAATGTTGGTCTCCTTTTTAAAACGTGCCAAAGACAAAAGTCTTCTGATGGTGGGTGGGAGAGAGTTCCATATTCTTGGAGCGGCCCTAGAGAAGGCCCGATTGTAGGTTTTTTTTCTTCTCGAAATGAGCTGGTTGGAGCAAAAGGTCTCTGGCAGACCAGGAGTTTCTGGTTCCTCCGGATATCACTAGTTTCTGGGTGAGAAACGCAGAGGAATTTGAGTATAGAGCCTTGTGAGTAATGCAGGCCAGCTTAAGTTTGATTCTGGCTTTGAGAGGAAGCCAGTTCAGAGCTTTAAGTTGGGGAGAGATGTGGTTGAATTTCTTTGAACCGGTTAGGAGTGTGGCGGCCGCATTGAGGCAGGCTTTCAGTGGGGCCAGAGACTTCTTGGGTAGACCTGCGAGAGTAAAGCATCCATATTCTAGTCTGGAGATGACTAGCGCCTGGATTGCCGAGTTTTAGGTCGGAAGCGTCGAGGAAGGGTTTCAGGTTTCTTAGGTAACTCAGGTGAAATCTTGCAGTTTTGGCCATCAAGTTGATATGGCCACGCATGTTCAAGCTGCCGTCTAGGGTTGATCCAAGGGATTTAGCAGAGTCCACCATGGTAGGAGGGCAGTTTAGCGCTGTGATAGCCTTGATCCATTCCTAGATGTTTGGATTGGTTTAGGGTGGGGAGATTAGAAGAAACTCATTTTAATTTGCATTATGTTTAAGCTGGTTAGAAGTGAGCTAGTGAACAGTCTGCTTCAAGGCCTCATTCAGGGAGAGAATGTCCTCAGGAGAAGAGATTTTAATGTAGATCTTTGTGTCGTTGGCATACATGTGGTAGGAGATATTGGCGGTGCGTAGCACCTCTGTGAGCAGTTCAAGGTAAAGATTAAAGAGGGTAGTGGACAGGGTTGAACCTTGGGAGACTCCAATCTGATTGGAGAGGGAGCGGATAGGTTATCGTTGATTAGGACTCTCTGTGAGCGATTCTGGAGGAAGGACCTAAAACATTCAAGAACGGTGCCATCCAAACCCATCCTGAGTTTGAGGCATTTAAGGAGTGTTTCGTGGTTAACCATATCGAAAGCCGAGGATAGGTCTAGGAGGATAAGGAGACAGGTTTTGCCTTGGTCAAGGGCTTGGAGGGCATCATCTACGATGTGGAGGAAGATGATTTCAGTGCTGTGTCCAGGTCAGAACCCGGATTGGAAGTCATCTAGTAAGTAGAAGTTGGTGATGTGTAGGCTCAGCTGCTGTTGCACACATTTCTCAAGAACTCAAGGAGAGGGATGTTAGATATAGGTCTATAGTTGTCAGGGGAGGCAGAATCCAGCGTAGGCTTTTTCAGGATTGGGCGACTTAGCCGGCTTTAAGAGAGTCAGCTATTGATCCCTGAAGGAGGGAAGCATTGATTATTGCAGTCCAGGAAGGGATGATAGCCTGAGAGGTGGCTGCTAAGCAGTTAAAGGGGTGAGGATCATTGAAGTGATTGTTCGGGTTTAAGGAGGATAGAATTTTCGAGACAGAGTGTTTGTCAAAGACTTCAAAGTTGGACCAGTCTGGTCAGATTGATAAAGTATTAAGGAAAGGCCTATTTTTCAAATGTGAGCCCAAAACAATCCCAGTCAACTCTATAAAATACTTTCTCAACATCCACTAAAACTGCACCTAAGAGTTGACAGTCAAGTAGCTTTGTCAATACATGCAACGATTGCAGGTATACTTTAATTTATATTACACCCACATATAAAGCCCTATTGAGCTTGGTGAATAATTTTGCCCATCATGTTGTGGTGCAAGTTAGTGAATATTTTGGCTAACATTCTACAATTGTCTTTTTATAATGAGATAAGGCAATATGATGCAGGTAACTTAAATTCTTCCCCTTGTTTTGATAACAGCATTATATTTGCTTTCTGTCAATACGAAGGCCTTGATAAAGTTGATATGATAGAAATAAAATCTTTGCAGAAACTCCAGATTTCATTTGGAATTCCATCTGGACCAGGAGATTTAGAGGTTTAGGCCTAATTGATGCTCTTGAGATGTAACAGACTGATTCAAGTAAATTTGATTCACTAAAGTCTACATTGAAATTTTGATCACAATAAGGAACATATTACATTGTTCAGTAATACATTTTCAGCATAATAGTACATATTGAGCAGGAACTGAGTAAATCCAACAACAATTTCATTATTTTAATAAGTTCATGCCTTGGAAATAGAGTTGGGAAGTTCGATTATTATTGGCCCAGCTTCTGTACTGCTATGATAACACCTTGCCCCCTTTAATGCTGCCAACAGAATTCTGTTTCTTGCTGAAGTAATTGTTTTGTAACATTTATTGATAACCAATCTGTGTAACAATTTGGTTATGTTTTATATATGTAATGAGGTTTTATATCTTCTTTCAAATAAAATAGATCTGGATATCTACTTCTGAAATGTGCAACATCTGGTAGCTCTTTCTTTTTATTCTGGTGCTTGTGTCTGATTCTGACTTTTTGTTTTGAGAATAGCCATCTTAGAACAGATTTATAGACAAACCAGACAGAAAAAGTCAACTATTTTAATGTGTATTGTTTAACTTAAGAATCTTATCCTGATTATAATTAATAAACACTTCCTCAGATAAACATACTTATCAAAGAGCAAATGAACAGGCTTGGGATCTTCTACAAAGAAAGATTTTATCAAAAGAAAAATCTGCGAATTACCTGAAACAAATGTCAGGCATTTATGCATTTTATACTTTCCCTTGTCATAATCAATACTGAAAAAGTCATAGAATTGACCCAAGGTACATATATGCCCTAGATCCTCTTTATCCACTTCTCTCCAAAGTTTTCAATCTTAGATTCTCAATCAGTTTTTTCTTCCAAATCCTACTACTGAATTTATAGGAAGCCACATATGTACTCAATCTAACAGCACCTGACAGAGTAATATTCCAATCACCTCAAAAAACAAAGGCAATGGTAAATTTGCTAGTCTAATTTACACTTTTACAAGACTGGAGGAGTGGTATTTATTAGATCCATATACACTTAATAACTTACCACTGATGCTCAGACTCTCACCCCCATAGGGAACAGTGCTGGAGCCTTACAATAAAATATCATATATGAAATCTAACTGGGAAAACAAACTAGCTCTTTTCAAAACTACAACCCAAACACTCAAATATCCTCTTGAATTTCACTAAGAAAGCTTGGGGCATATTACCAAGCAATAGCGATAATTATCGCTATTGCTTGGTTAGAGAGAAAATTTTACCCCTAAGCTGCGGCGATTTTTACCGCAGATAAACCTTGGTATTACCAAGGTTTATCGCAAATGCGATAAAAAACGGCCGCAATGCATGAATATCGCTGAAAAGTCAGCGATATTCATGCATTACCGAGCTAATGCTCTTAGCCATGTTATCCACCTCCCATTGGATAACATGGCTAAGAACTGCTCTGGGGCAGGTGTTAGCTTTTGGAGATATTCGCGCTTAGCGCGAATATCTCCAAAAGTTGGTAATAGGAGATAGCGATGTTAGCGACTGTTTCCAGTCACTAACATCTTGGCACGCCCACTTTACATGTCATTAGTGATAAATATCAATGACATGCAAAGTGGGGCCCAAGATGGTCGCTATCTCCTACTAGCTGTCGCTAACTGGTGTTAGCAACAGCTAGGTAATAGGGAGATAATTTTATCTCCGCTTTCTTGGCTTTTAAAGCCAAAAAAGCGGAGACAAACCCCCTTGATAATATGCCCCCTTGTTCTTTAGAAAATATACATTTAGGGGAGTTTCACACCAATATCTTCGATGTAGATTGGTGCTGCAAAAAGCTGTCACTCCATTGTTTATAAATAGCTCAATGATTGTTTTATTTTCCATATCCTTTGCGCTAATCTTTTTTAAAAATGTTTGAGCATGCCAGTATTTGTGTTTTTCCATATAAAAGCTTTATAAATGGCAAAAAGATGTTTCCACATTGCTCTAAGTAAGACTATTTAGACATCTTCCTGTGGCCTCTCTTTGCCATTTTGCACTGATGTGGGCTCCATATGAGCTCTTTAAATATCCTTTTAGCAATCAAAATCACAGATTGGACATACACATTTCAAAATTAAGATGACATTTATTTTCCAAATCCTTATTAACATTCAGGTTTCTGGGGTCCCTATTATACTCAAGTTGTTCCTTCTGGAATGAGTTTCAAGATGTTCTCGAGTCATCTCCAATACTTCACTGTTGCAATACAGTCTATCTACAAAGTGTTCTTGCTTTTCTTCTGTTCCACCTTCTTTAGTTTAAGTATCTTGTTCCCAGATCCACCTGGACATGCAAGCTCTACCTGCAGACTCACGCAGATAGTGCAGGATCATCCTGGGAGAAGGAATGAGATGAGCGAGAAAGAGAAATGTTGATCACTTGACATTGCATTGTCCATGTGATGTTTCCCGTCTGGAGAATGTGGCACGCTACAAAGTAAAAATATATGATTACTTCCTCTACACTATCCAACTTGCCCTGTATTCCCACAAATGCAATAGGCTACCTGTGAGGTTCCCTTTTACCATGTGTGTGGCTCTCCTTCTCTCAGAGTGATGTTTATTCAATAAAATCAGAACAACATCTAAGAAAAAGCACTTTTAGAAACTGGTAACCCCATGACCTCTCCCTCTATGCACTATACCTACCCATTTTAAAGGGGGTTCATGTCTTAATCTGTATCTGCTTTAGAGTGTTTTGAGAATACGAATAGAGCTTTAGCACAAACACATATCAGAGCACAATGGTAAGTATTTTAGTACAAGCACAGTGGTAAGCTTTATATCATGATATCATGAGCACAGAGGTAAGTCTCACATAAAATTTCCGAACCTGTTTGCAACAGTTTACTTTAACACTGTTAACTACATGAATTGATGAAAACATAACACAAGTTACACGGTTGTATGCATAGAAATACACTGTCACTCGTTTAGTTCTCCCAGTATTCTGAAATGAAGCAATGTTCACCCTTGCACTATCCCAAAGTTAGTGCAAATAAACTTTTGATTCTTTTCCAGGTTCGAGAGCCTTGCAGCTTAAACTAAAATCTGTTAAGTTTTAAACAAGCATGCAGTGCAGCGAGTTACCACCTAAGCCAGTTCTGAATGCTGTATTTTCTTCTCTTCTGCTTTTTCATTTCAGATGCAAGCATCCCAAGGGAAGACGCTTGTGACAGTGCCAATCTGTCAGTACTACCAGTGTGGGCACACATTGTTGGCCATGCAGCGGATGCTGCAGAGGGAAGCCCACAAGTCTGACAGTACACCCCTCCTAATGAGCCACCAATGAGTTTAAGTTTCTCTGGATTGCATTGATAGAACTGTCGAGTGAAACATGGGGCATGCGCCTGACCCACTGGTACTCATGCTTGTCTTTTGGGTCCATAGCTCTTCCAGTCCAATAGGTAATACAGTTTGTTGTGCATTATTTTGGAGTCAAGGATAGCCTTTTCCTGGGCTTCCGGGTGAATGTCAACTAATAATGGAGAAGGGCCTTTAGAATAATGCATGTGCTCTGGGACAGACTTTAATTGTGAGAAGTGAACAGGAAAAGCCAGAAAAGCCAGTTGTATGGGCAGAATAGCTGGTAGATCCTGTGTCACTGCTATTTCATTAATCTTTTGAATATCTTCAATGTCTGATGAACCGTGGATGAAACAAACGAGCTCTGGTCTGGAATTAATACTGACGGAAGGCCAGGAAGGTGCAGTACAGATTATAAAAAGGTTTTGGCCAATTGTAAGGAGGATGGTATTGTTTTTTTGTAAAATGTTCCACTACCACTAATATACTTGTATATCCAGCCAGTGAATTGGGTAATTCCACCACAAAATCTAACAAGACCTTGTGCCATGGTGCATGTTTTATTGGAAGGGGCATCAGTTGACCTGCAGGGACTTAATAAAATCCTTTTCTTTGAGTGCAAATTACACAGATTGCTAT
This sequence comes from Lissotriton helveticus, assembly GCF_964261635.1. NCBI lineage: Eukaryota > Metazoa > Chordata > Amphibia > Caudata > Salamandridae > Lissotriton > Lissotriton helveticus. The sequence goes on along the minus strand of NC_136059.1, from coordinate 1,821,242,871 downwards.
GAATTTCTTTGCATCCTTAGACATAGATGACCACCAGAAATGTCATTGCAGCAAATCTATAGTTTTCTTTTCACCTGGGTATCCTGCAAGTAGACTTGTATGACACCACTGTAGGGGTTTGCATTGTAATGATGTACTTGGGAGATAGAGTCCATGTTTTATGTATCTAAGCTCTTCCTGAACTACGGTATCTGTAGTGTAGTGTTGCAACATATCTAGGTCATCTTTTTTTCCTGTTCTTGACAAACTTCATATAAATAGTCTGTGCTGGGTGCAATAGCCTCCTGCACTTATGTGGAGAAATTATTAACAGGGCCTCTTCATGTTGTTCTACAATCAGATGCCTATACTTCGAAAAGGCATCCGCCTTTCCGTTTCTATGAGCTGGTTAAAGCTGTTTCACAAAATCATAATCATCGAAAAAATTAGACCATCACAGCTGTCTAGCTGACAATGCCCGTGCAAACTTGAGAAACTGCAGGTTCCTGTTCAAATTAAAATAGTGACTGTATGTAGAATTTCATGGAGGTACTGTCTCCACTCTTCAAATTATGGCCGGGAGTTCCCGATCTGCTACAGAAAAGTTTACTTCTGAGGGGTTCAGTTTATGGGAGAAATACACTAGAGGGTGTAACTCCCCAGGGGGCCTGTCACTGTGTGAAAGAAACCCTCCCACTGCCACGTGAGATGTGTGAGCCTCCACAATGAATGGCTGGAAAGGGTCTGGGTGACTCAAGACAGGAGGTTGAATTAACTTCTCCTTCAATAGACCAAAGACCTTTTCAGATCCCTCGCCCCCTTGGAATCATACTGCGTTTCTAAACAATTTAGGGCTAGATGTAGGTAATTCTTATTTACTATTTCTTAAATACCGAATTTTACCAATTCGGTATTTAAGAAGTGGTAAAATAGAGGGGGGGGGATGTAGGTATTTCAGAATCGGTACCGAATCGTTAAGATTCGGTATTTACCGATTCTGTAAATACCGATTCGGTAATGCCCATTGATTCCTATGGGCCTTGAAGCCCATAGGAATCAATGGGCAATATCGAATCAGTATTTACCGTTTCGGTAAATACCGAATCCTGCAAGGGTGCAGGGGGTGTAACTTTGACACCCTCTAGCACCCCAAAGACGGGCATGTGTGCCATGTGGCACACAGACATGCCCCAAGGGCATGTCTGTCTGTCACATAGCTAGGTGTGCATGCACACATGTGCATGCACACCTGGATTCGGTATTTTACCACCCAATTGGATTGGGTGGTAAAATACCGAATCTGCAAGGTCTTAGGGACTCTGAAGAGTCCCACCTACATCTGGCCGTTACCGAATCGGTATAAATACCAATTCGGTATTTTACAGAATCGGTAAATTTACCGATTCGGTAAATTTACCGAATCTGTAAAAATGGCCCCTACATACCAAATACCCATTTACCGGTCGGTAACGGCCGAAATCGGCCGTTACCGGTCAGTAAATGGCCTCCTACATCTGGCCCTTAGTGATTGAGGCTAAGGCAGAAAGATGGTCTATAAGCCTCCTATAAAAATTTGCAAAGCCCAGGAAACTCTCGACTTCTTTCATACACTGTCAAGACTACCAGTTCATAATTGCTTCAGCCTTCCTTGAAACCATTGGAATCCCTTCAGGAAATATTATGCAACTTAGGGATTCCACTTCCTGCATTCAGAAACAGCACTTGTCTAAATTAGCGCAAAGATGGTGTTCACACAGGGTATCTAAAATGGGCTTCACATGATTGACATGTTGTTCAAAAGAGTCTTAGTATATGAGAATGTCCTCTTCATACAAAACTGCACAGTGGTTGATAAATTATCTCAACTGTTCATTTATAAAATACTGAAAGATTTGGTGGCATTTGCGAGTCTGAAAGGCATGATGAGATAATCATAGAGGCCAGATTGGTAAAGAATGCCATCTTCCACTCATCACCCTCCCAGACTCTCACAAGGTGGTACACACCATGCATATCCAATTTGGTGTAAATGTGTGTAGTCTTGACCTGATTGAACAAGGTGGATTCCAGGGGTAAAGGACACCTATTTCTTACAGTAATTTTATTCAGAGCCCCGTAAATTATGCAGATTCTGATAGCCACCCTTCTTTGAGACAAAGAATAACAGAGAGGATCCTGGGGAAGGGGAGGGTCGTATGAATTCTATCTTCAGCATCTCGTTTAGGTATTTGCGTAAATGTGTATATTCCTTCTCGGTCAAAGCCTTGATGAGACTGCAGGGGATTGGAGAACCTGGCTGGAAATTGGTCCAGCAATCGAAAAGGTGAAATGAAGGTAGCATAGTTGTCTTTCATTTGACGAAAACATCTGCGAAATCCTGATACATTGGTGGTAACTCACTACCCATGGTCGATTTTACTGCTTCAATAGCACCAATATCAGGTTGTCTATAGAGAGGTTTTATCCAAAAAATGGGAAGGTAAGGCAATTTCCTGCATTACCAAGTCAATATGAGGGATGTGGGTTTGTAGGCATGGAATGACTAAGATAACCTTAAGCTGTGGTGCATTGATAAGATCACATTGTAGTATCTATTGATATGAGTCCTAGACTAGTACTATAAACACATCTTCAGTATAGTGGCTGGGTTCTTATGATAATGAACTGCCATCAATAGTTTTGACTAGTTCTGAAATCTTTTTCATTAGAAGAAGTATACCTAGTTTTTTAGCAAATATTAGATTTACAAAGTTTCCAGTGGCTCCGTAATCCAATAGGACCTCCACAGAGACTACTTCAGTGTCTTTATTCAACCTCAACTCAGCTGAAATATACAAATGTCTATAACCAGTTGGTTTGGACTAAGGAATGGGAGACTTCATGAGCATTTAAACCTGAACAACTAGTCTCCACCGTCATCGGATATATTCGTTTCCCACCTCCTTCTTTTCTGTCTCATTATCTTTTTTCTTTTGTTTAGCTAAACAATCTTTGAGAAAATTACCTTTTTGCCATAGTTTAAACACAGTTGATTATCACATCACAACTTCATTGTCTCTCTTCCTTTGTAAGGAGTACCCTAGTGCTACCTATTTGCATTAATTCTACCTCTTTTGGGGTTTTTACACCCTTGTGTTTCTTCTCATGAATCACTAACATCTTGTTATCTAAGTGTCTCCTATCAGTAGGTCTTTTGGAAAGACAATGATCAAATTTCATGACTAGATCTATTAATTCTTTGCAAGACTGTGTGGGGTTAACTATTATTTATTTATTTATTTATTTTATTTTTTGCATTTGTATGGCACTCAGCTACCCAACAAGGGTTTCCCGGCGCCTGTGACTTTGGATTGAATGAAGGGAGGTGCTGTGTGGAATTTTAGCACAGTTGTTTCTGGAAAAGCCAAGTTTTAACAGATTTCCTGAATTTAGTGTAGCTTTCTTCTTTCCGGATGAACTGGGGGAGGGAATTCCACAGAACCGGCCTTTGAACCGAAAAAGATCTTCCGCCAATCCTTTGGAGTTTGTGTCTGGGGACAGAAAACTTCGCTGCAGTTTGGAAACGCAGGTTTCTGGTTGGTAGGTAGGGGGAAGCTAAGGCTTGTAGATAGGAGGGTGCCGTTTTGGATTTTATTTTAAACATAAAACTGAGTGTTTTAAAACTAATCCGATGTTCAACTCTGAGCCAATGCAAGTCATTTAGGTGCCGTGATACTCTTTCAAACTTAGGTATCCTGCACAAGAGTCTCGCTGCGGAGTTTTGTATCATTTGGAGTCGCTTGATCACTGCTAGGTTGGAGCTTAGGTATAAGATGTTTCCGTAGTCAATACGCGACGTTATTAATGCGTTGACTACGGTTTTTTGTGTGACAGGGGGCAACATCCAGATGATCTTTTTTAACCATTTTATAATGGTAAAGCATAGGTCCGCGACTTTGTTTACTTGCTGTTTCATTGACAAAGTATTGTCAAGAATGACCCCCAGGTTTCTTGCCTGAGACCCTGGAGGGGGAAGATTACCCAGCTCAGGCGGCCAATGGGAGGGATTCCAGAGCTCCTTGTTTTTCCCCAGTACAAGAACCTCTGTTTTGTCCCCATTTAATTTCAGCTGGTTGTCGGACATCCAGTTGAAGATTTCATGGAGTCCAGTTTTGAGTAGAGAGGGTGTTGATGGATTCGACTCAGATGAAGAAAAAATGATTTGGGAGTCGTCAGCGTAGGTCATTAATGTCAGACCTGTGCTATCAGCTAGATCGGCCAGTGGTCTTAGATACAGGTTAAAAAACAACGGACTTAGGATGGAGCCTTGTGGCATCCCTTGTGGAGCGGCAACAATGTCGGAGCAGGCAATACTGGATTTGATCTGGAAGGTTCTTCCTGTGAGAAAGGACTTTATCCATTGTAGAGCATTGCTACGGATGCCATTTCTCTCAAGGGTAGTCAGGAGGGTACTATGTGAAATGGTATCAAACGCCGCACTCAAGTCTAAAAGGATGAGTGCGACTGTTTGACCCTCGTCCAGGAATTTTCGGATTTTTCCGGTTACACCCAGGAGGGCAGTTTCTGTAAAGAATCCTGCTCTGAAGCCTGATTGTGAGGGGTGAAGGAGATTGTTCTCCTCAGTAAAGGTACTGAGGGCAGAGTGGATGTGCCTTTCCAAGAGTTTGGAAAAGGCAGGGAGCAGTGAAATAGGTCTGTAATTAGACAGAACTGTGGGGTCAGCTGATGGCTTCTTCAGTAAGGGGGTCACCATTGCGTGCTTCCAACTTGACGGCACTGTAGCGGATTGAAGGGAAGCATTTAATGTGTCTGCTATAGTGGTTAGAGGGATATTATCAAGTTGTTTTAAAATACCCACAGGGAGAGGGTCACAGGGGGAGCCTGATGTAATGGATTTCAGACAGATTTTTAAGGAATCCGTAGTTATTGGGGGCCATTTCTCAAGGACGTTTGCATTGTCTGGTAGCATAGGGATAGTGGACTGTGGGCAGTTGTCATGAGGTCTGGCAGCGATGTTGGAGATGATATTTACTATTTTATCATTGAAAAATGTTGCCAGGTCATGACATTGTTGTTTTGTTAAGGGGCGGGCAGTGGCAATTGTTTGTGCGCCTGCCAAATCCTTTACTGTGTTAAATAGAGACTTAGCTTTGTTTGCCGCATTATTAATGGAGCTAGCGACGTAAAGGGCCCGGGCTTTTATACATGAGGAGTGATAAGCATTTCTGGCCTTTTTATATATTGTCTTTTGTTCATGATTATATTCTTTGCGCCATGCCCTTTCCAACGCTTTACATTTAGACTTTTCCGCTTTAAGGAGTTCGTTGAACCAGGGGGCGGGGGGATGGTGGAAATTACTTTTTATCACCTTTAAAGGGAGGCATTGATTTGCTGCACTTTCTAACCACAGGTTGGTGGCTACCACTCGGTTTTCCATATTTTGGTCATAGGCGGGTGTGCTGTTTATTAGTATTTGGTTCAAATTATTTATGTCAAGTTGTTTCCAATTTCTCATGTGATTTACCGACCTTTTATCAATTCTTGGGGGTACAGTTCTATTAAGATTGAATTCAAGAAGATAGTGGTCCGACCAGCACAGAGGACTGATCTTGGTCCATTTTAAATCTGGGATATTTGTTAAAATGGGGTCTAGTAGGTGTCCGGCCTTATGCGTAGGACCGGAGTTAAGGAGTGAAAGGTTTAAAGCTGTCAGGTCATCTATTAGATTGCAGCAGGGTGCGTTAGTTAAGTCCTCGAGGTGTAGATTTAAATCCCCTACTAAGGTAAAATTTTTGTATTCTAACAAAAAAGGAGTGATATAGTTTGCAAGATTAGATGTCCAATTTCTGGGATTCCCCGGGGGTCTGTATATTAGGAGACCAGAGAGCGTAAAATTGGGATTTAAAGTAATTTGAAACGAGGCAGCTTCACAGTCCGGAATATTCGCCGGAACCAAATTACAAATAAACTCTTTTGTAAATATCACAGCAATGCCTCCACCCACTTGGCCTTGTCTATCTTTCCTTGCGATGGCATAGTTGGCCGGGAGAGCAGTTGCAACATCCGGTCCTGAGCTATCGTGTAGCCAGGTTTCCGTAAGGAAGAGAGCTCTAGGTGCCTCTTCTAATAGAAGGTTGAATATGTCAAGTTTATGCTGTGGCAGGGATCTGCAATTGACGCTGAGGAAGGAATAATTGAAGCTGGTGCGTTTAGGGCGGTGAAAAGGCGTTTGAGTATTGATTATTGCATCAGGGTAAGGCTGGATATTAGACAGATGTAATTTACAGTTATTGCAACGTGAACTATCCAATGGCGAGAGTACCATGCAATCACGATGTAATGGGGGACGCAACGCTTTCAGTTGTATGGAGCTCATACCTGGATTGGTCGTGCAAGGTTTCTTGCCCCATGCCCCGTCCTGTCCCGGACAGGCCCAGACGGGCATGTCTTAGGCTAGTCTTTGGCGCGGTTCTTGGCGCGTTTGCTACGCGTATTTGCTGCGCGTCATAGGGAGTGACTAGTTTTGTAGAGGACGGGCTATTGATCAGCTCCGCCTCTACCACTCAGTTTACCCAATCAGGACCTGCCCCAGCCTCAAAGCCGGAACAAGGTACCGCCCTGCACCCTCCCCACAAACAAGCCTAGCGCTTGCGGAGGAACGGGGCTACAGGGGACACAGATTGTATTACAAAGGTGCTGGGAAGTGAGTATACACAAATATTATCAAACAGTGCAGTTTCTTAAAATCGATTCGGCGCAGTGTAATTTTAAAAAGTATCACGCTAGAGCAGGCGTTGGATTTCCAGCGCTGCTTGGTGAGAAAGCAAGTTATTTTAAAATAGAAGGCGGCGTCACTTATAATCAGTCACGCAGCTCGTATTCGGCAACAGCATACCCTTCATTCATCAGAGTGTCAACAGAAGGATGATTACAGCTGAAGGGTTTTTGTAGAGGACGGGCTATTGATCAGCTCCGCCTCTACCACTCAGTTTACCCAATCAGGACCTGCCCCAGCCTCAAAGCCGGAACAAGGTACCGCCCTGCACCCTCCCCACAAACAAGCCTAGCGCTTGCGGAGGAACGGGGCTACAGGGGACACAGATTGTATTACAAAGGTGCTGGGAAGTGAGTATACACAAACTACTTGTGTTAACAGATCCTTCAGTTCGTCTTTCATCCCTGGATAGAAAAAGATACCCAATTTTTCTGTTGGCATTCATATTCTGCTACGAGCTGGTTAAAAGAAGTAATATACGTGATTGGTTCCTCTACATTATCCTTCTTGGCTGTATTCCCACAAATTCAATTACCTACCTGTGAGGTTCAACTTTCCCACTTGTGTGGCCCTTCCTATTTCTGAGCGATATATGTTCAGTACAAATAGTACAACCTAAAAGAAAAAGCACCTTTCGAATCTGGTAACAACTAACCCCATGGCCTATTCCTCTATGTACTACACCTACACATTTTCAATGGGGTTTACTTCTTATTCTGTATCTGCTCTATGATGTTTTTAGAATCTGAGTCCTAAACTCAACTAGCTTTAAAAACAATTGCACAATACAACTTTAGTATCAGGGCACAATGGTAAGTATCTTAGCATAAGCATAGTGGTAAGTTTCATATCATGATATCATGAGTACACAGGTATGTCTTACTACACAATACAGTGTCTCAGTGAAAACATATGTTAGTCCCACACACATGGAGCCATTATGAAGGCAGTTGGTCAGACTGCCGACCTCCATAGTTTTGGGCAGGAACCGTCCAACAGTGAGTCATGCAGGCGGTTGTAAAATGCAATTTTCTACTGTTGCCTCTGATGCAGCCAAGGAAAAAGGCTGCAGCACAACCCACAGTAGAAAAAGGCACTTTTCAAACATCCATACACTGTGAGCCAATGCACCATGCAATGTCTAGCACATGGTGCATGGATGTGTGGGCGGGCACCCCTGGCAAACTAGTATTAGTAGCCCATGTGGGACGGGACCCTACTTGGGGGTCCCAAAGTCTGTTTTTGCCTGCCTTTTCATGGCAGTGGGACCTCCATGAAAAGGTAGTCAGAAAGGGACATCCTAACCCCTACAGCAGTTGCTGTGCAGAGACTGCCATTGTAGCAATTATAGTCCGACCGCTGCCCTGCTGGGCTCCTTGAGGCAGCAGTCTTATCTTTTGGACATTATTGCTCCGACCGCCTGCATTGCAATACGGCTGACAGACCGATGCCCTGGATGCCACCAACAGTTTGTCGTGGTGGTCCGCCCGACATCATAATGTGGGCCATAGTTTCCGAACCTGCTAGCAACAGTTTCCACTGTTTAACAGTTTAACTACATGAATTGCTGAAAAGATAACCCAAGTTGCAAGGTTACATGTACAGAAATACACTGTTACTCGATTCGTTGTTTGAGTATTGTGAAATGATACATTGTTCACCATCTTAAAGTTTGTGCAATTAAACTTTTGGTTTTTTTCAAGGTTCACAAGCTTGGCAGCTTGAATAAGCATTTGATAAGTTTTGAACAATTGTTTTAAACAATTGTGCAGCGTATCACTGCCAAAACCAGCACTGAATGCTGTGTTCGCTTTTCATCTGTTTTTCAGATGCGTGCAGACTAGGGACCAAGGGAAAATACCGCCACTGAAGGATTGCTACCAGGGAGCAGGAGACTCAAGCTGGATACAGGTAAGAGTCTCAATTACCAAGCGGCGCATCTGGAATGACCATGGCCTTAAATAGCTGCCACGCCCGATCACAATCATCATGGCTGCCACCTTCCCGAAGTCTCACAAGAGGGTTTAGACCCGTGCCTGCAATCCTGTTTGTTCACAAGCAAAATAGTGCCAGCATTGTCATAAATCTGACATGTGGCGACATCGTTATTGGGCATATGTTATATTTAGCACCATCATCTGGGGGCATACATTAGTCCTTTGTACTCTCCAGCAATCCTTGTGACAGTGCCAATCTGTCAGTATAACCAGTGGGAAATGCAAAAACAATAGTTGATGGACAGAATGCAAAACAATGTCATACATGCACCCCAGTACAGAGATCTGGGCCTAAATTAATTGTTTTTTTGCTCACTATGCCATTCTAGTTTGAACCCAGCCATATGCAAATCAGTGTTGACCCTGTGCCCCATGGGAACAGTCCAGCCCGAACTGCCAAGCCAGGTCCTCCCTGGACTGGAAACAAGCATCCTAGGACCAGTTTCGGCTTTCAGCCCTCATCAGCCAGGATAGCTTGATTCTAGTGGCATGGAGAGCACGGGGCTGAGCTAAAGAATGATGATGGATTAAACCCAGATCAGTTGACTGGGGGTGAGTGTTTGATTTGCTCAAGCGCTGCGTCCATCATCCCCTTTGGTATCGTTTTCTTTGCCCTGAGTTGGCAGGGTATGCCCAGACGTGGGTCCCTTGCTCACTCTGCCACTGGATTCAAGATAACCTGGCTGATGAAGGTTATGAACAAAAACCGGTCCCAGGATGCTTGTTTCCGGTCCTGGGAAGGCATGGCTTGGCAGTTTTGGCTGGACTGTTCCCATGAGGCACAGGGTCAGACTGATTTGCTTATGGCCATGTCTGAACTGGGGTGGTGGAGTGGCCTAAAGAATGATGATGAATTAAACCCAGATCAGTTGACTGGGGTGAGTGTTTGATTTGCTCAAGTGCTCCGTCCATCATCCCCTTTGGTATAGCTTAGTATAACCAGTGGGGGCGCACATTGATTGCCATGCGGCAAATGCTTCTAAGGGAGGCCCACAAGCTAGACAACTGCTTGAACCAAGCCCCTTACCAGGTCAACTGTTGAAGGGTGCAGAACTAAACACTACTTTTTTCTTTGCCTTATCTTTATATTTCTCTGACACCTAACAATATTGAGGAAGACATAGAGTTCTTACTATAACATAGTGACAGTATGCCTTTTCTGGTTATTATGGACTCTGCTGACACAGATAATGCATTGGCCCCTTTATTTTCTTACTTGCATCTCTTCTGCCCCCTCATAAGTGCAGATCTCTGGACATAGTTTAGATTGAACGTAACACTACTCAGTCTCCCCTCCAGGGAGCACAGGCTCCAAATTCTTCTCCGGATAGCAACATCTTTTGATGCCTACCTCTTTCCATAGCACTTCTGGGTTGTTTGCTTCAATTAATTTTCTCCCTTTTGGCACTGCCTTGTTAATCAGCTTGCTACTCGGAGCAGAAAGGAAAATACCTCCTGATGAAACTGTGGCCCTTTGTTCATCACAAACTCTGCTGCCTCCTCTGTGCAGGAACTGCAGCCTAGACCAGCCTCAGGAAATCAGTCTAGAAGTCAATGATTTGTGCATAGAGCTACAATCTGATTCCCATGGTTCCCAACAGTTTCTCTTCTTTCCACATTGGTGATTACTATGGATACCCTCCACCACAGCCACCAGGGCCAGAGGATTCTGAAGGGTTAAACCCTCCTCTCCTCCTATTGTTAGGTAATAATAGTGCCAATACTGGTGAATATCGATTGCTCTTTCAAAGAATACTGAAGAAGTGGGGATCCCCACCGAGACCAGGAAGACTGTCACCCAGGCCCTCGTCACCAGCCGACTGGACTACGGCAACGTCCTCTACGCCGGAACCACCGCCAAGCTCCAGAAGAGACTCCAGCGGATCCAGAACGCCTCAGCCAGACTCATCCTCGACATCCCACGAAACAGCCACATCTCCGGACACCTGAGAGACCTGCACTGGCTCCCCGTCAACAAAAGAATAACCTTCCGCCTCCTCACCCACGCACACAAAGCCCTACACGACCAAGGCCCGAGCTACCTCAACAACCGAATCAACTTCTACGCTCCCAAGCGCCACCTCAGATCAACCAGCCACGCCCTCGCCACCGTCCCCCGCATCCGAAGAGCGACAACAGGAGGAAGGTCCTTCTCCTACCTGGCCGCCAAGACCTGGAACTCCCTCCCGACCGTCCTGCGCCTGACCCAAGACCACCTCTCCTTCAGGAAGAAGCTCAAGACCTGGCTGTTCGAGCAGTAAAGGCACCCCCCCCTCCTAGCGCCTTGAGACCCTACGGGTGAGTAGTGCGCTCTATAAATGTATTGATTGATTGATTGATTGAACAAAATAAAAGATGAGGTATAATCTAAATGTCACATAATAGGAGGACTTAATGTTGCTCTGTACTCAGTACTCAAAGTGTAAATATACTCCCATTGTGGCTAGCTTTGATTCAAATTTCGATCATAGCCAACATCTCACTCAGATCAGCCGTTTCTTGCCTGTAAGGGTTGTTATAGCTCTGGCAAGGCTTTAGTCCCTTTGACAGCCTAACAAGGAGCCACACCAATATGCCGCCATCTTTCCCCTGCACCACACTGTTTTCAACATAATGCTGATGTACCTGAAATACCAGCACTTACATTGTATTCACCCTTTATTGCATCATTGCAGGAAAATCACGCTCACTTAAGGTCTTATTAATGAGAGCCCTGTGTCACTTTTGCACCATGTAAAGTGCTACATGCGTGGCACTGCACTCTCATAAATATTTATGAAGCTGCGCAAAGCCAGCCTGCATGCCTTTGAGTGGCATAATAAATCAAGAGTAAGGTTCTGAACCCAGGAGGCAATCCATGGGCGTTGCAGTGGGTTTTCCCATGCAACACCCATGGAATTTGATGCTGCCTCAGATTTACAAAAATACGTAAACCTGGGGAAGACGCTAATCCGTATTCCTCCCAAAGTGAGGCGTAACAAGGAAAAATAACTACATTTCTCCTTGTGTTTTCCTCTTTCCAAGTGTGCTGCATTCTGCAGTCCATAAGGAAAGAATAAAACGCCTCTTAGGGTGGTTTTTGTGCAGGAAAGTGCCCCTTCCTGGACATTAACAATTCTACCTGCAATGGAGGCACCCTTGCACCATCCTATGTTGGCACTAGGGCAGTAGGCCCTTAGTTCGCACATGGACCTCTAATATATCTTTTTATTAATTTTACAGTTTAATACTGAGTGATTTTTTTCGCTCATTGCAATTCAAGAAGTAAAGATTCCACACATTCTCTGTGTTGAGGAGTAGGCGATAAGTGACGGATACCACGACGAGCAATGTCATAATATTTCAAGCAGAACACTACCTAAACCGTGACCTCTCAGTATTGGCAACCCACACAGTAACGAAGATATGTCACTCACAGTTGTTCCAGTGAATGCAAGTGTCACATTGGTTCAAATGAAGAGGGTGCCTAACAAAGTAAAATATACTCAGAAGACATATGTGTTAGTGTGGATATTTCATGTCGCCATCGAGCTCTTCATGCCTGTCTGAATAAATGAAGCTGTACGCAAAGGATCGATGCTGAATGCCATCAACTGGAAGTTAAAGACCGATTTCAAACTAAAAAGGCCTTTCCATCATTCCCACTCGCATCTTTCCCACGGAACGGGTAACTCGTTTAATTTCTCATTGTCACACAAAAGCATCATCCACTAAGAAAAGGGTCTAGGAAAGGGAATGGCTGCAACTAATCTACGCTCCCTGCATTTCTGTCTATATACATTTAAATAAGAAAAAAGGAAACTGAAATAAAAATAAAACATGCATCAGGCTGCTGATAGATTTTTAGAGCTCATACAATATTTCTGTTGTGCATATATATACGCTTAAAATAAGCATGTATACCGACAGCAGTGTCACAGGAAATACATACCTCTCTCAAAGCACGCGCCTTTTTGTGTGACACGCTCTGCAGCATCTTTCACGTGCCCGTCTTCTTTCTTGATCCACTTGGGCTGCTTTGCTGGTGTATACGGGAAACATCGTTTATAACGCGGTGTTTACACCGCACTACCTTTACCACGCTGCCATTACAACGCAAGTCGTTACTATGATTTGCGCTGGATGGCGCTGTTGGTTAAGGAATATTGTAATTTTATATTCCAACACCTTCCCTACTGTTACGTGGCCTGGTGTTGGAATATAAAATTATAATAATCCTCAATCCGCGCCCTCCAACGCAAGTCGTTGTAACAACTTGCGTTGTAGAAACCGCGTTGTAAAGTACCACGATCTAAAAGATTGCGTTGTACTGACATACATCCATGTATACTGTAGACACAAGCTGCAGTTCAGAGGCGCTGATACTGTTCTCGACGAACTGCTTGCTTGCAAGCAGTTTTAGTACCTGGGGCTGAGGCGCTGTAAGACCTCCTGCCATAGGACATGGGTAAAAACAGTGATGCTTTCCTGACCAAAAATAAATTGTAATAAATTGGAGCATTAGTTAATGGGGTTGAAAACCCACTTCGAATAATGATCACAATCCTTGTGCGGGCGAATAACTAATTTCACTAAATAAACCTGTGCTTAACTATTTGGTAGCTTCACACAAAGCAGTCAGGGTTAACTTAGAGGCAATGTGTAAAGTATTCACGTAGCACTCAAACAGTAATAAAGTCAAAACATAAGACAAGAAAAATCTCAAACTAATTTAGAAAAATAGAAATCATGTCAATAAAAAAAAAAGGACACCAAAACAACAAAAATCCAATCCAAGTAGAACCGGAGAATCCAGTGGCGGTAGACTGGTCCTATGACAGAAGCTACAACCTATTGCGATGGAGTGCGGTTCAGGTACAGGGACAATTCAAAAGTTCATCCCAGTGGATAGTTTAACTTCAGACTGTGAAACATTTGTGGAAAAAAGTGGTCAGTGACGAGTCATCACCGGGGCAAACTGCAAGGTGGATACGAAGTTGTGTTTGATGACAGTGGGTTGCTGAAGAGCAGGGTCCTATGCAGTCATGGACGTAGGTAGGAAAGCTTTGCTTGGGCATTTACAACACAGTGGCTTTACAGCGCAGTTACTACCCTGACTGTGATGTTACCACACGTTACTTTACCACACAAGATTTTACAAGGACTTGATTTAGGGGTTGCATTGTTGGACTGGTGTTGGATTTTTAAGTCTAACACCGTCCTTAATGTTGCGTACACTGGAGTTAGAATAGTAATTTATACTTTTCCAAAGTTAGCGCCCCTAAAGCAAGTTGTTGAAATGACTTGCATGGTAAAGTAACGCGTGGTTACGTTGCAGTATGGGTAGTGACTACGTTGTAAAGGCGTGCAAGGTAAATGCATGTGGGGACCCACCATACAACCACCCACTAGTTGCATTTAATTTACCGGCCCTGGGAACAGGTGGCACCTTATACTATGGTATTATAAGCAAACAAAAGGTGTCAATTACATGTATACTGAATTTTGAAAAGGAGAGCACAAGCACTTTACCCCTAGTTAGCAGGGGTAAAGAGCGGAAAGTTCTACAGTCAACATAAATAGAGTTCTGTAAAAACGAAAAAAATTGTGGATTGCCCTGCAGGAATGGCGCATTTTCAATATACATCTTTAAAATAGACATGCTTGCTTTAAGCACAGGGCTTACACGTGGCCACAGTGGTAAAATAATGTCATTTTGGAGTAAAATAAGTTGGAAAAAATAGGAACTCTCACACCTAAAGTCTGTATTGGCATGGATGACCTGCCAAACTGCTAAAAAAGATTGAGAGGCATTTGGGTAATCTCTATAGGTCTTGACTGTTCATAAATATTGATGTATACTATTAGTGAATCACAAAGTAATGACTAACATGAGAGGAGGGATAGATTAGCCAAACAAGTTCCTATTCACTCCAGCCTTTGCAAGTTCTGGTCAAAGAACTTGTATGAAAATGTACCTATTAAGCCAGAAATAACAAAGTCTTTGGCTAGATGGACCAGAGCTTTACAATCCATGTCTTCGAGAAGGATAATATGGCCTTTTGCCGAAATGTTGACTTTGTGCAATAAAACAATTCTCTATGTGTTATACCTAATTGTTTAATTTACTGAAACCTACTGGTCGTTAAACTGGTGAAACCTACTTTCCTCAATCATAGGAATTCTTGTATATTATGCCCTAGCTCACAAAATGCTTTCTGATTCAATTACTTTCTTTTTTGATGGTGACAAATATGGCTCTTCCACTCTATGCTTCCATATGTTTTAGAAACAAAGAGGTTCTACCGTACAGTCTTGAATTGCCGAATTATTAAACATGATGGCAAAGGCGCCAATGCAGATCCATTACTTAATACATTTCACATGAATGGAGTTGGATAACAACGGTAAAAGAATATAAGAACGGTCCAAATAATACATTATTTATTTAGGTTTTTTTACCATGGGAGTCTTTGCAATTTAGACTCGCTTGAATAGAGGTTCATATTACTGTACTGCATGAAATCAATTTTAATTTACCACATAACTCCGATTGTGAGATGTTCTGAAAAGAAAACAACAGAAAGACATCCTGATCCTTGAATAGCAGCAGAATTCCATATAAGTGTAGCATCATGTTAAGCCCTCGGCGTCTCAGCACTGGCATAATCAATGCTTGTAAAGTAGTGAAATACAATGATGCGGAAAAAAGACCGAATCACATAGAAGTGACCTTTATTTCCTCACATCCCAATCGCATTATATGAGAACTAGACTGCAACTTGCATTGGGTCCTGCAAGATAAGAAAATGTTAGGCACATGTCGGTCATCCGTTTTGCAAGAGGTGGATTAGCTATTAGGAAATACATTTCGTCCAGATTTATATGTCTGCGCAATACTGGCATTGATAAATTATTGTCAGTTACTATTATTTTTCCTTTGCACCTAAGATATTTTGCTTCTGGGAACTACAACATTGAGGGGGATTGATATCTTCACAACATGGACTAGGCAAAAGTGTCGAATATTATTCATAAAAATGTGTCTCCTGTAAACATTCCATAAAATTAGGACTTTCTTAACGAAGGGCTCAGATTTTAGGTGGAATGAGGAGTGTTAAAAGAATTTAGGAACATAAAGGAGACACTGAATTCAGCTCCCAATTTACAAAGCTTCGATCCTGTGCTTTAAATAACAGATGGTACTATATCTCAATTTGACTTACCCTTACTGTAATTGGGTTTTTTAGCCCGCAAACATTAGGCCCTCTTCTTCTAAGCCAATGGTTCTTAGCCTTTTGACAGCTGGGGACCCCCACTGAATCAAAACTTGAATCCGGGGAACCTCACTGAGATGGGTTATAAGTTCCTGAGGTCTTTGTGGTCTGCCTTGGGTTTCTTGAGTAAGGCGTTGATCTCTGCGTGCTTCCAGCTCTCTTGGGAGGTCACTGTCTCGAAGGAGATGTTGATGTTTTTCCGGAGATGGGGTGCGATGGTGCTGCTGGCTTTGATGAAGATGTAGTGTGGGCAGGGGTCTTCAGGGATCCGGAGTGGATGGTGTTTGTGATCTTGGTACAGGTGAGCAGGCGGTTGGTGCCGCTGGTGGTCGTGGGAGTGGGGGTCTCATCGGTTGCCGGGGTAGTGACGGCGATGAAGCTGTCATGGATGTCTGCGATCTTGTGATGGAAGAAGGTGGCCAGCGAGTTGCACTGGTCTTGTGACGGTGGGATGTCGTTGGTGTTGGAGCTGCGGTTGGAGAGTTCCTTCACAATGTTGAAGAGCTCTTTGCTGTTGTGTGCATTGATGTCTAGTCGGTCTTTGAAGGAGGTCCTTTTGGTGGTTTTGATGAGGTGCTGGTGTCTGCGGGTAGCGTTCTTGTGGGCTGTGTAGCTTTCCGGTGTTCGTTCCCGGATCCAGTTCGTTTTGAGTTTTTGGCAGGTTTGCTTGGAGGCCTGGAGGTCTTCGGTAAACCAGCAGTCTTTCTTGCCGCTGTGGGTGTTGGAGGGCTTCTTGAGCGGGGCGAGGGTGTTGGTGCAGTTGTTGATCCATTGTCTGGGGTTACGGGCTGCGGCGTCAGGGTCGTTCAGGTGTGTGGGTGGGCTCTGGGCAAGGGAGGTGGTTATCTAGTCCTTGGTGACTTTGCTCCAATGGCGGTGAGGCATCTGCTGGGTGTGGTGGTGTGTGGTGGGTTTCTGGAAGGTGAAATGGACGCAGCGATGGTCGGTCTAGTGAAGTTTGGTGGTGTGGTAGAAGAAGATATGGGAGCTTGCTGAGAAGATGGGGTCGAGCGTATGGCCGGTGGAGTGGGTGGGTGTTGTGACGAGTTGTCTCACTCCGAGAATGGCTAGGTTGTCGATCAGGGTGGACGAGTTGGAGTCGTTGTTGTTTTCGAGGTGGAAGTTCAGGTCCCCGAGGAGGATGTAGTCTGTGGAGGCGAGGGCGTGTGTGCAGACGAAGTTGGCGATGGAGTCACTGAACTGTGGTCGGGGTCTGGGGGGTCTGTAGACGAGGATACCTGTGAGGGTGGTGTTGAGGTCGGTGTGGATCTGGAAATGCAGGTGTTGGGCGGTGCTGAGGGTGTCATTAGTGTCTGTTAAGATTTTGAGAGTTTTTATGTGGACGATGGCAATTCCTCCTCCTAATCTGTTGGTGCCGTCCTTGCGGGTGATCTTGTAGCCTTCGGAGATGGTGGGTTGGTGGGCCGGATCCTGGTGAAGCTGCAGTTCCGGCAGGAGAAGGGTCCTTGGGTGCGCCTCGGGCGGCCAGGCAGCAGGTGCGTGATCCTCCGGCATTGAATGCGAGGAGGGTGCTGGAGTCGTAGCAGAGGCGGGCGTTGAGGCACTTGCAGGGGCCAGGGGTCCTGGTGCTGGGCGTGGTCCAGGCGCGGAGGGGCACAGACGGGCTTGTCTTAGGCACACCTCTGGTGTGCCAGCGGCGCGGCCGCTGTGGGGCCTCCATATAAGGGTAGGTGGGAGGGATGAGCAAGCGGGAAAATGGGCAAGGGTAGAGGGGAAGGGCTGGGCCAGCAGTGGCAGAAACAGGGAAGAAGCACGAGGGGGCAAGTGCTGTAAGCAGAGAAACAGTAAAATGCCAAGAATTACCAAAAACAAAGGACAGATGCAGGAAGCAAAACGGAATACAGTTTGGTCAAAATCACAAATTAGCCACTATTGCAGATACCTGAGGCAGCAGCCTCGACCACCCAGCGCAGGGGGCTCAGCAGACAGCAGATAGCGGCGAAGAGCAGGAGCTGTGGGAGAGTAAGGCCTATGACCGAAGTCGAGGTCTTACAAGCGCTCTGTCAGGATCTTACGAATTGCAGCGACCTGTGTTCCTCCATTTCAGGGAAAGCCTCGAACATTGATAAAACCCAATCGGGTAAATGTTTGGTTTCCTTGCCTGTAGTAAAAGACTTCATTGTATCTTGTAAATAGTTCCTGTCTTCCAGTTAGTCAATTCCCCAATCCCACGTACCGGGAGTTCCAGTTAGTTAATTCTTGTATCACCCGTATCTGGTATCCCCTCCTAAGATGGCCGACGAGTTGGGCTGTCTTCCTACACTGTAGAAAGCTAGAAGGTCTAGTTGACTAAGGAAGGGCGCGACCTCCGTGTTGCGCACTTCAGCTGAGTTCGTTCTGGAAATCTGCCGCTTGTTCCCTGAGCTCCGCGTCTATTTTCCTGACGGGAGTTCAGAGGAGTAGGCTTCTCCAGGGCAACTATTCTTAGCTCAGAGCGAGGGTTAGCTTAGACTCAGAGACTGTAGGTCTCAAATGCATAGTCCGAATGAGGTTAACGTTCGACTTAGCACCAGAGGAGAAAGACCGGCAGCAGAGACATTGAGAAGTTCGGCGCTTCAGAGCACAGCGTCAATACGAGTGCAAGCAGTCTGGAGTAAGCAGCAACTGGGACAATTACAGTAAGACTGCTGGCACGCATTTTGAGCTCGTATTTATGGCCAAGAGAACCCTACCCTTTGCGCTTGCCCTATCTTCACCTTTCCTCTTGTACCTTACCCTGTTCCTTTTTGCGCGCTAAAGGAATTCCTTTTGGCCAAGACATTGCATTTTGGTGACAAGCTGAACTTAAAGGCTCTGCCGAGAAAGAACCCCATCACAGCCCCAGTTGAAGGATTCTCAGGTACTTAGTGAAGTGAACCTTAGACAGAGAGAGAATTCCCAATTACAGTACAGTGTGTAATGTTAGTCTCCCTTGCCTTATAGCCAGAAAGTCTTCTGCTGAGTATTCCCACTACATGAAGAGTTGCAAATGCCTTGAGAACCGCTGGTAGGATAAGCTTACTTTTATCTAATATACGGTGGCATAAGAAGAGATGGGTGGTTGTTTATTCTCTCCCCCTTCTGTGTATTAGGCACTCCTTTGGGACCGACAGCAGACGTTACTAAGAGTCCAGCAGGCTTGCCAGTGACTACCAAGTTCAAGGTGTCTCTTCTTTCTTCCACTTCCCCTTTTCCCTCTGGCTGGTGTATACTGCTCTTAGTAGCGGAAGCACTGGTGGGGCGGGCGATTGGGACTAGCTTCGATACTGCCTCTGTGAAGTGTTCCGGAGCCTTCTGACAGTTTGAAGTGCCCACGTATTTACTTCGCCCGAGCAGTATGGTTGAGGGAATGAATTTGAAGACTTTAGGAGATATTCTAGAGGGAATTCAGCGAGAGTTAGGTGCAGTTCGTGAAGAGAATAAAAATTTGAAGCATGAATTGGTAGTGTCCCGTCAAGAGACTAGGGTGATAGCTCATAAGGTCGATGGGTTGGCTATGGGGAATCCAGTTCAGAGTCCATCCACTCCTAGTACTAGTAATCTCAGCCCTGACCCTAAGGCTGTAGCTCAGGTCATTCACTCGGTCTCTCCCTTAATTCCTTTAGCAGCCCCAGAAAGATTCACGGGGGATCGCCAAAAGGCTCAACTTTTCCTAACGGAGTGTTCTCTACATTTTATGTGTAGGCCTACACTCTTCCCTGATGCTCAGTCGAGGGTGGCATTTATTCTTTCCTATTTGGGGGGTGACGCAGCCAATTGGGCAATGCCATTGATTAGTGAAGATGATCCCCTTCTTTGTGACTTTGGTCGATTCAAGAGTGAATTCCTTAGAATATTTGATAGGAGAAGGATTTTCCAGGCCACTGATAATGAGCTGCTAGAGTTGCGTCAAGGATCCAAAGACTTAATCACGTACCTCACGCAATTCAATAAACTTATCCTAGAAACCAACTGGCCTGAAGAAAAGAGAGCGGCGTTGTTCTATCGGGGTTTGCGAGATGAAATTAAGGATACTCTAGCTCAAGTCCCTAATCGTCCGACGGAATTATCTGCCTTGGTGGATTTGGTGTTAGAACTGGATTTTCGCCAGTCGGAACGCAAAGGGGAGAAGAGAAAAGATTGGAGAGCAGCTTTTCCTCATTTTGATTGGACTCGATCGGAGAAGGGAGCTGGAAGTTCTAACGATGTACTGCCAATGCAAATTGGAGCAGTCCGGGGATCCCAGAGCAAGGAAGAAAAAGAACAGAGACGACTTAAGAAACTATGTTTATACTGCGGGGGCTCCGGGCATTTCGTGAAGGAATGCACTAAGCGGCCAAAGACTCCGTATAAGGGAAACTAGGTGAGCCATCAGTAGGCGGAGTCGCTCTGGTGGTAAAGGAGGAGAAGTCGGCTCCAGAATCCCATTTAATTCTCAACACTCTACAGACCATGACTCCTCATGTGATCCTTCATATGACAATTAAGTTCAGAGAACTTCAGTTTTCTGGAGTGGCCATTTTGTTAGACTCAGGGGCCACTGGCAATTTTTGCGATATCAAATACGCTCATCGCATGGGAATTCAAGCTATTCGTAAAGAAAGGCAGGAACCGGTGCGAGCAGTACACGGAACGAATTTGACCTCAGGCCCCATTACCAGTCACACTGAAGAACTAACGTTGATTCAGTCTGATGGACATTGGGAGACGCTGCAATTTAACTTGATTGCTGCACCCCAGTTTCAATTGATTTTGGGGTTACCATGGTTAGTTACTCATAACCCAACTATTGACTGGAAGATCAGAACTGTCAGTATGCAATCTCAATTTTGTTTGGAACATTGCTATGGACCCAGAGAAGTTTTGGAAGAGCCATCTCAGGCGTCTCTGTTGTCGTTTGGAGGTCAGTCAATTGGAGTAATTTCTTCTGGGGAAATTCCTGTGGAGTACCGAGATCTTGAAGCTGTTTTTAGTGAACAGGAAGCCGAAGTGTTACCGCCTCATCGCTCGTATGACTGTACAATCGACCTAGAGCCTGGAGCCGTTCTTCCGTGCAGTCGGATTTATGCCCTAACTGAAGCAGAGAATGTTCATCTTTTTTTTTTTTGGAATTTTTGAAAAACCTTTATTGTTTGAAAATGAAGACAGATACAGACCTACAACCATCGAGGCCGGTCAGTAATGCAAATCAACAAGAAGAAATCAGTACAGAGCTCACTGCCGATAACCCGAGGGTCCGGCAGCATAGAAGCAGGATGTAGTTAGGAGCATTTGGCAAAGGAGGATAAATAATAGGTTTTATATTTTTATACATACAAACAACAAAAAGAAAACCCACAAGAAAAAGTTGAGGCAAAAGTATCAGTATGAGTGCTGCTACGTGCGGCATGGGGGAGACAATAAAAAGCAAGCATCAGAAAATCACGGAGGTGGGGAGCGGTGACCAGGAGCGAACAATACTAGGCAAAGTGCTGGAACGTCAAATTCAAGGAGATCCCATAGTATCAGGTGGTTCAGCAAGGGGAGGGTCACAAATCCCTCTGCGATGGGAGTTCCATTGACCCCAGATCCTAACCCACTTCCTGGGCCTGCCTCGGGAGACTACACGATTTTTTCCCGAAACATGCACCAATCCATGTTCTACTCCCAGGCCGAGACCAGTGGTGCCCTATTAGAGCCCCAGAGTTGAGCAATGTCCCTTTTTGCAATGATGTTGCCCAGAGTGACCCATTGGACCTCAGCAACGGTGCAGTCATTCGGTTCCCAGACATTCAGCAAGCAGCGTCCGGCCTCCGGAAGTAGCCCGACGCCCGTCACTTCTCTCATCACCGCATGTACACGATTCCAGAAAACCACTACCGCCGGACATTCCCATATAATATGAAGGAAGGTAGCAAGCAAGCCACAGCCACGCCGACACAACCCATCCACAGAATAGCCCATATGCATCAAAGGTGGACCTGTGACATAGATGCGATGAAGAATCTTTAGCTGCACCAGACGCGCCGGAATAGCGACTTCCTTAGGGGAGGATATTGCAGCCTGCCAGTCCTCATCATCCAATTCCAGCCCGTCATCAGTCCACACCTCACGCATCCGTATAATAAGGTCCGAACGGGTATTAATAAGTTTTTTATATATGAGGGAAATGGTGCTGTCAGGGACATGCCCATCCAGCACTCTATCCTCCAAGGGAGATGACTCAGGGATCGAGGTACCGGCGGGGAAAACCGAGTCGAGCGCGTGGCGGAGCTGAAGGTATCGGAAGTGCTCCCTGTCACTCAGCTTGTATTCCTGTTTCAGCTCGTCAAAAGTTTTGACTCTATTGGTGGCCCAAAGATCCCCTACTTTGCTAATACCGATAAGGTCCCATCTTTCGAATCCCTTTGAAGACCACAATCCACCCAATCTCTCAGAAGCATATGAAGGAGTCGCCTTGGTAAGTTTACCAGTCCAGCCCGTAGCCAATGTTGCACTATCCCAGACACGTATCGCCACCACAGTGGGGCCTGTCAAACACCTCCTGTCGAATTTGGAATAGAGCGCTCTGTTATAATCACCCCCTGGCAGCTGCCACCTATCCATATCGTAAGCGGGATTAGGAACAGGACCATACATGGCGTGGTTGATAGCACTCAACTGGGACGCCCAATAATAGCGTTTGATGTCAGGCAATGCTATACCACCGTCATACCAGGGCAAAGTCAATTTCGGCAGCGCTATGCGTGGCCGCCCGCCCCAGACCAATTTCCGCTGGAGGCCCTCGATTTCACAGATGTAACCAGCTGGAACCAGATCTAGCGTATTCTGAATGGCATATAAGAATCGGGGAAGAGACATCATTTTAAACAAGGCCGCCCTCCCCAGGGGGGAAAGAGGCAGTCTACACCACGCCACTACATCCAATCGAAGTCTAGCAAGCGGAGGCAACAGATTCCGCTCAAATCGGACCTTGGGGTCCATAGAAATGTAGATCCCCAAGTATTTGAAACCAGCGCTGGAAACAGGTATAGGGCAAAAGCGGGGCAGAGAAGGCTGACCACCCGCAAGTGGGTAAATACAGGATTTAGTCCAGTTGATAACTAAACCCGAATTCTTCCCGAATGAGCTCAGGACATCAAACAGGACACCCAACGACTTACGGGGAGAGGTAAGGTATAATAGTATATCGTGGGCATAAAGCGACACCCGATCTTCGAAGGTAGGCGACCACCGTATACCCTTGAGCGAGGGCTCCCAGCGGAGCCACGCGGCAAGGGGTTCAAGAGCAAGCGCAAAAAGGAGGGGCGACAAAGGGCAGCCCTGTCGTGTGCCACGCCCGAGAACAAAAGGATCCGAGGCCCGTCCGTTAACCACCACCTGTGCGAGCGGTTGTTCATATAAAAGTTTTACCCAACCGATAAACTTAGGACCAAAACCAAATTTAGCGAGGGCAGCCCACAAATAAGGCCATTCCACCGTGTCGAAGGCCATCGAGACGTCAAGGGAAACCAAAATGGCTGGCTCAGCAAGAGACTCCGCCCTCGCCAAGACACCATGGAGGCGTCGAAGATTGAGTGCAGTATTACGGTGGGGGATAAACCCAGACTGATCAGGGTGCACCAGATCGCCAATCACCGTGATCACGCGGTTTGCCAAAATTTTTGCAAGGACCTTAGGCTCTACATTCAAAAGCGAGATCGGCCGATAAGACGAACAGTGTTCCCGGGGCTTTCCGTCCTTATGGATGACCACAATGGACGCCAGTCTCTGATCTCGGGGAAGAAGCCCGAGATCACGTGACGCCAAAAACGTACGACGAAGGTACGGCGCCATTTTGTCGGGACACAACTTATACAGCTCGACTGGCAAACCGTTCGGGCCCGAAGCCTTACCACTGCGAAGTGCACGGATAGCGAGTGCTATTTCATCGGTAGAAAAATCCGCCTCCATAAGCTCCCTATCTGAATCCGACAGACTAGGCAGCGTGATATTGTGGAGCAACAGATGCGAATCCTCCTCAGATCTGTCCGAGACCGGCGAGTACACCGTCCAAAAATGATGGGCAAAGACCTCAACGATCTCAACCGGGTCCACCACCAGTAAACAATCCATACGCTCAATAACAGGCACCACACGATTCACTCTGTCTCGTCTATCAAGCCAAGCTAGCAATTTCCCTGCCTTATCACCCACATCATACATACGTCCTTGTTGCTCACGATGCATCGTCCTAGCCGCATCAGTCACCAGAGCCCTATATTCAAACTGTTTAAGCGCCAAGGAGTGCAGACTATCAGGCGTAATTACAGATTCCATCCGTTCCTCCAACTCAGAGATATCGTTTTCAAGTCGCACCACTTCAGCATTTTTTCGCCCCCTTTCACTGGCAATCAAAGAGAGAGTCTGGCCCCGAATCACGGTTTTACACGCCTCCCAGAGGGTCACAGGAGAGGATACTGATCTATTCTCAGCGAAGAAGTAATCTACACATTTAACCACTTCCCTACTAATGGTGGGGATACGAAGATGCCAAGGATTAATAGGAGCGACACGACCTCCGGACTCTAGCCGCACATCAATAGCGAGCCACAGTGGGGAGTGATCTGAAATCCCCCTAGCCAAATGCCTAATTTCTCTCACGGAGACCATCTGCGCCGCTGGTATAAGAATGTAATCAAGTCTCGAGAGACTACCATGGGCCCCCGAATGAAAGGTGTACTGGAGCTGTCCAGGGTGAAGTCGTCTCCAACAATCTGCTAAACCCAGTGTATCAATGAAACTGCCCAACCATAATTGCGATGCGGGGAGGGTCCTACGAGGACTGCGATCCTCTTCTCCGCTAACAACCGAATTAAAATCTCCACCCACCACCAGTATGCCATCGGGGAGCCCCAGGACCACCCCCCCAAATCGGAAAACGTGGTAGACTGTAGACCAGGGGGGACATACACAGACAAAATGGAGATCGTCTTCCCCTCCCATCGACCCACGATTGCAGCATACCGTCCCCTATCATCCAGTACCTCGTCATCTACTTCTAGGGGGAGGGAGTTCCTGAGAATGTACATCTTAAAGAGTATCTGGATCGTTACCTTGCTAACGGGTTCATCAGACCCTCTCAGTCGCCGGTATCCTCTCCCTTATTTTTTATTCCTAAGAAGCAAGAGGGAGGCTTAAGAACTTGTATCGATTACCGCGCTTTGAACCAGGCAACTATAAAGAACAGATACCCTTTACCGTTGATTTCAGTCTTGTTAGATCAAATCAAGGAAGCTCAGGTATTCACCAAATTGGACTTGCGAGGTGCCTATCACCTTATTCGTATGAATGAAGGGCATGAATGGAAGACTGCCTTTCGTACAAAGTTTGGCCTATTCGAATATTGCGTGATGCCCTTTGGGTTGTGTAATGCACCTGCGGTGTTTCAGCATTTCATTAATGACATCATGGGCGACTTGATTGATAACATTGCCATAATTTACCTGGATGACATTTTGATTTACTCTCAGAATTCATAGGATCATCCTAAGCATGTGAGATTGGTTTTGGAGCGACTTCGGGATCATCACTTGTATGTGAAGTTGGAAAAATGTGTTTTTCATGCAAGCAAGGTGGAATTCTTGGGATTTGTCATCTCCCCACAGGGTATCACTATGGATCCTGGGAAGGTGCAAGCTGTGGAAAATCGGCCAGCCCCACATAACATCAAGGAGATTCAGAGATTTTTGGCTTCGCTAACTTTTACAGACGCTTTATTCAAGGATTTTCGCAGTTGATCGCTCCTTTGACTCGTTTGTTGAAAAAGGGAGTCAAATTCGAGTGGACTAATGAGACAGAGAAGGCATTCTCTGACCTGAAGTAGAAATTCGTGTCTGCTCCCATTCTGCTACACGCTGATCCGGCGGAACCCTTCTTTGTGGAGGCAGATGCTTCCGATCAAGCCATTGGTGGAGTCCTTTCGCAACGTCATCTGCAGACTGGACAACTTCACCCGGTGGCTTACCGTTCAAGGAAGCTGACTCCAGCAGAATTAAACTACACCATCACGGAAAAGGAATTGTTGGCAGTGAAGGACGCCTTCGAAGACTGGAGACACTACTTACTTGGGGCCAGACACACTGTGATGGCATTTTCTGATCATAAAAATTTTCAGTTCTTGAAGACAGCAAAGACTTTGACACCCCGGCAGCTCCGCTGGTCCTTATACTTTGCGGACTTCGATTTTGTGATCACATATCGCCCTGGTCCTAAGAATGGGAAGGTGGATGCCTTGTCCCGTTTGAATACTGAAGAATGCGAACATGCTGTGGAACCTCAACCAATCATTCCAGAAGCTAAGATTATTTGTACCCTTTCCATTGACAACTTCCAAGAAGAGGTCCGGAAGAGTTTGTCGCAGGAGGAGATTCTGAAATGGGTCTTGGTTGGAGAAGGAAGACGTTGCCATCAGCAATTACCTTACTTTAAGGATGCACTGTATCTCCCAACATCCACTCTGCAGCAGAAAGCGCTACAAAGTTTTCATGACCACCCCTTAGCGGGTCACAAGGGAATTTCCAAAACTCTGGATTTGGTGCAGCGGTATTTTTGGTGGCCTGGGTTGTCCTCTCATGTCAAGGAGTACGTGCAGTCAAGTGAGATATGTGCACGGGGCAAATCGAGTAGACAGGCTCCTCAGGGGTTTCTACAGCCACTTCCCACTCCTACTCATCCATGGCACACCATCTCCATGGATCTCATTGTAGATCTGCCAGTTAGTAAGGGGTTTGATACCATTTTAGTGATAGTGGACACCTTCACTAAGATGAGCCATTTTATTCCTATAGTGGGTACCCCTACTGCTCCAGAGTTAGCTCGGGTGTTTAGTGAAAACATTGTGAGGATTCATGGAGTTCCTAAAATTGTGGTGTCAGATCGAGGCCCCCAGTTTATCTCTCATTTTTGGCAAGCTTATCTTAAGGAACTGGGAGTTGAGAGTGGTATACAGCCTTCACAACGAAACTTTTACAACGCACTACCATTACAACGCAACTTTTACAACGCAAACCATTACAATGCATAGCGCTGGGGGGCGCTCCAGGATAGGGAATAGGTTTAATGTACTATCCAACACCTTCCCTACTATCCACGGGGACTGGAGTTGGAATAGTAAACTAAACTATTCACTATCCAGCGCCCAAAAGCATTATGCGTTGTAATGGTATGCGTTGTAAAACTTGCGATGTAAAGGTAGGCGTTGTAAAAGTATGCGTTGTAACGTCATACATCCGTTGAGAGTAGATTGTCTACCAGTTATCATCCTGAATCTGACGGTCAGACGGAAAGAATCAATCAGGAGTTAGAGCAATACCTCTGTTTGTTTCTCATTGATCAGGGTGGTGAGTGGTCAGACCGGTTGTGGATGGCTGAATTTGCTTGCAATAATGCGAGGAGCACTTCTACAGGTTACTCCCCGTTTTATTTGAATTTTGGTCGCCACCCTAATCCCTTTGTAACTCAAGAAGATTTGCAGGTTCCGGCAGTCAAGAATTTGATATCAGATATTAACTCTCTTCATAAATCTGCAGAACAAAATCTAATCAAAGCTAAGACCTCTTACAAGAGATGTGCTGACAGACATAGACAGGCAGCTCCACAATATAGAGAGGGAGATCTGGTGTGGCTATCAACTAAGAATCTTTGTTTAAAAGGGAATAGAAAGTTCCAACCGAGGTTTGTGGGTCCTTATCCAGTTGAGAAGGTCTTGGGTCCATTGACAATAAAATTGAAACTACCTACTAAGATGGGTATTCACCCAGTCTTTCATGTGTCATTACTGAAAAAGACCAAACCACAAATGCGTTTAAGTAAACCTCCAGCCCCCTTAGGTACTCAAGGTCATTCCGAGTATGAAATCAAGGACATTTTAGATTCTAAATTCAAGAGAGGTAAACTCCATTATTCGTTGGACTGGAAAGGGTATGGCCCAGAAGACAGGTCGTGGGAACCTGTATCTAACATTCATGCACCACAATTGATTAAGAGATTTCATGCACGAAACCCATGCAAAGCAGGACCGATAAACCGGTCGTTGAGAGGGGGTACTGTCAGGATCTTACGAATTGCAGCGACCTGTGTTCCTCCGTTTCAGGGAAAGCCTCGAACATTGATAAAACCCAATCGGGTAAATGTTTGGTTTCCTTGCCTGTAGTAAAATACTTCATTGTATCTTGTAAATAGTTCCTGTGTTCCAGTTAGTCAATTCCCCTATCCCACGTACCGGGAGTTCCAGTTAGTTAATTCTTGTATCACAAGTATCTGGTATCCCCTCCTAAGATGGCCGACGAGTTGGGCTGTCTTCCTACACTGTAGAAAGCTAGAAGGTCTAGTTGACTTAGGTAGGGCGCGACCTCCGTGTTGCACACTTCAACAGAGTTCGTTCTGGAAATCTGCCGCTTGTTCCCTGAGCTCCACGTCTATTTTCCTGACGGGAGTTCAGTGGAGCAGGCTTTTCCAGGGCAACTATTCTTAGCTCAGAGCGAGGGTTAGTTTAGACTCAGAGACTGTAGGTCTCAAATCCATAGTCCGAGTGAGGTTAACGTTCAACTTCGCACCTGAGGAGAAAGACCGGCAGCAGAGACATTGAGAAGTTCGGTGCTTCAGAGCACATCGTCAATACGAGTGAAAGCAGTCTGGAGTAAGCAGCAACTGGGACAATTACAGTAAGACTGCTGGCACGCATTTTGAGCTCGTATTTATGGCCAAGAGAACCCTACCCTTTGCGCTTGCCCTATCTTCACCTTTCCTATTGTACCTTACCCTGTTCCTTTTTGCGCGCTAAAGGAATTCCTTTTGGCCAGGACATTGCATTTTGGTGACAAGCTGAACTGAAAGGATCTGCCGAGAAAGAACCCCATTACAGCCGCAGTTGGAGGATTCTCAGGTACTTAGTGAAGTGAACCTTAGACAGAGAGAGAATTCCCAATTACAGTACAGTGTGTAATGTTAGTCTCCCTTGCCTTATAGCCAGAAAGTCTTCTGCTGAGTATTCCCACTACATGAAGAGTTGCAAATGCCTTGAGAACCACTGGTAGGATAAGCTTACTTTTATCAAATATAGAGTGGCATAAGAAGAGATGGGTGGTTGTTTATTCTCTCCCCCTTCTGTGTATTAGGCACTCCTTTGGGACCGACAGCAGACGTTACTGAGAGTCCAGCAGGCTTGCCAGTGACTACCAAGTTCAAGGTGTCTCTTCTTTCTTCCACTTCCCCTTTTCCCTCTGGCTGGTGTATTCTGCTCTTAGTAGCGGAAGCACTGGTGGGGGGGCGATTGGGACTAGCTTCGATACTGCCTCTGCGAAGTGTTCCGGAGCCTTCTGACACGCTCCTCCGCAGCGGTCTGCATTAAGTAGGGGACGGAGGGCGGCTCAGCTGGGAGGTGGGAAAACGGGCGCAGGTAGAGGGGAAGGGCTGGGGCAGCAGTGGCAGAAACAGGGAAGAAGCACGAGGGGGCGAGTGCAGTAAGCAGGGAAACAGTAAAATGCCAAGAATTACCAAATACAAAGGACAGATGCAGGAAGCAAAACGGAATACAGTTTGGTCAAAAGCACATATTAACCACTATTGCAGATACCTGAGGCAGCAGCCTCGAAAACCCAGGGCATGGGGCTCAGCAGACAGCAGAAAGCGGCAAAGAGTAGGGGCTGTGGGGAGAGTGCAGCCTATCACCGAAGTCAAGCGGACATTAGATTCTTAACTAGAAGTTGTTAAGTGTCCTGCCTAGGCCAAGAGACCGGGGGTTATGTCCTCAAAACAATGTTGCCTACACAAGAGGAAAACATTATTACTACATTCCTTAAGGCACAATATATACACAATCCCCAGCTCACAAGAGCCAACGTGTTTCGAATCCACACAATTCATGGATTCTCCTCAGGACTTGGACAAGGTTGATATCTCTTGAAAGCGGCACGATGTGCGTCCGCCCTGTGTGTAGAGGAATTGCTGAAACCTCTTCTAAGTGCCTGACGGTTCAATTTGCCATGACATGGGACAAAACATCTTTAGTTAGAAATCCCAGTTGCTACAGAGACTTTACAAAGTTGTACTGACGGCTTGACTGTAGTCAGTACTTGGCGCCTCATTGCCTGGGTAATCAATTTCACTCCATAAGGCTGCTCAGGCGACGCCATCCCGATTCCACACTTTTTTAAACTTAGTCTGGATTAAATTGTTTTAGAATATTCTCCACACACCCGATGTCTGCTACAATTCAGCAAAACATAAATCATAAAAGTGAGCACAAAACTTCCAAGCAACCTTTCTTTGCAGAAGTTCTCAAACAACCACAAAGTGTTGTGATGAAAGATCCCACCTCATCGATGTCTACTCCATCTTCGGCCACCTCCTCTGCACTGACAGAAAAGCTATGGATCATATTTTACAAGCGATATCAACTATCAGTTGTCGCTTGACTGATATGGACATTAATATCTCTTCTCTTGCAGCTGAGACCAAGTCCATTTGAGCAGAAATTACACAATTTAACATTAAGACGGACGAACTAGATCAATGCTTATCACTCCACACAAAACAAGGATCAGGACTTCTTGTTTCTTCGCAGTAAGCTATTTGATTTAGGAGACCATAATAGACGAGACAATGTCCGTTTTTTGGGATTTTCAGAAAAGATTGAAGGTCAGAAGGCCAAACTTTTCTTATGCAATGTCCTCTCTAAACTTCTGGGCATCACCTTCAGTCCACCGCTTTAAATCCAACATGCTCATTGAATCGGTGCCCCATGTACTGCCTCAGATTCTCGACCACAACGACCCCCTTTTTGCTTGCTTCGTGAGGCATGAACAAGTACAACACATACTAATGTCAGCATACTCACAAGGTTCATATATCTACACTGGCCATGAAATCCGCATTGCAGCTGATTTTTCGCGAGAAACTAATGAACAGAGGAAAGCTTTTCTTTCTATGAGGCCACAGTTGCTGAGATTGGACATCAAATATGGTTTGGTTGACCCTGCCTGTTTTTACAATCCTGAAGACCTACAACATTTTATAGATGAACAACGCATTCAGGACATGGATGTACAATATGCTCCTAATGCTCAGTCTGCTCTTGACTCTCAACATCCTCCATAGCCCTCAGATTTACTGAGACGTAACACTAGTGAAGTTTGTCCTTCAGGCTGAGATGTAAAACGATCAATTTGTAGCCAAGAAGACAAAATCTCTGCTCTTCAGTCCGTTTCTACCTTCACACAAGATTCACATGTGCCTTAAAATCTGCTTCGGATGAAGAATGACCTTCATAATATTCATATTTTGTTTTAGATATGTCTGATAGCTTATATCCGTTGCATAACTCTTTTCTAATTCTACATGTTAGAGTTTTACTCTTTGGTCTTATCCACATACTTGTTTTTCATCTTAGAATGATAATAGGATTATCTACCACCTGTCATTTATTGTAGAGTATTATTGGATTTTGCCTTGCGTAATATTTATTCTATCTAATATTTAGTGCTTTGATGTTTTGTTTAATTTTTACATGCAATGTATTTACTCCTCTTTACAGTTTTAGATCCATAGTGCTTTTAATGTATCCATATATGTCTTGGTCTTTTCTCTTTAAAAAAAAATAAAGTTTATATTATTATTCTTGATACAAACATATTTATTAAATTTTTTATCTTATTTAATGCTATAAAGTATTGGTCAAGTGTTCAATATTAAGTGCTTTTACATCAATGAATTCATATATCTTTCTAATGTTTGCTTATATACTCTATTAGCGTTTGTCTTTCCCTTTTACAGCTACCTTTCCCCATCCTTCCCGATACTACTTCTATTTATATTTATCTTTACTTTTTTTCTTATCAATTTTTATTATTTATGGAATTGCTGTTCAATATACTGTTATACCAGCTACCAATATTTAGTAATTTATTCTATATTATGGATTATATTTAGGTAGTATTGAATTCATATATATTTCAATATGTACATTTATGTATTCAGTTAGCCTTTATCTCTTCCTTCAACAGTCTTTATAATACATGATTGGCTCTTTACATCTTTCTTTTGCGCCCTTCGCTCTTTAGATCTTTACTTTATTTTTCTATACAGTCCTCAATAAGTCTCAAACCTCTGGACGGGGTTCTCACCTGTGGCGGTGCTCTAGTGAGCCCAGATCCGAGGCTAAAGTTAAACATTTCTTGTTTTCCCTTTCACTTCCCATTTCACATTTATTTCCGTTTATCTTTCCTATTTCTGATATCTTTTTCTCTGTAATTTTCTTCTACTAAATCTTATTAGTTAACAAGTTATTTTAATAGTTTCTTTTATTTTTCTTTCCCCTCCCAGCACACTATAATATTTACCTAGACTATTTCTTTACTCTTCTTGGTTGTTTCCTTCACACCAATATACTCGTTTCTCTGTGGTAAGCCAGAGTACTCTTTTCTTCTACTACTTTTTTCTCCTCTTGTTGTATTCTTTCTAATTTATTGCTCTCTTTACTCTGAAATATTAAATCTTGAACAACTAAACCCATTTTGTAACTGCTTCACTAGGACGAATACTCATCCTCTATGCACCATTACATGGAATGAATATGGCCTCACTCGTTACATTAAAAGGAATAAGGTACTTTCTTTTCTTCAATCCAAACATGTAGACGTGGCGTTGTTACAAGAGACTCATTTAGATACATTAGAATCTGACAAACTCTGCCCGTATTGGGTGGGAATGATCATCCACAGCAGCATTCGAAACGGTGATCTCACAGATACTAATCCTATCTGCAAATGTGGAGATGCAATTCTTATTCGCAAATCCCTCCCAGTCATGATCTTCAAAACGTGGTCAGATCCTGATGGGCGATATATATTTGCTAATTTATGCATTAGGAATTCCCATATCTGCCTTGGATCAGTTTATGCTCCGACAGGAACTAAAAAATCATTATTATTTCAGTCGAACCATCTATTAACAGAGATTGATGCCTCGCAGTATCTCATTAGCAGAGATTGGAATTTGGTGTGTGATTCAGTTCTATACAAAACAGGTCCATTAGATAAACGAAATGCGGCGGACAGAGCTATCCTAGAAAATATGATTTCAGACAACGGATTAGTTGATCACTGGAGTCTTTGTCATCCAACAGATACGGAATACATATTCTTTTCATCTACTCATGGCACATTCTCTCGCTTAGATTACTTTTTGACGTTACATAAGGCGGTTCAATTGGTCAGGGAGTCTCGCATATTAGACATAGCCCTGTCTGATCACACCCCTGCCTCCTGTCTCTTGATCTAGGGTTATCTCGGCCAGGGCGCAAACCATGGCATTTAAACATCCAACGACATAGGACTCCCAAGGGAAAACATCAACTACAATCGTATTCCCAAGATTATCTTTCCATTAATCAGTGCTCTGTAACCTCCCACAGGACTATGAGGGCCACGGCTAAAGCCACTATTAGCGGTCAGCTAATGCGTGACGCGGCAGTCGCTAATAAGCAGAATGCTGCTTGGCAAATAGAGCTAGAACATGACATTCAATCTTACTCTCGCCTATACACAACAACCCCAACCTTGCAGAATCGCAAACCATTAGACCAATCATGTATGGCCTTAAATAGCCTTTTTATTCCAAAAGCTGAATATGCTTTGCAGAGACTGAAGGGGTGACATTATAAACAGGGAGAAAAGGCAGGGAGATTGTTAGCTGCACAACTGCGCCAAAGGGAGGCTGCCATGGCCATTCCAGGTATTCGATCAGCACAAGGTGACATACTCACGAGACCTCAGGAGATTGTCAATGAATTTGCTACTTTCTACCAATCCTTTTATACTCAAGGCAACCAAATAGATTTAGATAGGATGACTTCCTTTCTCTCAGGAGTGACACTTCCCCACCTCTCTGATGAGGGTAGAACATTACTTGAAGGTGAAATCACCAGGGAAGGGATTTCCAAAGCCATTTCTGCCCTGCCATACCACAAAGCACTTGGGGAAGGTAGATTCCCTGCTGAATGCTACCGATGGACAGGACACAATATTATTGATACTTTACATGCTGCATTTCAGGAGACAGATAGTGAATCTTCATTGGGTCCTCTTTCTAACAAGGCAGTGACTGCTGTGCTACCCAAGTCTGGTAAAGATCCTATGCTATGCAGCAGTTACCGTCCCATCTCGCTATTAAACTGTGATATCAAAATATTGGCCAGCATACTAGTGTCCCGCCTCCGTAAAGTCTTACCTTCCCTAATACATTACACTCAGGTGGCTTTTCTCCCGGGACGCTCTTCTCAGAATCATCTCCGTACATTAGCTCATACATTGTGGTCAGCCAAACATCTATCAGAGGATGAATTAGCTCTCTCACTTGACACAGGAAAAGCATTCAATCACATTGAATGGGACTACCTCTTTACAGTATAAGATTAATTGGGACCAGAGTGAGGCATTACCCATTTCTGATGGGACTACAAAAGCAGCTGTATACGGTTTCTCTTTTCATTGGCAATCTTCACGCCTTAAATATTTAGGAATTCTAATTAATAAGGGTTTGGATAACATGGTAACGGACAATTTAGCTCCTCTGTTTTCTCAAATTCAACATGATTTTGACAAATGGAGAACTTTGTGCTATGCCTTTAGGGCAGAGTCCTACCAATTAAAACGGTCACTCTTCCGCGTTTCATTTATATTTTAGGTGTGCTCCCTCCTCAAAACCCTTTTTTCTACATTTTGCTCAATAGATTCCAAGATTAAGGCCGTTATATGGGGTACAGCTAGGCCTCATCTTGCAATTACAAAACTAAAAGCTCATCAACTATATAGCGGAATGGGTCTCAAATCCATAGAACACTATTCCATTGCATTGTGCATCTCTCATTTCTCTTATTTTTTACCAGGAATCAAAGACATTCTGCAATGGGTTCACATTGAGCGCCATCTTTTATCCGCCCTACCAACATAGAACTGACCCCATGGCCAACTGGCCTTCTCTAGGGCTCAAATGCCCTCTGTCCAAAAATGTGAGGGCTTCTCCAGGGCTATCCCGTTAGCCCTCTGGCTGCCAATGCAGCAAGCAAAGTGGGCAATTGCGGTGGGGTATGGGGTGCCACTCACCCCTGTCTCACCTAGAAGAAATGGCCCCCTCGTTGAGGCTGCCCGAGCTCTAGCATTACAGCTGTGGGAAACAAGCGCTGGCACTCACTGTGCCTCGTGAGCCCCATTAGGACTCTGAAGACAAAAAGTGCCCAAATGTGCAGCTGCCGCTACGGCGGTACAGCTGTGAGTACAAATAGAGGCACTGGCACTTCGGTGCCCTCTGGACCGCTACTGGGGCCCAACAAACAATGTGCCCCAAACGTTGCAGCTGCCCACTGTCAGGCGCGGCAGCTGTGACAATAAGCACCAACAATGTGCCTCGATTGGCACCACCAATGCTCCTCTCTGCACCAGTCGTGGCAGCTTGAGGAGCCCACGAGGCTCCCACTTCACTGGCCTTCACCCGGTCCCTCTCCTGGGCTACGGGACTTCGGAGAGGAGCCTGTGAGGCTCCGCAAGGCTCCGGAAGGCTCCTGCAGTGGGGAGGACTTCCTCTCCCTGCTCCTCCAGATGGCTCCTCAGCCCCTCCCATAGGCAGGTGTACTCTGCCTGGCTTCTGGGTCGGGCCAGCGGCTTTCCTTTATCTGCCGCAATGCGGGGTGGGCACACGTCTTAAACCCAGATCATTGCCGGATGGGCACCCACCATCAAAGGTGCATAAAGCGGGGTGGGCACCCGCTAAATGAGCAGCAATGAGGGGTGGGTGGTGCAAATCAGTCTTGACCCTGTGCCTCATGAGAACAGTCCAGCCCGAACTACCAAGCCATCCATCATCCCCTTTGGTATCGCTTTGTTTGCCCTAAGTTGGCAGGGTAAGCCCAGACGTGGGTCCCTTGCTCAGTTTACCACTGTATTCAAGATAGCCTGGCTTAATGAGGGTTATGAACCCGAAACCAGTCCCAGGATGCTTGTTTCCGGTCCAGGGAAGACATGGCTTGGCAGTTCGGGCTGGACTGTTTTCATGAGGCACAGGGTCAGACTGATTTGCATATGGCCATGTCTGAACTGGGGTGGTGGAGTGAGCTAAAGAATAATGATGGATTAAACCCAAATCAGTTGACTGGGGGTGAGTGTTTGATTTGCTCAAATGCTCTGTCCATCATCCCCTTTGGTATAACTTCTAAAAGTGGCATTTCTAAAATAGTTAAAATAAATCTGTGCACACCATTGTGCAGTATTTATTATTACCATTCCAAATATACTACTACGCTGCTCCTCTCATAACAGAAATTACCACTGAAACACTTATCAGGGAATCCCCAACGCATTCCTATGGGAGGGCAGCCTCACCGTAGTGAGAAACCAAAATGGTTGTTTGTCACTACCAGGACATGTCACGCACTTAAGTTACATGTCCTACCTTTTACCTACAAAACACCCTGCCCATAGGGCTAGCTAGGGCCTACCTTAGGGGTGACCTACCTGCAGTAAAAGGGTGGTCACAGACATGGCACACACTTTAGGTGCCACGTCACAGCAGCAGTAACACTGCGCGCACAGGCCCTGCAATGGCAGCGGCCTGAGAAAGGTTTGAAAGGCTACTTTGGTGGGTGGCACAATCAGCGCTGTAAGCCCACCAATAGCATTTAATTTACCAGCCCTGGGTATCTGAGATACCACTTTACTAGGGACTGACAGGTAAATTAAATAGGCCAAACAAGTGTAGACCAATCTTACCATACGTAACACAGAGAGCACACGTACTTTACACTGGACAACAGTTGCTAAAGTGCCCAGAGTCCTAAAACCACCAACACAATGTCAGAAAAAAGGCTAGGAGAAAGGCAAAAAGTTTAGGGATGACCCTGAAAAAAGAGCCAAGTCCAACAGTTGCCAAATGAATAAGGAGGGTAGCCAAATTTTTATTCCATGTCCTAGTTTTACAACACATATGATATGGTTGAAAGAACCTGGTCATTCTTAACCACCCCTCTCATGTTCTTATTGTAAGAAAATAGTCAGATGGGCTTGTGGACTTCTGTCAATTGACCCCAAACTGTGACTGATAAAGTGCTCTAATCGTAAAGTTCGGTGAGCATCTGCACTTTCCAGCTATTTAAGAATTTTACAGCAAGCAGTTTGTTACAAAGCAGCTCACTGCTCTGGCCATTATAGAGCGTTTTCAAACAAGCTCCAGGTGGAACCCTCTATTTGCTTTTAACTTGTAATGCAAGCCAAAGTGCCAACATTGTATGGTTTACTAAATAACTGGACTCTTAAGGTCAGCATGAAGCTGGGTGTTGCCCAAACATTACGAGTCGACCAGTAGGACTTTAGGGTTGGTTTGTACACTATTCCAATGTTCAGTATTAGGCTCAGGAATGTTAGGCCCTAAGTATGAATGCATCAGTCAGTTTTAGCAATTCAGAGTTGTGTGTGAGCGATGGAGGTAACTTTGCTCTGATGACCTGTAGTAAGTAGAGTGATGTGCAGCAAATCATTTTTTGCAGTGGTTTGAACGTAAACTCTAGTTTGTTTGTGATGGCTGTTCTTGAAGTGGGGTGCTCTCTAAACAATAATCGGGCGTCCATTAGAATACCTAAATATTTGTAAGAATTGACCAGTTATAAGGGTTTGCCAAAGGCTTTCTGTGTGAAGTTAGAATAAGTACTCCGGTATCAATTCGAGAAGCATGACACTTTTCATTTATTGCGGTTCAGTTCCAGCCCCAGCTTTCGGATGTATTGTGCCAATTGGGTGATTAGACACTGGAGACCTGTTGGACCTGGCATCATTGACGTGGGTTTCCCCTCTATTTTTTGCCTCTGCCTCCTGTTATTTTGCTGTGTGTTGGACTTCTTTTTTGCTGGTCTAGATGCTTTGGGCACTTTGCCACTGATGTTCAGTGCCAAAGTACAAGTGTTCCCTGTAAATTGTTGTTATGGATAGGGTAGTCCATGATTGGCATATTTAATTTACTAGTCAGTCCCTAGTACAGTGCACTGTGAGTGCCCAGGGCCTGTAAATCAAATGCTGCTAGTGGGCCTGCAGCACTGATTTTGCCACACACATAAGCGTCCTGTAAATGTAACTCAGACCTGCTACTGCAGTTGGTACTGCCATGTCGACCTGGCAAGTGCTCCCCCTTGCCAGGCCCTAACCTTCCCTTTTATGACATGTGAGTCACCCCTTCCGTAGGACCAAGGTAGCCCCATGGAAAGGGTGCAGTGTATGTGAAAAGTAGGACATGCCCTTATGTGTGTGGCATGTCCTGATAGTAAAATACTGCCAATTTAGTGTTTTACTGTTGAAAGGCTATCTGTTCCATAGGATAGAATGGGGGAGTTCATTTATAGCATCTCATAAATATAACTTCCCTTTGGGACAATATAGGAAGGTAAAGTTTAGTATGCCTGAACTGGGAGTATGCCTTTTGTTCAAAAAGCCACTTGGGAGGGCGAGGTGTGTCCTGCCTTTCCAGGGTGAGTCAGGGCTGGGCTAAATAGACCTGGGCTGCATTCAGAGTAGGGGGGCAGATTTCATTCAAACCTGAATGGGCCTGGTCTGCTTTTGATAATGCTGTCTTCACTTTGTGCCAGGAAGTGACACCAGAATGGACAGGACTTGTTTTGGCTGGGCAAAGAGCTTCTCTTCCACTAGAGAACAAATGATGTTGTGCTATAAAGAGTGGGGTCCAGACCACTGAACTTGAGATCATTTCTGGAATTCAAGGGGACCCTTTGCCAAGGAGGAGAGCTAGAGAAACTGAGGAGAAGTGCTGCTTCTTTGCTGTGAGCTATCTGGGGCTAGCCTGCAGTGGCTATTTCTGCCAAGGAATGAACAAGGACTTTGTTGTGTGCTGTGTTCTCTGCTGGAGGAAGATCTCTAAGGGCTTGAAGTAGAGTTTGCCTCCTGTTTTTTGAAGTCTCAGAGATACAAAAACTTGACCCCCAGTTCCCCTGAACTTCCTTGCTTGGAGTTCTGGAGGTTGTTTCTACAGTTGGGAGCTGGAAAAGAAATGCAACAGTGAGAGGCGCGATGCATTCGTCCCTTTAACCCACACATCACCGAAGAAACCGACGCAGCTCCTGCCCAAGGCTCTAGAGTTCACTAGATTGCTGCATCGAGTGCACCAATCTAGGAAGGCCGAGATCACTGCACCGACACAGCGTCTGAACGTGGCTCGAGAAATTGTCACACACCACACGCTGCAAGAACCAAAGCCTCGTGGGACCACAGCTGAAGAAACCAATGTATCACAGTTGCTACCTTAGCATCGTGAACCAATGCATCTCCCATCCTCACGCATCGCACCGGTGCACCAAGTAACACCAGGGCCACAGTAAGAAACCGACGCATCACCTCGACGCACAGTAAGAAACCAACACATCACCTCTCCTGCATGGCAGTAAGGAACTGATACATCACCTTTCCTGCGGCTATTCTTGCTTTTGATTTTGGCGCATTCAAGGTACTTTGTGTTGAAAGTGTTGCATCTGCAATTTGCTTTGAACATTAATGTTTCTACCTTTTAAAAGTAATTTACTTATACTGTTATGTGGATGTTTGTTGTTTTGGTCTTGTTTGGTTTAGATAAAGATTACTTATTTTTCTAAACTGATGTGCTGTCCATTTATAGTGTTTTCATTGTGTTACTGTATGTGCGCCCAAATGCTTTACACACTGTCTCTGGAATAAGCCTGTTTGCTCCTGCCAAGCTACCAAAGGGGTGATTGTGGGTTATTTTAGAAACATATCCCCCTTACCCTGACTAGGAAGAAGAGTCCCTACTTGGACAACGGCGCAAACCATTGCCAATTAGAGACCCCCCATTCTAACAAGACCAATCAGAGTTTGGCTTAGTAGAGCAATGTAATCAGTGAATTGGAGACCTTGGAAAACTTTGTCAGCTACTTTGGAAGGATCAGATACCACTTTTGGTAGTAGATTGTCTAAGTCTGCCATATACATATTGAATAGGCAGGGGGCTAATATGCACACCTGCTTAATGCCCATGTGAGTGGGGATCTTACATATTGTTATATTGCTGTCAACTTTGAGTTGGACCCAAGTGTCTGAGTATGAATTGATAAAAGATTCCAGTAGTTTTGGTGGCACTCCCCAGTTGGCTATTTTTGCCCAGAAGTGATCACTTGGTGCCCTATCAAAAGTTGCTTTCTGATTCACAAAACAAGCATTAAGTTATGAACTTTTGGCCTTGGCTTTTCTATGAGGAGGCTGACTGTTAAGAGGCTGAGTTTTTTTAATTATGTTTGCAGATGAAACCCAGTCTTACAACTCTATCAAGAGTTTGGACACCTATATCTTTGCTTCCACATTAGTAATGGCAATTTGTCCTTAATTTGTGGGGTTGGACCTTGAGTCAGATTTATAAATGGAATGCAGTATACTACCTCACCAGGATGCCGGTATAGAATTGGTGAAAAGGGCATAATTAAACAGAGGGTTGTGAATAGAGTGTTTGGGAGTCTGTTCAGGTATGGAAACCTCTCAGATCTGAGTTGCCTAAGGATGTGTCAGTCCTGCAGTTCTTCCAGCCACTGGATGTCAAATAGGATGGATGTTAAAGCCTCCAATAAGTGCTTTGAATATGGATCCTTGGTTGGACCTGTGTGGCTTTTAGAAAATGGACAGGGTTGCCCAAGATGAAAATCTCTGCTATGTGTGCTACCAAATCTGCTTCAGTGATGGCAGCATGGTTGTGGCAAAAGCTCCCATATGCAAGTTTATTGTTTTCCACCCAAAATGATTTACGGTTCTTCTGTTTGCTCCTGTGAAGAAGGTTTATCCATATTTTTGTATGGTAGGATTTGTTAGCCGACCAAACAGCTTTTCTATAAGCTTGCCTTAGTGATGAAAGCTTCTTCCTCGTATGTTGACTAATCACAAGGTCTGCTTTAAGAACCTGTCAGATCTCCTTGTTTAGCTGCCTCTTTTTCAGCATTAATGATGAGAAGAACCAGGCTGCCCCCACCCGGGTATTGTTTTTCTTTAGGATGGATTTTATTAAGAAGGAGGAAGTGAGAGCGGTAGCCAAGGACTCAGAGGCCTGAGCTGGAGTTATGTGTTGTATGGAGATTGATTGCACAGTTGTCAATTGGGATCTTACAAAGTCAATGATCTCCTCTGTTACTGGACTTGAAATGTGAGATGTTTTAGGTTAAAGGCCCTGCGAGATGTTAGCAGGTCACTCACATGTGAGGCCCTTGGGACATAGCAGGAGCTGAGCGTGCTGAGGAAAGTGATTGCTCACCACCCTGACGGTTATGCCATATAAATTAATAATTGGAAACAGCTCAGCATCTGGCAGTGTGTAGCCCAGAATTGTATTTATTTTATGTGACAGCCTAGTGTAAGCTGCTGGCTGGTCCTGGGAGAGGTGGCCATTGGGTGTTGAAAGACTGATGCTTTCTAAAGCCCAAAGACATGATTTTCCATGCCGGTCGGTTCTAGTGTAATTTGTAATAATTGCTGGCACAGATTTTTGAATTTGTGTTTGACACTTCTGAGGTGTCGGAGAATTGGTGTACAGCAAGTGCATATTGAAATCCCCTGACAGAATCAGATGAGCTTGTAGGAAACATGAATTGAAGGGTTTTAAGCAGGGCTATCAAACACTTTATTTTGTTAGCGTTGCTCATGTTGCCTGGATGGTTGTATAAGTTGCAAACTAAGAGGCAAAAGTAATTTTGTGCTGGAGAGGAGGCTGACAACTTTTCACATTGAGACCAGGACAGGCCCAGGTCTAAGGTTTCTTGATCCAACTGTCAGTTAGTTATGATGTAGATGGAAAGTCCACCTGTGGCTCTTTCTGCCGGGTTCAATTTGGTTCTTTTGATGTGAAATTCTTTGAAGCTGATTAGTGGTGTAGGTGTTTGCTGCAGTAGCAGGGTACTGAAATATTGAAGTCGTTCTTGCACTCCTTGCTACTAAGGCCATTCACATACCAGGAACACCATTTTAGTGAGTGTTGTTCAGTGCTGAGGACCTATTGCCTTTTAGTTCATATGGCCCACATCACCCTTGAGAGGAACCTAAGGTGACATCCTTATGTGTGATGACACTCTTAATGGTTTAGATTGCTGGTTACTTTAAACTTGCAGAGAGTCTCTGTGTGCTCTTAGGTCTGTTAGTTCTTTTGCCCCCTTAATTCTTCACCAGCTGGGATCTGCCTCTTGTGTGACGATCCCTGCAAGGAAAGTAGGGGGCTGGGGTAGAACTCTGGCGAAGTCCTTATTTCAAT
This sequence comes from Lissotriton helveticus, assembly GCF_964261635.1. NCBI lineage: Eukaryota > Metazoa > Chordata > Amphibia > Caudata > Salamandridae > Lissotriton > Lissotriton helveticus. The sequence goes on along the minus strand of NC_136059.1, from coordinate 1,821,200,578 downwards.
ACCCCATTTTGAGGAGTGTTCCTTATTCTGCCATACCTGGGTCGCTGTCATTGAATTGACCCACATTACTACCATGGTTTCGTTACCTGTAATAGACAAGTTGGACTTAAATTCACATCCTTTTATATGGTTTGATTGTAAATGTTTTAGGTTGTGCAGGGTGGTGGTCAATTTTAGGTTAGCACTAAAATCATGTGTTTCCTGCTTTGCCTGTTGTCGTTTTTCCTATGTTAGCCTAATTATGCACATTGTACTGCCTTTTTTTTTGCTCACGTTACTATGTAAATATGCTTGCTTTTGTGCCACATTGTACTTTCAACGGAACCTGCATATGTTTTTGCATTCTGTTCTTTTCCTGGGATTTAGTATGAACACGCTAGAAAAGATCAAACAACAATGCCCCTTGTTATTCCCTCTAGTCAGACACTAGCACCTACCTAGAGAAAACACAAGAACACTGCTGGTTTTTAGGAGCCAGCATGTTTTGTCATATAACTGAGCACAAGAGTTTAAGAAAATACCTACGGAGTGAGGGTGATGAGATGAGAGTATCTATCTGTGTATGCTGCAGTACAAGGTCCGCCACTAAACCCAGAGATATTTGATATATAAATATTTAGCTTCAGTAGAAGAAGTGGGAGGTTAAGTATAAATCTGTCTTTTAAAGTGGCAGATGTTTTTTGATAGTATAAGGTTCATTAGCCATGCTAACAGCATTTTTGATATAAATTTCTTTTGTAATTCTGGTACGAATACTACATTTTGGAGCACAATAGTTTAAATACAGATTCTAAACTTCCTTTGTGTCTCTTGCTTACATTATTGTGGATGAGTATGAGTGGGAGTGTGAAAGGGTGTGTCTTGTTATCACGTTCCCTGAGAGGGTCAAGAGTTTTGTGTTCTGGGGTTCTAACACACTTGTTTCTCTGGTAAGGTTAGGAGGGCACATGAGGCACAATAGCTAGTCAGACTCGGGCTCATAGGTATTGAGGTAGCATGGTGACTCAGTCCCTACATGCCGTTGTTCTATGGTCCCAAGCATAGTTCTGCTCCTGAGCAGAATTCCTGAAATGCCTCAGTTTTAAACACCGTAAGACCCTCTAGTTTTATAACGTGGGACTAATCTAAGCCTTGCTGGGGCTGTATCGGTGGTGTCTACCTGTGGTTGTAGTGGCACCCCCAGCCCAGGCTGCTAAAATGTCAGAGGAGGAAACTCAAATTGCAATGGGTATAAATGGTTGATTCAGGGGCTGTGTATGCTTGAAGAGTTTGGCTGAACAGCTGCAGATGTATAATTGGAGGAGGGCACAACCCGGCCTCAAGGTATACTGGTGGTATATTTGAATGAGATTGACATTCTGTCCTTACAGAGAGTGGGGAAACTTGGCTTGACCAATCTTGACTTGCGACTAAACTGGTTCTGGTAGAGGAAACCATGCCCCGGGTGTGAGATACTTTGTCGTTTAGAGTTGGTGCATACATTTTCTGTCTCAGGAGATACTATTAAAGTTTTAGAAAAGGTGTTGGCCATTTCTGGCTCAAGAGGTGTAGTGGCTACCATGCCTGAGTCACATTATCTCGACCCTAGTAGCTGAGTGACTTAATTAGTCCCTTCATTTTGTAGGAATATCAGATAAGAACGCATTGTCCCTTGGCTTAACTGTTGGTGCTCGGTCTCCATTGAGACCAGCAGGCTGCCTAGTTACTCATTGGTATAACCAGGGGAGAGGGGGTTTTGTGCCCTTGTACCATTCTGTATTTGTCTGGTGTACCTGGCTTTTCTATGGCGCTTACCCTCTCTTTTCGACAGGGATGTTCTTGGGCCTTGATAAACTGTGTCCTGCACCGGATGAGAGTGCTCAGGAGACCTCCTTAAGATGCTGATTGGTGGATGCTTTTGCTGCTTGTATTACTTGGTTATCACTTTGTTTCCTTGATGATTTCCAGATTATCCTTATGACAGGACTTAGTAAAGTTGGCATGCTGAGTGTCACTCCACAAGGATGATGGCTGTGGATGGTCAGACTCCTGCCAGACCAAGTTGTGAGGATATGTATCTGGCGAGTGGTGGGAAGCAGATTGTTCTGTATGTGATGGTGGAGGGGTTGACTTCTGCTAATATGTCCAAAAAAAATGTTGGGAGTATTCTGAAGAGGTCCATAATGTAGGCAGGCCTTCCTGTACTCTCATGATCAGGCTATATAGAGCCTCAGTTTTTGTTTGAAGCCTAAAACATAAGCTAACAAGGCATTTAGAAGGTCCACCTGGAATTCTAGTTTTTCTGAATGGAACAATAATGCTGAAGATATCACTTTCATGGTGTATAGCAGAGGTGACAATAGTACTTTTTGGAAGTCTGGGCTTTTTCAACATGCAAAAGTCTCTTCTGTTCATTGTTGAGTGAGATAGTTGAAGCCTCACTGCCGTTAGACTGAACATGGGTCAAATCAATGTTGCCCTCTGTTCATCCCACTTTGGTTGTCCAACAATATGAGCTAATTTCAATCTGGGCTATGGTGTTTCCATGAGGCAATTTGATGGAGGAAAGTAAGGCATTGTAATTGTGGTTTGGACCTGGGTTGGATGCAGTGCTGTGCTATAATGCCTGTATGGGACTGAACAAAGAGGCTTAGTAACAACTCTTGCCAAACTACGGTGTACTCTGGTGCCCCTTCTAATAAAGTTTTGCCCAAACTATGAGTGGAGAGCTGAGATGGAGTCATTTTGAGATGCGCCTGAGGACTAGTTGTGGGTGCCATTTTTTCCCGGGTGCTAGGTGGAAATGCAACAGGTGGGATGTAGGCGCATTTACCCTGTTTTTGCTGTATTTGCTCTTGATCTGTTGTGTGCACCTGCTCTTTGACCAGTAATAGGGTCGAGTTGGGAGCAACCTTAATGCCTGGTGGAGTGAGGGAGCAAGGGAAGGCAAAGGCCTGTACCTTCTGGCTTTGAGTCTGGTCCTGGCCTTACTCAAGCAGAATCCAACTCAATGAAGCGAATAGTGAGACGGTCCAGATATGTTTATGAGGAGGGCCTGATTCTGTAGGTGACTTTAAAAAGTCTGTTATTTATGCCATTGTGGAGCCCCTGATAGTGGGGGACTGTGGGTAACTTATTGATGTCACCACAGTATTACTGATGGTAACTGGTGTGAGTAAATGAGCTGAGGGCTCAGACTTTAGATTTTACCTTCTCCTTACCTCCACATTTTTTGGCTGGCCTCACACTGCTGTGTACCTTGCCAGATGTCACAATTGCAAATGCTGGGGGGAATTCTGACAATTGTATTTCCGGCAAAAGATCAGCTGATGAACGTCACAGAGCAGGCAGCTGACATGGCGGGGTAGCTCGTAGGGTGGTGCAAATTGCACTGAGACCTGGCCAGACCGCTTCCGCACAAATCCCAGGTTTACCCTCACAACACATCTGTAAGCTGTGCAATGGCCTAGCCAGCCATATTAGCTTGTGTGGAAGTGTTGTCACTTAGCCCTGTACTTGTGACTGTGTGTCCCCTCCTAAGATGCTAGCTGCTTATTAGGGATGTAGGATTGTACACTATACCGGTTTTGGTTGAGGGCAGTGATGTTAGACCCTTTGACCATGGAAAGTGCAGTTGCTAAGTGCCCTAGGGACCAGTGGTGAGTTCTAAGAGTTGAGTTTGTAGATAGGTTGTGGGGCAAGTAGCTCTCAAGCTGCTCAGCTGCAGATTGCAGATTTCAATGACACTGCTTGAGATGTACTGCAGTGGTGCACGGTTAATCAAGCAATAGCAAACCAGATTGTGACTAGGGCAGGGTAGAGCTGGTCCATGGACCTGTGTCATTAAGACGCTAGCCGCACCAGCCTAGTGTTTGCTAACTCCGCGCCTACCAGCGGTGAACCACAGCCCTAAAGCTTACTTTAACTTCTCTTGCTGCCCTTATGCTAGTCACACTGGTCTCACTAGTTGTACCACTGCTGCTGCATATTCGGCCCACTCCTCCTCTCTCCACTCAACTGCCAAACCATGAGTGTGGTGGCTGTCCAAGCTGAGACTGAGGATGAGGAGGCTAAGATTCTGTTGTGTGACTGTGTTATACTGGACGGAAGCCGGGAGGTAGTGTGCTGTGTTTTGTTTACTCTGCTGAATACTAGCGTGTGGTGAACATATTTTTAATGCGGCGAATTTAAAAAACGTATTTTCATTTCCCTTAGCACTCACTATTATTTTGGCAGTTTTCATTCCCTTTCCCCCGCACTTTGGATGGCCCCGGCCGATCTTAGGGCTGAGTACCGAGACCCGGGAGAAGATCTCCGACAGCGAGCATCTTGTGTGGGAGGCGGCAGCAATTTCATCGCTCTAGCCATTCCTATATAAAGAGCACACTTGAGACAGACGCGAGATTCTGTTGTGTGACTGTGTTATACTGGACCCCTCCTGAGGCGGAAGCCGGGAGGTAGTGTGCTGTGCTTTGTTTACTCTGCTGAATACTAGCGTGTGGTGAACATATTTTTTATGCGGCGAATTTTAAAAACTTATTTTCATTTCCCTTAGCACTCACTATTATTTTGGCAGTTTTCATTCCCTTCCCCCGCACTTTGGACGGTCCCAGCCGATCTTAGGGCTGAGTACCGAGACCCGGGAGAATATCTCCGACAGCGGACATCTTGGGTGGGAGGCGGCAGCAATTTCAGTGCTCTAGCCATTCCTATATAAAGAGACGGGCATGTCTCCACGCAGCGGACGTGATCAGTGGACGCGCCGCATCAACGCTGGAGTCACGCCAGAGTCTAGCCCGTCTGCGCCCGTCCGCGCCGAGGCCGGGCCTAGGGCCATGGCCCAGCCACTATCTTCAGTTAATGAACAAGAGGAGGTAACGTCCTCTGCTGAACTAAGTCTAAATAAAAAATCGTACTTAACAATAAAATACAACTTTGAGCAGCTGCGGCTTTTAAGACCCTCTCTGATAACGAAATGCAGCCTACTGCACTTAGGTGGAAATAAGGCAGTATGCCAAGAATGTAACTTTTCTGTAACCCCAGAAGGCATAAAGGCTATTGAAAGTAGAGATAGGACTAAGAAGTACTTCAATGAACCCAAAGTAAGAACATTTTCCTTTCTTAGCTTCATTACCAAAACACAAAGCTGAGATTTTTAATCTATTGATTGATGAAGAACCTGACGCCTTGTTCCTAACGGAAACATGGCTCCAGGAAAGCTCCGGGCCAGAAATTGCCGAAGCATTACCCGATCATTATGCAATAGTAAGATTAGATCGAGAAAAAAAAGTAGGGGGAGGGATTGCTATCCTATTTAAGAAGGAATTCAATTGCGAATTCACCAAACTACCTTGCCCTAATTGTGAGGCGGCTATATTTAAGCTCACTCTTACCCCCAATTATACACTATCTGGAGCACTTATATATCGCCCTTCAGGGACGGCGACAAACTGGGTGACAGCCCTCCCTGAATTGATTGGCCATCTAGTCATAAAGACGTCCAATTTCTTCCTTATTGGGGACATGAATTTTACATTTGGAAAACTCTAACTGAGTAAAAGCCACAGAGTTCATAGCCGATTTGGCGTCCCTCAATTTAACCCTAAGGAACACTGGACCTACGCATAATGCAGGACATCTCCTCGATCCGATCTTCTCAAATAGCAATGAAATCACCACCCTCCCTGCTCTACCTATGAGTTGGTCGGACCATCACTTAGTTAAATTCTCACTCCAAGTCGCTATTTTAGGGAAAGGGGACTCACCTGAGCAAACACAGTTTATTAGAAACTGGAAGAAATTAGATGTGGATGCCCTGAATATTTTCCTAAACTCACATACGCCTTGTTCGAAACCATCCGTTCATAATCTATCTGTAGCAGTTCAGAAATGGCTTATGACAGCCATAGATACCTGTTTACCAAAAACTAAATTAAAATGTAAAAATCATCGACCTCCTGCTCCGTGGTTTACAGAAACATTGAAGCAAGAAAAATCTAGGTGCAAAAACTCCGAACGCATGTGGAGAAAAATCTATTCACCAGAAGCTAAAAAAGAATAGAAAAATAAACTAACTAAATATCACACGCTCTGCAGTAAAGCAAGAGCTGAATTTGTGTGCTCTACTATTGCGGAGGCCCTTAATCGATCAAAAGCACTTATCAAAATGGTGAAAGAACTAGCTGGCTCGAAAACATTACAAACTCCACCAGATCTGAATAAACATCAATGTGATCTATTAGCCACGTTCTTTGTTAACAAAGTGGACAAAATGTATCAAGGGATAGAACAGGCCCAGAACAAAAGTTATCAGGTAGACACTGCTTCATATAATGCCTCAACTTAGGTATCTACTAATAATACTGATCGGTTGCCCCCTCATGTCCCTAGTAGTCTATTAGAGAATTGGCCTATACTTAGCACTGACACCGTTATTGAGTTACTTAGTACCATCAAATCTGGCTCACCTAACGATCCATTACCATGCTCAGTGCTTAAAACACTTGACAAGAAGCCAATGGACACTATTACAGACCTCCTAGATGTGTCCCTTCAGGAGGAGATCGTACCAAAGGAATGGAAGCATGCCATGATCCACCCACTATTAAAGAAAGCTGCAGCCGACCCTAATTTGCCCTCAAATTTTAGACCAATTTCCCTACTACCCATATTTTCCAAGATCCTAGAAAAGCATGTACATCGTTCCTTAACTAAATTTATTATAGCCCAGGATCTGTTGCCTCCCCAGCAATCAGGTTTTCGATCAGGTTTCTCTACGGAGACTACACTGCTGGGAGTCACAGAGAATATTCGTGCTATGCTGGATGGAGGTGAAACGGTTGCACTAGTATTATTGGACCTTAGTGCCGCATTTGAAACGGTATCACATACTGTATTAATGAGGACACTATATTTATTAGGTATTAGAGGCCCGGCGCTAAACTGGATTAAGTCACTGCTGGAGAAACGCACCTTTCAAGTTTTTTCTCGTTCGGCGTGTTCAGACACTCAGGTATTTAACCATGGAGTACCACAAGGCTCTATATTAAGTCCTTAATTATTTAATCTGTACATGAACCCACTGTCAAAGGTAGTAGAAGAGACTGGACTACAAATGTTCTCTTGTGCTGACGATTCACAGCTGCTCTTCTCGCTTTCCTCTGAGAAAAATGAAAACCCTTCTACTTTAAAACGAGGACTTGTGGAAATCGCAAGATGGATGCAAGAAAACTTTCTTAAATTAAACGGTGAAAAAACCGAGGTGATGATCCTGGGTAGAGATAGAGAGCTAGGGAGCCCTCAACACTGGTCACAGGAAATGGGCCTGGTTCCGGTTCCCGTACTGCAGGCTCGAAACTTAGGTATTATTTTTGATGATTCCCTCAACATTCATCAACAAGCAGTGAAAACGTCCGCTACCTGTTTTGTAATCCTAAAATGGCTAAAGAAGAACTGCTGGATGTTGCCAGAATCAACCAAGAAAACTGTAATCAATGCATTAATTACATCTAGGCTTGATTACGAAAATGTATTGTAGCTAGGGGCAAGGAAGGCAACGATTCGTAGGCTGCAGACAGTCCAAAATGCTGCAGCTAGACTGTTATGCAAAATTCCAAATATGACCTCCACCTCTAAGTATATTCGAGATCGCCACTGGCTAAAAGTGGAGAACCGGATTAAATTTAAATCACTTTGCTTTATGCACAAAATTTCCACAAAAAGAGCCCCAAATTATCTTCAAAGTCTGGTGCGTCCATATTGTCCTTCCCGTGCACTTCGATCCGCCACAGCAAAGAACTTTGTAATTCCCAAAATCAAATTGTCACGCGTAGGTGGCAAATCCTTTTCTTTTTTGGGATCCATGCTGTGGAATTCTATGCCATTTACGGCACGAAACGAGACTAGCAATATGAGCTTCAAGAAAGCCTTAAAGACCTGGCTGTTTAACATCCAAAACATGTCTTATTTGCAGCAGAACCACAGAATTAGTTCATGTATGCGCCGGGAAACCCTTTGTGGATAGCTGTTGCGCGTTATAAATGCAATAATAATAATAATATAATAATAAGACTGCTGAGTCGGAGGCTTGCAGTACACAATACCTCTCCCACTCCCATCAAGTGTGGTGCAGTGGCCTTCAAAGTCAATGGTGGCAGTGGTGACAGTCTTGACAGCTATATTTGGGCCTGAAAGCCAGCCAAAGGCCAGCCGAGTTTGCCTCCAAAGTTACCTCCAAAGCCTGGTTGACGTCCACTGAAGGACCTTGTGTGAAGCCTGCTGCACAAAACCTCTGATATGCTTCAGCCCACCTCTGCTCTACACTGCACCTGGCCACCTTACAATCTCAGAGGACCAGTTGGGGGAAGGTCTGGACTTCTGCACACAGGAGCAAAGGCCATTAGGATAGCTAGCGGAGCAAGCCAAAGGAAACAGCTCCCTGAAAAATGCACCATCTTAGAAGTGAGAAGGTCTGCTAAAACTACTTCTGACTGCTAGGGCTCACCACCAGGAGGACAATGAGGACAAGATCGTCCAAATCAGCTCAACAGGGCCAGAGTAAGGGCTTTCTAAGGTTGGCGACCTTTGACCCATTTTGAAGAAACAGAGCATGTGGAGCTCTGCCACATTTTCAAAAATCACCCCCAGGTTGGGCCAGGGCCCATGGGTCGATGTCAGGAGTATTCTTTATTTTCTTCCTCCACCCCTACATTTCTGTGTCTGGGGGGCAGAGGACTTGTGGTAGACTGACTCTTGCTGCATGGACTGCAGGAGTGAAAAGAAGGAAAGGCTGGCTCCTACACTGACTGAGAAAGAAGGCTAAGATTGAGGGAGCCAGCTAGGATCACGGTGGCCTTGGAGCTTCCCCTGCAGCCGCCACTGCTTCAATTAACTTGCGTTGGGAAAGGAAACCCCAAAGCAAGGCCACTTAGAAGCAGCGCAGCTCTCCAGAAAGCAGCAGGAAAGCAAATACTAAAATATTCACTGCTACTACCAGGAGCACCACATGATACCCTGCGGGGCTTCTCAATTTGCTTACTTTTCTTGATTTCCTGTGGCCCCAGGAGGACAGGGGAGCCACCACCAAATGTGAAAAGTGTTGGGAGCACTGTAGAAGTTAGAGTAGCCCCCAGAAGTAATGTTTATGAACTGAGCATATGTTTGCAGGGTTAAGGATTCCATGACCCTCTGGCATTCTCACACAAGTTTTCAAAGCATTCCCAAGGCTTGAGCTTTTGCTCCACAGGTGACGTGAAGTGTTTTCTAGGGGCTTGTTGTATGCTGCATTTTATGTGACCGAAAATGCATTAAAAAGGAATATAGTATGTAGTGCCATCTAGGAGCTGAATCTATGGATACATGTTATGGGGTCAGAGGATGATGCTCTCCAGGGGCTCTTTTATGGTTGCCTTAATATGAAAATATTAAAAACCCACACAGGCTCATGTTATGTTCATTTTAAAATTCTTTATTAACATAATAATGTTGAAAATACTTGCTGATAATTGAATGCATGTTTATTCACATTAATTTGTGCATTCACTCATGGTTATTATTGCAATTACTCACAAAAAAGGTGGCTTTTCTTATGATGTGGTTTGTTGATCTTTTAATATGGTGAACCTTTGGCCAAGCCAATGAACTTATCTTATATGTTCATATGACCCTTTAGGAAGGCCAAATCTGATTTATTTTCTATCTGCCTTATGTATTTATTTGTAAATTAATACATAGCGTATAGCAGGGTGTGCGTAATAAATGTATTTTTCACAGAAAGTTTACCCGCACCAAGGTTTGTACACAAGTATTTCATTTATCAAATTTCTATATTTCACAGTTATAGTTGATATTCAGACAGAAACTTCCCACAAGTAAGAATTTCAAAAGAGTTGATTGAAGATTTTTCCAATTTTCTTTATTCAATTTCTCAGTTAAAATTCACAGAATTGCTTGTTGTGTGTAATAAATGTACTTTTCCTTTGTCTAAAGAAAAAAAAGAGTGATTGGACAATATTTATTGAGTGTTATTATTGTGTGCAAGCGAATTGTGATTGCTAGACCACACCACATCCCCTGATCAAGCCTTGGACTGCTATGCTTCTCTAACTTATAAGAGAGTCAAGCACAATAATGGGGTGTTTAGTTCCCAGCAAGGGACACTTGTGGACGTATTACTTGTGCAGCCCTCACATCCTGCATAACCAATAACCCAATTTCCTACAATCTCCATTTCTTCTGCCACGTTGCCCTGGAAATAAAGGGGCATATTAGCAAATAATAGCGATATTTATCGCATTTTTTTATCGCTGCCTATCGCTGGATATGTTAGCGGAGAAAACATGCTATTAGCAATGTTTTTCTCCATTGTGCTAAAATATCCAGCGAAAGCGGCAAAATGTGGCAAAATGTGTGAATATCGCTGGAAATCCAGTGATATTCACGCATTAACGCCAGTGGGGACTTAACCTGACAATCCACCCCCCATTGGATAAACAGGTAAGTCATGTTTTTAGCAGGCGTTAGATTATAGGGAGAATCGCGCCTAGCGCAATATTTTTTATCGCTTTGCCTGCCTTGCTAATAGGCGATAGCTGTGTTAGCGACTGCTTTCAGTCGCTAACAGTTTGGGTACGCCCACTTTGCATGTCATTAGCGATAAATATCGCTGACATGCAAAGCAGGCCCTGAACCGGTCACTATCGCCTAAAAGCTGTCGCTAACTGCTGTTAGCGACAGCTTGCTGATAGGGCGATAAAAATATTGCCGCTTTAGCGGCAAAAAGTGCCGCTTAAGTTGCGATATGGCCCTTGCTAATATACCCCATAGTGTACCCTGAATATGCCACTTATAAAAATTCCTCATCCATTCTCTCTCTTCCAAATAAATGAATTACCAGGTTTCAGAATTCTTATAACATAAAGATCTTATAACCACCCTCAATCGACTTTCCAACCCATGCATGTTGCTGAGTCAACCCTGGCGGTATATCTGATACTGATCTCTGCCTCCCTGATCCTGCTCGAACTTTCCAGGCCATTTACTATTGTGTCACCTTCGATTCACTTTAGTTGTAATGCCCAAGCTGGTATTCACAACAGCATTGTTGGACTTGGCCATTTTTGCAGGGTCATTCCTGAAACTTTTTGACTTCCTCCTGCATTTTGTCTGACCTGTTTTTGTCGGTTTTATGACTCTGGGAACTTTACCACTGCTGATCAGTGCTACAGTGCATATGCTCTCCCTATTGTAAATTGATATAAGGATTAGTGACTCCATGATTGGCTGGTTTGATGTACTTGTCAGATCCTAGTACAGTGCACTGCATGTGCCTAGGGCTTGTAAATCAAATACTGCTGGTGGGCTTGCAGCACCAGTTGTGCCACCCACAGAAGCAGCCTGTAAAATGTTTCTCAGGTCTGCCATTGCAGAGCCTGTGTGCAGTCTGGTACTGCCATGTTGACTGGGCAAGTGCACCCACTAACCAGTCCCAACACCTTCCCTTTTGGGCATATTAGTCACCCCTATGGTAGGCCCAAGGGCAGGGTGCATTGTAGGTAAAAGGTAGGACATGCCTTGGTGTGTGTAGCATGTCCTAATAGTGAATTACAGCCATTTTTGTTTTTCACTATTGCAAGGCTATCCGTTACCTATAGGCTAGAATGGGCAGTTTGATTATAACATCTTATAATCCTAACTGACTCAGGGAACCAGGTAGAAATTCGAGTTTAGTATGCCTGAATTCAGCAAGATAAAATACATCTTTTAGTGAATGTGGCTTTAAGATTCTGTATTTTCTTGCCTAACTGTCCAAGCCTGCCTCTGCTAGGTTGTGTATTCCTTGTCTGGAGTCTGAGTGACAGGGGCTGAGGGATTCCAGGAGACAGGGTGAGTCAGCACAGGGATGAATAGAGCTATCTGCATGTAGATGGGTGAGAGGAGTTGCATCTGGGACCTGAATAGGGCTGTGCCTTCTCTCCACAATACTGGCTCCACCTCCAGTGGTAGTTCTGATGTCCCTGGCCCACATTGTCAAAATAAAGAATGAGTCTTGTCAACAAAGTGCTCCAGGACTGCACAGCACTGGTTTGGACTGGGTACAGGACACTCTGCCTTCAGAGGACAAAGGATTTGCTGGTATAAATATGGGGACCGAGACCCCAGTATTTTAGATAACTTTTGGGAAACATGAAGGACCTTTGCTGAGGAGAGGAACCAGAGAAACTGAGGAGGAGACTATCCCTAAGCTGACTGCTGTTTGGTGGATTGGCCTGCAGTGGTTGGTTGCCTGACTGCCAAAGAAAGGAGAAAGGACTTTGTGCTACTTTCAAATATACTTGTAAAGGATCTCCAATGGCTTGAGATAGAGCTTCTCTCCGGCTGAAGTCTCAGGGACAACACACTTCACCACCCAGCTCCCCTGCCTTCCCTTGCTGTTGAGCTGGGCCTTCTGAGAGACTGCGTGTCGCTGGGAGCTGAAAGTGTGACTCAAGACAAAGAAGCGTGACACCGCCGCAGCCGTTGGTGTCGCATCACCGGAGAAGAGTGTTGCAGCAGATGCCATTGCATCACGGGAGAAGCGGGCTGCCCCTGTCGCCATCGCATCACCCAAAGTGCCTCACATCACCAGGGAAGAGTGTCGCTGTCGCAGCAGACACCATCGCATCACCGGAGAAGCGTGTCACAGGGCCTGTTGCGGCTCAGTAGAATCGTTGAGCCGCTGCACGGCCGTCTGGAGTGCACGCTTAGTTGTCCCATAAAGAAGAAGACACCATTTTGTTTCATGGCACAGGATCTTCATCGCATCACGGTACTACTGGTCGCATCGCCACGGAAGTGCAGTAAGAAACTGACGCATCACCTCCCCACTCAGAGAAGAACCGACGCATCCCCTGCACAGCAGTAGGGACCCGACACATAACCGTTCTTGCTAGTAAGGAACCGACGCATCATCTTCCCTGCAACACTTTTGTTGTATAGATTTACACATCCAAAGGTACATTGAACTTATTGTCCCATTTTACATCTAAAGAGAACTAAGCTATTTCTACCATTTTTGAAGTACAGTATTGTGGATTTTTGTCGTTTGTCGTCTTGTGTTAAGTCTATATAAAAATACTTCTTTTTATACTACAACTTGTGTGGTGTCCATCTGTAGTGTTGTCACTGGGTTACTGTATGTGTTCACAACTGCTTTACACCCTGCCTCTGAGATAAGCCTGTCTGCTCGTGCCAAGCTACCAAGGGGGTGAGCAGGGGTTATTTTAGGAGTGTACCCCCTTACCCTGACTAGATGCAAGGGTCCCTATTTGTTAATAGGTACCTACCTCTACCAACTAGAGACCCCCAAATCTGATTTCATGTTTGAGAAATCTACATCGCTTCATGTTTCTTCATAGTCCCCCTTTGAACTTTTTCTGTACCTCAATCCTTTTTCCCTATTCCAACTCTATTTAATCCTTACATCATTTCACTAGTCTTTCTAACCTGATCTTTCAGCATATCCCTCATAAAACATGCTGATAACATCCAACTCATTTTCAGCCTTGATATGGATGATGGCCAATAAAACTTTCGATCTCGCCAATGAGTGGTTGCTTCCTGGATGAAATTAAACTCCTTGAAAACTAACACACACTATGAGAGGTGTGGCGCCGCAACCAGGGTTACTGATGCTGGAATCTGGGAATCACGGTTTGATCCCTGGTGCCGGCGGCAGATTAGCAAAGCACAATGTGACTCTGGGCAATAGCTTGCTTAATCTTCCTGATGGCCCCCAGTGCCTAGAGACCCTTACGGGTGGTTGTTTGTGCTTTACAAATGTGGATTACGTTATTATTATTGCAGTACCACTGTCTGAACTGAACTTTGGTGGCCTTATGAGCTTGTTCCTCAAATTTGCTAAAAAATTATGCTTTCCCTTAGATTAGTTCTACTTTCTAACTAAGTCAGCTGTATGCTATCCACCCGCATCTTCTAAAATCCGGATTTTTCTAACCAGCAAAAACGAAATCCAGTACAGCATCAAAAAATATAGGAGGGAGATGGACCACCTCAACAGTTTTGGGTTCTCACCCCTCAAGTGCATTAACCATCTAAGGGGCCTGTGGTCTGTCTGAACCCGGATGTGAGTCCCAAACAAGTAGGGCCTCAGCTTCTTCAGAACTCAGACCACAGCAAAAGCTTCCCTTTCAATCGCACTCCACCTCTGTTCCCTGGGAAGTAGCCTCCTACTAATGAAGGCTAGAGGTTGCTCTAAGCCCTCGTCATTGATCTGTGAGAGTACTGCTCCTACACCATGCTCTGAAGCGTCTGTCTGCACTACAAACTCACTGGGGAAATCAGGCGCCTTGAGCATAGGTGCTGTGCACATGGCAGTCTTCAGGGCAGCAAAAGCAGTTTGACAGGCATCTTTTTAATTTAATCTCCTGGGCTGCTTCCTTGAAGTCAGCTCTGTCAAGGGGGCAACAATGGTGCCATATCCTTTGACAAATCGGCGGTAATACCCGGTGAGTCCTAAAAAGGATCTCACCTCTGTCTGGGTCTTGGGGGGCTCCCAAGCCAGAATGGTATTTATTTATTTAGGTCATTTATATTGCGCATGAATCATCCCCAAGGGGATCTCTCGGTGCCTGGGAAAGACAGGCAATCAGTAAGGACAGATTTTAAAAAGTCCGATTTTGAGCATTTTTTAAAATTGGGACAGATTTGGGCATTCCCAAATTTGTTCAGGGAGGTCATTCCAAAGTTTAGGTGCCAGACAGCAGAAGGCACGTCCTCCCAATTTTACCTTCCTAATTCTATGGCAGCACAGCAGCTTACGATTACTGGATCTGAGCTGACGTGCAGGGTGATACCATTTACGTTTATTAGTCAGATAAGCCAGTCCCAATCCATGCAAGGACCTAAAGACCAGGCATAACATTTTAAAGGTGGCCCGCTTCTTGACTGGAAGCCAATGTAATTGGCATAGGAGAGGCAAGGAAGAGGTTCGGACTAGTTTATCAGGGGCAAGGCGGGCCGCTGTATTTTGCACGACCTGTAGTTTGGATAATAGGCCCTCCCTAATTCCTACTAGCAAGGAATTACCGTAGTCAAAGTGACTAATTTATAGCACCTGAATAAGAGTCTTCCTGGTGCTGAGCGGGTTCCATGGGAAGATCTTTCTCAACATCCGCATGGTCCCAAAGCAGGAGACTGCAAGTGTCTTTACCTGCTCCTCCATTGAAAGCTGAATATCAATCTTTACCCCTAGGTTCTTCGCCCAACTTCTCAGAGAGGGAGTCTCTCCCAATTCTGATGGCCACCAGTCTGAGGACCACAGGTCAACAACCTTGCCAAACAGGAGAATCTCTGTTTTAGAAGAATTTAGTTGTAAAAAGTTCCTCTTCATCCAATCTGCTATGTTGATCATGCACTTTAAAAACGTAGCTTTCGTTTCGGCAGGATCCTTCTCTATATGTACAGTCAGTTGTGTATCATCAGCGTAGGATATGGTTTCAAACTCACAGTTTCTGATGATTGGGGCCAAGGGGGCAACATATAAATTGAATAGCATGGGACTCAATATAGAGCCCTGCAGTACCCCCTTCTCCACTGCAGCTGTAGATAACACATAGGCATCGAGCTGAACAGATTGGGTTCTATCAGAGAGATAACTCTGAATCCATTTAAAGGTTAAGCCTCCGACACCAATCTCTTGCAGGCTGCTTCACAGAATGCGGCGGGAGATCGTGTCGAAGGCTGCCGACAGGTCCAGCAGCACTAGCATGACTGGAGCATCCTGGTCGAGCGACATCCTAAGCATAACCGTAACTTCGAGCAAGGCGGCCTCAATGCTATAAGATGCCCGAAAGCCTGACTGGGAGAGGTCCAGGATCTTATTCTGTTCTAAGTAATTTGAGAGGTGATGATTTATTATTGTTTCCATGATTTTGGACCAGCACGGAAGAAGAGAGATGGGTCTATAATTTTGTGCATCCGTAGGGTTTGCTAGTGCCTTTTTCAACAGAGGTTTAATACACGTTAAGCAGACCTGCCAATTCATTGTTTGTATGAGCCTCCAAATGGTGGTTGAAATCCCCTGCTAACAAAAATGTAGTTGGCTGCAGTATGAAAGGGGCCAACCTTTGTAAAAGAGATAAGCAGTACTCTCTTTTATTACCTCCCGGAGGATGGTAGACTAGTGCCCCTGTCAATCAATCTTCGCTTGGAAGGGTGCCACCTGGCCGCTCCCTACCTGGTGTCCCAAGTACACCACAGATCCCTGCCCTATCTGGCACTTACTGGCCTTGATAGTGAGCCCTGCCCTTTGCAGAGCCTTCAACACTTCACAGAGGTGTTGCAAGTGTTCTTCCCATTTGGAGCTGAACACAGCAATTTCATCCAGGTATGCGGCATTGAATTCCTCCAGCCCGAACAGGACCTGGTTGACCAGTTTCTGTAAATTGGCAGGGGTCTTCTTCATCCCAAAGGGCATGACACAGAATTTGAAGTGCCCCTCTGGCATTGAAAACACTGACCTCTCCTTGGCCCCCTCAGTGAAGGCAATCTGCCAGTACCCAGATGTTAAGTCAAACGTACAGAGGTACTGGGCAGTGCCCAACCAATCCACAAGCTCATAATCTCTCGGGATGGGGTGTGCATCAGTTTTGGTGACCGCATTGAGCCCACGGTAGTCCACACAAAACCGGAGTTCTGGAGTGGCACAAGGCGCAGCAGCTTTTGGCACTAAGACCATGGGGCTAGCCCATGGGCTGCTGGAGGGATCAATTACCCCTAGCGCCAACATCTTGGAAATCTCTTCCTTGATGCTGGGCCTGACCTTGTCAGCTACCCTGTAAAATTTCTGCTTCACAGGCAGACTATCTCCAGTGTCCACATCATGGATGCACCAATTGGTGATACCTGGGGTCAGGGAGAACTGGGAGTCAAACTTTGCGCTTTACAAATGTGGATTATTATTATTATTGTTGCCATACCACTGTCTGAACTGAACTTTGGCGGCCTTATTAGCTTTTTCCTCAAATCTGCTAAAAAAATTAAGCTTTTGTTTAGATTAGTTCTACTTTCTAACTAAGTCAGCTGTATGCCATCCACCCGCATCTTCTAAATCCAGATTTTTCTAACAGTCATCTACTGTGTCATTCTTTATAGCCACAAATCTCTGACATAGTTAGATATCCTCTCCTTCCTGGTCTATTGCAGTGCTCTTTACGAGGGCCTCCTTTCGAACCTGACCAATTCGAGGTAGACTGACAGACTATTTTTGCACTTACAACCTGCACCCTCATTTCTCTGTCTCATGGTCCTGCAACGGGCCCCTATAGTCCAATATTCTCTAATCCATGCCATGGTCAAGTGCTATCGAGCTATCTACAAAACATTAAACTAGTGGCAAGCTGGACCTTTTTCTGCCCTTGGCGGTCCCTGTGTTTGATGCCCCGCGATGGCTGCTGGTACGGAGACAGAAGATGACAAGAGTAAAATTACCACCTCCCCAAAAATCATGCCGCCCAGGGCGAACCGCCCCCCACACCTCCTTGCTATGCCAATGCACGAAACAACTACCTACAGTGCTGCTGTTTTATTCTTATCTTCATTTATCCTCAAGCACTGCACTCTGCCACGTTCAGTATCTCCTCCTATTCCTTCACATCAGGAAAACTCATAATGGCAGTCAATATTTTTCCATCTTATATGGCAAAACGACAAATCTCGCTTACTGCTCCCTTTCTCTCTTATCCAAACGTATAAAGTTCTCTAAGCATCTCAAACGTGGTTGTTTCCTCCCTCTAGATAATGCATCTCTGGTCGTATTCTAGTTCTAGGTCATAGCGTCAGCACACTTTTTGGGCAGCATTGTGTGTATGAAATCTATTAATTCGTTCATCGGCATTTTTTTTCATACAAATGAGCATCAGTGTGCTTCTGTCAAAACGACCCTGTCTTTTTTAAATCTGCTGAAATGCTAATGAGTACACAACAATGTGTGCTTTGCCTCTGTGTGTTATTTGCATTCTATGCTTGTTGTAATTCACCAGTTTCCTGTGAGTCTCACATTTGAATTTCTTGATGAACGTAGGTAGGTCAGTTTTGAGACAAATTAACTTCAGTTTCATACGGAATGTAGAACACACCCTAAACATTTCAAATGATTCAAAATCATGAAGACCTTTTCGAACGTCGATCGATTTTTATGTATTTTGATTGGGCACAAACTCTGTCTGACAAATGGAGCAGTGTTTCTTTAAGAGAAAACGAGAGCAATAGGATTAGCTGCTTGGTTGTTAACTGATAAAATGGGCCACTTGTAAAACCAATCACATCATCTGCCACAATGAAAAACAAGCCTTTAAGACAAAGGCATATAACACAATGATGCAATTAGGGAAAGTGAATAGATTAATTCAGGGCGCGGGAGACACATGCATTTCAACTTGTGAACCTAGATGCAGCTGTTGCTAATCCTCCTCTCTTACATAACGTCTCTAAAATGATACATTCTGCACTTGTACTTGTTTTTGAAATGTCATCTGTCAGTAAAATGTATTATATTTACGATTCGCTTTGGCTTTCTAGCACAGATAAAAAGCTTTTTCATATCACAGCATCATGACAAATGATAGCTTCTGCTCCATGTAGAAAAAAAGATGAGCCTGGCGGTATAGTCCAAGAATATACAAAATAAATGCCACGCATAATTATTCAACATATTTATTTATTAAGTGCAAAAATTGCGACGCTATAGAAGTCATATGCTGTAAGAAATAAAGGTCATATTTATGAAAAAGTGGTGCAAGGCAGTGCAGTAATTCACCTCGCTGCACTGCGCTGCGTCACCGGGAAAGGGCAGAAATGCGCCATATTTAACCCCTTCCGCGCTCATGACGAGCTGAGCGCGTCATGAGTTGTGCCGCTTGCACGCTCATGACGAGCTCATGTAACGCGGCTTTTGAAAAAACGCTGCACACAGCGGGAAAACCGCTAGCGGCGATGCGGTTAAAGACAATATGGCACATTCCTGTCCTTTCTCCTGCACTGGCACACAAAGAGCAGCCCAGCGCCAATGCAGACATACTTGCACCAAAGGGGCAAGAGTGCCTGCATTGCACGCGGGATTGTTTTTGTGCGGGAAGGGGCACCTTCCTGCACAAAAACGATCCTGAGAGGCTTTTTTCATCTTTCCAAGTGTGCTGCAGAATGCAGCACACACAGAAAGAGGTAAAAACAAGCAGAGCTAAAGATATTTCTCCGCATTACGCCTCTCCTGGTGAGGAGTATCTTTTTGGCTCATACCCAGGTTGACTTGTTCTTGAAAACAGGGACTGCGTCAAAATCCATGTAAGTTGCGTGGGAACTCCCATGGAAACACCTCCCTGGCACAGAGAAATGCAACACAACGATTTTTGCTGCATTACATTACTCGAGATTTATGAATACACGCAGGTCCATGCAAGGTGGTCTTCTGTGGCTTCGTAAGTCTCAATTTTCATTGATGTCGCTTTTGCACCACATTGCATATTGCAAGAGTGACAAAAAGAGGCTCATGCATATACCCCAATGTCGTTAAGTTAAACGGTGTGAGGCCCCTGATGGGATTACTAAGATGCTCTCCCGAATTTTGACTAAAGACTTAGGGGCAGATTTACAAGCCCCTTGCGCCTCTTTTATGCCGCCGTTGCGTCACTTTTGTGACGCAGCGGTGGCGCAAAAGATGCGCCATGATGCGGGGTATTTACAATGTGACGCATCTGAGAGATGAGTCACGTTGTGGAGCCCTGCGCCACATGAAACCTGCGTCAGGTTTCATGTGGGCGTTTCCACGAGGGGGGAGGGCCTTACGTCACAGGAACGCCCCTGGAAAGTGACTCACTGAAATCTACAAGATTTCACTGAGTCACTTTACTAACTCTGATGCGTCAAAACCCTGCGCCTGCTTGAAGCAGGCGTAAGGCTTGACGCACCACGTTAACAGATAGGGCAAGTTGGCGCAGTGCTGGAGTTGCGTGCCGCATGCAACACAACTTCAGCACTGCGCCAACTTCACTCCCTAGATGTGACACGCATCTGTTTATTGCTGCGCCATGGTGCGCCGCATTGTAAATGCGGTGCATCATGGGTGGCGCAATGATAAACTTGCCTGCCGTATCTTTCCTGGCGCATCTCTGCTGATTTGCAGAGATGCGTCAGGCAACATAAATCTGCCCCTTTATGTACGAAAAAAACATACGCCAGTTTAATGTGACAATGTATTAGTCACAAAAACAGTGAAATTGTGGCCCCTACAATGTTTACGAACATGCACCAGGGGTGAGCGCGAAAGTCTAGTACATTTATTTTGATTGATTACACAAGGTTTTGGAAAAAGTACACAGAAATACAGGAAATCAAGAGAAGTATAAATCCCTGATTTAGGACTCTGTTTTAGCACTGAATGCACCCTTTCATCAATTTTCGACACAAGGATGTATTTTGCAGAAAAGAAACAAAATACACAATTACAATGATCAATAGCCACTCCCTTCAGGTTATTCACTCTGTTCCTTCTCTCCCAGATTATGATTTTACCATGAGCAACAGCATAATTACACGACTAGCATACTTTCGTGAATTTTGCCTAACATATAGAAGACACTATTACAAATATTATGCCAGAAATTAGATTTCTTTGCGGCCTAGATGGGGTGCCAAGAAGCAGAGAGGCTGACATTTTGCCTGGCATTCTAGTACCAACAGCCTTGCTCTCAGGATGGCATTGAAAAATAATATGGGTAAGCGTACATATACAAAAAACCTCCCATAAAAGTGATTTTAAAAACAAAAAATAGTATGATATGGATCTGAAACAGTCGCAGGTCACAATTTTATTGAAGGAGCAATAGTTGATCTGAGACCATGTGTGAGTTGTGTATCATGAGGTGGTAGGACATTAGCAGAGTGCATCTCTCCAGGGGCGTAACACAGGCCCCCACAGCCCACGCAGTGCGGGGGGGGGGCCCTAGCTCCAAGGGGCATCCTCGGCACTGAACTCTGGCCGGGAGAGCTCCTGATTGAGCCCGGAGGGGGCCCCCCTAAGTGTCGTGCAGGGAGGCCCCCTCACTTTTCGTTACGCCACTGCATATCTCTGATGGTCGGTGTCTGCCTTGAAACTGTGTATTGCTAAACTTCTATTTTACAGACCGAATGCAATAGCAAATGATGCCATTTATGTGCAGTCGGAACACAGCTGACACAGTGGAGAGGTATGGTACAGCGGCCAAGGTAGCTGACTTCGGAGCAGAGGGCTCATGGTTCGATCCGCGGCTCCGGTGGCAGCTCAGTTCAGCACCATGTGACTCTGGGCAATAGCTCACTGAATTTCCACAACAGGCCCCAGCACCTTGAGACCCGTAAGGGTGAGTAGTTTGCCCTTTACAAATACAGATTTACATTTACACAGAAGGACAGATTAAAGATAGCCTGAGGTGGATTCAAGACTATCTTTGGCATTCTGACATTTAATAGTGCCAGACACGGGCACCTGAGTAACACTTTGGGCATGGCACAAATTTAGCAATGCACTATGCAATAATGCATTAATGACACAGGCAAGAACTAGATAATTTGATCCACAAAATTCCGCCAGAAGCTAGAAAATACTAGGACATGAAGGCAATATCCTGAGAGCTAAGCTAGTCTATGAAAACCATAGCAGCAACTTGAAAACGAGCTGAAATCTATCGACAATGTTTCTAGGGATACCAGAAATGGGTCACATGCGCTGACTATAAATAGTAGAGTGGCTGTTAGTTTGATTGTCTTGCAACCATCTCTGCGGAGTCCACGTCTCTTTGATGACCTACCTACTTGTTTACAAAGGATAACTGTAGATTCCCTCTCTGCCTCTATGGTATGGAAACACATAATTTGAGGTTTGTGCTTTGTAGTATCACAACCAAATAATACTAAAGGGCATCAATTGAAATGTAATTTAATGATGGAATGGTGTAATTAATATGCATTTGGTGTTGTTTCTTTCTTTCTTTACACTTCTACTGATGGCCAGTATTCTGCTTTTGATTGTTGGCTGATATACAAGGTTCTATATGAAGAACTGGAACACATAACCTTAACACACTTAATCTTAAATAACCAGCAGTCAAAAGACTAGATATGGCTACTCTATTACACTTTGACCAGAGGGTAGGCAGAATGGTCCTGATACAGGATATTTTTAAGCGGAAATATTTAGTAAAATTACTTTGAGAGTTGATGCCATGTAAGAGCTGTGAGAGAGTGTGAGCAATTGGTTTATTAGTTGGGGTGGATTGGTGTCCACGACAAGGGATAAAGTCATCAATCCTTTAGATCAAGTCAAAAGTTTCATTAATTTGAACTTCAGTTCAACCACTGGTAGCTATGGCACAGAGCCGACTGGCTTAACTTAAGAAAATGTGTAAAATATTTAGTATCACCAAAACAGATAAAAATTTAAAAAAACACAACAGAAAAATACCCCACTCCAATTTGTAACAATATGGTAACATTTAATGAACAAAATGACACCAAAACAATAAAAAATCCAACAAGGTAAACTGGATATGGATTTTTAAGAGAGCTTCATGCCAAAAACTGAACAGTGTCAATGGTAGTCAATAGTAAATGTACACTGGGACCTAAATGTGATTTGAGGCCTACCTCAATGAAGAATAGAAAAGATACTCCAAGCAGATTGGCTCCATAAGGCATGGAGGTAGGTCAGTTGGAAAAACATTCTGAACACTGAAATTCAATTCCACACCGTTAGATGTCTCTATTTGGCAGAGGTATGTACCAATGTCCAAATAGGGACCCTTGCTTCTTGTCAGGGTAAGGGGGATACACTCTTTAGATAACTTCTGCTCACCCCCTTGGTAGCATGGCACAAACAGACAGGCTTATCAAAGGCAATGTGTAAAGTATTTGTACCAACACTCACAGTAACACAGTGAAAATACCACAAATGGACTCCACACCAGTTTAGAAAAGTATTTTTATCTAAACTACACAAGACCAAAACGACAAAAATCAAAATACACTGTTCCAAAAATAAGTCTTTAAAAATAGTTCAAAGGGTTGCACCAAAATAACCCACAGTTGCTTCCATTTTAGTCCAAAGTACCTGTAGATGCGACAAAAGTTCCTAGCGGCAACTGCAGCTTAAAAAAACAAGCGAAGCGTCACTCCTGAGACCCTGGCACGCATCGGGTGTGTTGCGATGAATCCGGTCTGTAGGGGGAGCTATGTGATACCTTGTATGGATTCCGGGGCGCAGGTTTCTCCGGTAGAAGCATCTCACAAAGGCATGATGCGACGATCTTCTGGATGGCGACGATCTTCGATGTGGCGGCGATGCGCGGCGCAGCGTTGATCTTCTTCTGTCGTGCCCCCTCGATACGTTGACTCTAAAACGATGGCCGCATTGACAGGATGCGGTCCGCAAGCAAGCGGTGCGACGGTTTCTCACAGCGACAACAGGCTCTGCGACGATACTCGCAGCGACAGGAATCTGCACGCAGCTGGGCAATGTGCTCCACAAGCAAACGAGACGTCGGTTCTTGCAGCGGCAACAGGCGCTGCAACGATCTTCGCGGCAACGGGAATTTTCTCGCACTGTCGACGATGCGTTCCACAAGCGAGCGATGCGTGCAAATTGTAGATCTTCTTTTTTTTCTTGTCCAGCTCCACTACAGCAGGCAACAACCTCCAGAGGCCTTACACATGGATCAAGCACTCTAGGGTGGTCAGAACTCACAAAGCAGAGTTCAGGGGGGAAGCTGGGGGGTAGTCCTTTTATTCCTGCGACTTCTTAACAGAAGGCCAGCTCTTCTCAGGCCCATGGGGATCTCTTCATCAAGGGGAAACAGCAACAACATCCTTTCTCTCTCATGGCAGTAAAGCAACTGCAGTTAAACCTTACAGCAGGTCAGTCCTTCTTCTTCAGTCTCCCAGCTTTCTCCTTGGCAGAGGTTCCTTCTTGATTCCTGGATGATCTAATTTTCTGAAGTCTGGGTAGCCCTTTTTATACCAATTATATCTTTGTTCTCTGAGGGCAGAGAGGCCTTAGCTTAGTCAGAGCCAGTTCTGGTCAGTCCTGGAGCACTTTGTTTACATGACTTCTTCTTTCCTTTGAGAGAGAGGTGCAGGGTTGTCAGCTGCCCAGCAGGAGGTGGAGCCAGCATTGTGGAAGGCAGGCACAGCCCTATTCAGTTCCAGGTGCTATCCCCTCCCGCCACTCAAGATGCTGATGGACCTATTCAGCCTAGGGATGACTCACTCAGCCTCTGGGAGCCACCCCAGCCCCTGCCACTCACAAACCAGACAGTCAATTGACAAACAGTCCAAGGCACACAGAAAGGTCAGACAAGAAAACAGCTACTTTCTAAAAGGTCTGTTTTTCAAACACAGGATTTAAAAACTATCCTTCCTAAAAGATGTGTTATTAAATTCTGAATTCAGGGACCAGACTTTAATTTTCTATCTTGTTCCTATGGGAAGGTATGCAGGTAAACATTATACACAGTATTCCCCATTATAGCCTATGGGCAAGATAGCCTTTCAATAGTGAAAAACAAAAATGGCTATAATTCACTACCTGAGCATGTCACCCACACTAGTACTTGCTCTACCTTTCAAATACACTGCACCCTGTCCATGGGGGTACCTAGGGCCTTCCATAGGGGTGTCCAATGTGTACAGAAAGGAAAGGGTTAGGCCTGGACAGTGTAGACACTGGTCAGGTTAGCATGGCAGTTAGCAACTGCACACAGGCACTGCGGTGGCAGGCCTGAGACACCATTTTAGGGCTACTCCTGTGGGTGGCACAATCAGTGAAGCAGGCCCACTAGTAGCATTTGAATCACTAGCCCTGGCACACTCAGTGAACGTCACTAGGGACCTACTGGTAAAACACATATTCCAATCATGGATAACCAATCACAATACCAATTTACCTAGGGACCCCTTGCACTTTGACACTGATCAGCAGTGGCAAAGTGCCCAAAGTATCTAAACCAGCAAAAACGAAATCCAGCACAGTGTCAATAAATACAGGAGATAGAGGCAAAAAGTCAGGTGAAACCACGCCAAAGTTGCCAGGTCTAACACACCACTGAACTTTCAGTTGAATACTTTACGTGTTCGGTTCCATTGAAGCTCTAAAGCAAAAGTTTTGAAAGATTTCCCAAAACTCTTAGGGTTCCCTAACATCTAGAGGAACACATTTCTAAGGCATCCAAGATCTTGGGGGAGCGCTTAGAGACTCTCAGAGTGTCTGGAAGAGGGCAACAGCAAAGTCCAATCCAGGTCCAGTTGCTACTTGTTTTCTGGGATTCATCAAAAGAATGCAGTAGTGGCAGTCACAGGTAAAAGCAGTGGGGTGGGGCGGGGTGTGGGGAAGTCAACAGAATATGAAAACCACTCATTTTGCACTTGTGCCAAGCCCAAGGTAAGGGCTTTAATTTATTTTTTATTTAATTTGACCTATCCCGTCGTCTGTCGACTTTCCATTACCACACCCTGCCCTACTGCCGCCACCGCTCTTACCTGTGCCGGCCGCAACTGCAAGAACGTCCTATTCAGCTTTTTTATATTCCCGGCACCACCACAGGGATCAGAAGCCTCTTTTTGTCCAACCTCCTCAGATTCTTCTCACATGTCACAGATGGCAGGTGCATCAGGTTACATTCACCTGATATCCTTTCTTAAGTCCTGCAGTGTTTTGATAAATATGCCTTAGGTAAATACATTTATGCTTCGCACCAGCTTGTCAATGGGGGTGACTGTTGGGTGCTACCTAACCAATGAGGTAAAAGTTTCAGGGAAAACCCTATCCATTGTTTCTGTAGTCTCTGTTTATCTTACTGAAAACATCCCACAATTCCATGTGCAGGGCATTGTCAAGATGGTAAATTTCTTCAGGTTCACTAAAATTGAACTCTGAGTGTTGAAATCGTTTGTGGGAGCGCCATGGGTAAATCATCTGAGTGCTCACACATCTCTCACTAAAAGCAGGCATTATACCGACAGGAAGCTCAGAGATAGAAGTTGGGCAGGACAAAAGCATGGTCCTTCAAGAACCAGAGTAAACAAACACATGAAATGTCTTGGCATCATGATCTCTCCCTTTCAAGCGCACCTCAAGTGTAAAATGCGGCTCACGAGACCTATCAATCAGGATTTGACAGTGTGGTGTCAACAAAATGCCTACATCCCCCCTTACTCTGAATATTTTATGGCGTGCAAAGAAGTCATCTCTGCCCGTTCAGGTAGGCCTATTGTTTGCTCCTCGGAGGCATTTCACATCTTTCACATCTATTTCTGGGCTTGTGCTCAAGTTAGCAGCTGGCAGGGGCTTATGCTAATTAGCTGTCTGACAGTTCAGGTAGGTAAATAGTAACTTTCTAAAAGTTACTTTTCCTTAATATTTACTTGAAACCAAACTTCACCATTGAATTGGCTTTTTAATAACTATTCAAAATAGCCGTTTAAATATTTTTCTAGCTTGTTCAATTCTCAAAAAGGCATTATTAGTATTTTGATCTGCACTCTTTGTTTCCTACATTGGACAGCTAGGCCTGCCACAGTTAGCATTTAGGGCCTTGACACTTCAGGGATATGGTAACATGACATTTCTATATGTTCTACTTTTAAGTTTAATGCAAACTTTCTGAGGGCTACAACACTATATAGAGGTGACATACTAATATTTAAAAGGGAGGTTTTTGACTTATAAAAAGGCTTATTTTAAGAGGTTACCCTGTAAACTGCAGTAGTCAGGATACAATGTTAGGCCTTTGTCGCAATAGTGGATGGCATAGTACCGCTGTCCACAGGTGACATTTAACTTTCCATGCAATGGCTGCAGTTTGTACATCATATATGAGTAGGAGAGTTAGATACACCTCTCAGGGATTAGGCAATTTCTATGTGTTTTATGGGTCAGACCACATACACTGGGCACTAGAAAGCAATATCCCAGTGTGAATAGTCTATAAAACAACAATAACATCCAGCAAACAAGCATTTGCAATGCAATAGGTCTCGCATTTACGTGTGTTTAAGCTATTGGCATTGTAAATTACAATGCCTTTTATTTATGTTTTTAAAATAAAAATATAAATAAAAGGCATAGGGCCACATGCATCATTGAAAAAACTGGTCGCAAAGGGGCATATTTGCGAGATCTGCACCTTTGCGACCGGTATTTTTGCATTTGGAATGCATCATCCCAAATGCAAAAATTGCAACCTAAATAATCGCTAAATTTGCAATTACTTAAATTGCAATTGGATTTATGGAATCGCAAATTGGGATTTCTTAAATGCAAAGCATTAACAAACAAATTATTGCGATTTCGCAATTATGAAAAGCAAATTACTATCAATTCCCAGTTGATGGTAATTTGCGAGAACTTTGAAAAAAATTTCAAAGCTCCATGTTGCATGCACACATGCCCTTAGGGAATGTGTGTGTGCAACATTTGATAACAATGCAATTTCAGGGGTGCATCAGGGTGTCCTTTGGCACCCTTGCACCCTTGAAATTGCATGCGCAATTTGCAAGTACCTGTTTGGTACTCGCAAATTGTGCATGGGAAGTAATTCCTTAATTGAGATTCGCTAATTGTGAATAGCAATTGAGGAATGTGTAGGATTCACAATATGTTTTTTGCGATTCCTACATGCATAAGTATTTGAGATTTCTAAATTCAAAATTTCTTAAAAATCACAATTTAGGAATCGCAAATGCAAACTTTGATGCATGTGGCCCATTGTCATTTACAGTGCCAATAGCTCAAATTCGTGTAAATGCAAGACTTATTGCATTGCAAATGCAAGGCATCAAGGACAACGGGAGGGCCAGCGGACGGGCGGGCAGGGGGTACGGGGAGGGAGAAGGCACGGACAGTTGGCAGGCGGGGGGATGTGGAGGGAGAAGCCACTGACAACGGGAAGGAGGGGGTAAATAAGGCACGACAACGGGAGGGAGGGGGGTAAAGAAGGCATCAAAGCGCGTCACGCCTGCTATCAGAGAAACTGAATAAAGAAAATAGTGCTCGCAGTCTAAATAGCACATACCCTTTAACAACCGAAGTAAATGGGCCAGTCACCATGGGAAGTGACAAATGAAGAGGAGGCTGTACTAAGGAGGGACTAACAAACCTATTTTCGAATCAGAAGCCAGAATTTAGGACAGACAATGACACAAGCCAGTGGCAAATATGAGTGGAGAGTGGGCGGGCTTCTATTCGCTACTCCACCACAACAAGTCTCTCAGAGCAGCGCATGCACGCTGGCTCTAGGCTCAACCTAAAAATGGGGGTGACAACACAAAAAGGGGCATGTTCTCTGACACACGGAGAGCAATCATTGCAAGCTCTGGAATTAATAATTTATATATATAATTGGAATATGTTTGTCTTTATCAAGAACTGTGGTTAGGGTAAGGGCAGTGTTTGTATGTTTACAAGTTGTCAGGGAATTAGCATAGTGTTTTGATGAGGTCACCCAAGGTGTAATGCCGATATGCAGTGGTTAGGGTGTTTTGCACTGTTTTAAGGTAAGCTGGCCTGGAGTAACAGAATTGAGTTTCTAACTATATGTGAGTTGATCTTGGATGGAAGGGATTCGACAGGGAATCTAAAGGCCATGTGGATGAGGGCATGTTGATATGCTAGTATTATAATTTGTATCTATTATTTTGTCGTAGCTGTCGTTTTTTGTGATTAATCTGTATGTAACTGTATTATTGTACAACTATTGCCCTAAAATAATGACATTTAAAAGATTAATACAAGATAATCATTTGTCAAATAACTTTGTCTAATGTTAAATTCCTCGGAAAACAAAATGGAATGAAAGTAGTTATTACACTCGCACATTCCCTTGATAATGTGACATCTGTCAACTTTTGTAACATTGCTAAGCTTGATATTTTAGTCATTATATTTTGTGGTTTCTACTCATTTGGAACATTTAATTAATTTACTGCAATGCGTATTTTCTGTTAAAAAAAAAGATATATATAAAGTTCAAACAAGAACCCCGGGGATACAAATTGCTATTATGCAATTGCTGGCTTACTTAAGTTTATTGGGGTGAGGGAGAACATCGTAAGTAGTGGTCACAGGACGGCAGTTTTTAGTAATATCAACACAGGTGGTCTCCTATTAATAGCAAATGCTCACATACGATAATAAATACTGGGCCAAATTCACAAAGATTTTTCTATGAGTCAGAGTGATGTATTAGTGTAGTACACGCTACTAAATTCGAGGAGAAAGCCAGGAGAACAACAGAAGTAAGCTGCGGCTAAATCTTGAGAAACGGCCCATTGTGTTTTAGAATCCTTATAAAAGACATTTACCCAAAAAAATCTCTACTTGATCCTGTTTATAGCACTTACAGAGTGTAAAAGAAAACATTTGCAGCAGTTTGCTCTTTATATGGGCTGAATAAAAATAGACTTATATCGACCTGCTTGCCAAGAGTAAGAAATGTTATCACTCCAAATTAAATGTTCTAAGCAAGCACTTAATTAACAAATACGATAGCTTTAGGGTTAATTAACTTGTAATACGTACTCCCAATTAGCCACTTAGAATGTGATAAGTGGGCAGTTAAGAGAAACAGACCTATGTGTGAATAACATCATGATCGTTGTCTTATAGTAAATAAGCAAATCTCTAGCCAGAACAATTCAGGGAGTAGATACATCTGAGTGTGCCAAACTGCAAGCGGGGGCACTCGCTGTACCCTAGGAATTAGCCATTCACAAGTACCTACTTAAGCGAGCTTGGTAAGGCTCTCGCTTTTCTGCAACCTATTGTTTTAAATGT
This sequence comes from Lissotriton helveticus, assembly GCF_964261635.1. Classification (NCBI taxonomy): domain Eukaryota; kingdom Metazoa; phylum Chordata; class Amphibia; order Caudata; family Salamandridae; genus Lissotriton; species Lissotriton helveticus. The sequence continues at coordinate 1,821,170,745 of NC_136059.1, read as the reverse complement.
CGGTTAACTGTGCCTAGTGTTGAAAATGCCTGAATGTAGGGTGCACTTGCAGCCCAAGCATACCATATTTTACAGTCTTAATTGAATACTTTTTAAAAAGTAAGCTTGTTTTAACTGCTTCATAGGGCTGATTGAGTGTCCTTTTACACCATGATTTCAATTGAAGATTAATAAGTGCAGTGGAGTGGAGTAACATACTTTGCTCCATCCTTTCTGGTTTGACTAGGCCACATATATGTGTATGTAAGAATACAAGGTGCATTTATTGTGTGTTTTTATATAAACGTGTGTGTGCATATTAATCTTTACATTTTAGGGACAATTGGTTTGCTGGAAATATTCTCCTATAGGTTTAGATTGTAAGGTGGTGTGCTAAAATGGATTTTAATGCAGTGCATTTGCCAGGGTCTAGAAATGAAGGAACCAATGTGTGTTAGTATTGTGCTTAAAATATCATCAGTTGTTGTTTTAGCTAAATAATGTGAATTCACAGACACGAGTATAGTATAAAAAGAATACATCTCCTTATTATTGATTTATTTTCATGATTTATGTGTGATGCAGAATTAAAAATGCTGTTAGTGTTAATTGCTAAATTAGCATGACTCTGGGCCTTAAGCTTACAGTTAAGACATTTAATACGAAAAGTGGAAGTTTAACATGTTTTTCTTCTTTGCAGGTGTGGACCAAATCATTCTAAGCTAGTGTAAGAGGGCACATTGTGCTCTGGAGATAGTGAAGCTAGGAAGAACTGATAAGGTCAGTTAAATTTAATGAAGAACAAAGGGAGTACAACCAGTTGGCTATATCTGTCAAAGGGATGAATCCAAGGACATTTCAGAAGCAGAGACTGTAAGATAGGGGCATCGTACCAGGCGCCAAGACTCTCTATGGGAAATTGGAATAACAAGTAGAATGATGTGAGGTCAAGGCTCTCGAACGTTCTGTGGGCCTCATTTATGAAAAGTGACGCATCGCTGCGTGAAAACAGCGATGCGTCACTTTTCACTGCGCTCTCCCTGCGACATGATTGATGCGTCATATTTATAATATGACGCATCTTGTCGCAAGGAGTTACAGATACGTCAGTATTTCTGACGTATCTGTAGGCACAAAAGTGACGCATTGCTGGAGTGTGTCACAAAAGTGACGCAACTCCAGCAATGCTTCCTTTCACATGGGGAAAGCCCCATGTGAAAGGGCTTGCGTCAGTCTTACGCCTGCTGTGAGGCAGCCAGAAGATTTTGACGCAACAGCGTCCTAAAAGTGACGCAGTGAAATCTCATAGATTTGACTGCGTCACTATTACGAGGCTTTTTGCGGGTGAACGCCCCCTCTGCATACATTATACCTGACGCAGGTATAATGTAGCGCAGGGGTTTACAAAGTGACGCATCTGCTTAGATGCGTCACTTTGTAAATAGTGCGCATCAGGAGGCATGTTTTACGCCGCCGATGCGTCACAAAAAGTGACGCATCGTAAGCGCAAAACTCACGCAAGGCCTCATAAATGAGGCCCCAGGTGTTTCTTATTAGAGGACTCACCTCGAAGTTCTTTAGATGCCCTTTGGACTTGGAGAGGTACAGATTTCTCAGGACACATCTGATTGTGTGGATTCAGCCTATACATGATCTTTGCCTATGGAACTTCTACAGAGGTTCTGATCCTGACACCTTTCTTGTTACTCAGATTTAAAAGGGTTTTCTCTGTTTTAGGATTAGTGTAGGGTTTGGTAGATTTTGTGAATCTTTTTCATGAATGGGGAAAAGGACCGGGACTATTTGTCCACTCATCAAATGTTACTTTTACTTATCTGTGTCATGGCAACAGAAATCCTTATATGTTCTTTGGTGTTGAGAGCCAATATTGTACAACAGTTTGGTCTTCCTTTGATAATACTGTAAGGTTATAGTATGATAGTGGTAGTAGAGTTGCTGGGTGACCTTTTCTGTCCATTACTTATTTGATCATATCTATTATTATGTGAGAATTGGTGTCTTCTGTATGTCCTTCCCTTATGACCTTCATGACCTGGTCGAAAACCTGATCCACATGATTATCCTCTGACATTTTGAGGCTCAGTGGAGGGCAGGAAGGAAATCCAAATGATGACATTGACCACTCTGGTAATTGATGGGAATCTTACTTTTCTCTAAGGTCTTGTTTCTTTGGGTTCCTCGTAGTACTTTTCTTGTCATTTGGTAATTTAGTTCCATGTCCTGTTTTGTAGACCACCGGACTGTTGTTTGATATAGAGTTGTACAGGGGAAATAGTCCGTGGTTGGTCTCTAAATATCCCTAGGACCCTCCACCACATTAATCGTTGTAGATTACCTTTTTTATCCCCCACTCTCCTTCCTCAAAAATAAACACATAAAAATACACACCCATGCCTTTTCTTGTCCGAGGGATCACGGTGGCAAGGACAACGTCAAGGGATCACACAGAGGACCCTAGAAGAAAGAACCAAGAACAATTAATACGGACTGTAATCAGTCTGTCTTTTCAAATAAATAAACAAAATATAAAGGAACAGAAGACTTGTGAAGTTGGGTCATTTCTTTATTGTGCCACAGTCCTATTACTATTTTCCCTATTGAAAGGAATAGGAGGGTCATTTATGCTCTGGAAAGAAGCCTGACAGCCCACTTAGTCAGCAGAGGCTATCATCAGATGGAACGCCACTTTATGAATTCAATATCCCCCTCGACAAATGAAGGTTTTTAGAAAAATGAGACTATTGCACCTTCAAATACAATTTTGGTGTCACCCAAAACTGATGTTGACAGTACAGAAGGTTTGGCAAGGGAACTGGCCAATACCCTGTAGGCAACCACTTATGTGCACTATCAAAGTAATGTGCAGTGACGATTGACTGCATCGATAATTGTCAATAGTAGACTAGAAAAACAAAAAATCCCAAAGGTACAATGAAAAATACTTAGTTAACGATAATGAACTTCCATCAGATTCTACATCAATCAAAGGAATCAATCCCTCCTAAACAAAATTGTTCTTTTTTTTTAAGGTTTTATTACAAATATTCATAAATTATTTTCTGCACATTTTGGACATTCACATATGTTTTATTTTTTTTACAATTAACCATGCAAAATATAAATATCAGAAACAGAACTACAATAAATGTAATGTGAAATAACACAATACAATACAGAACATCAATAAATCTACCCACCCATCAATCACTCTCTCTCATTTATACTCCACTCTCATACACTCTTTATGTACAAGTCTAATATAAGTTCATAATAATTTCAGAAAGGCTACAAGGAGCCCATTCCTCTTTAGACCTCCATTGATGCCTTTTGTGGAGGGTACTCCTGTAGATTGGTCAATACGCATTTCATTAGAATAATAGTACTTTCATCCATTTTCTTCATGACCTATTTGTTTATACCTGATTGTGTCATTTTCTGATTGAGACTAGCGTCCTCCGACTTTACAGACTTCGGGTCGCTCCTATTGAGTCCAAATATAAGGGTAATCCTCAAGAAGGTCAGGGCGAGTCCATAGGGATGCAAATGGCAATTGCATTCATGTCACAGCTTCCAAATCTCTTTTCAGCACCATATTGATAATATGTTAGAAAATGGGAGGGAAAAACGTCCATGTTTTTGTTGATATACTGGAGTTCTAAAGTGTAATCGAATAGATCACCATAAATCCGAGGTTGACAAGCAAGAGTCAGAGATCAAAGAAAATATTTATAATGACAGTACCTTGAAAGGAGGTGGATCAAAATGCTTCAAGGATAAGAAGTGCCTTTTGCTTTTTATTATTGAAACTCCTGTTTTTTGTTTTTTTTAAAACCCTATTTTTGCCATACATATGCTGACTCTATTTCTAGGTCAATCCTCAGCTTGTGAAACCTTTGCCAAGGCTTCAGTATCCCAAGCTGTTTAATATGGTATTCAGGGGAATCCAGTATTGCAGTATCCATAGGAATGTTAGTAGATCCATGTAATTCCCATAGATTCTAGTTCGGCTGCACAACTTTGTGCTGATAGAGTTTTCGATTTGGCGCTTCATTGACATTTTGGAGCATATTCACAACAGAATGATGGAGCTTGGTGTTATGCTTCAATTGGTAACGTTGTGCTCAGACATTCTGAAAATGCTGGGATGCGCCATATTTACAATTATATGGTGCACCCCTATGTTTCGTCAAGTGCTGATGCTAAATTTAGCTGCTTAGCTCAAAAGCAGGCACCCTTGCACCATACTGCAAGGGTGCCTCGTTTTAGGGAATGATTGTACATGTGCAGGATGGTGTCCCTTCCTGCACATAAATAATCACAAATGGTGATTTCATAACTTTTGTGTGTGCTGCAGAAAGTGGCACATATAACAGGTGCAATTCGTCATTTTTTTATGATTGTTTATGTGCAGGAAGGGAGACCTTCATGCACATAAACAATCACTAATGGCGATCATCTCTTTCTATGTGTGCTGCGAAATACAGCACACATAGAAACATAAAAAATGAGGAGAAATGACACCAGTTTAAGACCAAGGTTTACGCGCTGCCCTATGTTTACGTCAGCCTTGTAAATAGGGGCAGCGTAAAAAAAAGGGGTTTGCTGAGGAACACCCACTGCAACACCTATTGCCCGCCCCTTTCACACTAAGTGCAGCATGAATGGCGGCATTATTTACAAGGCAGAGTTAAAGCACATTAGGTGGCTAAACGCCACGTTGTAACTGGTAAAGGTGTTATTGTCAACAGAACATCAAAAAAGTGACGTTCTGGTGGCGATAACCTCTTCTCCGAAGCAATATGTCTCAATATTAAAAAACATGCCTTGAATAGCATAATGTTATAATAACGTATGTTAAAGTGTACATGTTCAGTAGCCCACAAGCCATTGGCATTTTAGATGTATTGTTTTCATACCAAAGATGATGCCTGGATGCGCTGAGTACATATGAAAAAACACCGCTACGGAAATAGGGTTTTTGGATAACCTGGAAATGTGCAATGTGGTTGCGTTGCTCAGTGAATGATACTTGCAATGTGACTAACTTCAATTTTCAAAGTGTCCAATGGATGAAGATGGCGTTATCTAAGCTTGACAATGAGGTGTGGTTATGTAGATGCTGCAAGAATAATTGAAAACAAATGGGGCAACTTCAAAACAGCACGAGGAGTTGGAAGAGGAGAGCGTTGAACTAATGGTGACAACATTGTTGTACCCAAAGTCACTGGCACAGATTAGATTGGTAACTTGCTGCCATAGTCCTGGTAATTTCAACTCACATACCTCATTCTGACTACAGCTTCACCATGCGCAGTGTTCTACTGCCCATTTTGAACCCACTTTACAGTGTAATTTTATTTAAGTGATTAAAATGCACGTCATAATTATTGCATTTCATCTCCAGATTTTATCTCCAGATTTTTCGAAAAATATTGAAAATAAAATTTCAATGAGCAATTCATAACATTATTAATATACTTTCTACAGTAACCATGTGAATAAATACATCATTTTCTTACAAATTGCAATTGAACTAATGCTATCAAATAATCTTAGATAACCTCTTCCCTCCAATGTAGAGCAAGCTTTAAGAAATACTAGATCTGCGCTCTCTACATTGTATTAGAGTAGCTGTTAGATGCTCACAACGCTAACCATTGTCATTGGATCTAGTTTATTCTGACACTAAAGCAATTTACCATTCTCCCCAGCCTTGTATATGAATACAGAAAATCCATACTGACAAGGTAAGGAAATACATTATGTTCCCTAGTTAGTGCCTTGATACAAAGCTCCGCTTTAATATTACACATGGGAGCCATGAAATTGCCAAATCACCTTCAGTAGATAATATAGAAAACACTAAGAAAAACGTTCTCTTTTTAGATAAAATGGTTGGTAAAAATGCACTGATGATAGTACCATGGATTTAAAAAGCACACAAATTGGGCAAACAGCAATTATATCAGACACATTATAGCTAAATACTGGCCTACATATTTAAATGCATCAAAGTTTTGCTTATCAGGATAATCCCTTGCAATCAAATTTCCCACTTTCATCAGAGTCCTCGGGGATAGCGGAGACACGTTTATTCAATTGAAGTGCAATTTTTCAGTCTCATAAATAACAAAGTCCACACATTCAATCATATGCAAATGGCAAGGCTAATAGCAAAATGTCTGTGCATATCTTAAAAACTGCTCAGATGAACTGAAGTCATTTAAAAAACACTGGATTATTCAGTGAGCGTGTGTGTGTGCAGTTTCTTGTTCGTGTGTTGATTATGATGCATCGGAAAGAAAGGAAGAGGCTGTATTTTCGTAAATAAAGCCTAAATTGAGAATTTTCAATTCACCACGTTGCCACTATGTGAACATATCCACAACAAAGACAAAAAAATTGCCGCAAAACTAAACTCTAAAATAGACTGCGTACAGGTTGTTCCTAAAAAGATGTGCTCAGCTTTCAAAGGAAAGCTATAATTAAGTTTTGATTTTGCTAAATGTCCTTAAGCTACAATTAGAAGTATGATACTTTTAAACTTGTAAAGGTGATAGACTCATCCATAAAAGAAAAAAAATATTCTTTATCTCATTTTCACAACTGGAAAGTCCATCTGCGTTGCCAAGTCTCCGTCTGTCTGTCTATCTATCTATCTATCTATTCAAGTATGTATATGTGAATTTATATATATATATTTATATATCTATATATTCACTAACAAAACATAGGTTTCAGGCCTTATATAGTTAGGAATTAGCATTTAAAAAACCTTGCAAATTCACTGAAATAACCATAGGTTTCAGGCCTTATAAAGTTAGGAGTTAGCATTTAAAAAAACTTTAAAATTCACTCAAAAACTATAAGTTTAGGGGGGTTATACTTAGCTGGACATTTCACTCATACAAAACCATTGAAATTGCTCCTATACAGTTAGTTGTACTAACTATATTTCGCGCACCCGCAATCCACTGCTGATGATGTCACATATTACATCATTCATAACATGGTCAGTGACATCACTGATGACATCTCAAATTACATCAATGATGACATCACTGATGACATCATCCAGTGAATGTGGTTTACTTCGTTATTTAAATATGCATTATATATATATAGCAATTTGCATTGAAGTATGAGTGGATATATAAAAATAAATATTTGGATGGAGGACATTAACAATTTATAGTGTCTCACTAAATATAGTGGATAGTGACTAAACTGTGTGAATATCTGTATCACTTTGTCAGTTGTTGTGTAAACTGGTTCTCCAGTTGATTACTAGCTATGTGAAAGTCTATATTAGTTATTGATTAGTTAACTGAGTATTTGTAAGGGAGAGTGAATGTGTGTGTGGTTCGGTGGAGGGTGTGTGACTGCCCAAAGATGTGTGAATAGTTGATTCAGTAGATATATGAAGTAAAAACTACATGTTCTAACAGTTGTTTGGGTGAGTAAATATCTTTATGGGTGTGGTGATGAGAAAATATATTTCTCAATGGTACATGTCCAACAAACTAGAAAAATAAAAGGCAGTGTATTTGTCAGTTGTTGTATATAAATAGGTATACATAAGACTCAATGATTGAGTGAGTGACTGTATGGATAACTGTATACTTGTAATAATGATTTTATAATACACTAAGTATGACTTACTATCTAAATGAATAGATGAAGTGGTGTTTGTATAAGTGTGTAGCTAAGTAAGTTTGAAGTATGATCCATTGTTTGCATATGTGAGTAGGATGACTTCATCAGTGAATAGGTTGTGTGCTGGTGTGTAATGTCGATATAGGTGTATAAGTATTTTTGATAGTGTTCTATTGTTCATTGACAGCATGTATGAATGAATCTGCAGGTAAGTGATTAGATGTGTGTATACATCTAGAAATCAATGAGTGGGTTTTTAGATACTTGTATTGCTTTGTCAATGGATTCAAATATGATACTCTGTATTTTACAAAGAGTGATGAAAGATTTTACTAGTGTATGAAAAGGTGTATGTGATTGTCACGTGGATGATGTCATCAGTGATGTCATCATTGATGTAATTTGAGATGTCGTCAGTGATGTCACTGACCATGTCATGAATGATGTAATATGTGACATCATCAGCAGTGGATTGCGGGTGCGCGAAATATAGTTAGTGCAACTAACTATATTGGAGAAATTTCAATGGTTTTGTATGAGTGAAATGTCCATCTAACTATAACACCCCTAAAACTTATAGTTTTTTTTGTGAATTTTAAAGTTTTTTAAAATGCTAATTCCTAACTATATAAGGCCTGAAACCTATGGTTTTTTCAGTGAATTTGCAAGGTTTTTTAAATGCTAATTCCTAACTATATAAGGCCTGAAACCTATGGTTTTTTCAGTGAATTTGCAAGGTTTTTCAAATGCTAATTCCTAACTATATAAGGCCTGAAACCTATGGTTTTTTCAGTGGATTTGCAAGGTTTTTTAAATGCTAATTCCTAACTATATAAGGCCTGAAACCTATGTTTTTTTCAGTGAATTTCAATGTTTTTTTAAATGCTAATTCCTAACTTCATCAGGCCTGAAACCTATGGTTTTTTCATTGAATTTCGAAGGTTTTTTAAATGACAATTTTTAAATGTATTAATTGTTGTTATTTTTTTATACTGATTTACCACATTTTTGCAGGCAGGTGCTCAGAGGGCACGCCCCCTTTTTACAACACTCTGCAGTGCAGCTCCATGGCGCTTACTGGAGATACCTGTTGGACTAGTTCCCTCTAGGGGACCTCTGGATTGAACAGGAATTAATTCCCCAACTTAAACTGTGCAAACGCGCCCTGTAGAGTGTTCTAAATTGGGGGATTAAGTTCCCTTGCATACTGGGGGTCCCTGGGGGCCAACTAGCCCACCATGAGGCTCCATTATGCGCCAGGGGGCTGCGTAGCTTTTCCCCGGGGGCGGCAGTCCCGGGGGCAGTGTAGGGGGGGATTGGGGCCCCCCATACTTCTTTATCACTATGCCCCGCGATTACCCTGCCCCCTTTTTTAGTTCTACACGTTTGCTTTTCTGCTTTCTTGTGCCTCAGTCTACCAAGGCACAAGATGGCTGCCATCAATTTCTGTTTTGGAGTGTTGACAGACAGTGGCAGCCAATCAGCATGCAGCTCCCCTTGCATACTGGGGGTCCCTGGGATTTTTGAAAAAATAAAAATAAAATTTGCCTTGGGGGTCCCTGTGTGACCACCTGAGCAGGCCTAGGGGGTCAGGGTGCTTCTACCCTGCCCCCTTTTTGAGTTCTACACGTTTGTGTTTCTGCTTTCTTGTTCCTCAGTCTACCGAGGCACAAGATGGCTGCCATCTATTTCTGTTTTGGAGTGTTGACAGACAGACTGAGGCACAGGAAAGCAGAAAAACAAACGTGTAGAACTCAAAAAGGGGGCAGGGTAGAAGCACCCTTACCCTCTAGGCCTGCTCAGGGGGTCCCACAAGGACCCCCAAGGCCCCCCCCCAAAAAAAAACGAAAAATCGCGGGGTGCTCGCACGGTGCGCGCTTATAGAGATATACATTTTTTCGCTTTTAATTTTCTCAGGGACTACTGGAGGGATTTACACTATTTAACCAAAAGCGTGATTTGCGTACCAGACTCTACCATTTTGCCAAGTTTGGTATAACTCCGTTCAGCGGTTCGGGCTGTAGCCGTGTCTAAAGGTCCTCTGGAAATTAACATAGGAAAAACACGTTTTAGGACCCCCCTTTTCTCTCGGCCCCCGCTTGACGAATCTACCCGAGACTTTCAGGGAAGAAGCGGAGCGGAACGGGCCATCTTCTTTGAGAAATTCGCGAACATTCAACAACCGGCGCCAAAGTTATTCTCAATAGAGTGTTGCGGATTTCCTATGGAAACTAGGTCCTAACTATATATACCTACTGGCGACTGCCAGTAGGTTATATATATATATATATATATATATATATATATATATATATATATATATATATATATATATATATTCACTGAAAAAACATAGGTTTTAGGGGTGTTATAGTTAGCTGGACATTTCAATCATACAAAACCATTGAAATTCCTCCGTTATAGTTAGTTTTACTTACTGTAACTCTCGTGCCCGCAATCTACTGGTGATGATGTCACATATTGCATCATTCATGACATGGTCAGTGACATCACTGATGACATCTCAAATGACATCACTGATGACATCATCCAGTGAATGTGGTGTGGTTCCATATTTCAATTTGTATTATATATATAGCAATCTGCATTGAAGAATGAGTGGATGTATAAGTGTCTGGATGGAGGATTTAGTAGCAGTGTAATTGATTGTTTACTTGAATAATTTATAGTGCCTCATTAAATATATTGGATAGTGACTAAACTGTGTGAATATGTGTATTACTTTGTCAATTGTTCTATAAACTGCGGCACCATTTGGTTACTAGCTACTTGAAAATCTATATCACTTTCTGATTAGTTAACTGAGTATTTGTATGGGAGAGTGAATATGTGTGTGGTTCGGTGGGGTGAGGTGACTGCCCAAAGATATGTGAATAGTTGATTCAGTAGGTATATGATGTTTAGACTACATGTTATAACAATTGTTTGGGTGAGATAATATCTTTATGGGAGTGATAATGAGCAAATATATCTCTCAATGATACATGTACAATAAAGTAAAAAAATAAAAGCCACTGTGTGTGACATTTGTTGTATATAAAGAAGTATACATATGACTAAGTGATTGCATCAGTAAGTGTATGGATAACTGTATACTTCTAATAGTGATTTTATAACACTAACTATGAGTAACTATCTAAGTGCTGTTTGTATAAGTGTTAGGGGTAGTGTTTTAGGTTTTAGGGTAGTGTAGTGGTGTTTGTGAACTGAACGGGTTGTGCTGGGGATAGATTTAGTGTTTAAGGTAGTGCAGTGGTCTTTGTGTGGAGTAGGGGGTAGTGTTGATGGTAGATTTAGCGTTTAGGGTAGTACACTGGCGTTTGTGTAGTGTAGGGGGTCTTGCTGAGGGTAATGTTTTAAGGTTTAGAACAGTGCAGTGGTGTTCATCTACTGTAGGGGGTAGTGTTTTAGGGTTTAAAGAAGTGCAGTGGTGTTTATGTACTATAGAAGCTCATGCTGGGAGTAGTGTTTTAAGGTTTAGGGTAGTGTAGTAGTTTTTGTGAAGTGTAGGGGTATGTATTAATATTACACTATGACCACCCAAAGCACAATTATCACTACTAACCATCAAAACATTTCAGGTGAAGTTATCAGCAGAATGCTAGGAAAACATTTATCAAATGAAATGCTTCTAATTAAGTACATTTCAAATCATTACATGCAGTGTCCCACAAATGATATTACCACAACAGTAAGTCTCCCCAACTTACATTTAAAGTGGATAAACATGTTTCATGTGACAGACCTATAGGCCAACGCTGCAGCTTCCACATGCTTCAACACCCTCCACATACTCAGCAAGACCTTCAAATAGACCCACCCCCCGAATCAAGGAAGACCATCACCCAAACACTCATCACCAGGAGGCTGGACTACAGGAACGCCCTCTATACCGAAATCAACAAATGTCTACTCCATAAAATTCATACTGTCCAGAACACCGCAGCCAGACTCATCCTCAGAATCCTACAACAAGACCACATTACCCAGCATAAACAAGCACTCTACTTGCTCCCCGTCGAAAAATGAGTGACCTTCAAGCTGCTCACACATCTATAAAGCCCTCCACAACACCAGACTCCAATTTCTCAATCTCCTTCTAAGCCCCCAAAAAAAAACCTCCACTTCGCTGACTAGGCCTTGGCCGAAGTTCTCTGTATCCACAGAACCAGACAGGAGCACACCCTTCGCCTACATCATGGCCAAGACCTGAAATGAACTCCCCCTCAGCATCAGAAGAACCCTCACACTGAAAGCATTCAAGAAGACCCATAAGACCTGGCTTTTCGAATCACGAAAGCTGCACAAATCCCCCTCACAAACTCCCCCAGCGCCTGTGAACCCTCACAGGTGAGTACTGCGGTCTATTCGTCCCTAATTGATTAATTGATACGCCACCACAGTGTGTGTTTGAGTGTTATCAACAGGCCCTGCCATTCGTTTGGTTGTCTGTACTCTTAAGGGTAGTGAAATGAGCAGTACTACCTTCTTTAATATACACAGAATCTCTGAGATTGGCTTGGTTTGGCTTCACCTCTGAGAGCTACTTTCAGAGTGCTGGTGAGCTACCAGTAGCTCCTGAGCTACAGGTTGGAGACCCTTGGTATGTATAGAGAGGGGGAAATTGTAGTCCTGAAGCACAAATGTGAAGGTTATTACACAACTACATGCATAAAACATAGCACTTTGAATCACTCCATTCCCTAACGCCTGGCTCACTGCATGAGTACATGCTTACTGACTGAATGATTACATAAAAATATGTAAAGACACTGGGTGAATTCCTAATTGGTTGATTTTTACTATAGTGAATGAATTGCTACATGGTACTGAAAAACTCATTTTGAAATTGCAACAGCAATCACACTGTGTTTGCTGAAGTATATAGATAGTGACTGGGGAATTGTAAGCCTATAGCACAAGTGTGAAGCTGGTTACACCACTACACGCATAATGCATAGTAGTTTGAAGCAGTGCATACCCTAAAGCCTGGCTTACTGCACGAGTATAAGTACTTATGTAACTGCAAACACATCAACAAACCAAATCATTCTCTCTCAATTTTGCCAAATGGACCCTGATTCATAGTGTGATTCTAGACAAATAATAGTAATCCTTGCAGTCTATAAAGAAAGATAAAAAATATTAGATAAGCAAATGTAATAAAACTCGCAGTAATGGAATTAAATAAATTAATAGTCGGATATAAAGTAGAATACTGAAAGTTTAATACAGAGTATAATTCAGAGTATATACAAGGAAAATAGGGCTTTAGGGTAATGAAGAATAATAAAAAAAGTTTTACAAAAAAAGGGAAGTTACTACAATGATAAGTCGAAAAAAAGGGAATGAATGTAAATACTCGTATTAAAAAAAGTAACCTATAGAAATGCTTTAATAAGAAAAACAAATTTAAATAAAGCATTTTAGAAATTATACGAAAGGTAAAAAGTATGGAAAGAGGCATATTTACATAAACACGTGACGCACTAAAACAGACGAAATGAGAACACCTGTCAACTGAAAAACGTGACTTAAAAGTAGGAGGAGCAATAAATTTATCCCATAGAGTGTTAAGTAACCAAAAGGTATATTAACCACACCCGTGGGAAAATTAGTTTCGTTTTAGAGAATTAATATGGGCGAAGAAACTACGAGCAAGGTTAAGATTCGGGGCTGCGGAAGCATCTTGAGAATATCTTTCATTTCCTCAGAGGGAACATATTGTTAATGTATATTTAAAAATACATTAAACTTAATCTTCCTTCTAGAGGAATTGGATGAATTTCAATGGGAGGAAGGACAACATATTGAAGAGAAGTAAATTATCTGAATGGGTATATGTTTGATATTTTTTAAAAAGAAAGCAAAAAATGTAAATGATTAAAGAATGTGGAATGATTAAGTTTAAATGTGATATAATAACAAGTTGACGAAGCAACCATTACAAGAAATAGAAGGTAATTAACGAATTACTACGTGCAAAGTAATAATTTGGAGCAAAACCATCATCTTGAATTTATCTTTTATTTCCACAGAGGGATCATATTGTTAATGTATATTTTAATTTATATATAACTTTATGGTCCTTCAACTGGAGTTGAATGACTTTCAACAGAGGATTTCAAAACATAATAAATAATATTTTTTTTAGTATGCAAGTATTTCTTAATGATTGAAAAATGCAGTATAAATAAACTATTGACGAAAAAACGAAATACTTTGGAATACAAGAGAATACTCTTTATCTTCTAGAGTGAAAAAAGGGCTAAAAGCATTTTTATTGAGTAGTACTTTCTCCAATTTTTACTCGTGAAGAACAGGAGGATTATCTTCGCAAGCACTTTTTTTGAAAAAAATAATATAATTGTGGCTTTAAATGTTAATAAATCTTTACATTTTTAAAAATGATTATTAAATGTAATATTGAAATGAAATGTACATAAAAAAAGAAAGATGAAGTAGTGAGGGAGTGTTTGTCGTAGCACTTCTATTCTACTTTATCTGAAAGTAAAAAAAGTCAAAACATTTAAATAAAAATAATGGGCAACACTTACTTAATGTAAACATAAGGAATGAGTGCTTATGATAAAATAAAATAAATGTGGTCCAACACATGATACCAATAATTGAAAAAAAGGTTTTGCTTTTCACCCATGTGATGAATATAAAAGACTCAATAAAGATATTTTGAAAACTTGTGCATTTTTCTTTCAAGGATGGTTTGAAGAATTATACATTTAATGAAAGGACAAAGGACTCAACACTAAAGGAGAAAAGTCAGCACAATTATGATAGAATTGAAAAGAGAATAATATTTTTAAATACATTCGCAGTCAACAAACTCGTAAGCACAGTAGACAGTTTAAATTAAAAACACCCTACCACAACTGGGGGCATATTATCAAGGAGGGTTTGAAACGCATTGTAAAATAGAGTGCGTCACAAAATGGGCTACGTACATGGTGAGGGTATGGTAACGTCACATAGAAAAAACAAGCCAATAAACATTAAGATCAGGAAGGTAGAGTTAACCACACAAAAGCGCCAATCAAATATTTTTCAAAATCTGCGCAAGAAAACGGATTTGTCGGTAATATATCCTCACAACCAATGAAAAAGAGGTGTAGAAAGTTACTGTTTTTAACATACGAGCAAATCAGATGACCTCACAAGTACACGCAGCGAGAGGCAATTATTAAACATGACTTCCTTTCGCAAGACCCGAAAGTCTTCTTGCAGAATAAATATGCTGCTGCCGCCGAGCACTCGCAAACCAAAAATCCTCGCATCACACGCTTGTGGACCACAAAGTGCTCACTTACACCCAAAGATCAATGCATCGCACGTTTGTGGGCTTTTCGAATGCTCGCTAACCCCGGTTCCTCGCATCGAGATTATCGCATCATGACATCGCAGTGCAGGCGCCGTGTGTCCGTCATTTTCATCGCATCACACCCGGAGCGTCCCTCCCTCTGGAGCGCCATTTCTTCTCATCGCAACAAGGTTGCACCCGCAACAGGCTCAGCGCATCATCCTCCCTTGCGGCCAGGATTCAACTCATCGCTGGCCTTGCATGAAGAAGTTTGTCGCTGTGTCCCGCACGCTTCCGCAGATCGGCGCATCCTGTGGCAACGATTTAACGCATTGCCGCCCTTGTGTGAGGAAAATCATCACTACAGCTTGTTTGCGACATTTTATTTGATTTGCTACGAAATCCAGGTACTTTGTAAGTAAAAGGGTCGCAAAGATCACTGCTTTGAACTGCACTCCTATTTGCACACTTTGAACTCTTTTTTTACAGCATTTCAAGGATAACGCTATTTTACAGTATTGTGGCTTTTTAACATTATTGGTCTTGTGTTAAGTCTATATATAACGATACTTATTTTTTATAACTACTTGTGTGGTGTCCCTTTGTAGTGTTCCTCACTGTGTTACTGTGTATGATCATAGATACTTTACACACTGCCTCTGAGATAAGCCTAGCTGCTCGTGCTTCGTTACCACAGGGTGGAGCAGGGTTATCAAAGGGTGTAGCCTCCTTACTCTGATTTAGGAAGAAGGGTCCCTACTTGGACAGTGGCCAGCCATTGCCAACTAGAGACCCCCATTTCTAACAGACAGTGAACGCATCCATGCAGTAGGGAAGATCTCGGTCATGTAGCTGTGTCATCCCCCCCCTGTAAGTGGAATCGGAAGCTGAGTGGGCAGGTTTAACGTACGCCACTCCAGCATAGGAGTGTGCATAAATAGGCCGGGGCTCTGGGTGTAGTTCACTTCTGGGAAGGCCAACGCATCTCCCAGAGCAGCAGCCCTCACCCTGCCATGAGGCTGCCACTGTGACCGCCGGCCTGCTTGACACAACCCCCCTGCGAACCCAGAGGCACCACACTGCAGAGTTATGTCTATGCTGGCTACTGCCTTCGATGTACACTGTGGACAGCAGGGCTCACAATTCAGATTGAGTCGCGATTGCAGATGATGCAGGCCAGTAGGCAAGAGACATTGCTCCCAGTGCGGCCCACCCGGACCACGTATCTTTGCAGACTGCACACACGCTGGTTGCCTACGGTGCCACTAACTCAGTGCACCAGAAGTCATCACCACGTAGCCTTCTTAAGGCAGAGTTCATTAGACAAAAGACATTGCTACCAGTGTGGCCCACTCAGACCACGCATCATTGCAGGCTCCGCACGTGCTGAGTGGTTCTGGTGCCACTAACTCAGTTCACCACAAGTCCTTGCCACATAGCCGTATTAAGGCAGAATTCATTAGACAAAAGACATTGCTACCAGGGCAGCCCGCCCAGACCACGCATCATTGCAGGCTGTGCACACACTGAGTGCTTCTGGTGCCACTAACTCAGTGCACCACAAGTCAATGCCACGTATCCTTATTAAGGCAGAATTCATTAGACAAAATACATTGCTACCAGTGCGGCCCGCCTGGACCACGCATCATCGCAGGCTGCTCACACGCTGAGTGCTTCTGGTGCCACTAACTGTACAGCTCAATTCAACGCCACCTGGCTGTGGGTTTTTGCTGACCGCTGCCTCGAGCCCACACTGTGGATAGCAGGGCTCACAATTCAGATCGAGTCGCAATTGCAGATGACGCAGTCCAGTAGGCAACAGACATTGCTACCAGTGAGACCCGTCCGGATCACGTATCATCACTGGCAGTGCACACGCTGAGTGCTTCAGGTGCCCCTATTCTTTTGGGTATGATTTCAGATCTGCTTCCCCGACCTCAGTGCACCACAACTCATGGACCCTTAACGATAGAATCTTGTGTGTAATATTTCACATCTGGTGCCCCTACCTTTGTGCAGCACAAGTCATAGACCCTTTATGATTAAATCTCTGTGTATGATCCGATAATTACTGTTGTACTTGTTGCCAGCACGGGGAACAGCGTTTACAACGCAACTTTTACCACGCACTACCTTTACCACGTAACTTTTACAACGCAAGTCGTTACAACAAGTTTAATTTACTATCCAAAACCTTCCCTACTATCCACGGGGACTGGAGTTTAAATAGTAAATTAAACTATTCACTATCGAGCGCCCCCAACGCAAGTCATTGTAACGACTTGCGTTGTAAAAGTTGCATGGTAAAGGCATGCGTTGTAAAAGCATGCGTAGTAACGACATACATCCGCACCAACCATTCCCTGAGGGCTGGCTTACACTCACCCCACATTCACCCAGCAAAGACGTCACTGGACATGTGACCCTGGTAATGAAAAGGGGCTGAGTGCACATGCCCATACCCAGTTCCACTATCTATCTATATCACATTACATTGTACTGTGGACAGCGCACGCAACTATGTTACCTCTGGCAGTGGGCAAAACCTCATTTATGTAACTTTGTCTCGGTCATTGAATAAGTACATTGGTAGAGACTGGATCATTAGAGTACTGCAAAGAGAGTGTATAGTGAATTTATAAGTGCATGGGGATTGGCGGAGTGATTGGATAAGTACATACATAGGCGGGGCCTAACCCCCGAGCACAAGCTTGGCTCTAACTGGCTGCCCTCCATGTGCCAAAAACGGCAATATGGGCTTTGCATGGCCCTGTATAGCTACAGCTGGAACACTCCACTGAATGTGCAATAAGCATTCATATCAACACAGATATCTCATGTGCACGATCTTTATGTGTGGAAGTATGGATGAATGTAGGGTCAGTGATTCCCCCTACCTTTCATGTTGGCTATGTTGTGGGACTTGGGTCATAGGGTGTCACATTGGCGCTTGTGGCCCGCTTGGCGCCAACACTACAACAGAGACGCCCACATCAGTTGATTCCTCATACAGCCCAGGATTGAACCACACCAGAGCTCTGAAGTCATTGTTTACAGCCTCACGTAGGACTGGCATACGTCAGGCCAGCCCACTCCGCTTACGCTTACAGGAAGGAACGACAACGCCACATGTCCCAAGTCTTCCCTGTAGTGAACTGCTGATCACAGGTCTAGTTGTCAGCATGCCACAGCCACTCCCTCATGGCTGGTTTACACCCACACCACACCCATGCAGCACAGGCATCACAGGACACATGACCCTGCCAATAAAAATGACCTGAGGCATGTGCTTGACCCCATTTCCAACCTCTCTCGGGGTGTATCCGTGTGGTGAGCATGAGGGCCCAGGGAGATAGGGGTACCGTAACTGCTGAGCGGGTGTGCAGTCTGCAATGATGCCTTGTCTTGGGGGTCCGGACAGCTCAGGTTTTGTGTGCCCTGCTGGATTGCAGTGTAGGCCTGAGCCATCAGACAGCGCGGGCCTACCGCCACTTGGTGTCACCTTGCTGGTAACAGAGTTAGTGGCACAGCTGAGCGGGTGTTCAGCCTGCGATGAAAAGTCGAGTGTACTGGTATGTCCTCTGCCATGGTGAAATCAAGACCCAGCACCAAATGTGAGACCTGGTGGCCTGCGGAGCGGGGCAGCATAATATGGAGGGAGCCCTGTCCACAGGCCCCGGGCTTGGGACTTGCAGCGGCATGTGGTGGGCCCTCTTTTCTACACTCAGGTTGCGAAAGGTGAGCAGAGAAGCTTGTTTGCGTAGCGGCGGGCAGTGACCTTTGGGCAAATGGAATTGGATGGGGTGCAGCAGCCTCGGTACACAGGTTTTGGCAGACACCTCTGGGCAGTGGGAGTGGTGTTGGTGCAGCAGCATGGGTGCGCAGGAGGCAGGAGTGGGCAGACACCTATGGGCAGTGGGAGTGGATGGGGTGCAGGTGCCTGGGTGCGCAGGGGGGGACCGATTTAGGGGTGCGCAATTGTATATACTCTGCCATTACTGATTCCATACTATGTTTCAGATGAGTAAACTTGAGGGCTGCACTATGTCCTGGCATGTGGTTGGAGACACACCGGTGGCGGAAAGGTAAACTGTAAGGGTTTTGTCCACAGTGTGAGCACTCACTCTCCCGCTCCATCTCTTCCTTTCTCTCCCTCAATCTCTTTCTCTCTCACTTCCTCTCTCTCTCTCTCTCATTCTCTAACTCTTGCTCTCTCTCACACTGTTTCTCTCTTTCTCTCTCTCTTCCTCTCGCTCTCACTCTTTCTCTCTCTTCCTCTATCGTACTCTTTCTCTGTTTCTCTCTTCCTCTTTCTCACACTGTTTCTCTTTTTCTTTCTCTCTTCCTCTCTCTCACTGTTTCTCTCTCTCTTCCTCTCTCTCACTCATTCTCTCTTTCCCTCTGTTTTCATCTCGCACAATCTTATCTTGCTTTTCGTCTACCAGGCTGTGATTCACAGATTGACGACCCCCCCCGACACAGACTTCCCGCCACGTGGCGATGACTTCAGTTCCACTGAGTTAGTGCCACCAGAGCTGAGTGCGTGCGCAGCCTGTTATGATGCGTGGCCTTGATACACCATCCTGGCAATCAAGAGCCAATTTGAATTGTGAGCTCGGCTCGACCGTGTGTACACAACGGCTGAGGAGGTTGCTTCGGCATCTGGTGGGACCTCTTACACACACCACGGTGGCAGAAGGTAAGCGGAGAGGCTTGTTTGCGCAGTGGCGGGCAGTCACCTCTGTGCGGTGAGAGTGGATGGTGTGCATCAGCCTAGGTGCACAGGAGCACGTAGACACCTCTAGGCAGTGTGAGTGGATGGGGTGCAGCAGCCTGGATGCGCAGGGACTGGCAGACACCTCTGGCAGAGGGAATGAATGGGGTGCAGCAGCCTGGGTGCGCAGGTTTTGGCAGACACCTCTGGTCATTGGGAGTGGATGGGGTGCAGCAGCCTCGGTGCGCAGGGTTTGGCAGACACCTCTGGTCAATGAGAGTGGATGGGGTGCAGCAGCCTCGGTGCGCAGGGTTTGGCAGACACCTCTGGGCAGTGGGAGTGGAGTTGGTGCAGGAGCCTGGCTGCACAGGAGGGGGCAGACAACTCTGGGCAGTGGGAGCGGATGGGGTGCAGGAACCTGGGTGCGCAGGGGCGGGACAGCGATTTAGGCATTGCTCAGTTGTATGTACACTGCCATTACTAGTTCCATACTATGTTTCAGATGAGTAAGCTTGAGGGCTGCACTATGTCCCGACATGTGGTTGGAGACACACCGGTGGAGGAATGGTAAGCTGTAAGGGTTATGTCCACAGTGTCAGCACTTACTCTCCCTCTCCATCGCTTCCTTTCTCTCCCTCAAACTCTTTCTCTCTATCTCTTCTTCTCATTCACACTGTTTCTCTCTTTCTCTCTTCCTCTCTCTCTCACTCTTTCTCTCTCTTCCTCTCTCTCACTCTTCCTGTTTCTCTCTTCCTCTTTCTCACACTGTTCCTCTCTTTCTCTCTCTCTTCTTCTCTCTCACTGTTTCTCTCTCTCTTCCTCTCTCTCACTCTTTCTCTCCATCTCTGTTTTCCTCTCTCATTCTTTCTTTCTTTCTCTCTCTTCCTCTCTATCACTCTCTCTTTCTCTCTCTCTCTCTCTCTCTCTCTCTCTCTCTCTCACTCGCACAATCTTATCTTGATTTTTGTCTAGCAAGCTGTGATTCACAGATTGACGACCCCCCCAACACAGACCTCCGACCAGGTGGTGATGACTTCTGTTCCACTGAGTTAGTGCCACAAGAGCTGAGTGTGTGCGCAGCCTGTGATGATGCGTTGCCTTGATACACCATCCTGGCAATCAAGACCCAATTTGAATTGTGAGCTCGGCTCGACCGTGTGTACACAACGGCTGAGGAGGTTGCTTCGGCACGTGGTGGACCCTCTTTCAAACACTCTGGTGGCAGAAGGTGAGCGAAGAGGCTTGTTATCGCAGTGGCGGGCAGTCACCTCTGTGCGGTGGGAGTGGATGGTGTGCAGCAGCCTAGGTGCACAGGAGCAGGTAGACACCTCTAGGCAGTGGGAGTGGATGGGGTGCAGCAGCCTGGATGCGCAGAGACAGGCAGACACCTCTGGCAGAGGGAGTGGATGGGGTGCAGCAGCCTCGGTGCGCAAGGTTTGGCAGAAAACTTTGGGCAGTGGGAGTGGTGTTGGTGCAGGAGCCTGGCTGCGCAGGAGGGGGCAGACACCTCTGGACAGTGGGAGTGGATGGGGTGCAGGAGCCTGGGTGCGCAGGAGCGGGACAGCGATTTAGGCGTGCGCAGTTGTATGTACACTGCCATTACTGGTTCCATACTATGTTTCAGATGAGTAAGCTTGAGGGCTGCACTATGTCCTGGCATGTGGTTGGAGACAAACCGGTGGAGGAAAGGTAAGCTGTAAGGGTTTTGTCCACAGTATCAACACTCACTCTCCCTCTCCCTCTCTATCTCTTCCTCTCTCTCACACTGTTTCTATCTTTCTCTCTCTCTTCCTCTCTTTATCACTCTTTCTCTCTCTTCCTCTCTCTCACTCTTCCTCTGTTTCTCACTTCCTCTTTCTCACACTGTTTCTCTCTTTCTCTCTCTCTTCTTCTCTCTCACTGTTTCTCTCTCTCTTCCTCTCTCTCTTACTCTTTCTCTCTTTCTCTGTTTTCCTCTCTGTGGGCCCGATTCACAGAACTAACCTAAGACAAAATCCTAAACTTACTACGATTTTGGTATTCACAGAAGACACTTACTCATTTCGGTATTCACAGAAGTTAGGAGTCCTAACTTTAGGACTCCTAAATGCCTTACGTGAATACCGAAAGTGCTAATGTTAGGATTTTTCTCCGTTTCGGAGTAGTAAACTTAGGACTTCTTACTTTAGGACTCCTAAATGTTGGCAGCCAATCACAGTGAAGCTTGTGGTCATGGCAGCCAATCACAGTGAAGCGCGTGTTCGGGAGGGTCGTGAACCCACCGCCGCCCCAGATATTGAAACTTTTATTTTTTGAATTTCTCAACAACTACTGAACCGATTTACACCATTTAAAATAAGGTCGATTTCTGAACCAAGCTCTACCTTTCTGCCAATTTTGATGTAATTGTAATAAAATTTCCTATGGAAATTAACATGGAGAAAACATTTTTGGGGACCCCCCTTTTTTCTCAGCCCCGCTTGAAAATCACTCCCAAACTTTCAGGATAGGAGCTGATGGGGATAGACATTTTTTTGAGAATTTCACGAAGATTCTACAAACAACGACAAAGTTATTAGAAAGTAAAAAAAATGCTTTTCCTGTGGAAACCAGGTTCAAACTATAACTATAATATATATAAACATATATATTACCTATGGGCGGTCACCTGCAGATATTTTTATTTGAGACCTTGGTTCCATAGGGAGAGTGTTTTTTTCTTAAGCCAATAACTTTGTCATGAAATTTTCACATTTTGTACAACGCATTCTTCAGCTGCTGTTTTGAAAGTTTCGGTTTGATCCATCAAGCAGGTGCACAGAAAAAGGTGGCCCCAACATGTATTCACCCATACAAATTCTTGTAGGCATTTTTGACACAACTAAAGCTCGAACTGCTGAACGGAATTACACAACATTTTGCAGTCAATTTACTGATGGTTCAAAAAGTGACCTTTTTGTGAATTGGTGTAAATCCTTTCAGTAGTTTTTGAAATACTATAGAAAATCCAAATGTGGATATATAGGGACGTGGCTACTCCAAGGATCTGACAGTCCTCAGTCTTAAATATGATTGGCTCCCAGCACTTCAACCAGGAGGTGTTGGCTGCCATCTTGCGCCTCGGCTTCAGCCTAGTCCCACAAAAAACATTTAAAAAAGAGAAAAAGGGTGGGGTAGGAATACCTGACCCCTAACTGTGGTCCTGTGGTCCCCCTGCAATCCCAACAAAGCCAAAAACACTTCAAAAATGTAAATCTGCTGTGGTAGTGCAGAGGAGCTGCAGTTCTGTGACAAAAAGTTTAAAAAGAGGCATGGTCTCCTGCACTAATTTAAATTATTGCCACTGGGTGGGCCATGTTCCCGAGGCATGTGGGCATTTAAAAAAAAGAGGGGGAACAAGGGGCCCTCTTTAAGGCTATAGTTTATATGAAGTGGGGTCTGTGGTAGCACACCCGGAACCCAGGTACCAAAACCTCCCTGGGGCTATTGATAAATTTGCAGCACAGAACACCCACGACCACCACCTCCCCACGTTAGTGTCAACAATTAACAGGGGGACAGTGTGGAGCCCCAAACCCCAGGAACGTCCATCTCCCTTGTGCCAGTTCCTTTTCAAAAAGAGGGAGGGGGGACATGTGGCCTCCATCCTGGGCCATATACGGCCCCAGGAATCATCATATCTCTGAGGCCAGCCCATGCAGATAAAAGGAGGGGAGGTCACGCATCCCCCCTCCTGGAGACAATAATAGCTCTGGGGACCACCACTCCTGCTATGTCCTGAGGTGCCCACCCCACAGACATACCTGTTTGCTTTTGCTTGGCACCAAGTGAAAGCAAACACTCCAATTCCAGCAAGCTAGTCATAGCCACTGTGCCATCAAAAGACATGTTTCTAACCTTCATGGGGTGAAAGCCAGCACTGTCAGAGGCCAGAAATAAAGCCTGCTCTGGGCGAAGGTGCTTCACACACAGGCCAGAATGGTCTTCCAGAGTGGAAAGCTTCAAAGGTGATGTCCACCTTTGAAGTGCAGACCAGATGCCAATCCAACTAACCTGCTCCACATTTAGGGGGCTCATTATGATGGAGGATTTTCCGCATCCTCCGGGCCGGCGGAAGCCACCGCCGGCCCGGAGGATGCGGAAAATCCTCTGCGGACCCACCAGAGACCCACCGCCACATTAGGATGGCTGGTGGGTCCTGGTTTAGGTCCGCTGCTTTTCCGCCGCGGTTGGCTTACAACCGCGGCGGAAAAGGCCTGATATGGTGGCGGTGTCTCTCAGACACCGTCCACCATATTAGGATGTCTGTATTTCAATGCCTTTACACGACGGCATGCCCGCCGTGCAAAGGCATACGGATTCTTGTTTGGGGGCCCGTTGCGGGCCCCCAGGGGTGAAGAGGGGGTGGGGGTGCACATGGGGGGTACCTATGGTACCCCCTGCATTTGCGTGCACAGAGCGGCAGGCACCACGCGGTGCCTGCCACTTTGTGCATGCAAATGCAATGCGTGCATTTTTAACATTGCTGCGGGTGCAGCTTGAAGCCGCACCCGCCGCAATGTTAAAAATAGAGGATGTGACCGCCAGGGTGGCGGTCACATCCTAATTGCACAGGAGGGAACTCCGCAGGACATGCGGAGGTTCCATCCTCCTCTATGGTCGCGGACGGACTCAAGTCCGTCCACGATCATAATGTGCCCCTTAGTATGGGGAGAGGCAGGAAAATCAGCTAGATGAGGAGGAGTGTCCACATATAGCCGGCACCACCACTAAGGTGTAGCAGGCCAGAAGGACCTCTCTCTTGAAAATCCACCATCTTATGGTGGTGGGAAAACAACCTATCAGGGTATTGCCCCTTACCACAGGAAGTGGTCTCTTAGAGGGTAGATAGCACATTAGATTCAATGGACAAAAAGAAGACACAGACAAAGAAGAACTGCTGCCCAAGAAGAGAAGCCGTGCTGCAGAGAAAATTGGCACCAAGCCCTGCCTGCTGCCTCAAGGACTCAACAATTGTGGTTGTGCAGTCTTATCCTGATGCTGTGTAGACTTCAAGAACCCCAGAGCTCATCCAGCCTTCAAGAAATCACAGAGAACCACCCTTGGAGTGATGGTATCACTCCCCTGCACACTGCAGGCACTGATCCCCCTTAGTCCAGTTTGTCGACTTGCTGCTTTCTGGCGACTCCAGGACAGCACCCAAACCAGAAGAGGTACATGAACTCTGGATGCACAGATCTGTCTCCCTATCAAGATTGGAGACACCAGAACCTGCGGGAGCCGCACTGTACTATCACCCAGGGTACCAGACCTCCTTCAGCAAGGAGCAAGTTGAAGAGTCCGTTCTGGATTCTAACTTCCCCAGAAAAAAGCACCTGTTAAAAGACAACAAGACTCCTGACAGCCACATCATGAGTGGCCCAGCTACCCCAAAATCACCTGCATTTTTCAGCTTTTCTCTATTGACTTCAATAGTGCGTAATTGTGCACAAAAGTGATTTATTTGAGAGCTGTGAAAAATCGTGTCTTTGAAAGAACTTAATGTAAATCGAAGTTCTTGGTCTTAAAAGTTACATACAACATCAATTACTATTTTTATAAATTGGTCTTGGACTTATTCTTGAGTGTGTGTCTCATTTATTGCCTCTATAATTTCAACAAATGCTTATCACTGCCATCTGATAAGCCTAACTGCTTTCCCCCACACTATCACAAATAGAATGATAGCATTATCTACTTTTGCCTCTGTAAATCAATAAGGGACTCATTGGATTCTCTGCACAGTGTACTTCATTATAGAACACTATCTAGAGAGCCATCTTTCTATTTGCACCCACAGAAAGACCCACTCATACCCTTATGCAACCACTAATAGAACCCACTCACACATTCATGCGCTCACTCACAGACCCACTCAGATACTCATGCACCCACTCTCAAATCCATTCAAGCACTCATTTACCCACCCCAAAACCACTGAGAGACTCACAGATATACACTCACAGTCTACTCAGAAACTCACATACACATGCATCCACTCACAGACCCACTTAGAGACTCAAGCACCCACTCCCATATCTACTGGACACTGATGCACCCATTCACAAACCCACTCATAGACTCTCACACTCTCTCATAGACCCACTTGGACACTTATTGATCCATTCATAAACCCACTCAGACACTAATGGTCCCATTCACAAACCCACTTAGAGACTCATGCACCCACTCACACATCCACATAGAGTCATGCACCAACTAACTGATCCACTCAGACACTCACTCACCCACTCACAAATCCACTCAGAGACTCACACAGCCACTCACAGACCAACTCAGATACTCACGCACCCACTCAGAGACTCATCTTTCCACTCATAAACTTTCAAAGGGACTCAGGCACCGACTCACAAACCAAGTCAGGGACTTACTCACTGACTCACAGACCTACTCAGATACTCATGCACCCACTCCCCAACCCACTTGGACACTCACACATCCAGTCACAGACCTACTCAGAGACTTGAGCACTCACTCACAGACCCACTCAGATACTCATGCACTTACTCACAGATCCACTCAGAGACTCATGTATTCACTCACAGACCCACTCACACACCCACTCACAAACCCATTTAGACACTCTGACACCTGCTCACAGACTTACAGAGAGACTCATGCACTCACTCACACATGCACTGTCAAACGTTAGTTGTTACATTTAGGAAATAAAATTAACAAAAGACTTTGAAATTCACTTAAAAAATAGAGGTTACAGGGACGGTTTAGTTAGGATATAGAATTTTAAACAAAGAAATTCACTGAAACAAACAAAGGTTACATGGGTGTTACACCTAGGCTCAGCTTTCACTTGTACAAAGTCAGTAAAATGCAGCCGGTTTAGTTAGCTGAGCCAACTATCACTTATGCCACAAAATGCACTACTTGTGACCTCACATATTACATCACTCATGATATGGTCAGTGACATCACTAAAGTCATCATTGATGACATCTCAAATAACATCATTGATGACATCACTCATGACATCATCCACAGAAGCACTCATACACCCACTCAACCTGCTATATAACCTCTCATTTACCCACTCACATACCCAAACAACCACTCACATACCAATTCACATACCCATTCATAGACCCACTGAAGTATTCTCAGGACCAATCACTCATCTATTGAGTCACTCATACACCTACTCGCTCACTCGTACAGCTACTCATAGAACCAATCACTTACCTATAAAGCCACTCACACAGCCAAACACTAACCCATACTGCTACTCACATACCCATGTTTTCACCCATACAGCACTCACACACCCACTCACTCACCCACACAATCTTTGAACACATCAACTCACTTAACCAAACACACACTCAAACAGCCACTCTCACCCATACAGCCACATATATATACCCATTCACTCACTCATACAGCCTTTTAGATAACCACTCACTAACCCATATAGTCACTCACATATCTATGTACCCTCCCTTGGAGGCCCTCACTCAGTCACTCACTCACCTATGGAGCCACTCACATACCCACTCACTCACTCACCAACACTATCACTCACACAGCAACTCACTCACTCACCAACACAGCTACTGACACACCAACTTATACACTCCGATACAGCCACTCAGATACCCACTTACACACAGATACAGACAGTCACACAGCCACTCACCTAATATATGTTATAAATATTATTACTCATTAGTAGTGCACCTAGTTTACTAATCTGTTTAGTAGGTTGGTATATATTTTTAACAATCATAAACCCTTTAGAAAACACTTACATTCGCAGGATGATGTAATCAGTGACGTCACTGACCATGCAATGAGTGATGTAATATGTGAGGTTATAAGCAGTGGTGTAAATTATAGTTAGCTCAGATAACTATGACTGCTGAATTTCATTGGTTTGCTATGAGTGAAATCTGAGCCTAACTATTAAGCCCCTGTAGCCTTTGGGTTATTCAGTGAATTGCTAAGGTTTTAAATTCTATTTCCTATTTGTAACCTCCCTATAACCTTTGTTTTTTAGTGAATTGTAAAATTTACTATATTACCTAACTATAACATCCCTGTAACCTTTTTTTAGCGAGTTTCTGTTTTGTTTTAATATTGACGTTTTTATATTTTGTATTTCCTAACTGTAACATGTAACCTTTGTGAGTGGATGTGTGATTGACTGTATGGGTCTGTGAGTGGGTGTCTGAGTGACTGTATGGGTTTGTAAGTAGGTGCATGAGTGGCTGCATGGGTGTTTCAGTAGATGTATGAGTGGTTGTGTGAGTGGCTGCATGGGTGTGTGAATGGTTATGTGGGTGTGTGAGTAACACTATGGGTGTGTGATGGGCTGTGTGGGACTGTGAGTGGGTGTTTTAGTGGCTGTATGGGTGTGTGAGTGGCTATGAGTTTATGTGAGAGGGTTTGAATGGATGTGTTAGTGGGTGTGTGAGTGTAGGTATCAGTAGCTCTATGAATGACTGGACCAGAACAGGGCCTCACCTGCCACTTTCTCGAAAAAGAGTTCACAGTTTTGTGGGAAAAAATTCTACCCAACAGCAGCAGTTTCTACCGGTTAATTAGTAATTTCCACCTCATTGGGTAATAATAACTTGTGCATATTCTGCACTACAGCTTTGTAATGGACCACAAGGAAATGTCTCCAGTGACTTTGTGTGCTTGCAATTTTGGCAATGTGATTTTTGCTCAAGCGTATTGATCCACAAATTTGTGGTAACATAAATCCATGGATCGGCTCCCAGATTTGTAGGTATTCAAACGAAGTGTTTGCTGCATGGAGGGTGGCATATGACCTCTTCTTTCTTTCTCCTGGACATTGCTTCATTATCTGTGTGGCCCCAGAAGACCCCCTCTGCCAGGCAAGTGATACTCTGGGCATTCTTGTAGCCCTACAGTGAATTTCGCCATATTCCTAAAGGTATCTGCTGAATTTTCCACTGTGTTCCTTACCTCCATCCCACTATTGTAGATGGCTGCCACTCCAGGCACCTGCTGTGTTTATATTTGTAAGAGTTTCCGGTTGAAGTTTAATTTCCATAAAATGAGCATCAGGGCCAGAATGGAACCTCATATTAGCATATGGTCCACCCATTGCGCTGTTCTCTTGACACAGTCCCTTACTCTTTTTCTTGGACCTATAGGTGACAACTGAACACCATGGGTAATTTGAGGTATCACAGGAGAGAGACAGAAGTTACCATCCCATCCCTTTGGCAGAAAAAAGTATGCGTGTTCTCCACATACGAAGAACACCCCTTTGTACCCTATCACCCTGGATGATAGTTATGAGATCACTTGTTTCAGTCCTTCCAAATTGGCTTAGAAGGAACAGTTGCTAATACCCATATTAAAGTTTGACTTTTGCACCTTCTTGTCTGTTTCTCCGCTTTTTTTATTAGGCTATTGTCCTTGGTATTTTTAATATACAACAGGGCTCTTTTTGAGTTCAGTGCCCTTAAACTGGGGATAGCCAGATCCCCCACTGTCTTACCCCCAGAAGCTAACCATGTTCTTGGCAGGGGTCCACTTCTTACTCTTCTCCCCTTGCCTTTTTTCTGTTAGTCACATGGTCCCTAAAAGGTTGCATGTTCTGACAAGGTGACTTATCATATGTGTCCAATTCCACAGCCCTCCTCCTACACCTGCTGGGTATGGCCACAAGAAGCCTGGTCAGACCATCCTGCAATTTGTTTCTATCCTGATCACTAAGGCCTGTCTTCACCTTATTCCCTTTGCCTATTTTTACAGATATATCTTATATTGTTCCGTTAGCATACCTTTCAATAAAGACCCCCAACAGTTGTACCTAGTGGCAAACCAGAGAGGACACTGGAAGCTATTGTTTCTCATATCTCCACTCCTGTGTTTTGAAAGCATAACAAAGACTTGAACTTCTTTCTCTGCATGTGGACTCATCCTCACAGGAGTAGCGATGAGTTCCAGCACACAGACCCGCCAGCATGTACCTGTGAACTTTTGTGCACTAGGCTTCTTCTTTACCGTGAGCGATCACAACACTTGCGGACACTACATATGATTTTTGAAAGATGTAATGTAATAATAAACTGCTAGTACCTATAACCTTTATTACAATATTTTGGAACTGTGTGCATTATTCCCTTGTGGAAATTCAACTGCTCCAACAGCCGTCACTCAACTATAAATCTTACTTTGTAGGTGCGTGATTTCACACATTCCCACCATATTGGAAGTACTTACCAAGGCGTTGACTGGATATACCCAATAACTTACGCACTATGTAACATGTGTGCTGTTATCTTACACCTGGGCCTCCTCTGGGTCTAGCCTTCTGTGTTTCATATGTCACTCATTAGCTGTATCTTTGAGTTTCATGGACGGTATCTTCAACCTTAGTCCTTTGTGAAGGAGACATATCAGTTCTTTCTGTATCTATCACATTTCATCCAAGGAGCGTTTCTAGCACTGCATTTTCATTTAGCTATTTCATTCTTTAATAGCTGTGTGATAGGTAGTGAGAGGTAGTGTACACATGGCGTCAGGAAATGTGTGGAACCTTTCACCACCACAAGCGTTTCTACCCGCTGCGGGTGAACCAGCACTTAAATGGGAGGAACAGTGACAATATTTCACAAACTACATCTCTACATTTGATGATGATGAAGATTTCACTGCGGAAAAGACACTGAAAAGGTTATTACATTGTTAAAGCCCAGGGGGATTAATACTGTATAACAATATAAACAAAAAGCCAAGAGCGGTAGCCCAAGGAGATGTTTACATCAGGACTCTTGAGGATCTAAACACCTATTACAAGCCAACTGTTTGCGTCACTGTAGATTGCTACAAATGTTATCACAGAAAACAGGTTGAAGGGGAATCAATGTAGGACAATATGTCTTCTTTGTAAAATCTAGCTCTTACTTGTCCTTTTGGTAACCTGCAGGACGATCTTATTAGAGATCAAATAGTGATCCAAGCCTCTAACCCAAGTATTCAGGACAATCTGTGAGTTAAGGATGAAAATCCACTAGAAGACAGCATTGACATTGTCAAAAGAGCAGAACTAATAGGTAGGTGCACTAAAGCTGTCCTATCAGAATGGAAAGAAAAGAAAGAAGAATCTGTGGTGGCTAAAATAGGTGGAACCAAAATATTTGTGATGCACAAAAAGAAAAGTAAAGAGAAAAAGGACTCTGATAGTAAAAGCTTCAAAAGGTTCAACAGAAGATGATGTTACAGGGGTGGCAGCCCCAATCACTTGGCTATTGACAAAAATTGCCCGGCACGAAAACAGAAATGTTCTAAGTGTGGAATATATAGGACACTTTCGAAAAGTGTGTTAGAAAAAGTCAGTCACTACTGTAAAAATAGTGGAATAAGATGAAAGGTGTCCTTCTAATATGTCAGAAGACGAATAATTAATCGTGTGTGCTCAGAGAAGTAGCTGTAAATGTGTTGCAAATTGACAATGAAGAGATGGTGAAGAAGAAGAAACCCATATGTAACATGTTAATGGGAGAGTTGGATATGCTGATTCTGGATCTCCTTACACGATTTCTAACAAAGATCTGTGGGAAAAGAAATGAGTGCAGGCTTTAGGCTGTGAGTTAGACCAGTCACACATTTCCATCAAAACAGTCTCAAGCGAACCCATAGACACAGTAAGGGATAGGAAATTAAAATTCCAATTCAAAGTCAGGGAGGCCATAGGACAATTGTATGTTTCAGACAGTGGGCCATCAGTTTTATGGTGGATGGAACAATGCAAGATAGGGATCACCTTGGATCCTAACATTGCAGAACCTGTACTTGTGGTGCAACCTGAGGAAGAATTCAGTAAGTCAAGTTAAAGAAGTTTCCTAAAGTATTTTCAGGGATTATAGGGAAATTGAAAGGTTTCAATCATAAGAACTGTGTGAAATATGATGCCAAACCCCAAGTACCTAAGGTTAGGAACATTCCTTTTTAATTAAAAAATAAATGAGGTTAAGGTGCAATTGGAAAAGTTAAAAAAGAGGGAGTCATAGAGCAAGTGGAGTCCTATGAGTGGGTGGCCCCTCTAGTAGTTGCCAAAATGGCCAATGGCAAGTTGAGACTTTGCATAGAGCTTCGTGAGCTTAATAATAATATTCTTATCAACCAATTTCCACTACCAAGCATCAATGAAATGCTTGCCCTCACCAAGGGAATTAGGGGCCAGATGTAGGTAGGCATTTACCGGTCGGTAACGGCCGAATTCGGCCGTTACCGACCGGTAAATGGAATTTGAGATGTAGGGACATTACAGAATCGGTAAATTTACCGATCGGTAAATTTACTGATCGGTAAATTTACCGATTCTGTAAAATACCGAATCGGTATTTTTACCGATTCGGTAATTTTGAGATGTAGGTGGGACTGACTCTACTGAGTCCCACAAGCCTTACCGAATCGGTATTTTACCATCAAATTCTATTTGATGGTAAAATACCGATTCCGGTGTGCATGCACATATGTGCATGCACACCTGTGCCATATGACAGGCAGACCTGCCCTTAGGGCAGGTATGCCTGCCACATGGCACCCGAACCTGTTTTGGGGGTGCTAGAGGGTGTCAAAGTGACACCCCCTGCACCCTTGTGAAATTCGGTATTTAATGATTCGGTAAATACCGACTGGTAATGCCCATTCATTCCTATGGGCTTAAAAGCCCATAGGAATGAATGGGCATTACCGGTCGGTATTTACCGATTCGGTAAATACCGATTTTTACCGATTCAGTAAAAAACACATCTGGATTTCCCTACATGTCCCCCCTTCATATTTACCGACTCTTAAATACCGAATCAGTAAAATTCGGTATTTAAGAGTCGGTAAATATTACTTACCTACGAATCTATGACATAATATCGACGGACAGAATATCTACATACAAAAATATCGACACAAAAATATCGAAATCAAAAATATCGGAGTCATATCTTCATAAAGGTAAGTACAAAAATATCGAAAAATTAATATCGTAGTACAAAAATATCGAAATTAAAAATATCGTTTTTTTAAATGTATTAATAATAATGTGAAAATAATTTTAAAATACATATAATTTTACAAATATTAAATAAAAACATTAAAACATAATTAAAAAATTAAAACTAATACATATACATTTAAAATAAATTAAAAACTCTACATACCCTAAAAATACCCCTGTACCCCAAGAACCCAAAACTGACCCTGAACCCTAAAAATACCCCTTTACCCAAAAACCCAAAACTGACCCTGAACCCTAAAAATACCCTTTTACCCAAAAACCCAAAACTGACCCTGAACCCTAAAAATACCCCTTTACCCAAAAACCCAAAACTCACCCTGAACCCTAAAAATACCCCTTAACCCAAAACTGACCCTGAACCCTAAAAATTTCCCTTTACCCAAAAACTGAAAACTGACCCTGAACCCAAAAAAAACCCAATTACCCAAAAACCCAAAACTGACCCTGAACCCTAAAAATACCCCTTTTCCCAAAAACTGAAAACTGACCCTGAACCGTAAAAATACCAAAAACCCAAAACTGACCCTGAACCCTAAAAATACCCCTTTACCCAAAAACTGAAAACTGAGCCTGAACCCTAAAAATACCCCTTTACCCAAAAACTGAAAACTGAGCCAGAACCCTAAAAATACCCCTTTACCCAAAAACTGAAAACTGACCCTGAACACTAAAAATACCCCTTTACCCAAAAACTGAAAACTGACCCTGAACCCTAAAAATACCCCTTTACCCAAAAACTGAAAACTGACCCTGAACCCTAAAAATACCCCTTTACCTAAAAACTGAAAACTGACCCTGAACCCTAAAAATACCCCTTTACCCAAAAACTGAAAACTGACCCTGAACCCTAAAAATACCCCTTTACCCAAAAACTGAAAACTGACCCTGAACCCTAAAAATACCCCTTTACCCAAAAACTGAAAACTGACCCTGAACCCCAAAAATACCCCTTTACCCAAGAACTGAAAACTGACCCCGAACCCTAAAAATACTCCTTTACCCAAAATTAATTAACATTATTTAATTACCAATTAATTATTAATTAACAATAACAATAAAGTAAATATATTAGCACATTAGCTATAATTAATTTAATTTACTAATTAATATTAATTTTACCCAAATAATTAATTAACAATAACAAAAAATTATATATATTAAAAATGTACTGTAATTAATGTAATTAACTAATTAATATTAATTAATTACCAATTAATTATTAATTAAAAATATGTACAAAATTATATTAATTAATTAACTAATTAATATTAATTAATTACCAATTAATTATTAATAAAAAATATTTGCAAACATATATTAATTAATTAATTATTATTAAATTACTTCCCACCCTATTCCCCTATAAACCCACAACCCGCTCTGATACTAAAACGCAAAATGTAAACAAATTTACAAATTTTCAAACATACATTACAAAACATGTTTAACAAACATATAAACAACATAATAAAATACATAACACAAAACAAAATTTCGATATTAGTAAAATTCGATATTAGTAAGATACATACCTTAAAAAACGATATTCTGTCTGTCGATATTTTGGACATCGATATTCTTTACTATCGAAATTAAAACATCGATATTATTGTATATCGATATTTTAATTTCGATATTTTGTCTCACTACCCTTACCTACATCTAGTCCTAAATGTTTTTCTACCATTGACCTTAAGGCTGCTTATCATCAGGTCCCTTTAGACACTTATAGTAGAAGTCTCATGTTCATTACACCGTTCGGTTGTTACAGGTTCAAGAGAGAACTGTTTGGTCTTGCCTCTGATGCTGTTATGTTTCTGAGGCTCTTGCATGTAATATTTAAAGATGTTAAGAACCTATTAATGTTTCAGGATGACATCTTAGTAATAGGTAAAAGGAGAGAAGAACACGGCCAAAAGTTGTTCCGAGTGCTCAGTATTTCCGAGAGCAGAGGGTTAACTGCAGAACATAGAGAATGTAGATGTGCATGCAATGAGTTTACTTATTTAGGACATCTGTTTACAGGGGATGGCATTAAACCCAAAAAAGAACTACTGGATGCCATTAGAAATGTACCAAAGGTAAAGAAATTGGATTAGTTATGCGCATTCCTTCGTTTAGTGGAATTCTTTTCAAAATTTGTTTAAAGACTTTTCCAATAAGACATATGATATCCTGGACTTCATCACTTGGCACATGCCCAACCCCTCTACAGACATATGATATGAGACAACTTCTTAAACTAATAAACAAATTTAAATGGCTCAGTAATTGTCATGATGCATTTTGTTCTCTGCAAAATAAATTGTGCAAAGCGATGAAAGTGAAATGGTCTAGGGGCTGTACTCCCACAATATAATTCTTCGGTAAAAAAGATTCAATAGTGGTTGCATCAAGTTAGCTGACCTCTACTAAAGAAAAGTATGTGTGTTGGGGCTAGAACACTTTAGACAATACATCTGGGGAATGAAATTATATTGGGCAGTGACCATAAACCCCTAAACAAAGTCTTGAGCTCCAAAGGACTGCATGATGCTTTTCCACTTATTTAATTACAATTACAAGGTACATGGGACTAAGTATATGGTGGTGGATTTTCTTTGTTGCATGCCTGTACCATTGAGTGACATACTTGTAGACATGGCTGCAGACATTTGTGTGGCACATATATCTGAGGAATTGTAGGGCCTTGCATGAATTGTCTGCAAAGGGTGGCTTATTGAACCAACACTCTTGAAATTTGCCATGAAGGGAGTTTAGGAATTGCAAAATTAAGAGTAGAGTGAAGAACTGGTGCTGGTGGCCTGGAGTTGATAAGGAAATAGAAAGGAATGTCAGAGATTGTATACTACATGACAATTCTGACAAAACTCAGGGTATACTCAGACCACCCCTACATCCCATGACCAGTCCTATTATGCTTTGGGAAGATGTGGGTGTAGATATGATGGGACCTATACAAGAATAGGAAAAGCAGGTGCATGTGATTATCTTAATCAAACCCTTTCCCAAATGGCCAGAGATAGATGTAGTGCAAAAAGCTGATACAGGAGGTATCAAAAGGTTTTTGGACAAACCTTTCATCAAAGAAGGGCTGCCCAAGAGTATCTTACGTGACAATGGCCCACCATTTATGACTGACAGTTTTAAGGCATAATTGTGATGAAAGATTATTGTGCACAAGTCCAGGACTGTGTATCATCCAGTTGGCAATGGGGCATTTGAACCGTTCAAACTTGATATTAACTGCATCGTCCGATAAGCATGCAACAATAGCCGTGCCTGGATGAGTGAATTAAATAAAGCGGCATACCGAATCACTCCATGCTGTAGCCCTTTGCTAAACCCCTTTGATCTCATGAGAGGTAGAACGCCCATATCCAAAGAGAACGTAGGTTGGAAGGAAGCAGCCAGAAGAGTAAATTGGTCACCTGAAGTGGTTAATGAGAACTTATAGAAAGCACAGAGAGGGTGTAAAACATATGACATGAAACATAACAGCAAATCAGTGCAACTAAACATTGGGAATTTAGTAAGAGTAAAAAGCAGTGGACAGATAGGGAAGAGCCAAAGCAGGTTTTCCCACACCCTACAGTCGAAAAATGATTCTGCAATGCAGCTTTACTAAGCAATGGGTAGGTATGGCATTTTCTGCTCTTTTGGTATGTAAGCAAAAAGATGTGAATGCTATTCCTCATAAAACAAATATAGAAGGTACTATAAAAACTGGATTGCAGATGGTGATTCGAGGATGGATGTGACACATGCAACAATCAGGATCACCCGATTTACTGCGACCAACAAGTGGAGAATCCTCTACCCCTAATAATAAAATGGCACATTCTGGCTATAAATTTAGCTGAGTAGGCCATACAGTTGTCAAACCAAGAAAATTACAAGACTATGTATGTGACTAACTCCTTCCTCAAGGGTTACCTATTGCAAGCAAATGTTATCCATATAAACATGTATGAATTAGCTATGAAAGCATTTTATGGAAAATTGACTAATTTGTGTATGATTTATTACTTAGTTGTTACAATATTGAAAGCTTGTGTTAGTTTTATAAAGGGGAATATGTGTTGTGTACCGTATTATCTTGTGTCATTTTTGTGACATCGTACCCGGTGCTCCCTGATATCATTGTCAACAGGTGAGCATTCTGGACTATTGACAGACCTGTAGCTGATGACTGACGGGAGAGGATGCAGGAACCCATTGTTCCTCATATATCTTCTCCTGTGTGTTGGAAGCATAATAAATACTTGAACTTCTTTCTCTGCGTGAGGACTTTTGTTTACAGAGACATATCAAAAATATCGTGGATTGTTTCCAGCGTTCTGGAATGGGATACTGTTTAAACTTGGGAAGTAACTATTTTCAAAGCTTTTGCAAACCGTTCCTGTCTAGTCTTGAGCTAAGCCCACACATGTTCTGAGGGGCACAGGGGTGCGATAGAAGTTTTAATTTATGTGTTTTTATTTTTATAAATCATTGATGTATAAATTGATGAAAAGCCTATATTTCATCATCGCTAAGGTGCGAAGGTAATTATTTTCATATATACATGCACCTTATTTTTTTTTTACGTAGCAAACTAACACTGGTACTTCAAGCATCCTTACAGCCTTTGGGACTATACTAGAATA
The DNA here is from genome assembly GCF_964261635.1 of Lissotriton helveticus. Classification (NCBI taxonomy): domain Eukaryota; kingdom Metazoa; phylum Chordata; class Amphibia; order Caudata; family Salamandridae; genus Lissotriton; species Lissotriton helveticus. The sequence continues at coordinate 1,821,133,339 of NC_136059.1, read as the reverse complement.
CAGACTTGACTCTATGGCCCTGATTTATTTATTTTTGTTGTATTTCACTTTTTAATGCCTGCTTCAAGAAGGTGTTATTTTTTTTACCCAAAACCCTGTTTGCACATCTTAATAGATAGGGCTTTGCATCGACAACTATAGGTGTTAGCACTGATCCTCCCAAGCTACACGCAAGTAAAGCACCTTGTCATAAAGTGATGCAAAGCAGCACAATTCACTATTTGCATTAAGTAAAGGGTACATTACGAGTGCAATATATTTTTGGATCTAGAAAGATAATATCCTTGAAAGACCTTACAAGTCTTTGCAATGCTTAGCACTAGCACACATCCTAAATAAATCTGGGACTATATATTCACACTGAATATGCGCAAAAAGTAGTGCAACAGGCATTATCAGTATAGGAAAAATTGGGTTTCCCAGTATACCAAAATGATATTTGGGATATACATAGTGATGTCAAGAACAAGGATCCATATGGTTTTTATCTCATACTATTTTTCAGAATAGGTAGGCTTATTTGTGTACAGCAGTGTTTTAATATTTATTCATACATCACTTTTGTATTTGTTGACCTTAGTTGAGGTCTGGATCAAATAAAATGTTACTTTACTTTACTTCATACATCACATGTGACAGGTAATGAAGTCTGGATAATACAGCACTACAGAGGTTGTAGTAAAGAGAGTGCCTCAGGCATGTGTGACCGCTTTGTATGCCCCAAAGGATCTTTGGTATGACATGAGGGCCCACAGATGCTTGAGCTGCCATTTCTGTAATACAGATAGTGCTGGGGGACATGTGGCTTCTCAAGAGGGCATGACTTAATTTGTATGGGGGAATGGCCCAATGCAAATGAGCGAATTTCTTTACCTCTGTACCCACGCTGTAGTTTGGATGCAGATGCAAAGGCAAGCTTTCAGGAGGTGCACTGACAGTACACCACATAATGGTGGCGACCTGTCAGTGCACCCCTTGATGGTAGCACCCAAGAGGTGGTAAGGGGATACCATGGACCCCCATAGATATCTCTTTGCACCCATCTGCAATGTAATCTCTACTCCCTCTTGCAGGGGTGCTGCTGCCTGCACAACTAAACACGGAGCAGCTCTGAAGCAGCTACTGTGTGTTTCACTTGAATGAGCTACCCCCAGGCAGCACATTCTCACAGTTTAAAGGTGCGCCTTGGCACAAACAGGAAAACAGCATCCTACCTCCATAGTGCCCCAGAATTGAAATAAAATAATAAGGCTATTCCATTGCTTCAATTAACATTGTTATATTTCTCTTTAGCACAAAAGCTTTATACTTAATGGGAATTGACTACCACCATGTTACTTGTCAACACTATGGGTCACATTTATGCATTTTGCTGTAGGCGCTGCCCTAAACCAAAGTGAAAGGACAGGAACTTTCTGCCTGCACTGGCACCATTTTGGCAGCCTACCATGGATGTAGGCACCCTTGTACCATGGTGCATGGGTGCCTCCATTGCAGGCAAGCTTGTTTTTGTGCAATCCTACAAGGTGTTTTCCTCTTTCTATGTGAGATGCACAATGCAACACTCATGGAAAGATGACTAAACTAGGAGAAATAAACATATATCTCCTTGTTACCCCTCTCCTACTTCCCCAAGTTTATATTACTTTGTAAATCTGGGGCAGCATCAAATTCCATGCGGTTGCATCGGAAAACCCAACACAGCGCCTGTGTAACGCCTCACAGGCACAGTGTGAGGCAAAACAGAGATTTGCGCATGCGCCACCTTACTCATGATTTATGAGGCCACTCAAAGCCCTGCAGGGTGGCTTTGCGTGGGTTCATAAATATTTATAAGAGCCATGCAGCATGCATTTACTGCTTTACGTGGTGCCAAAGTGACTCATTGATCTCATAAATAAACCCCTATGTTTCTATTTCCTCAGAAGTGACACTTTTGCTGGTGCTTGCAATAAGAGTGATATGCCAGAAGAATCTTCTAAAACATAACTTTACCTGTGATCAACTGACAACTTGCTTGCCATCTCCTATAGTCCGTTGGTCCCATGATTTATGTTCACTATGGTCAGTTTATTTAAAAGACAGACACACACTTGACTTTTTGTTGTCTGATGCAACACCGACTGACTCAGGTGTTTGTTGTTGACAACATGTACTGTCTGTCCTGTTTTGATCTTCTTTCCTGTAGGATGCTGTAGGATGTGGGCCAAGATTTTGTTGATGATTGGATGCTGTTATTGTTGATATCAAATCGATGCTTGTGATTCGATTGACTTTATTTCCTACTCTTATTTATTTCTCCCCCATTTGCCATAGCTTATTTTCCATTCTTTTGTTTTGGTTTGTCCTGAAAGTGATCGAGGGACTCCTAACCAATGAGTAGACATGTTGGCTTTTGGCAAGTGAACTTAGTGGAAATTGCCCCTAATTGGGCATTGCAACAACGCATAATTACTCTTCATTTGTGCTTTTGTTAAGCTTCAATTTTCTGAACTAGCCCTGCATATACTGTAATCATTTGTGTGATCTATGAAAGCAGACTACTGCTCCTTCGTCACTTGGGAAAAAAATTACATTCATGACTGTATCTTATGGAAATATAAAATATTATTTTATATTGCATATTTTCTGCATTGATCTATCACTATCAATTGCTTTATCATGATAATTGGTGCACTGCGAGTTACAGGTCTGTCTGGTTGTGTTAGCAGTATAGATATATGAAAATAGTTAAGTAAATTAGCCCAAAGTATTAACAAAGATTAATTTAAAGACTTCTCAATATAATATTGGAAACATTACTCAAATATATGCATTTCTATTTTATTTTACAAAACATCACTTTGTTGAGAAATATGCACAAGTGGAAGGTGCGTGGACAGCGGTTAAGATGGCTTCCTAATTGGGATCACCACGCCTTTTTATAAAATGCCAACGTTTTTCTGTGGACATTACCCTCTTTCCTGCACTCTTTGTTATGCTTTTCCAGGAAGTTTTTTCTACTTTTGAGGACACACTTGGCTATTTTATAGCTTTCTATTGGCTCTGTACATATTTTTAACTTCTTTACTTTATTTTGATTTGGTTCCTCATGCTGAGTTGATTTTTTTCTCATTCTAAATTGTACGACGCTCTGCTCTGTTCTATTGCAAGGATTTGGTTGGCGGTTCTCACTATGGCCAATGTTATATAATGCTCTGTCCACCTTTTATTATGGTGTTCATGAAGGTGTTTTTAAGTACTTTATGGGCGGACTGAAGAAGAACAAGGCTTCTCCTCATCATGCAGCAACATCCTCAGGGAAATTGTCACTATTCTGAAAATATGACAATTGTGCAACAAGATGCTCATTATTTTCATTTAATATGTCATCCTCATCCTCATCTTCTATTGAAACTGGTTCGACTATGACCCCATAAACGCGCAAGAGAGTCAAGCATGACCTGCCTTCTCCAGATAAATCCTCTTCTCCTATCGATCTTGATGTAGTGCTTGAGGAAATTCATGCACTGTGTACATTTGTGAAAGAAATCAATAGGCGAATAAAAAATATTGATGACAAGTGGTCTTAAATGGAAAGTCTCAGATCTTGAACGACGCATTAGTGATGTACAAGATGAGGCAACAAAAATTTCAGATTTGGAAAAGGAGGTGGCATTGTTGAAGGCTCAATCCAAAGACTTAGCAAATAGAAATAGACAAAATACCCTACTGCTTTATGGTCTTCGAGAAGGTTTGGAATGAATGGATCCTAGTTCCTTTTTCACTTCAATTTTACCTCATTTAGTGGGCCAACCATCTTCCACACAATTAAATATTCAGAGAACTCATCGTGAAGGTCAATGTTTTCAATCTTCTCATGCGTCAGCTAAACCCAGAGGAGTCATTATCTTTTTTCTGGAATTGACTGACTTACTCAAGGTCCTCAATGCAGTGAAGTCTAAGAAGCAACTTTTATGTTGCGGAAGTAAGATATTCATCACACAAGAGGTCTCAAGAGGTAAAGTGGCCAGGCAGAAAGAGTCTTTAAATCTTCTACCTCAAATAAGCTATTTGGAAGCCCACTTTTGTCAATTCCATCCCAGAATAAACACCTTTCTTCACTTCTCCTGCAGATCTACAAGAGTTTCTAAGTCTTCATTCTTCCAGTTCCATGGAAACTTCTGCTTCCTCTTCCAGATACCTGTATTTCATTGTTACTCCTGAATTGTGCAGATTTTTCATTCTTAGTGTTATTTTTCAATTACAGTTTCATGCTAATCTTTTGTGCTTGTATTAATTATGCTTATACTGACTGACCTTTTTCTTTTTTACAGGCTCCTTGGTGTTCTCTCTCATTCTTTCATCTTCTTTGTGTCCCGACTGTTCGTCAATGCATACTCCCTTGCTGTGCTGTCTTTACCCTGTGCTGTCATCAACCCTTCCCCGTGTTGATATTCATCAGGTAGGTTTTTGCAGTCATCACCATTTGCCATGTAATGTCTGTTCTTTTTTATCTTCTTTCCTACTATTATCTTCTTCCCTTTAACCTAGTTTTTCTTTCTTCTCTTCCTTTCTACTTTTTCAATTTTTCAATGGTTGTTGAATATGTTATCTTAATAGACCATTTATCTGTACATATTACTCTTCATTGTACAATTCAGAGTTATCTCATGGAATGTTAAAGGAGTTATTAACCCTATAAAGAGGCGCAGATGTTTTTCTCACCTAGCTAAATATTCTGAAAACCTCATTCTTCTCCAAGAAACTCACCTTTAAAATTTAAATGAGGTTGGGTGGATAATGTTTTTGTTTCTCCTTTGAATGAGAAAAATTGCGTTATTATTCTATGTCATAAGAATATAAAATTGATAACTATTTCCCAAGACTCTGATACCAAAGGCAGATGGCTTTTTTTGTGGTTTAATATTAATGACATTCCCTTAACCTGCTTTAATATTTATGGCCCCACTCAACCTGATATTTCTTTTTGGCCTACTATCTCCAAAAATTGTTTACAATTTGCAGATAAATATATCCCCCATAAATGCAGAAGCAGTTTCTTTCCTTCATTACCCAGTGCCTTTTGGTTGATTCATGAAGAATTTGTAATCCTTATAGCAGAGAATTTTCCTTTTTTCTGCACCTCATTACTCCCTCTCTTGGCTTGACCATAGCTTTGTCTCTAAATTTATTTTCCAAAATCTCATATGCTTTACTATTGAACCAATTGGGATTAATGATCATGCTCCGGTCATTACAGACTTTGAGTTGCTCCCATTACATGACAAATCTAATAGATAGAGATTTAATAACTCTGTTTTACTCAACTCTGATTTCTCTTCTTCTTTTTTGTTTTTTTTGAGGAATACTTTAGTATCCAAGCAGACTCTACTATCTCCCCTCAATAACTTTGGGATCCATTTAAAGCTTCTTCTCGAGGATACATTATTGATTTTGTCTCCAGGAAAAAGAAATCTTTTATTAAACAACATCAATCTAATTTATTAGATATTAAATGTTTAAAACATAAATATTATTCTGCCTCTACCAAACCTAATCTACAAGAACTAATTAGTGCAAAACTTCAGTTTAATAATGTCTCCACAGACAAAACCTCCTTGGTTTTACTTCACAATAGTGCTCGTTATTATGGTGCCCGTAATAAGATGGGGAAGCGTTTAGCTAATTGTTTGTAGGTTTGTAAGCAAGGTCACAATTAAGATACAATAAACACTGATACAGGAATTCCTGTCTACACACACGAATCTCCACCCCTCCCTTCATTTGAAAGACACCAAAAATTCCATTAATGACCAAAGAGATTTTTCACTCTTAGAGGCTGACATATTCATGTCAGAGATTCCTCGAGCTCTTCAATCTCCTAAGAAGAGCAAATCACCTGGCTCTGATGGTTTCACTGTCAAATTTGTTCTTCCCTTCTCTAATCTTCCTGAATTATTACATCTTTTAAAAATTTTCTCTGACTCTGTTTATGCTGTTGGCACCTTCCAGGAGGTTACTGTTGGTGATATATTCATAAAAAGGCAAAGACCCTGCTTTTTGTTAGAACAACAGGCCAATTTTGTCAGTTAATGTGGACTATAACATTTTTGCAAAATTACTAGCTTTACGTCTTGAGCCCTTCCAACCTTTGATGATTGGCAAGGAACAATCAGGTTTTGTTAAAAGTAGGTTTACATCTGATAACAATAGTTTATTTTTCAATGTTCTAAACAAGGTTTCTTCTCTTTCATTTCCCCCTGGCAGCAATTTCTATTGATGCTGAGAAAGCATTTTATCGTGTAGATTGGTTCTTCTTGCTTAAATCTAACCCTGGGTGTAGCGTGTATAGCGGGGCTAAGTGGAGGGCAACAGAGTTGGAAACAAACACTATGGAACTCTCTGGAGCTCCGTGGAGCTCGGCTTCACAGCCAGCCTCAACCCCCATATTAAGATATAATGCTACTACTGCTTAAGAAAACTGCACATGCGTACATGCCCACACATTTCTGGCAAGAAATACGCGTGCACAGTTTTCTCAAGCAGTAACCGTATGACGAGGAAGAGGGCAGCACAAGGATGCCGCAGTAAAGGGGTAAGTGTTTTTTTAGTTTTTTTAAATTACTAGTAACATATCTTAATAGGGGTGTGGAGACGGGTGGCGGGCCAACTCCGCTCCGCTGCCGAGTGTGCGGAGATTTGCCTACTCCACACGCTGAGTGGGCGGAGCGGAGTTCTCCATCCATGGTTACCTAAATCCCTTGCCTAGAAAGGCTAAGGTCCCCATTTTATTTCATTTATTTCCTTACTATATCAATCTGTTATGGCATTGGTTTTGATTAATGGGAAGATTTCTGGATATTTTCCGCTAAATCATGGTGTTCGTCAAGGTTTTCATTTACCCCCTCTTCTATTAATACTTGCTCTAGAGCCTTTCCTAAGCCGCATCAGAAAAAATGCTGAAATTGATGGATTTTAAAATGGAGATAATCACCTAAAAATTTCAGCTCATGCAAATGTCATACTTCTCTTCATTTCCAATCCCGAGCAATCTCTCCCAGCCCTTCTTTAGGAAATAGCTACCTTTTACTTGGTTTCAGGATTTGAGATTTATTCTGATAAAAACTGAAATGATGCCGCTAACTAAGTTTACTTTTCATCATTCTCTTATGGGTTTTCATTAGAATAATTCCAAGTTAAAATATTTGGATATCTGCTTCGGACCTTCCATTAAAAATACAGTTATTGTGAACATTAATGACTGTTTAGATAAAGTAGATAAACTCCTTTCCTCTTGGAACCCTCTCTTTCTCTCCTGGTGGGGTTGTATGGGCTCCAAAATGCTTTCACCCATAATATTTATATGTCCTTTCATTCATCACAGTATATATCCATGCTATTTAAAAAAAAATGATTCAAACATACCTAAATTTCTTTGGATGAATAAATCATCTAGAATTTCTCTTACTTACCTTCAGAAATTTAAAGGAGAAGGTGGATTTAATTTCCTGGCTTTCGGTTATATTGCAACGAGCTTCTAGATTGCTTTCCGTGTTGCGAGATCTGTTTATTCCTATGCAGTTGAACATTAAATGCTTTTTCTAGCTCCTTTTCTACCTCGAGAAGTTGAATTATTTTCCTTTAAGACATCTATAACATATTCACCTCTTTTTAAACACACTTTTGTCACCCTAAAACCTTTTTATCAGCAACAGATTGTAACTTGTGTATTCTTCTGACACTTCCCTCTCTGGTACAATAATCTTATTACTATTAATTTGAAAACTTTCAGACAAAAAGGTATTATTTATGTTAAGAATGTATTATCTAATACTTTTTCCATTTCCTTTTCACAACTTTAACACCTTTTCGAATGTACTCGTTAATTTTTTTTGGTTCTCCTTCTTATAAATATTCCTCTTGATGTTCTTCATTCATTGCCTTACTTTTTTTCTTCTTCATCGCCTCAGTGCCCTCTTTGTTAATGTCTTACTTCTATTCCTAATGCCTCACCTATTCATAGCCTCCTTTGTTCTCCCCTTTCTATAAGATCTAAAACTAAGATAGAGACACAATGGGAATTGAATTTGGGATGTACCTGGACTATTCCATTTTGGAATAAGTTTTGGGATAAACTGTACAAAACTTCCAGAACAGCTTCGTCATCTCAGTCTTAGTTTTCTCTCTATCATAGGTTATAGAAGCTAAATTCTCCATGAGTTAATCTTCAAAATGTTGGTCCTGTGATCATCATATTGGTGATCTTATGCATTTATTATTCCATTGTCCTCATACGGCTTACTTTAGGGAGAGGTTATGGTCACAGCTTTCCTTACTTTTTCACTTTAGTTGTCCTTTGACTCCCCTGACACTTTTTCTGAGTAGTCTTTCTGAAGATATCCATTCACCTTATAATAATTTATGGTTGTTGGATCTTATCCTAGCTTTAGCCTTTCAGCAAATGTCTATCAATTGGAAATGCTCATTAAATATTTCTTACAAATCTTGGTGGTATAATGTATGGCACTATCATATAATAGATACAGCTTTTATCTATTTGTATTGTCCATCTGTTAAAAGAGATTTCTATTGGTTACCTCCGACTTCTAGATGTTGCTGTTCATAAGTCTTCTAATTGTACTTCATCTGAAAATGTTAAATCGCCATGAATATTTTGTTTCTCTGCATATGTATTATCTTAATACCTGTTAGGGTTTTCTGTTATTTGGAAACGCTGCTCTTTCCGATGATGTTCTACACGGTTGTTTGATTAGTCTTCCTTTATTATTTTTCAATTTTTCTTTTCTCGTCCCCCTTTTTCTTTTTTACGATTATATTTAAAAATTGTTAAACAGCCTCTCTGTTATATTTAGTTGACTTCATTTTTATCATTTATGCATACTCCTTGATATTGTTACTTCTGTTTCTGTTATTACTTTTCTCAATAAGCTGCTTTACCTTAAAAAAAAAAAGAAATATCCACAAGTACGTGAAGCTATATAAAGTGTGCTTTGAACACCAGTGTAGTTATATGAGAAGGATTATAACTCTTTAGTTTACGTTTTGCTTCTGTGATGAAAGGAAATTCATGGCTGCCATCAGAATCAAAGAGTTTGATTTTATGAGAAGAATTTTCTTTTAACATAGAAAATAGGCACATCAGGAAAAAGAAAACTATTTTCAGCAAGTTTCAGCTAAGTTCCATTATCCCTTAGGAATTATGAAAGTTTTTGGCACCCTTTAATCTTTTGCACAATATGTATCGGAGTCATGTACGTGTATTGCGCAAAGGGGCATCACCGAAGCGCAAATGCCTTAGTCAAAAAGTAACAGTGCAGTGTAATCCAGTTCAATCCGATTTATTAGCACAGTTTAGAAAGCAGAGGAAAATAATATTGTATAAGGAATGAACTTCTTATATGAGCCTCTATATGAATAATGTTTAACTCTCTAAAGTACTTTATTTTATGATGTACTCTACTGTAATGCATTCCTTTGGCAATCTATCGCACATAAATCCTATTGTTAGGTGGAATCAATTAATGAGTATTTTGTGTTTTTATTTGTATTGTCTATTTGTAAAGCGCAACTATCGCTCCGAAAGGAGCATCCTGGCACTAGAAAAACAGTGTGTAAACAATTACAGTTAGAAAACTAGATAGCGGCCATTACATAATCATCTGGAAGATTTAACATCCAGGTTTTAAGTTGCTTCCTAAACAGGCTTTCCTGATTTAGGAATCTGAGGTTCTTGGGCATTGCATTCCAGGCTTTAGAGGACAAGAAGGCTAAAGTCTTACCCCCCTTAGTTTTGTAGTTAAATTTAAACAGCTTAATCAGGTTATCACCTGAAGATCTGAGCATCCTGGAAGGGTTATAGTGGGGGCATCGCCTGATAAGATACTTCGGGCTTTTGCCGTTAAATGCGTGGAAGGCGATCACCAGGGTTTTAAACAATATCCTCTTATGCAGAGGTAGCCAATGAAGGGTCTTCAGAGCGGCCGAAGCTGAAGATTTCCTCGGTAATTTTAATACGAGTCTGGCTGCTGCATGTTGCACGCTTTGGAGTTTTTTCAAGGTGGCCTTTTTAACACCTGCCATCAGGCCATTACAATAATCCAGGCGGGCGAGGATTAAAGCCACTGCCACTGTCTTTCTTGAGTCTGTGGGAAGGAAGTCAAAGAACTTCTTTAGAGATTTGATGATATTAAAACAACTTCCTGCCACATTCCTCACATGCCGATCGAATGATAGCTCGGCGTCAAATAGGACGCCTAGATTTTTGGCTGACACCACGGCCGGTGGAGGAGCAGGGGAATCCTCCGGCCACCATTTGCTAAGACAGAATTGGGGATTTTTTCCTATAGGACGAATCTCTGTCTTGTTTGCATTGCATTTTAGATGGTTATTTTCCATCCAAAGGAAAACATCCTTAAGGCAGTGCTTTAAATTTTGCTCGGCATTGGAGGAGTTCCTATCAAGGGGTACAATGAGTTGAGTATCATTGGCATATGATGTCACAAGTATGCCGTATGACTCAATTAAAGAGATGAGGGGGACCATATAAATATTAAATAATATTGGGCTCAAAATAGAGCCCTGAGGAACTCCAAACAACACCTTTTTTTCCTTGGAGAGGAAAGGACCCAATGCATTGGTTTGAGATCTATCTGTCAAAAATGAGATTATCCAAGCCAGTACTACATCTGAAATTCCGATGTCTCTTAATCTACCTATCAGTATTGAGTGAGAGATGGTGTCGAACGCCACTGTGAGGTCTAATAAAATCAAAACGGCGTTCTTCCCTACATCCTGTAGTAATTTTTTGGAGTCGGTGAGTTCAATCAGGGCCGTTTCTGTAGAATAATGTGGACGGAAACCCGATTGCTGGGGATGAAGGATATTGTAGGTTTCGACATGGCTTTTTAGCTCTTTGTAAACCATCTGTTCGGTTATATTACCCAGGGCTGGGAGGAGTGAGGTTGAACGTAAATTGGCGAGGTCTGTGGTGGCTTTATTGAGTTTTTTCATGAGAGGTTTCAGCATCGTTTGTTTCCATTCTCTTGGAACTACACCTGTGCTAAGGGAAGCGTTTACAATCCCATTTATAATGGGATTAACCACATCAATTAGCTGATGGAGAATTCGTGGGGGGCAGGAATCGGGAGGGGCGCCAGATTTACACGCCAGGATCACTTCACGAGTTTGGGATAGTGTAACCGGTCATGGTCTCTCCACAGTCAGGGAGGCCGGGTACCTGGGATACTCGAGGGGTCGGAAAGTCCTTTTGTATTAAATACATTTTTTTCTCAAAGAAGTCCGCAATTTGATTGCAGAATTCTGAGGATGGTGGAATTTCCGGCTGTAAGGCTCTTGGATGTGTAAAGGTCTTAACAATGGAGAACACCGTTTTTTGTTTTTGCTTAGCTTCTTTAATGGCGTTAATGTAGTATTCCTTCTTAGCGATTTTGATACTGCAAAGATATAGTTTCCTCTGCTGGGTGTAAAGGCTTCTAGCTGCAGGAACGTATGTTTTGCGCCAGTTGCCTTCACTTTTCTGACAAAGTAGATGAGATTTGGCTAGTTCTAATGTGAACTAGGGGGCATTTATCTTCCCTCTTTTCTCCCTTCCCGGGGGGCGTATGGGTAGGGCTTGTTTTTTAATCTCTTGCTGCATCCAAATATGAAAACATTTAGAGTCCTACTCTACGTCTCCGGACATGCCGGGGATCTGTGTCTGAGAGATTGGTTTGAGCTTGAAGCTATCTTCAACCACTGTCCACTTAACAGAGCTCACTGGATGTTGACTAGACTATACTAAATTCTGAGGGCGCGGTACATGGATGCAAAAAGGAATTAGGCTATGGTCTGTCCAAATTTGTGGGACGGGTGTCTGGATCTCCAGAAGGGGAAAATTAGAACATACCCCATCCAGAGTGTGTCCTGCTTGATGTGTAGGCTTGTTACCCTTTGCTGTAAGTTACAAATCTCTAAGAACTGATGGAAATGAAGTGCCTGCACATCAGATTTGGACTCAAGCTGCAAATTAAAATCTCCCAACAATGTAAAGTGAGGGTAACGAAGAAGGAGCTGCCCTAAGGAGTCACTTAGTGATTCTAAGAACATGTTTGCACTACCTGGGGGGCGGTAAACTAAGCCTCCTGAAAAAGAGGAGGTATCGTTTAACTTAATAGAAAAACCAAGTCTTTCTACTTCTTTGAGGGGACCTAAATTGAAGGTGTGGCATTTCATGTGGTTTCTCAGCACCACAGCCACTCCTCCTCTTCTCCCCTTCAATCTGTCCTGCCTAAAGATGGTATAGCCAGGAGGAAGGGCTATTGCTAGATCTGGGTTACTGTTGTCGGCTAACCATGTCTCAGTTATGAGGAGGCAGTCCAGTTCTAAGTCAAGGATTAGGTCTTTTATATCTTGGCTATGGCCACACATGGAACGCGCATTAATCAGTCCACCGTTAATATTTAAAATATCGGCGTCAGTGTTGGTTGAAGGAACTTTAGTCTCGACTGGGGACCAAGGAGAGGTCCAACTACAAAACCTACGTGAACCCCTGTGCATATAGTGTGCTACTCCTTTGCAGTAGTAACTACAGGATTGACTCTGTGCTACTGCACTAATATTCCACTCAAAACAACACAATGCAGCTTGTCAGCACCCATAGGCAGTGGTGATTATCAGGTTACAATGCACCTGAATCTGAGACAGACAGAGCAAAATGATTCCACTTGATTCAGAAGTTGTCATATTTTTCCACACCAGGCTTCATTGGTTTTGGGAGAACCATATCCAAATGTTGTGGCTGGTAAGTCCTGCTGGTGAAATGCGTGTGGCTGGAGCAGCAGCCACACCTCAATTTATATTTTTTCTAACACGTGGAGCATACAATGCACCTTCCGGCTAGAAAACAACATCCACTTCCTTCCCGCATTCTCCTCCTACTAAAGCACAGACACCTCATGTGGTTTTAGGACTGGAAAAATTGGTTGCACATAGTAATTTCCCATTCCATAGACTTACATTTAATTGAACAGTACTTGTGAGAAATTACAGCAAAGTGTAAAATCTCATGCATTTTCCCCCCATCCACATTACCGTGCAACGTATATTCAGGGAACATTTTTGTTACTTTCATGCATGACTGTCAATGCATCAAAATGCCAGGGGTATCTGGAAGTGACATCACACTCTTTGTCATGCTCCACATGACATCACAGTAAGTGGCCTTGCATGACATTTGACACTGGTGAAATTCAAAGAAATGCCATAATTCAACTTTAAAAGCCTAAAATGAAAGCAAATTACCTTCAAAATAGAAAAGATGTTGAAGCAGATAGATCTCTAAGCTTCAATCCATAAATAATGCACTGTGTGACCATGGTATGATAGAGGTACAACCATGATAGCCAAAGATGCAAGTTATCATAGTCAACCAACAGAGCAACCATATTGCCAAATTTGATCTAATATCCCGAGGCTTAAGTACAATTGTCAGTTTCCCTGACATAGCTTCACATGACGAGGCATAACCTCCTACACCAGCATCAGCAAGGTTTTGGCTAAGGCATAACTAAAGCTTCCCCTTGAGCAGGCAGCATGGCTTAACTGGCACTCCATGGCCTCAGACACCAACAGTTACAACTGATTGGAATTGGGAGATATGAAAACGTTGCTTCCTAGTGTACACATACAAAGAAAAATCTTTGTGATGCATAGCTATTGGTGTTCATTGTTTACTGCCTCAGCTTATGATGTGTTCTTTCACTGCTTTTTGAAATACAGCCTAAAGTAAAACTAACACCTAACTCTCTAGGAATAACAGTGCTCACAGCAAACTAATAGTGCTCTGTGCTGTGGCTTAACGAAAACTGTGGAATCCAGCCATACAGTCACCCTGGGACCTTTCGTGTAGCACTGTCTTCCTGCTGGCACCCACCACAATGACGTATGTAAGAATTTCAGCAATATGGTTACGATCTAAGGCAAAAACTGAGAACTATTTGATATCAACATGTCCTGTTGTAAGAGTGCCAGTATGGTAGGCTGTAAATAGAGTTTAGTATTACTTTATTAATAAATTGCCATTATGGGGTATGAGCTCTTTTAGACCTGTCCATCTTAGGGTGGTCTTCCCCCAAACATTTTTCTTCACCCCTCCTATTTATGCTGATCTCGATTTTGTAGGCCTTATGAAACTGTGCACCAGTGCTAAAGTGCTTGTGTTCTCTCCCTTAAACATGGTAAGATTAGCTTGTAACAAATCAGCACATTTAATTTACTTGTAAGTCCCTATTAAAGTGACACCCCATGCACCCAGTTCCTGTTAATTTCAAGATACAGGTGGGCCTGCATCACTGATTGTGCCATTCATTTAAGTAACCATGTAAAACATGTCTCAGGCCTACCATTGCAGACTGTGTGTGCCGTTTTAAACTGCCATTTCGGTGTGGCAAGATAAACATTTTGCTGATCCAAACATTCCATTTTAACACATTTAAGTCACCCCTAGGGACAGCCCAGAGGGCAGGGAGAAGTGCATTTAAAAAGTAGGCAGGTACCTTTACGTTTTAAATGTCCTGGTAGTGTAAATATCTTAAATTTATTTTTCACCACTGCAAGGCCTGCCTCTCACCTTAGGATAACATTGGGTTTCCTTATTAAACATAATAATTAATAACTTTCATTTGGGAGCAGGTAGACAGATTGAGATTGAGATTGGTGTCTAAAGAATTGCAATAAATGCCCTCTAGAATGGTAAAGTTTGGTTTTAAGTCTGAATATGGTACTTTCAGAAAGTTGGCTTTTTTTGTCCTAACCATTTGGTGCTTGGAGTCTGCCCCTGGGTCAAATGACTAGATGTAGCTGGCAGTAGGTCCTTGTGTATTGCCCCCAGACAGTGAGACAAAGGGAAGATAGATGTTGACAGGATGGGACATTCTGACTAAACAAGTCGGTGAAGCTGTCACCTATTACACTTTCACATCACAAAGGCCCTGCCTGAACATACTCAATAAGCATTTGTCACTGGTCTTATGTGTGATGAGACAATCTGGGGCAAGGATAGGGAGGAAGGGAATGCCTGGAAAATCTGGGGGTTCAAAATATCCATAACCTTAATCTACTTCAAAGTGGGCATCAGGTATAAATAACGGACCCTCAGACCCAACTCTTCAGTGCACATCTGGACCTGTGGAAGACTCAGAAGAAGGACTGCTGTGCTGCTTTTCTGCAAGTAGGACTACCACTCCACTGCCCTGTTTGCTGCCCTGTTGACCGCCTGCCTCATTGAGAAGGACTGTCCCTGCATCTTAAACCCATGGCCACCAGAGTGACTGCAAGGGCTAGTTGGCTGGCCTCCTGATCAGAGCCTTAGCGGCGTAAAAGGCTCCAACAACCTTACACCCAGCAACTGGATTCTGCCACCATAGGGTCTTGCCCTACAAATCCTGGGCACCTGGAAGTGGGCCTCAAGGTGCTCTGCCAGCCCACCTTCATTTTTACTATTCCCAGGTGTCCTTCATGCAGAATGATGAGAAGATGATCTATTAAGGGCTGCGGGGGAACCACTTTGTCTCCTCTTAGTAGGATCACTGGGTTGTCTCCTATGGATAATTCTTCCCAGACATCCCAATATATCCTCAAACTTCTGTGTAGGTGCGTCTTATCCGGCCACCCTTGTGTCACGTATTTATTTACTGCCTTAAGTGTGTTGTCACTTGTGTAGGCCTCTTCTCACTCGTGCGCGCTTATCACTACATCATGGTATTGCGTGAGTGCAACCATGTATTCTTTCCACTCTACGGGCTCTTGGTCCTTTGCTGGTTCCATTGCCGCGGCCCTGCTTAGAAAGTCCGCCACCTTGTTTCTAGTGCCGGGGAGGTACTCCACCTCGTATATGTAATCTAGTAGCCTCAGGGTCATCTTCGCAATGCGGGGAGTCTCATGTGCGTGCCTGCAGGAGGTCAGGACTCTCACCAGCAGTTTGTGATCCGTGCGGAGCAGACATTTTGAGCCCCACAGGAACTGAGGAACTGTCTGAACTGCTCCATGGCCCAGATTGCTGCCAACATTTCTTTCTCGATCACGCTAAATTTCTCCTCGTTGGGTGCTAGTGACCGTGGTGCTAAACTGATTGTGGTGACTTCTCCTTCTTGAGACCTTTGTGTTAGCACCGCGCCCAGCCCCTTGTCGCTGGCGTCCGTGGTCAGGATAGACAGGGCTGTCTGATCAAACCCGTTGAGAGGAACTGCGGCGCAGTTGTAAAGTTTCAAGAGGTCAAACTCCTTTTGCTCCTCTTCCTACCACTTGAAGGTATTCTTCTCCTTCAGGAGTTGTCGCAGGTGGTGTGTATTGGACGCAAAATGGGGCAAAAACTTACTGTAAAACTCCGCCATCCCTAAGAAGGAACGGACGTCTTCTTTCTGCTTCGGCGTGGGCGCTTCTTTGATGGTGGCTACATTTGCTCGTTTAGGCTCTATCCCTCTTCCGCTAATCTCGTGGCCCAAGTACATCACCGCTCCCAATCCAAATTTACATTTCTTCCACTCTGCTGTGAGTCCATTTTGTGCTAGTACAGTCAGGACTGCCTTCAGTTTTACAACGTGATCGTGTTTTGATTTTCCCATGACGAGAATGCCGTCTTGAAAGTATTGCACTCCTTCTATCTTCTGGAACAGCCGGTGCATGAGCTTTTGAAATACTGTGGCAGTAGGCGCTAAGCCGAACGGCATCATTAGGAACTTGTAGCACCCAAAAGGCGTGATGAATGATGTCAGATGATTGCACGAAGGGTGCAGGGCAATTTGGTGGTATGCTGAGGTAAGGTCCACCGTGGAGAACCACTTGACTCCCTTTTTCCTCGCCAACATCTTGTTTTTCCTGGGTAGCGGGAACTTGTCTACCACTATGTTCTTGTTGAGTTACCTCAAGTCGACACAGAGGCACACTTTACCATTTGGTTTCTGAGCGACTACCAGTGGTGCAAGCCACTCTGCGCTTTCAATGGCCTCGATGACTCCATTTCTTTCCAGACGATGTAGTTCTTCCAGCACAGCCTCTCTGCTCCTGAAGGGGATATTGCGAACCTTGTGGCTCACTGGTTTCGCTCCCTCCTTGAGGCATATTTTGTGGGTGAATTTTGTCAGAAGACCTATAGTCCCTTTGAGGACTTCGGGATATTCCTCCTTCCACACGTTTTCTTCATAAGTTTGGACTGTGTTTGTCATAAGCACTTGGGTCAGTCCCCCCGGGTTCAGTTGGATGCCGAGGGCCCCTTGGTCTATGCACCCCAGTACTGAAGGTCCTTTCTCTGCGACATACAATTTCCCTTCTGCTGCCCACCGTTTCAATTCAAACATCAGTGGGTGATAACCTGCCATGGGTATGGGTTCACCTGTGAACGTGACTGGGTGTATGTCTTTGGGGATCAGATGGGCACCTACTCTGGGTTCGAAGTCTCGCTCCCACACGTTGCGTTGGATTATGATGTACGGGGAGCCTGAATCCGGTACCATGGTCACTTATACTCCTCCAATCGACATTTGTAATGCCGGCTTCCTGGATCTGGGGCAGTCTATTCCTAGTACCAGGTCATCTATGCACAAGACTTCATCTTATCTTTCTTCTCCGGGGTCCTCTTCTTCTCTGTTCGATCCCTGAGTGACATATTTCACTTCCGCTTTTCTGGGTTTGCGTCAGCATACTTTTTCGTAGTGCCCCATTATACCACAGTATTAGCACTTGGCTCTGAAGGCTGGGCATCCTTTATCGTTGCCTGCATGTGTCTAGTTACCGCACCTATAGCAGGTATTTCTGCTGTCCCCTTGCGGTCTTTGGGGTTTTGAGAACCTGGAAGGGTATTTCTTCTGGTACCTCGCACCTTTTGGTGTCTGACGCTGCGTCGCTTTATGTTTGTTCCTGTCCGAGATCTTGCACAAGGGGGGTCTTGTTGATGCTTTCTCTTCTCGGTGCTTTTGCGCAGCTCTTAGACAGTTCAGCTTTCTTCACGAGCGCCACAACTTCCTTGAGGGAGGCATCTCCGTTGACCCATAACTTTTCTTGGATCACTGTGTTTACTGTGTGCATTATGATCTGGTCTCTGATTAGTTTGTCATGAAGTGCGCCAAACTTGCATGTCACAGCTAGCTTCTGTACTGCCACTACGTACTCATCTATCGATTCTCCGCTGTTCTGTTTCCGTTGGTAGAAATTGCATCTGTCAATCGCGGTGCATACTACTGGGTGATAGTGGGAATCAAGATCTTCTAGCGCGTATTGGAACACATCCGTGTCGTCAGGGGGTCTGGTCTTCTTCACAAGGTTGTCATACACCCTAATTCCTTCTGGGCCTAGGTTGTGCAGGAGGTTTTTCTTTCTCCTTGAGTTGGAGAAAGTCGCTTCCCCTTCTTCTTCCAGTGCGGATAAGTAATTTAAGAAATAGTTCTTCCAGTCTTCCCATGGCATTGTTGGATCACCCATTTTGGACAAGAAAGGGACTAGATTGGTGAGGGAGGACTACTGTGCGCACATGTTGGGAACGTTGCGTGGCTGTGAGTTCGGCTGTGCTGCTGCTCCTGGCGGGCTCTAATACTTGCGTGGATGAAGGGTTGATATCCCTCCGTGGGCTACGCCTTGGCGCTCCAGCGTTCTGTGCCCGCCGTGGGGCGAGGTGACTGGCTCTGGTTGGAACAACACTCATCCTCACTGGGCTGATCTTTGCTCGTGCAAAAGTGCGCTGCTGTGTCACTCTCTGGGCACTCACAGTTGTGCATGATGAATAGTTCTCTCCTAACTATCCCGCAGCTGTCCTGGTTCTTCAGCGTGTCTATTCTCCGCACGTGGGGCACTCCAGGTAGCTGGATGGCCCGTGTGAAGCTCACCTCTGGTGAGCCCTGGTCTCTGTGGGCTACCCTTGTGCTGATCTGGCCTTGGGCCCTGTCTGTCTGTTCCCCTTGTGTCTGTGGGCACTTGCAAGGTGGGGGGGGCACAGCGCCGACATGCGCTGCCAAAGGCCTCTCTGGTGCGCTCTCCCCTGAGGTGCGGCTGTTTCCTCTGCCGTGCTCGGGCGTTATGTGCCGGTGTTTTGTGGGTTCTGGGGTGCGTACCACTAGCTTGAACTCGGGGCGGCGCCCCTCCGAGCCTCGTCGCCAATTGTAGCAGCTGCGGCATAATAAAGGAATACCTTAGCTGAGGTTTGCCCATTGTTTTATACTTTATTCATCCCGAGTGCCGGGAACACAACCTTACGCGCGCACTCACGTTCAGCCTCTGAAATGTCCGCCTGCTATTTCCCAGCCTGAACACTAGAGCGCGACACCACATATATGAAATGTGAGAGGCGCATATACCTACATGTGATCATTAAATTGCAACAGCAAGTACAATTACTTGCAACTTCAAGTGCAATTCGATTGGACCTGCTAGAATAAATGGTCATCATCTCAAAGATCTTTTACTCTGGTATTTTTAAAAACATCTTTGCAATGCAATCTTTGCCATCTTTGACATTGTTATGGAAGCTGATTGTGAATCCTGAAGGATTTAGTATTTGTTTAAGTCTAGCTCAGTCTACAGGTCAATGACATAAAAAAAATAATGATACATTTGAGGGTACTTTAAAAAGAAGTCAGCCAGCGGCCTCACAGAAAAAAAGCTGCAGGATCTGAGAGTCTGTCGGTCCGACCACACTCCAATGTGCAGAGCAGTCGACAGACAGGAAGAGGGAGCCAAGTTGACCTACGGATTTCACTGCTCTTCAACAGCTCTGCGCAGCTCGTGACATTTTAGAGGCTAAAAAGGTGACTCTGTGCTGATGGGATATTCGGCCTCACTTTGAAGGGGCCCTGCACTTCAGAGCCTTACCTAGGAGCGATTTACACTTCCCCTGGCGAAAGTGTGCTTTAAAAATGAGTGCCTACGCAGCCAAAATGCATGTTTTCAACAGTGAGACCTGCGGCTATATTTATGACTCAGTTTGTGTCGCTCTTTTACCTCACAATGTGGTCCAAGAGCGACGCAAACCTTAAGTCGCATTTTAGAAGCAAGGCAAAGCCACCTTATGTGGCTTCGAGTAGCTCCAAATATCTGGAGTAACGCAACACAGCACAAATTGCTGGGTTGCGTCACTATGCCCTGGGAAGGGGTGCCATGGGCATTGCTCAGTTGTTCCCATGAAACTCCTCGGTATTTGACCCATTCCCATACTTACAAGATCCTGTAAACCTGGTAATTCACCAAAAAGATGCACAACCCCAAGAGAGGCGTAATGAGGAGAAATATATTTATTTCCCCTAGTTACTTCCTCTTTCTATCGGTACTGCACTCTGCAGCACACCTAGATAGAGGAATATACCTCTCAGGATTGTTTTTGTGCAGAATGGTGTCCTGTTCATTCCTGCACAAAAGCAAAGCAGACACTCTTGCACCTTGGTGCAAGGGTGACTGTGTTGGCGATAGGCATCCCATTTTGGGCCAGTGAAGTTAGGAATGCACAGTATGACTTAAATACAGCATATTCCTGCTCTTTCCCAGTGGCACTGCACTGCTCCTCTATTTTATAAATATGTCCCCTGGTTACTGTTAACTGCTGACATGATCTCTGATTGGGGGTCGCAGAGACTCTGCCAGGGGTAGCATAGGGTAAGCTAGGGATTGCAGATACGACCCCCGATGATCCCTAATTGACCCCCATGATTTCATAAATAGATAATTTTAATTTTTCAAGGCAAATAAATTGTAGCATGGTTCACAGATTAAACAAAATTCTTAAATATTTCGGTGTCAGAAATGTGATTGCCTTTATAGGTGCAATTGCATATTGCTGGACTGTGTTTACCCACCTTAAATCTATGTGTGTCCTCAGGTCTAGACCTTGTGTCAGCTGCAGGGCCAGACTGGCTGTTTCAGGCACCAGGCATTTTCCCAGTGGGCTGCCGGGGTGAGGGAGGGTTTCAGACCCCGGTGGCTGCAATATCAACCCCCAGCTACAAAAGAGTCACACAGTTTTCCACTAGCACCTCAACACCTTCCCCACTCCTCCACGACTCTTTTCCAGGGCCGGTTTTGGTTCCCAGTTTTTAAAGCTCATCCTGGAGAATATAGGAGTAAGTCTTATGATGCACAGTTATATAGGGGCAGCATATGCCACCTACACATCCTCAATATAAATTAATGGCAATAGAACAGCATCCTTTAAACTTCACAAAAGTACAAAACAGGGCTCCCACATTTCCATCTCTTATTTGCCCTATCAATAGAGCCATTAGCCTAAACAATTAGCCAAATAATATAAATGGAGAAGGTCCCTTTTGCAATGGAAAAACATAAATATATTATTTTTGGGTGATTTCCTGATATCACTTACCAGCCCACAAACATCAATCCCAGCAATATTTCAGATCCTTGATACTGGAGTTCCAGGCAAATCTTAAAAAATCGGAAATTTAAGGAATAGGTTTACAACAAAAAACAAAGAGATTGAGCAACATATCGCTGATCTGATGTGAACATCGAGGGTCAAATATTTGGGCAATAACTCAACAGAAACAATCCAGTGACTTGATAGTGTGAGCTACCTGTTATTTTTAGTGACCGTACCAGATAGTAACCACCATTTATTTCCTAGCTGGGGAGAGTAATTGCATTAAAGATGGCTATCCTCTCCAGACTACTATATGTCTTTAAATTTCTACCATCCTCTACCTATCACCTATCGCATTCATGAGCGAAATTTGTACATATTGCAGAAAGAATGGGAGACATTTACCTGGGATTTCAAATACTCAGAATAGCACAGAAATTCTTAAATCATAGCAAAACAAGGGTGACCAGGGTCTCCCTAACTGTGATACTGCAAACCAGGTAAGTAAAAATTACATTTGAGTGGTCTGTATGGGAAACAAAGAAAACTGTGGCTGGGTATGGAAAGGGAAATGATAGGGTACTTCTTTTAGGACCAATATTGGCTGGTCAAGAAACATTGAGCAGCGATAGCATAGATCTCAGAAATAAAACTAATATTGTTTGATATATGAGATGAAGATACCAAAATGTACATCCTTCTCATCACCATTCACATCTGCAGGAGACTGCAGGATGGTGAATGACGTGTTTCACTGAGGCAACATTAAAACACTTGAGGAATGTAAAAAAAGATTTTGCCTTAAAAGGAAATGAAACACTCAATGCATACAAGTAAAAACATTGTCACAATACAATAGCTATTGGAAGCTGACAATTGAGACTTAATGTAGTTTAAGAAACTATTTACTAACTATGAGACCTCAAGAGGTCTAGTCTCCAACATTTATTAAACATAAACCAGCAGTTGACCCCCCCACAATTTTCATATTTTAATACCTGAGAAATGACAATAGGCAGAGAAACTATAGCAATGGCAAAGAACATGACAAGACATTCCAAAATTAACCCAAACAATACAAGTGTATGTTTAATTGGTACAGGAGAACAAGCAGGCCATATAAAATGTTCCGCGGCCAATGTGGGAAAATTGCTGATGCCATTTATATGTGATGGAGCTTCCCGGTACTGTATACATATTATAAATACACCTTGAGTCAACTTTGGGGGGGTGCAGGAGCTTCCTATGCCAACGGACCCACAAATCATTATGCTATGAATGAGTCCAGAAGAAATTGAAGGATTGACGAATAATAACTTGTATTATTCTCCAACATTGCCACTAGCAGCTAAATGGGAAATGGCAACAATTGGTTAGGAAGAATATAGTCAATTCTGGCAATAGAAATGCTTACCATGGACCTGCAAGATTAGGAGAGAAAATTTAGATATATAAGTAAACTACTCATTGACTACTTGCAATTCCAGTCTCTGCTACTGTCTTTACCATCCAACCTCTGGACACTTATGTTGGGACCCCTGACAATCAAAAATACCAGTACATAGAACATAAAATAACCACTACTCCAATGAGGGACGAGATCATGCTGGGCATTTGCAAAATGTTATTACTGTTTTCATATAGCACATGTAGGGGCGCATTTACAAGGTCATTGGGCCACAGAAACGTCACTTTTAATGACATTACTGTGGCCCAATTCCTTACTCTATATTTACAAGATGATGTTAAGCCACCTAACATGGTTTAACACCACCTTGTAAATATGCCTTGTACCGCATCAGTCTGCTGCGGCAAATGAGCAGGCAACTGGTGTTACTTTGGGTGTTCCATTGCAACAACCACAGCTTTTTGATGCTGCCCCCTAATTACAAGGGTGCCATAAATATGGGGCAGCACCAAATCTAAGACCAGGCAAAACCTGGTCTCAAACAGGCGCAACAAAGAGAAATGATTAAATCGCCATTAGCGACTGTTCATGTGCAGGAAGGGACCTAAATTTAGAGCCAGCGCTAGGGAAAAGCAGGGGTGCGCTGCAATTTTGATATACGGCACACATCTGCATTTCGAAACTGGCGGAGTCCGGTGTTAGCAATTTTGATTCAATGCCACACTCCGACAGTTTCTTGTAAATATCCCCCATAGTGTCAGGAAACAGGGTTCTCAAACTATGGGATGGGGGAAATAGGGAGGGTAGAGCGTTTTCTGAATATCAAAATGCAATTTATTAGTTAGGCAGTGGTGTATCAAAGCAATACTGTTAGAAGGGCATGTCCTATTGATTTAGAGCCCATTAAAACAACAAAAATATTGCTCAATAAAAGAAATACAGATCCTGTCCAGAAGTCCAAGTTCCAAAAGCAATTTTCACCCATTAGTATACAACCTCACAGGGGTATAGATCATATGGGCTGATTCACAAAAGTATTTTGAGTACGCAAATTAGTAGTACATGAGTATTATTTTACATACTCGTAGATGCCTGAATACGTCCGGAAATGTCCTTCACCTTATTATTAAAAGTCCAATGAGAGCACAATCCTTTTTTATTGTACTAATTGTACATGAAGATTCCCTGAGTAGTCCCATGTTATTCCTGTTTAAATGTTTTGAGGGCAATTCACAAAGGCACAGAGGCATGTATATCACAAGAGGAGTACTAATTTCCGTACTCTAAAAATGTCTTTGTGAACAGGCACCTCTGAGTTTAAGAAATTAACAGAGTTGTGTCACAGTATATAGTAAACCTGTGGCATCTGAAGGTTTTTCTGGGTTAAAATGAATCAGCAAAACAGAAGATTATAAACACGCTGTTGGCTTTGGAAACGCTGCTCTTCCACAGCGGAATGTTGCTTCGCACTTTGCACTTTCATGTATGAAATGTAATCGTCTTTTAGAAACTTTTAAATAAATTGGGAAGTTTTTTTAACCGCTGTGTAAATAAGCGGATTAATTGCAATTTTTTTCGCTCCTTGTTTTCACGCCCTCTCAAACTCTGCATTGCTTGCACAATAAAACTGAATTTGCACAACTCACCATTTCGGTGAGCTCTCGTGTCCTCTCTGCCCTGAACCGCCATCTTGGGTGAGGGACCAGGGATTCCTGCATGCTACTGGGACGTCGTCCTGGTTAGCGCTATAGTGTTGGGGGGATTAGGGCCCAACACTATTTAAACACCAGGAATGCAAGCGCGCCGTAACAGAAGATTATAAACACGCTGTTGGCTTTGGAAACGCTGATCCTCCAGAGCGGAATGCTGCTTGGCACTTTGCACTTTCATGTATGAAATTTAATCGTCTTTTAGAAACTTTTAAATGAATTGGGAACTTTTTTTAACCGCTTTGTAAATAAGCTGATTAATTGCATTTTTTTTTGCTCCTTGTTTTCACGCCCTCTCATACTCCGCATTGCTTGCACAATAAAACTGAATTTGCACAACTCACCATTTCGGTGAGCTCTCGTGTCCTCTCTGCCCTGAACCGCCATCTTGGGTGAGGGACCGGGGATTCCTGCATGCTGCTAGGACTTCGTCCTAGCGCTATAGTGTTGGGGGGATTAGGGCCCAACACTATTTAAACACCAGGAATGGAAGCGCAAGCCCGTCTGCGCCCGTCCACGCCCTGACGGGCCCAGGGGCAGGGACCCATGCCCGACCTCTAATTTATTCAGCTGAGTCACTGCGGGCTTTAAAAACAGGCATTGAGGAGCTAGATGGCACTACGCGAGACAGGTTGCAAGAGGAATCACTATTGAGGAGAGAACAAAGTCCCATACGAATCCAGAAACCCTCCGAGATGAGCATGATTTTGGGTTTTAAAGTCGCTGTACTTAATACACGCTCCCTGCAAAAACATCATCTTGAAGTGTTTGCCCTCCTCTGTGAAGGGGAGATTGATATCCTTGCCCTCACAGAAACGTGGTTGGGAGACTCCTCCACCCCAGATATCCTATCAGCACAACGTACAGAATTTGATGCGCTTTGGTATAATCGACCTGGAAATGCCAGAGGGGTGGGAATTGCGATTATTTAAAAAAAAAACTCATGGTGAGTCAAATTGTAGCAGAAAACTGTGTTAGTGCAGAGCTCCTGGGAATAAAAATCTCCCTGAAATCATCCTGCTTGGTATTGCTAGTAGTGTACCGCCCTCCCAAAAACTCTCCTGATTTTAATGACGTCTACTTGGAGCTCCTAACTGATCTCAGTTCAAGATATAAACATCTCCTGGTGGTAGGGGATTTTAACCATCACTGGGAGAAGTTACCTAGATCCCCGGTGGAGGCAGGGTTTGAATCTAACTTAGTTTCCCTGGATCTGAGACAATTGGTAACCGGCCCCACGCATGTTAAGGGCCATACTCTTGACCTGATTTGGACCTCCATCGCTCGGGCAAAGATTACGGATATCAGCCCTTGCGTCTGGTCGGATCACTCCCTGATTAAATGTTGGGTTCCAGGTGATTACTCATCATTTCCGTCAGACCCTCTATGGAGGTAGGTCAGAGCTTGGAAAAAAAGTGGAGGCGGATTCCCTAATCTCTATGCTGTTCTCGATCCCACCCCCCATTATGGGTATGGGTAATTTAGATAAAAAAACGGTAGCACTGACCTCTTGGCTTCTGGAGGCAATTGATGCATTGGCTCCGGAACGGACTAAGAGGATCAGAGCGAAAGGAAAAGGAGCCCCTTGATTTGACGCAACCTTAAAGAAAGGTAAGCAAGCTCTACGTCAAGCCGAGAGGAGATGGAGATTGAATTACAATTTAGTGGACTGTGATACTTATAAGATCCTCCTGGCCAAATATAAGGCCGATATCCTATCCTACAGCCTTTTATGAGGACAGAATTGGTCAAGTGAGTAATAAGCAAAAAGAGATCTTTTCAATTCTGAAGGAGCTCACACAGACAGAGCGTAAAGCCTCATCTAAGGACCGCCCGGATTGTGATACTTTTCAGGAGTTCTTTCTCCAGAAAGTCCGGGATATTATCACGGACATTACTAGCACCACGACTGACCTTAGTATACTAGATCCCCCTAGTCCTCTAGACCTGAGTAGAAATCTGAATAGCTTTCCTGATTTTGACGAAATGAGCTGAACAGCAATAGCTCACCAGATCAAATCAGGTTCCAGAATGGACCCCTGTCCGCCGAGGATATTTCAGATGGCTTTGCCGGGGTTGGAAAAACAGCTGGTGGCTCTATTAAATGAGTCACTAAATTCAGGCTATTTGCCAGTGAGTCTGAAAGAAGCTAGGGTTACCCCCCTCCTGAAAAAAGCAGGAGCAGATACAAAAGCCTTAAAAAACTATAGGCCGGTCTCCCAACTTCCGTTCCTGGCAAAGATCTTTGAAAAGCAAGTTCTGAGCACCCTGGCTAGCTATTTGGAAGAACACGTACTTCTCCACCCCAGGCAGGCAGGCTTTAGATCACAACACAGCACTGAGCTGGTGATGGCGGCTGTTGTGGATGATTTGAGAATCAGGGCCGATAACAAACAGCCATGTGCCCTGATTCTCTTAGATCTGTCGGCGGCTTTCAACACGGTCAGCCATGCCATCTTGCTGAACCGTGTAGCGAAACTGGGAATAACAGGGCAAGCTTTTAAATGGCTTAAATCTTTCCTCACAGGCCGGACTCAGAGAGTGCAAATGGAAGATCAACTATCCTCTGCTAGTGGTGTGACCTGTGGCGTTCCTCAGGGTTCGGCACTGTCCCCACTTTTATTTAACATCTATTTACAACCTTTAGTGGAGGAATTAATGCACAGAAACTGTAAATTTTGTAACTATGCAGATGATACACAACTGCTGGTTCAATTGGACAATACCAGTCAGGCACAGGACTCAGTGAAAAACCTTCTTAGGTTTACGGTTAGCTGGATGGCAAACAACCTCCTGAAAGTTAACCCGGACAAAACTGAGGTACTTATCATATCAAATCAAGAAAGTCCCTGGTGTGAGCTCTTCTGGCCTCCCGAACTCGGGGAGGTACCAATCCCAGGAAGAGCAGTAAAAAGCCTAGGCCTAAAAATTGATGCAGATCTGTCAATGGCTCCCCAAGTCCGCGCGGTTGTAGGCTTGTGTGTAGGCCTACTAAGGCAGCTGCGAAGACTTGTTCCCATTCTATCCACCTTGACTCTACAAACTATTGTGTCTGCCACAATCATCTTGAGGTTGGACTATGGAAACGCTCTTTATCTGGGGCTCCCCCGAAAGCTCCTGAAGAAATTACAGGTGGTCCAGAATCATGCGGCCAGGCTGATTTTCTCATTACCACGGAGCACACGAGCGACACCACTTCTCCAGAGGCTGCACTGGCTGCCATTGAGCACAGAGTGCAATTTAAATGCCTCTGCATAGCCCATAAAGCTATCTATGGAGAGGCTCCCAAATACATCAAAGATCGTCTGAGGAAGTACGTGCCTGGCAGAACCTTGCGCTCTTCTGAAACCTGCAAACTAACCCCTTTGAGATTCAATCTTAAATCGAAGGGAGGGAGAGGTCTGTCGGTCCTTCTCCCTCAAATCTGGAACGAGCTTCCAGCATCTCTGCAAGAGGAGGCAATGCTGCTACCCTTTAGAAAGGCGTTAAAAACGTACCTGTTTAAAAAGATGATATCTCCAACGTAAATGGCCAACTGGATGAGGGGGCGTTACCGATGGCTATGTGTTGTGTTCCTTTCTTTTGGAAAAGCGCTTAGAGACCAGTGGTGATTTGCGCTATACAAAACTACAGTAACATAACATAACATAACATAACATAACATAACATAAAAAGGTTTAGTTATTCTAAGATTGTGCAACAGAACTCATATTGCACCACAGTGACATGATCCAAAAGTATCCAAATGTTCTGGGGTTACTTTTGTTCCTGTATAGAGATGTTCTGACATGGTAGTTCGAGGTGACCTCACTGGGGCAGGGCTACAGCTCATGGCCACTGCTCATTTTTACATGGCTAGTTCCTGTCTGAGGTGACATGGTGAGTAAAAAACTATATATCAACAAAGGGAGAGGTAGGGAGTATCAAGTAACACTCTTATTCCCCGGTTATATTAGATAAGCAAAAAAAGAGTGTCATGTGGTATCGATGAGATCACACAAAGGAGCAATGGAAAGGGGGAACGGCCTAACTCAGGACATTTAAGAAAGCCCTCACTCACCACCTGGTGATGACATGCTTCATCATCGGGCCCCACTAAAGAGGCCGAGTGCCTCTTTAGTGTGCTTCAACGCCAGATCTACTGCGGAGCAGGATTATGTGAGTAAAGGGCGCGCGGTGAGAAATAAACAATTAGTAGTGATTAAAAATGTCTGTAGTGTATCAAAAATAATTTATTATGTGATCACTTAGGACATATTATTAAAATGGTGTGTGGGAAAACAGTCCACAGTTAATTGTGTGGTTATTTCCTTAATTGTCAGTCAACATGTTTCTGCCTCTGAAACGGTGTAAAGTTACCAGACATTCATCAGGACTCTTGTAAGTGTACTAAACCCTGGTGGTATGGGCACGCTAAGGCCCACCCTTACCTAGGGACGTGAAAGTGAAAAGGAAAGGTGAAAAAAGTGCAAAAAATTAGGAAGAAAAACTGTCTTCCTAAAACTCCTGGTTTAGGAGGCTTCCTGCATTAAGGTTTCTGCACTTTTATGGTGTAACAGGGGAACACCATGGGTCACAGGAGGGGGGTGGTAACGTAATTGACACACCGCCCTCGCCGCTCGGCACCCTCAGTATACCTGCATACATGCCCTAAGAGCATGTATGTGTGCCACATGGCAATTTGAAAAATGCCAAAAAGTGCATTTTTCAAAGAAACCGCAAATTACCACCAACTTGAAGTTGGTGGTAATTTGCGATTTCTTAAGGAGAAAATGCACAACTTACGTGCTTCATACATTTCATTTAAGGAATCACAATTTGCGATTCCTTAAATGTAATCGCAAAATAGAAAATTGCAAATTTTGCGATTCTCTAATTTGCGATACACTTTTGGGATGATTCATCCCAACAGGCCTTTTCCCCTTTGCAAACGAGCTGATTCTGAGAATCAGCCCGTTTGCGAACGGGAAAAGGGCTTGATACATATGCTACTTAGTCTTTGGAAGTCGAAAAGTTCCAGTGGGGTGATGCTGCAGGCTTTAGCTTACGAGGGCTCCTCAAGGCCGGTTACCTTTTCTGTGAAGGACCTCTGTACAGAATTTGTTGCTGCTCAGAAAAACGTTGTGAAGTCAGGCAGAGCTGCAATATACCTTGGGTGGATAGAGGAGCAAATTGATCCTGGTCTTTACTCAGTTGTCAGATCAATATTTAGCCAAAAACTTTTAAGTACAGAGTTTGGGATTTTGGCTATCTGGGTACCTTTTGTGCCTTCTTCATAGTCCCTGAACTGAGGAGGCACCACTTGGAGGGTTGGGACTCACTCAGATGGGTCCAGGGGAGGGTTCAAGATGGTTGGAGCCTTTTCTGTGTCTGAGGCTCTGATCATGAGGCCAACCAACTAGCCCTCGGATTCATTCTGGTAGTCCTGAGTTCAAGAAGTGGAACAGGTCTCAAGCAGTAGGGCATGCCTCTGAGGGTTCATGGAAGAACGCAGTCTTTTCAGGTGCAGTAAAGCAGTCGTCTGAAGTACAAAGCAGGCAACAGGAGCAGGTAAGCCTCTGACAGCCCTTTCGCTGTCACGTGGCCCATGTGCCATTGTCGTCTTCCCTAAGTTAGCATGAGCACACTGTAGACCTCCCACTGCTTTGCGCATAACTACACAAGTTTATATTGAAAATGCCTCTTTTGATATTTTCACATGAGAACCAACCACTGTGTTCACGCTTTGCAGGCTCCTGGGATTTAGTCTGAACATTGTGAACACGGTCGAACAACAAAGCCTCTTGTTATTCTGTTCTGGTCAGGCCCTAGCACCTAGACAAAACATACAGATGCAGCTGTTGTTTGGGAATATGTAATTTGGTCTTACTGGAATACACAGATTGGTAGCACACACTTGGAGAGGGGCCTGTCCAGGGAGAAGAGCATGATAGCACCTATGATGTAGATCTACCACCTATAGACTTAGGTAGGGGGTTTACAGATAATGCCCGGAGATCTTCTAATATATAATCATCCTGTTTCTATACAAGGGGAATATATTTAGACTACACTGTCTTTCACTATAACAGCTCCTTTTATGATTTATGGACTACTTGCTATGCTGACCATATTTGTATTATGCATTTGTCAGCTTATTGTGTCATGTATTGTGCATACTAGAGCACGTTAGTTAAAAAATGAGTTCATGTCTCTATCAGATTTTATTGTGGACAAGTACAAGAGTGTGAGTGCAAGGTAGTGTCTTGCAACCGCAATTCTTGAGAGAGTTGGGAGTGTTGTGGTCTGGGGTGTCTAATCACTTGTTCCTCTGGAAGTGAGACACTATAGCTAGTCGGTCCTGGGCTCATGGGTACTAAGGTCGTAGGATGACTCAGTCCTGATATACTGAGGCCCCATAATCCTACGCATAGTTCTGTGTTTGCGCAGAATCCCTGCAACACCGCAGAACTAAAGAATGTGTCTTAAGGTCCAATTTTTATACCTGGTGCCTTCTTTTTTTTTTAAACATTTTTTATTGACATTTTGATTCAGAGAAAAATTATATACTTTCCAGCAATATTCAATGGTACTTACACATTGACACAATAGAGTATACATTAGTTCACCAGTGGATACATCGCAGTGGGTGAGGTTCCTGCTGACTTTAGTTTGGGAGCAAGTGGCATATATTTCATCTTGCACCCAGTCTTTTCCTGGTGCCTTCTTTGAAGTAGGGGACGTTTCTAAAGAATCTCCTTGAAGTGCTTAGAATTTCCTGGCTTCCATGACCTGGGTCCAGCCAGGCTACATAAAAAATGAAGTTGTGTGAAGTTCTTTGTGTGATGGCAGGCACAGCCTATTGACTTGTAAGTGGGAATGTATGCAGTTTCGACCACCATCCTGCCTGAGATGGCCCTTTCAGGCACACCTAATCTCTTGCTTGTGCTGCTGTCTGGGAGGAATAAACAACGTTCAACTGTCAAGTACACCCAGTCATGTGACCCAGGAACAGGCTCAACATATCTAAGACAGAAAACACCACCAACTTTCTAAAAGTGACCTTTTAAAATTTGTAGCTTAAATTTCAACTTTAGAGGAATTCAAATTACAATGTTTTTGACACCAAATAGTAACTCTACCTATTCCCAGTCACAGGTTATCACATATTTAACATATTAAGGCAACACAATGTTATCCTAAGGGAGAGGTAGGCCTTACAGTAATTAAAAAGGAGTTTTTTACTACCAGGACATGTAAATTAAAATATGCCAGTTCAACCTTTCAATTACAATGCTTAGATGCAAAAATGAGAATTTCAAGGCTTGACAATGGGGTTATTGTGCCAAGTTGAATTGGTAGTTTAATCTGCATCCAGGCTGCAATGGCATAACTGGGCTATGTTTAAGGGGCTACTTAAGTAGGTGGCACAATAAGTGCTGCCGGCCCAGTAGTTTCATTTAATTTACAGGTCCTGGGTATATAGTATCATATATTTGGCATGTGTAAGCAAATTAAATATGCCAATCAGGTGTAAGCCAATTTTATCATGTCTTAGGGAGTGAGCACAATACTTTAGCACTGGTTAGAAGTGGTAAAGTGCACAAAGTGCTAAAGTCACCAAAAACAAAATCGGAAAAATAGGAGGGTGAAGGTAAAATGTTTGGGGAGAAGACTACCCAAACTCAAAAGATGCTTTATTCGGTTTGTAAAAGAAATACAACCATATAGCAACATACACACAAGAGAATTTAACACAATACTAAATTAAGCTATCTTGAAAATAATCTTGCGTAATAGCACTCATGATAAAAACATTTTAACAATACTAAAAGTGCATGGTCATAGGGTCAACAAATTTGGCTAAAAACGTAACAATCCTGCGACCTTTGGTTATGTGCAAATATACAATTTAAAGTGCTAGATATTATCTCAAGAATAGTATATGTGCAAATTAACAATTCTAAAGTGCATGTCCAATTAGCAGCACCTAAACTAACTATTGACTTAAAATAATTATGAATAAACTGCAGGTAATAAGACAATCTTACACAAGGAACATATTGGTAGCAGCAATTAGTCCAACCACAATATATGTGCAAAATACAATTATATGACTCAGCAGCATCAAATTCAAAGTGCACCATGGTTTTGTGCAAAACACAAATACGTAGTTCAGCAGCATCAAGTTTAAAGTGCATAGTACAATTAACAACTAACGAAATTCATACAATAATTGATTTTCTTGCAGAGATGCATTTTAAAATATAAGTAGCCACATAAAAGCATACATCTGAAGACTCTAGATTAAATACTAGTGACATTGCTGTTTGTAGATGATGCGTATTATATTTTAAAAAGATGGGTTTCAGGTAATATTTCCTTAAAAAAGTATAAAAAGTACAGGATAGTATAAAGTGACATGTGCTTTGCTTTGATTTACCATCACATGGGCATACACAAGTTCCAGGTTTTTTGGGCACAGGGAAAAGCCACAAGATGATGTACAATTCCTAGGCGGAGACGGGTTAAAACAAAACGGTGGGATGGGATACTAACTGTTGTAAAATAAGTTTGGAAACCAACATTAATGTTATATCGTTGATAAAAAATGAATGTACTCTGTTTAGTATATTTTTCCAGCCTGGTCTCTTCAGTATATTTCATAAACGAGACCTTCAACTCCCGTTTTGATAAAATTAGGTCCGTTGTTAAATCATTATAAATGTCCAGTCCATATAAAGTTTTATACCAATAATGTATATGCTTCAGCCAAGGAATATTCGATCGGCAGTCAAGTTTAATACAATCTGTTATTACGTCCTGTGTAAACCTGGTTTCCTCCTTTGCCCATATAGAGCGCCACAGGGATAGAGGACGAAGGGCAATTAGATCATTGATGTAATACATATCTAATTCCTTATGTATTAACTCTGTTGAAGCCATAACTGGAGCACAAATTAATCTTTTTAAAAACACATTCTCCCTCACCTGGATAGATTTAGTACACTGTACATCATACCCCCATACTCCAGCCCCATAGATAGCAGAGGAGATGCATCTAGCATTAAAAAGGGTTAACATTTCACGAATTCTGCAATCCCCCAATTTCGCTGCGAATCTGAAAATACAGTTTGTATTCCGGGCCATTTTGAAAAGGACGCTATTTTGTTCATTTGTCCATTTCCCATTACCCGAAAAATTTATTCCTAAATAACAAAAACTATTAACAGATTCTAATTTCTCTCCATCTAAGAAAAAGGGTTTGTGTTTTCTAGATTTCTTACCACAAACCATGGTGACGGTCTTCCCTTTGTTAATTTTCAAATTCCTGTTCCTAATAAAAATTTGAAATTGGTCAAATAGTTGTTGTAGACCATTCTGTGTCCTAGAAAGGAGGACCGTATCTACCGACTACCCAAAGGCTGACTGGTCCAACAGGGGGTCTTTAGAGAAATCCTAATTTTTAAGTTTTTCTCGTCTCCCTTCTTCTGATGGGACTCCTTAGCAACCTTTTGGGAGTCCGCCTGGATTCATTTTTGGACACTCTGCTGCTGGCCCAGAGATCTGCCTCCTTACTAAGATCCCTGACGTCAGTGAGCTTTACACTAGGTGTTGGTGTAGCTGTGTAAAACAAACAAAGAGTGCATCCCAGTATAACCATTGACTTTGCTACCCCTCACCCAACCACGTAGCGCCTTACTGGATTAATCCTGAAAATCCACCAAAGACAGGATTTTACAGTTTCTGGTTGTCTCTAATTCTTATGCGGACTCTTTCTGGGGTTAGCCCAAATTTGATAACAAGAATGGCTTTTATGGAGGCATAACTCATCTAGTTTCCTATCTCTAGTGTGAAAAAGGTGTCCCTCTCCACTGTAGGCTTGTGTTTCCAGAGACTCACCCCCCAATTCTCCTCTGAGAACCTGATCATCTTTAGGGCTACCTCATAGGCTGAGGAACATCCCACCACATATCATTCATTACCACATAGCTTGGGACCAAGTCTTTGAGGACACTGCTTTATCACTGCCACCATTACTGCTGGATTGTGCTTGCTTTGCTTTGAGTTACAGATCTTCAAGGTTTCTCTTATGAGCTAGTTGCTTTACAGCCAGCTTCTATTCCATTTTAAATGTGGCCATCTGCAGCTGGAATTCCCTCTCAACTTTGCTTTCCACCAGCTTCTCTGGGGTCAGGCCACTGGAAGATACACTGCTGTCTACCCTGACCATGGGCTCCACTACTGGTGTTGAGTTGTCTTTGCTCACTAAGTGCTGCAGCTCAGGACCAGTGCCAAGGTCTTTCATCTGCCCCTTTATATCCTCCTTCTCATTCTGGTCCTCTGTTGTTGCCAGTAACTGGTGATCCTCTGCACTGATCCTCAGAGCCTTCTTGAGCTCCAGCTTACTGGTGATTCTCTTAACTGGAAGTCCTTGTTCCTTATAGAACTGCTTGAGCTCAGCCATAGCGTAGCTCTCCACGTTCATGAGCTCAAACTCCTTTCTTGCAGGTGTGGTCACTGACAAAGCCAGTCAGGTAGATGAAGGGAGAATTTGGAAAAGCAAAAGAGCCAATCAAGAATTAAAAAAACCTCGAATTGGTACCAAAATATTTATAGAGGATTTTAGTGTTACACAAAATGTCTGCATGGCACTGCTCAAAAACAAGTACTGACTCCCAATGCCTGAACACCAATGTGAGAAATGTGTCTGTTGGTTCTAGGTGGAGGCCCCCTACTCAAGTAACACCCACAATCCTTGCCAGGGTGAACCACAAAAGTCACTAAATTAACCTGTGCTTAAACCGCTCGTAGCTTGACACAAAAGCAATCAGGCTCAACTTAGAGGCACTGTATAAAGCATTTATGCAATACACAAACAGGAATTAGGTGAAAACATAATGCAAAATAAATCCTACATCAATTTAGAAAAATAGCGTATATTTTAATAAACTATTTGACACCATCATAAAAACAATCCATTCAACAGAACCAGAGTTATGCAATTTTAAAGGTTTAGGCAGAAATAGTGCCTCAAAGCACCCACATTGGTTTCCTGGTTGCTCTGGACCAGGACAAAGTCATAGATTCAGACTAGCCATGATGGAGTGCGGGCTTGCTGAGGGGATTAAGATAGGCCTGCAGAGAAATGTACCTTAAGTCCTGGATTTGTAGCATTGCCCTGCGCAGTAGCGGCCCTGAGGAGTCATGCAAGGTTTGCAACAAGGATGCAACTCAACTCACAGCAGCAGTTCTGATGCGCTCCGAGGACTGTGATGCCAGTGTGCAATGAATTTGCATCATGCAGTACGCAGTGTCGGGTGAAAGGAGATGCTGAAAAGTCTGTGTTGAGGATGCATGGTGTAGTGATGGTTTGATGAGCCGAGAAGGCTGTGATGTCAAATTCCTTTGAGGCTGAATTTTACTCTTTGGTTCTGAAGGGGCATTGGAGGATCTGTGTTCGGTTTGCATTGTGCTGCATAAGTGCTGGTTTAGAACACAGCTGGGCCGCCAGAACAACATTATCCTCACGTCCCTGGGCCCAGGAGTGGAGTAGCAGCACTTGGGGATTAGGACTCTCAGCAGGCAGAGTCCATATGCAGGGTTTAAGGTGGTTGGAGCCTATTCTATCCCAGAGACTCTGAGTAGGAGGACAGGCAACTAGCCATTGCAGTCACGCTGGGGGTCCTGGGTTCAAGGTGCATGTCTAGTCCTTCTCACTCAGGTAGCAGGGCAGCAAGGTAGTGCTACTTGCATTAGAGCAGCTAAGAAGTCTTTCTTCTCAGTCTTCCACTGATTCAGACGTGATCTGAAAGGTTGGGTCTGAGAGACCACTATTTATACATGTTGCCCTCTTTGAAGATTCTTAGCTCTTCCCCCTACAGAGTGTCTGGAATGTCCATCCTCCCTGCCCTGACCCAGCTTGATGTCCCAAAAGACTAGTGTGAAACACTTTGTAAGTGTGCCTAGGCTGAAATGTGGTAATGACTGACAGATATGGCCCACCCTGACAACACCTGCTCCTCCTTTGTCTCACTGTCTGGAAGAAATACACAAAAACCAACTGCCAGCTACACCTAGTCATTTGACCAAGGATACAGACTGCAGGTTAGGACAATAAATGTCAACTTTCCAAAACTGTATTTTTCAGAATTGTGACTTAAAATCCAACTTTACCATTAAATGGGATTTTAAATGACCAAAATGGATGTTCCTACCTTTTCTCAACCAAAAGTTAGCACTTATTAAGTATAATAAGATAACCCAATGTTATCCTTTGAGATAAATAGGTTTTGCAATAGTTAAAACTAATTTTGAACTTTTCACTACTAGGATATGTAAAACTAAATTATGCATATCAAATTTTTTAAATACACCGCACCCTGGCCACTCTGCATTAAGCATATTGCACAGAATTCCGGCCAAATACCATCAAGAAGTGTGTGGCAGAGTTTTCTTTGGACGCAGCTCACCAAGGGTAGGTTGGCGAGCATGAGCAAGATTTGGCGTTGCCTAGCATGATTTCTGGTTGCAAGGAGGGCACCGCGTGAGATTTCCCCTATGCGGGTGGTTGTGACTGTTCATGGTCATGGTCAGAATGCTGCCACTATAGCAAAATTCAAGAAGCAGATGAGTGGTGCTGTTCACGCTGATTTTATAGCACACAATGAGCAACCAGCAATAAAAGGTAGTGGTGAGCAGTAAACTCTGTTCCACTCTGTTCCACCGGTAGAGTTTGCCAAAGCCAGAACGTACAATTTGTATGTCAGTAGATTTCCGAGCGACAGTGGGATGCATGAGCTCCACTGTCTTGATTGCAAGAAAGGTGTTTGTGCCAAACTTGACCGAACAATTTTGTTTTCTAATCCGAAACTGAATGCATGCAATCTCCTGGCAGATTTACTACGGATGTCAGCTTGTGAAAAGTCCTACACATTTCAAGAATCACCATAATGCACATGGCCATTAAAATGGATTTACACACATGTGTCAATTTCATTAAAAAATAAAGCCCAGAGATGGCAAAACTTGATTTGCACAACTCTGTTTTTGTTGCTATTGCTCCAAGTGCACTGCTGGGCTGCTGATGTCAACAGCATAAAGCAGATACTGCTAGTATAAGCTTACGGGCTGTAATGATCATTTAAATCAATAATTAAACTAATCATCTTAGGCAAATGTATACTGGGTGAGACACAAAGGAAAATGACGCTTGGCCATCAATAAACGTACTCTCTGGTTAATGTACGCTGGATCGAACTATATAAATAAGTAGAAGAACAAGACAAGATGAATGCTAAATTACCCAGGTAAATTAGATGGGAAAGCCGCTAGGTCCTTGAATAAATAATGTATAAAGATGCAGCATTTGGAGCAGGACCTCGCTAGTAATGTGAGGGTATGAAAAGCATGAAGGTGGGCTTTCTGCTCAGGGGCAGCATCCTGCTGGGGGGTAACCATTACTCAACTGAATGGTTCTCAGTCTGCTGACATCGTTCTTTTTCTACTGAGGAACAATATCTCCACTGGTCTAAGAGAGGTAAAGGCACCCACTGTTTCAACCTTGTGATCTGCAGATCACAGCACAGCAGATGTCAGCAGTGACAGTTTAACATGCTGAGTAATGTTGCCGACTAAAAGAGATGTTACAAAACCAATGTTTGGAGACCGGAAGGCCACATTTTCTGAAGGTGAGTTTGACGCACTGCAGAGAGGGTGTTGCAGCCATACATAACCTCAGCATGTTTTGGCTGCAGGGGAGCCTCCGAGGGGCATCATCCTGTGGTACAGTACCCAGTTCTGTAAATGTATATCTCCTTGTCCCCAACTAGGTGTCTGCCATGCTGTTAGGTAGGCAGTAGCTGCTGACCAGAAAGAACTGTGCAGAAGCCATGGGCACCTGAGTAGCCAGGATATCATGGAAGGGAGGCTGAGGGGGGATCTTGGCGTATCACAGTCTTCACGGTGTGACTCATAACTGACCGTGGAAGGGCGCCAGTGAGCTGTAAGCATCTCATGGTGCAGGACATCTGTCTAGCACCAACTTTCAAGGTTACTGACTTCCAACTGGTTTAAAGTGATTTGTGACAGGCTGTAAAGAGTATTGATGATACAGGCTACATTTAGCATTTTGACTAAACCTGAGAGCATGCCAGGGGCTGTGGCATGCACAGACGAGGTGTGTCTGTGGTCACTCTACATATAATTCCTTAGTGACCGGGCCTGCCCCTCTATGCCACCCACTGATAAGGGCAAAATAGAGTATGCAGGAGGGACATCGCTTCCTAGCTGTTTAGGTAACATGTGTAATATTATGTAAGCTCTGTGGCCTTACTGGGACCGGTACCAAAAAGCACTCAAACCTAAAAGAGCAGCCTCTTCCCTGTTCGGAGCCCTCCTAAATATTTCCACGCTACCCAGGCACAGCACCTTCCCTTCCGATACCCCAAATCTTGGTCCCAGAAACCTGCAGTTTGCTAAGTCTCCAGCCATGGAAGAAGTAGATCCACCCCTATCCCCGATCAACGATGACTTGGACTCCACAGCTGAATGTCAATGTGCCACCCTGGCCTTACTCAAGGGCAAGGCGCTAGCCTACACAAGACTGGTGATCATGGCGTTGCTGCTCATCTTCTACAGAGTCCTGCAGAGTGAGCTGCGCCAAGAGCAAGCTATAGAGCTCAGAGTGGAGCATGTCACTAGTATAGTTGGGAAGAGAGTAGACTGGCCGTGTACGGGGGAGTGTGTGCGTGTGTGTATGTGTGTGTGTGTGTACAAGCTGTGAAGGGGTCATCAGAAAGAATAATCATTATCTAAAGGTGTATGTTTGGCAGTAGGGGCACACGTTTTAGTGCCTTGAGTACAAACCTATAAACAGGGATTTCTGTGCTGCAAATTGTATACGTAATGTGGGGCCGAAAGTTGTATTGATGTCTTGGGATCTTCAAAAACTGTGTGAATGTATCTATATTGTTATTCAACACGATATTGTTTCAGATGCTGCTATCAAGTGGTAGATCAGCGGAATAGCCTGGCACTTAAAACACAAGTCTTGTTATAAAGGAGGGGGCAGAGCTCCACAGAATTTCACTGAGTGTTTATGTTACTCCATGGATTTTCACAGAGTACAACTCAGCGGAATTACATGGAGTACAACTCCACAACCTCCATTCTCCCCTACTAAAAATAAATGGAAGCCGTGTGAACTGTCTAATTCCTCCCATTCAAGGATCGCCACGAATCTTGAAGAGTTTTCATGTAACTCAATGGAATTCAACGGAGTGAATCTTCCCAAGTTCCGCTCATCCCTAGCTCTGAGTTAAGCCTGACTGCTCTGTGCCAAGCGTCTTAAGGCTTAAGCACAGGTTAATTTAGTGTTTCCTTTTGACTTCACCATGAGAAGAGTTGTGGTTGCTTCTTCAGAAGAGTTTCATACTCTCAACCAGTAACCCAATTTGTTACACACAGTAAAAAAATAAACAAAATTCGTTTTATGTATTTAATTGTTTACTTACCTCTGTTCATCCATATTCCGGTGTTTACTACCCCTCACCCTGACCCTCCCCTGCCCCGCCTCACCGCCACATGGAACAGTCTCAACGGGCAGCTACTGATCCTAATCGTAAGCCTGTTTAAAACTTCTAGATTATATTTTGTGCCTCAACTCAGACTTGAAAGTGCACCAAAATTCACATTTGTGTAAGTGAATTTCAAAATGACTGAAGCAATGTCACACAACATTTATTGAAGATTAGAACTACAATACAGACCATCTGGAACTCCGAAGTAATAATCAAAGTACTATTATTTATCTACTAGAAACAAAAAGTCATTTTTTTAGTATCAAAAAAGTATAATATTTTACCTATAGGTAGAGCTAAGCCACTAAATCACTTTTAGATGGAGTTCATATCATGTTTTGGAGAAGGCCTAATTAAACTAATTAAAGGGTTCCCATTGCACTGACAGTTCACCTTACAAGAATCACACAAATGACTCATCAAACATATATTTCCTTCAAATGTTTTCCATTGATGATGATGATGGGCTGTTAGTTGAATACATTAGCAGACAACATATTGGGGTCCATAGGTAATATGTTCAATACGGGAAGAATAAGCAGGTGCCTATTAAATGTATTCAACTTAAATCCTCTTATCTCATTATGGGTGTAAAAAAATCCTTTATCATTTGATTTATTGAAACATTGGGCCTCCTCTTTTTCATTGTTGTTCTGCCCCTTTACAAATGTACGACAAATTATCATATTTTCCTGTTACATATTTCCAAACCACTTTTTGGCAACCACATTTCATCTCCTAAACCAGAGTTAATTGTACTTTGTTATTTTTTGAATACCAAAAGAGGAAATGGATGTTGATAAAACACAACTTATTTAGTTTTTGTATTTCCTTGTCATTTTACTGAGCTTGGTTTGGCATTCTTAAAAACTGTCATTGGCTCATCAAATCAAGCTTATCATATTTTTTAAACCTTCGATTCTCATTCCCACCATTGTAAGATGGTATTTTTGATAGTAAACTTTTTTAACACATACAAAACCCTTCAGAAAGTCGCAGGCTATCTTCTGAAGTACTCACTACCTGTAAGTATGAAACAAAGCAAGTAATGGAAAGAAGTGAGAACTTAACTGAGCTATAACTCGCAAATCTAATAGTTGAAATGTTTGAACATTGTTAGAAATGGTGTTTCCGGTTGCCAGAGTCTGCACCTTGTAAAAGCAGGAATCACCACTCTAGTCCGGGTAAGCTAGATATACACTAAAAGATATCCTGTACTCACCCTCTGGTAGCTTGGCACAGAGCAGTCAGGCTTATCTAAAGATGCATTGTGCAAAGTATTTGTGCAACACACACAGTAACACAATGGAAACACCACAACAATACTCCACACAGGGTTAGAATGAATAGACTATAATTTTATTATTAAAACAAGACCAAAATGACAAAGATACAATGAGTTGAACAGGAGTTATGAATTTATAATTAATAAATACAATTATAGAGTCATAAAGAATATGGAGACATCTGGTTGTGCTATACTGGAGTAAATCCAAAGTTCAGGTTGACCAAGATATAAGCTTTCAATGACCCAGGACTGGATTGTCACCACTTGGCAGGGCAGGATTCACAGATGACAGAGTCCAGGTGCTCTTGCAGGGTTTAATGATAGCCCTCATCGAAAAGCCCTTGGAGTCACCATGGGTTCAAATGAAATTGGTCCAGTCTTTGTCCTCATCAGGGCAGAGATCAGCAGGCAGCAGTGCAGCACAGCAAAGGAAACAAGCATTTGCAATGCAATCGGTCCCGCCGTTTGGACCTCATATGTATTTAGCTATGCAGCACATTAGCCTGGGTGCTGAATCATGTTCTTTAACATGGAGGGAAAGTAAGAACCAAACTGCTTGACACGCCATGTATGGGAACACATGGAGAGAAATATTGCTTTTCTGATGGGAAATGGTATAGTCCGAAGCTCTGTTTTTAATATAAAATCGGGGCCTTTAGTGGACATATCACTGAAAATACATGATTTGAAAAAAATATTATTGTCTACGGGTGCTCCTGGAAGACAATTTCTATGGCTTGGAATCTAGAGAATGCTAAAGTCATTCTGGTATTTTACTCACCTCTGCTGGTTGGTTTCTATCAAGAAAGTTAAAAAGAGGAAGTTGCCAGAAAAATTAAAAAAACAAAAATCCTCAGCAGAAAGCAATTCTGGTATTTTACTGACCTCTACTGGTAGTTTTCTATCAAAACAGTTAAACAAGAGGATAACCTTCAAACTCCTCACCCACGCACACAAGGCTCTCCACAACACCGGAACAGTGTACCTCAACAACCGACTGATTGATTGAAATAGAGGCAGTTGAACAGAATAAAAAGTCTCTGAGCGGAAGCAGACAAGTCCTAGGGCTGATCTCCAGAGCCCACAAAGTACATACACATATACATATAAGTATATACTAAAGTATATACAAGAGGTCTTGAATGCTGAACCTAAAAAGCAGCTCTCCCTGATCAGCAGTTAAGCAGAGTGACAATCCTTGTAGCACAGCAGTCTTTACTCCTGGCAGGGTTCTTCACAGGTCTAGCAGTGTACTGTCTTGTTAGGGTCAGAGGTCCAGTACCCAGTTGTGCCTTTGAGGTGGGGATGACTTCAAATAAGTGTCTTTGAAATGCATAAAAGCCAGTTCTTCTCAGCCCTGGCTCCAGACTATCAGTAGGGGGTAATTTGTGTGAGAAACAGAACACTGCCTGTTGAGGTGCAAGTGTCTGCTCCCTCATCTTTTCCTGCCCAGGAAGAGCTATCAGCATACAGATGACTGCAAATCGGTCCTCTGTCACTCCTACCCTTCCTTCCTATGCTTGTGGCTGCCTAGAGGGAAGGCACAAACTGGAGCTATCACCCACCCCAGACGAACATTGGAGACAGGCTACAGACAAACAGAGCAGTAAGAATAGAGAAATGTCCAATTTCTAGAAGTGGCATTTCTAAAATAGTAATGTTAAATCTCACTTTACCAGTAAAGATGATGTATCATTACTATTCATTCATAAATGAAAAACGCATATAAAACAGGATGCAACCACTACTTTCCGATTAAAAAGTACAACTTAAACATGTTTTAAGGGATTACCAATGTTAACCTATGAGGGGAGTAGACCTCACAGTATTGAAAACAAATTTGGGTCTTTGTCACTACTAGGACATGCAAAACTTACCCGTACATGTCCTACTTTTTATGTGCACAGCACCCTGCCCTATGGGCTACCAAGGGCCTACCTTAGGGGTGGCTTACATGTAATACAACTGGAGTTTAAGACTTGGCAAATAGATTAAAACGCGAAGTCGAAGTAGCAGTAAACAGCACACACAGGCCCAGTAATGGCAGGCCCGAAACAGGTTTGAAAGGCTACTTGTGCGGGTATCACAATCAGTGATGCAGGCCCAATAGTAGTATTTAGGTTAGAGGCCCTGGATATATGGCATACCACTTTGTAAGGGACATACAAGTAAACTAAATATGGCAGTTGTGTATACACCAATGTTACATGCACTTTAGCACTGGTCAACAGTGGGAAAGTTGTAGGAGTCTTAAGGTCAACAAAAAGAATCATCAAAAAGAGGAGGTAAGCCGGCAATACAGTTTGGGGAAGACCACCGTTAGGATGATAGGACTAACAAACATCCATGTATCCATGGTGTGAAAAATAAAGATTGCCCGCATGGCATCCCAGTTTATAGCTCTATCATTTCTCATATTCTAAATATACAATTTATGCCCCACCAGCCTGAACGGTTGTATCTCTTTTCTCTAACCACCCAGACAACTCTGCTACGCAGGACTACTATTCGCACACATCCCCCTCATATACAGATCCAGATCAGGAGGATGACCTTTCTCTCACATCACTCCTAAAGCATGGAACGGCCTCACACTACACATGAAAGAATGATGATTCTCAGATTAACATGACAAGAGAATCAGGATTTCATTAAAGACACGGAGGCTAACATTATCATAACCTTTTATTGCCACTCCTGAACAGCAGCCCCATTTAAGAACTTCACCATAAAAATCCAGAATTGGAAAGTCCATAAATGTCCTCAGCATAGAACGCTCATCCTCTTTTAAATGCGATTCTGCCAACAACTTCTTCCACCTCCTAACCCATTCCACTCTTATTTCCTTATGACTGAGAATCTGCAAACAAAAACACCTTCTTTAAATGAAACAAACACAACATTACAGCACCTGCAAATAAACATCATACCAACAAGCTTTAAGTTAACAATGAAACTCCTATCATCACTTTCTTTATTCTTAAAATAATTTATGTTTTATTTTTATATATGCAACATGCAATAAATATTTT
The DNA here is from genome assembly GCF_964261635.1 of Lissotriton helveticus. Lineage (NCBI taxonomy): Eukaryota > Metazoa > Chordata > Amphibia > Caudata > Salamandridae > Lissotriton > Lissotriton helveticus. The sequence continues at coordinate 1,821,088,987 of NC_136059.1, read as the reverse complement.
CTCCAAATAAGGGTGTGGAGGGAGGGATAATGTTAGCCTCCGTGTCTTTAATGACATTCTGATTCTCTTTTCATGTTAATCTGAGAATCCTCATTTCATTACAAGACTGAAGGCTAACGTTATGCATGTTGAAAGCCCCTTAACACCACCTCAGATATATTTTGCAAAAGTGTCCACATTTGACCAATCCGCTGCTTTCAAAATATTTTCAATACTTCCACTATACCAACAACTTTTGCTAACTATAGCTCCTTTGATGGAATGTGCTTTGAACTTATCCATACTCAGACTTGCTTGATCCATCACACACCTCACCCAACTTGAGATTGTTGCTGTACTTACTGCCCTAAATGGCCTGACAAACTAAATCAGAAGTTGATGTTTACCATCCCAGACATTCTACCACACATCATTTCTTACACTCATCATACTTAGGATAAAAAACCAATGAAGACATAGTCTTAGATCTTATATGAATGTCAAAAAACACACCATCTGGGCAAAAATGCCTATTATTTATCTCCAAACATTTCGCATCAGACACTCTTTTAGGAGAAATCCAACACAACAGGGTCACTAGCTTAATAGAAATATTCTTATTACTTAAAAACATATTCATAGACCAATCCAAAACAACTTCAAAACCAAAGTAACATCCCACATCACACCTTATCTTGCCTTAGCAGGCCTCTTTAGCCTCATACTCTTTAATACTCCACAAAACAAAACATTACAACCCATAGATATACCTTCTACTAAAGCATGTCCTGCTGAAACAGCTGACAATTAATTGTTCTATAACTAGGGGCCATATTATCAAGAAAGGGCGATCCATTATCTCCGCTTTTATTGGCAGGAAACCGCAGCTAAAGTGGCGATAATGGGCTTGATAATATGCCCTTATGAATTCCCATAGAAGCCCAAGTTCTGGCAACCTTCCAGACAAGAAGGTCCAATGTACTGCTCTGAATCAAAAGATGAATTTCTCTTAACTTGTTTACCAGCAAACCCTCTTCTCCTCTCATTAAAAACTGAACCTCGCATGCCAAATCTAGAGCCACCGGAAACCAAGCCTGAGAAACCCAGAATGGCATTACCTAAACAAATAGACAACCTTCTCTCCCCACCTTCAGCAATACCCTCTGAATCAAAGCAAACGGCGGGAAAGCATAACCTTTTGTGCCTGACCAGACATGCTAAAAAGCATCTATTGCTACTGCATCTGGGTCTGGTAACCAACTGTAATACCTCACCAATTGGCATGCCAGACTCGTTGCAAACAGGTCCACATCCAGCGGACCTAAAACGTCCTGAATTTTTTTAAATACTTTGTACCCAGCATCTAATCACTGTAATCTTTCACATGCCAGGAATTACAATCCGCTACCAAATTCTGTACTCCTGGAAGATACTCTGCTCTTAACGGTATCTTGTTCCTGAAACAAAATGTCCACAACTCCTTGGCCACATCTGATGGACTCTCTGATCTGTATCCTCCCAATCAGTTTATGTATGATACTGCAGAAATGTTGTTCATTTTCAAAAGCACTGTCTTACCATGTAACTTCTCCCTGAAACTCTTCAATGCATATAATCCTGCTGTAAATTCCAGACAATGTATATGTAGGTCCTTCTCTTTCCATGACCATGTACCACCTGTTTCCTGAAGTCCCAAATGAGCCATCCAACCTAAAAGGCTGACCTCTGTCTCCATGGTCACATCCGGTTGGCAATCAAAAATTGCCTTTCTGTTCTAAACCTCCAAGTTGTGTAAATACCACTCTAGCTCCACCTTTGCATCTATATTCAGTTCTACTTGGTCCCCATACCATAAACCTGCTCTCAACATTCTGCCTTCACCCTCTGCAAAGGCCGTGGAACAATTGCCTGAATCAAAGAGGAAAATTAATCTAGAATCCTTGCCAAGTCTCTCAAGGTTGATGACATCTGTAACAGAACTCTTAACTTCTTTATCATCCTCACCTTTTTTTCTGGAAATTTCAGCACTTCTCCTACTGTATCTATTGAACAACCTAGAAATTCCAAACTTTGTCCTGGTATAAAAATTGACTTGGTCTGATTTATCAAGAACCCCAAACATTCTAATACACCTTTCACAAATCTCAGCTAACTCTCATATTCCACAGAATCCTGTGACATCAACAAAATGTCGTTCAAACATACAATCATTCAGAAACTCCTCTCTCTGAACAATGCCACTACTACACGCATCAATTTTGTGAAGCACCAAGGTGCTGAAGACAGGCCAAAAGGTAGACACAGGAACTGATATAAAATGCCTTTCCACCTGAACTGAAGATACTTCTTACTGTTTTCATCCACAGGAACCTTAAAGTATGCATCTTTAAAATCTAACTTCACCAACCAATGCTTTAACTGCAACATTTCTCTCAGAAGATGTATCCCTTCCATTCTGTAATGCCTGTAAACTAATGACCGATTTTTTCCACCAAAAAAATGTACTTACAAACCCTTTTAAATGATCCCCTACCATACAGATTGATCATTTCTTTAACATTTCCATCACTTCTAAATCCACTAACTCTTCTTGATCCATTGACAAAACCAAAGCCCTTGCTCTACATTTTGAACTTGTTGTTGCACAAAATCAATTTCGAAACCTAGAACAATGTTTAAGATCCAGGAATCCCTTTTTATCCCCTGACAATTTTGCAGAAAAAACCTCAAATGTCCTCCTGCCTTTTCTAGGGTAGAACCAGAATTCATCTGCATACTCACCTCTTATGTTTGAACCCAACTGATTTCTTCCTCTTCCACCTCTCGTTCTAGGGTATCTCCCTCTCCAAGGAATGAATGCTGAGGAACCGTGGAAACCCCTTCCTGTTCCTCTGCATGTAAAATTATATTGGGACCTCTGAAAACCTCAGCCAGCATATGGTCCCCATCTACCTGCCCTGCCAAAAACACCTCCAAACACCTTTTTGTCCTGTGCCTTCTCCAGTGCAGTGAAAGTCAAAACGTGTTTTCCTAGACTTTTTCCAAATCCATCTAAAAAAATTACGCCTTTTGGCTCCTCACTTGCCTCCTTGTTTGCCATGTCTTCCAACTTAGGACTTATTATCATTCTTCTTCTTTCTGCTAATAAACCGGAGTTTGCGTTGCCCAAGAAGACCATAGCCCTCTGGCTCAATTCGTGTCACAGTTGTACATCGATTTGTTCACCATTTATGTAAGCCTCCTCTGCCATTTCCATTATTTTAGCGAACAGACCCAAGACATCCAAAAAATGGCCTTGGCATTGTTTCAATGAGCGTTCCAGACATTTACGTGGTTCCTTCCCTAATTTAAATAACTATGAAATCAAATCTGGATCCAAAATCGGTGTGTAGCACATTTATTAGAGCTCTAGAGCACTCTGCCTTCAACACACCCCTAACCTCTTTCTCCAAAGGTTTTTGAATCCACTGTCTGATAAACTTTGCCACATGGTCCAATGGCCATCAATCCACACTTCTAGGATGGCTTAACTCGTAAGGGCTAAACATCTCCTCACCTAGAGGATCCTTAATAACTCCCTTAGAAGTAGAGGGCTGAAGAACTTCTTAAGTTATCATTTAGATCATCCTCGTGATCCATGTCAATTACGTACTCATCAAGCTTGTGCTTGCATCTTTTATATCATGTGGGATGTTTCTAAGTTCCTACATTATAGCTGTGGTTTTAAAACATGTTATTTTTATTGCTTGCTTTAAATTATGTACTTTCATTTTAGTTTTTCTTTAATTTCAGTTGGTTATTTCTGTGTTGTTTTGAGTTCTGTTCTTTTTTGTTATTCTTCTTTCTTTACAGTTGAGAACGCAACATATTTGATTTAATATTGTTAAGTTCATTATTTTGTTAGTATGCTTTCTTAGCTACTTCTAAATATTAAACAAATGTTTGTTATTAATTAACTTTAGGAGTTGTGCTTCAATGTATTGTTTTATTGCATATGTTTCTTTTGTTGCATTCTAATTTTGCAAACTTTTTGAGTCTTGTTTTTCTTTTTACATATTTTCCCGTAATTTTTTGCAATTGTGGTACCTATGTTTTGGAGATGTTTTTTTAAATGATTGTTATTTTTGTTTCTGCGCATTAAATGTTTAAAATATTTTTGCAGTTAATGTTAAGTTATGTTATGATTTGATAATTACGTTTAAGGTGTACTGGCTTTATTTCTGGAAAGTGGTGCAACCTTACAAGTTGTAGATTCAGTCAGGTAGAGTGAGGCTTCTAGTTGTGGCGGCTTCTTATGCAGCAGTAAGTTTAAAATTTCGCTAACTTTTCATACTACTTTTTAAATTGGAAACTGTTTCTAATTTTAACTGTTTTTACGTTTAATTTCATTGGTTGATCAGTTAGTAGTTTGCATTTTTTATTTGATATCTTTTTTGTAAATATTAACTATGCATTTGTCTTTGAGCATGTTTATGTTGAGTATATATTCATTTTGTTTTTAAGAAATACATATAAATCTATATGTTATAAATTCTTTTTAGTAATATTTTGTTTCACTATATTTTTGTGTTTGTGGTTTTGTCCATGATTCTTATGCTTTATTGTATTGACAATAATTACTATTTTTGTTTTCGATATTTAGGTATTTAGATATTTTTATGTCAATATTTGTGCAGTAGACATTTCTTTTTGCTTAACGCAAAGGGTGGTAAGTTTTCTGCTCTCAATATTTTGAATCAATAATGTTTTTGCGTCATTTTCATTATCTCCATATCATCTCATGGAACCACTAAGAGATACTTTCTCTCCTAATTATTCACTTGGAAACATATGAAAATAGCTTCCACTTGTGACTAGGGTTAGGTGTTATGTTTATACTTTGGATAGAGGGTGTTCTAGTCCATTGTGTCCATAAAAATATGTCCTAGTTTTTCACCTCATCATACAGGCATCATGAATCACTACAAGTGGCAAAATGAAATGATGGTATTAAAAATATATTAGCAATATCCCAAAATACTATGCACAAGGAACTTAAAGCCTTAAACATGCATTTGAAAAATTCCATGAGATAATCACCCTGTATTGTCCGAGACAGTCACTAAAGCCTGTATGGAGTTTACAATTACCATTCAAAAAGAGATCTTGCTATAAGTGAATATTCTAGGACAAGTTTATTTTTGGGGGGACTACATCTCCTTCTTGTCATTTTCCCAAGGTGGTTGAGTTAAATAACATTCTTATTACTTTGGCTCCTCAAAATGCAGTATCACGTAGTATATCTTGATTTCATCTCTGTAAATTCTATGCCATTGGTTAGATTCCTGCTAAAAGTAAGGAACTGCTCTAGTTGTATTCAGGGCTGAACTGCCCATAGCGGGCACTGGGCGTTTACCCGTTGGGCCGTTTTGTTCGTATTGTTACTGGGGGCTGGTTTTGCAGCAGTGCTGCAACATCAGCCCCCTGTAACATAAGCAGGAGCTGTGCTTCTCACTAGCACCCTCTGCTGCTCCCGGGGCTTGTCGACCAAGATTCTGCCAGGGCTGGTTGCTGTTCCCAGTCCAGTTGTGGTTGTATGGGAGCTTCGAGTGCTGCAGCCTCTAACATGGAAGCAGAGAAATGTCCTTTTCCAGAATTAATTCTGAGCAGTTGATGAAGAGCAAAACTCAGAATGTAAAGAGATGAACTCCTCATAAATCACATTGAGTATCACAAACAGTTTACCAATATAAAAAAGTGTCTGGAATACTTTCTTTGTGCATTCTTTTGACTTGTTTGAGGAATTCCACAGAATCTCGCAGAGTGTTTTTGTAACTCTGAGCAATTCCCTGGGAGTAGGGGTGAGTGGAATTCAGTAAGTTCCACCCAACCCTGATTGTTTTCCTTAGGGAAATGAAGGTCTTCCCAATCTGATGATTATGTTCTAAAGAGATTATTTTTGCCTGTGCACATAAAAAGCTGACCTTAACATCAAGATACTTTCTGAACTGGAGTTTCCGTTTCAATAATGGAAGGCAAATTTCTGCTCTATCCCAGAGTGATCCATGAGCATTTTAGCAAATTAAATATCTGCTTCGCTCAATCTAGAATAAGAAGCAAATGCAAAGGATCCTTCTTTTCAAGCACTCTCCACAGTGCTAGTAAAAATACATCCTTTGATAACCTCCATAGCCAAATCTCAGGCAGACAATAGCAATACAAGAGAAGCACGGAGCTCCCCATTTCTGGCATTGTGCTACTGCAGATTGGATTGTCACAAGCATTGTGTGCGAGAGGAACCAACTGTAGTTAGCTGAAATAAATCTGACTCCGGCATCTCTGGGCTCATGATTGGCCTGATCTTATGACTGTCACCCAGACTAGCACGACCAGATAACCATGAGTGGCGCCTTCAGCTTCTTGGTGATATTTCCACTGAAAAAAAATTCAATATCTATGGTTCTACTAATTAGATTTTTGTCATTCTGGTATCATTATATATTTAAAATTGATTCTATTTTTCCAAATTGGTTTATGATTTTTCTTGTGGTGTGCTTTTACTTTATTAATGATTGTGTGCTGCATAAATACTTTACACATTGCCTATAAGTTGAGCCTGACTGTTTTTGTTTAAAGCTACCTGAGGGTTAAGCAAAGGTTAATTTAGTGACCTTTGTGGTTCTCCCTAACATTGATTGCGGTTGTTGCTTAAGTGGTGTTTCCTCCCAATTTAATACATAATCTCTGTCACTATTAATGTTATTTCTGAGAGCCAGAAGTTGAGGTGAGTGGGAGGTATATAGGTGTAACACAATGATAGTTTAAGACTACATGGTTTGGTTGAAACAATCCGTGGAGTTTCTCTGTGGCTCATAAAGTATAAAATGAGATCCTAATGATTTTTGTATGCTCTTCATGACCTGGGAAACTCAGGCGTTGACCTGGGAAATTTGCCATCTATATGTGTCATGGGAGAGGAAAGGGCTCAGTAGTTACAGAACCGGTCTGACACTAGATGCTGCAGAGTGTGTATGTAGACGGCAGTGCACAGCGCAGACCTGTTGCTGCAGGGCTCAATACTAATCACACAGACCAACATCGATGAAGAAGTTTTGATTTCTACATAGACCTAATTAAGATAACTCAGTGGGTTTAAAGTACATCCTTGGCTTTCTCTATGATTCGCAGCAAGGTTACTGGCGGCCGCCTCCTAGTAAAGCCAGTTTATCTTCACACACATTTGTGGTCGACAGGTCCCTGCCCAAGTAAATGAATCTTCCTTCTCTGTGTTGTCACTTGACGGTACCTATCGGATCATCTTTGAGCATCATTGGAGACATACACAGTGAAACCATTCAAGGGAGAAGTTGGTTCAGATCAGTGCGGAAGTAACGCCAGATGTCGAACGTTGATAATTGGAAATTGCACGAGCTGGATTCACACTGAGCCCGCATCCTGGAGCTTGTGCCTGGTGCCGGGAGAAGGATTAGTGGCAGCAGCAGTGGCAGGGAGACAGAGCGTTGCCAGAGAGTCATCAGAGTCTGCTCCCCTCCCCCCACCGTCTCCTTTACCTCCCCCACTGCCCCGTGCTGCCACAGAAGCTGCCAGGAAACTCCTGAGCACCAGTGTTTCAAGTGCTCTCAGCAACCACCCAAATGTCTGCCAGAAGCCAAACGCCTGCTAGAGTACAGCAGTAGTAGCAACGGAACTCTGAGTATGAGCGTGGGTTCCCAACAGAGGCAGCTCAGCTAGGACTGAGTGTGGCTTGTGAGCAGTCCGGGGAGCTCCTGTTCAGACCCAGCCCTCACTTCTAGGCCCTAGCTTGCCATTGGTTTCCACTTTGGGCCTCGCCCTAGCCAGTTGTCTGTTGATGCATTTGAGCTTGCCACCCAAACCGGACTATTATACTAGACTATACCACAGTATACTTATTTTAGTCACAGCTGCAGGCCCATCATATAGCCCTTTTAAAGTCGGCCACTGCTCACAGTAAGCTCTTATAGGATACCCTAGATCATAGAAGTAGGGAAGCAAAGCTCAGGAACCCCACTTAGGCCTCAAAAGTAGCCCTCTGAAGATGGAAACATGAAGGATAAAACCCTTGTGTCATCCCAACCCACTAAAAGGGAAAGGAAACAAGTAGGGAGGGTAAGGAATAAAATCTGCTCTGGGCACATAGAGAATTTTTCCCCCTCATTAATAGTACAACAGTAAGATCTTGACCACCTTGGGAAGGCCCCTGTGGAGCTGTGTGTACCAAGTGCCAAGCCAACCGCTGCACATGACAATGCACTCAATAAATCTGTGACTCTTGTAAAAATTAGAGCAACCTCTACTATAGCTAGTGTGCCCCCAGTGACAGGCAGTTTGCTGGATGGGGAAATATTTGGAACACAATGAGTTTCCCAACATGACCACATACTGTGCTCTGAAAAACTCCAAGTTAAAGAGCTTAAGGAGGAAGAAACTCAAGCCCAGCCTATAGGGGACCAGAGCCTCCAGGAACCTTGTGTACTGCCGGGAAATGAGGCTACCAACGGGAGACCCCTTCAGCTTCGGTGATCAACCCCGATGTCAGATCACATCTGGGCAGAGGCTATTATGGATCCCAGAATATAAATTGAGAGGCCCGAAGATATTTTAAATCACTCAAGTGTCATTAAGCTGATCAAGGCCCTACGGGTCTGGAGCATGATAAGTCAGAGGACATTTAATTGATTAAGTTTATGCCAGCAAGAGGGCGACAGCATACGGACCCCACCTTGGTTACCTTCTACACGCCGGTGCTCCCAGCGCAGATCCTGGAGAAGAGAAAGCATCTAAAAGCCTGAGGTATTGAATTAATAGCCCAGCTGGGGGATAAATACTCCATGTACTTCTAGTAGGGCCACCTCTAGATGAGCAAGAGTATCTATCTTGTCAGTACTAAGAGGAGCTAGTGATGGGTACCCCTTGGCTGATCATAAAAGTCCCCCGGACTTCACAAAGGTGATAATTATGGTAAGCAAAGAAGAGGTTTTAGGCCTACAGCGAAGAATTGTAACAAACTGTGCTCACCAAAACACTTAGGGTTGCTTACCCACAGCCCTGTTTCGAGTCAGTAGTAGTCATGATTGAGTGGAGGGGCTGCCACCCACAATCGAACACGGTGGACTGTCAATCTGCTCCTGGAATATCAGTGGTCTGCAGACAAAATCCATGGATTCAATGGTTGCATAATATCTGGGATCATTTGATATATTATTGATACAGAAAACCCGGCCGCAAGATGCATCCCCTTATCGGCTATAAAGAATACAGAAAACCGGCAATAGAAGTAGGGCCTTTGGAAGAGTAAAAGGCGGCCTGGCAATCTACATCAACTATAACCTAGAGGGCAAAACCACAGAACTGTAAGTGGATGTTCCAGGTATGTAAGCATGGAAAATGGATGGTTGGGCTAATAGTACTGAAGAATCGATCATTCTTGTAAATCTATAAATCAACCCAAAGAAAAGAGGAGTATCATCTAGAAGAATGGCAGCCAATCTAGCCAAACTAAAAGATATTCATCACAAATCATACTGGCTAGTCACAGGAGACTTTAACCTTAACCTATTCCATCAGCCAACGGAGGTACATACTGATGCAGGTGGACCTCTCCCTGAGCAAGAAATGCCACTTAAAAACTGGAGGGATAAATTGTGGTGATGAATTAAGGAAGGTCTGCGAGCTAATGGGCCTATTGGCTTTGAATGGCTGGAAGGCAGGTGAAACCCTACCCGCCTGTACAAGAGTCTGGGGTAATGTAGTCTCCATTTTAGATTACTCATCTCACTGTCCCTATACAATCAGGTATGTGAATATGGCATAGTCCATCGTGTGGAGAGTGACCACAATCCCCAGGTGATTATGTTAAACACATTAATGTGCGAACACAAAGTAGTCTCTATGCTACAGGGGAAATTGGCACAGAAAACCAGAAACGTCTGAAGTGGTCCTCAAGCACAGCATTGAAGAGAAAGCAGTACAAGCCTGCAGGATCTACCTCCAACTGGCCCTAATCTGATATTGGCATGGTTAACACTCTCCGACAACTTGACCAAAACCCACAAAGAGAACAGTTGGCATAAGGGTACTCGCCTGGTTCATTGTGAATCTATAACTATGCCACTCCATATCCCCCCAAAAAACAAAAAGCGCAGGCAAACTCTTTTGATTTTGGAAGTAAATCGCAAAAAAACAAATGTGATGCCCTTTATTCGGGGACCAAAAAAAATCAAAGATGGCATTTTCGTGGAAAGAAAATTGACGAGGCTGCCACCTACGTATATCTAGGGGCCAAAATAGATGCAAATGGTACATTCGTATCCCAGAAAAAGCCGATCAACTATGCATTTTCATCATTGGCAAGATCCATCTGAGGTCATGACCTGAAATCTGTGGGAGCAGTAATGAAAGCAAAATTGATACCAACCCTTGCATATGGATCAGAGATAATGCTGGGTGCTGAGGCTTGATAAACTATTGATAAGATCCTACGAACAAATCTTCCACCTACCCAGGTCGACCTCACCTGCGCAACTCCAGTTTTCATTAACACAACAGTCATTTGCCAGGCTGGCGGCATTTGAAAAGCTTTGTCACAAACTGTGTGCAGTGGCCAATTACACTTTGGCTAACCAAGTTTGGTCTGAAAACAATATGCAAGGGGAGAACGGCGCTTACAAGAAATATCTTGAGAAAAGTATTGGGATGCTAGAACTGGGTGATCTCTGGAATTCCACAATACCTGGGCAAACCTTCAAGAAATGGTAAATAAGTCGACCAAACTGCAAAGTTGGATGTAGACAAGAAACAACTGATCAAATGTAGCCAGGGGTGGCTGGTGCTGAAATCATATTCAGTCTTCAAAGAATCACTATTTCTTGCAGCACCCTACCATCGGATGGTTAAACAGTCATTATTGGCCCTCACACTTGGTGCGATACCCACACTAGACTTGCTGCCAACATGGAGGAAAAGCGGCCTAAGTGAAGACCAGAACTGCTGACTATGCCATCAAGGGATCAGGACTCTGCTTCACATTATATGTATCTGCCCAATTCTGGTCAGGCAACAAAGAAGCCTATGAAGTCGAGAGTTCATTGATCTGGGAATCAGCTCCTGCAGGACCGCACTGGTGAAGTTGATTGACCCAAGCAATACAATGTTGAACATTAGATTAGTGCAGTTCCTGGCTATCTTCAAAAATCTGATTGGTGCATAGGTGTGGTGCTGGGTGAACCTGGGGGGTGGGGCGCAAAGAGAATGGATAAGCTCCTAGTAGGTTCCAGGGTCTGTTGGTAAGGGTTGCCAGAGAAATTGATATAAGATTCTGCCAATCCCGTCAAGTTCTGTAAACATTCATGAACGGGTAAAATGGATATGGAAGGGTGGGCTGCTAGGGAAAACGACAGTAGCCGCTCCCTATCTCGTCATGCTGTAGCACTAATCACCTATTAAGCAGTTATTTCCTGAACACGGGCACTTTAACCGCATATAGTCTTGCAACCTGGCACTTAGTAAAGCTTAGTAAAGCACATATACTTTACCCTCTCCGTAGACCTGCACATGGGCATTTTAATCAATTATAGTCCTGATCACTGGTATTTTATCAGTAGAATCACAATTGGCAGCATCGTAAAGAACACACACCCTAGCCAATCAGGGAAAAGGTAGGTTTGTGACGAATCAATCTGAGTCGTAGGAAGGTGGTGGGTCGGCACGTTCACACAACCACCTTTTATCACTTGAACACTGGCATTTTAACTCATATATATTTATGAAGGGCAGCAAATAATGAGAATTTTTAACAATTAGATGTGCAATGGTTGCAAATGAAATATAATACGTTTTAGATTTCTTTCATTCAGCTTAATGGTTTGTACTGTATGATTTGAATCATGTTTAATGGTTTTAATTGACTAATAAACTATGTATTCATTCATTCATTGCTGTCTACCATGAAAGAAAGCATTGTTGAACCAGAACTATCCAGTCTGCCTGACAATAGGATGATAATGTACTTAGCATTACCCCCCTGTTTTGCAGTCAGTCCATTGGTCACTAGGAATCACAGGTTTGAGTTCAAAAGATTGCATCTTCTAAATAAGCTCTTCCACACATGCCCTGACTCGCTAGCTGTGACTGAGATTAGTAACCAAATGTGCGGTACAGAATGCTATTGTGGGAGATGTGTCATGGGTCAAGGCGCATCCCTATCAAATGCGTTTCTTCTGAACCTCCCCCTATAGGTGAACTTTGGTCAGTCCCAGAAGTCATGTGAACCTGCTTAGCTTGCACATACATGCCTCAGTCATCAGGCATGTGACTGTTCATTCACCCTCAATGTTCATTGCACCCATTGAACTCTCTACCAATAACAGAGGCAAAAGACATGAAAACATGTCTTGAGTGCATAGTCCAAATATCATCACTTTTATTAACAAATGTAAAGTTTAATAAAATCTTCCCCAATGTGATTCACAACAGGTGTCGAACTTGTCTACCATCGCATGCTTATTAATATTTAAACATGGCAATGATGTTTATTAAATTCACATAATACCAGAGATTATTTTTGCTAACATCAAATTACATCTAGACTGAATCCATATATGTTCCTTTCATCTATGGCAATTTTGCTTAGACTTTGGTGTCGTGCACACTCGCGCTGCATCCACATCCTACTGAAATAACTCAAAGAAGTGTCAGCGTTTGAACATTGCTGTTTTTTGCACCCATTCAAGATCGATAATGAAGCTTCTTAGTCCTCTTTAATGCATGAAAATGGAGGATTTCCTCATCATTAAGTGCTTTACTGAAAAACCAAATCAGATAATGATCTCTTTGAAGACAGAGCAGCTTCAAGTTGTTGCTATCTCCCTTTTAGATCATGTCATACATGATAGTTTCAATTATTTAGTATAAGGGAATGGTGTAAAAGCTTTAATTAGCAAAGATGAAAAGGCTACTCCATAGGAGCGTCTTGTTTTCTCTGCCTCAGATATCCAGTAATTTGCAGATTATGATAATTTGTGTACTGTGCAAAGTCCGTGGAGGATAAATGTGCCTCAGGAATATGCATCTTTTTGAAAATAAATGTTAATTTGCTTATTACAATGACTCAGCCTCACCAATTATTACCATCTAAATGCATTGTAGCTGTACTATTCTCAAGAAATACCACTTATGTACTTCTAAATACATTTTACAGAGAAATACTGAATGTAATGACCTTTGCAGATAGAAAACCATAGCTTGTTTGAAAATAAACAGCATCCTCATTTCTCACAAACAGGTGCATTCACATTTCGTTAATCCAGATTTAGAGTCATACCACTGGTCAAGACTACAATCGGGATGATGTTATCCACCTATCTGTTTACGATGAGAACAGCCTTCCATTCCCTCTTTTGCTGAGATGCAGACTGTTTGCTAATAGATGGGCAGACCGCTAATGCAACTTTACTTCCTTTTTTTAATACTTACATATTCCGAGTGTGATTTCCACCATTTTGAGCAGACACAATTTTGATATCATTGGACTTCAATTCCCATGCACTCTTCGCATCAGGGGCATCAAAATCACCATTTTGTGAATATGTCAGCATGCACAGTGCGACATTCACTGCTCGTATTCCTAGGTAAATGGAGGCCTCCATCCTGCTACCATTACCTTGAGAAACTGCCTAATTGTTTTGGGCTGTTGCTATTGGTTTCTTGACTCTTTGCATTGGGGCACTGATATCCAGGCCCCCTTGCACATCCTCCGACCCTTGAAACATTGTTGAACTGGCCAACTTCAAATTAGCTATTAAATTTAGGCCATAGAACATGGTGCAGAAAATATACTCATGGCATAGAAAGTTGAATGCCACTTGTGGACTGCACCCATTTGTGTGAGAGAGAGAACATGGCTTCAGGCCTACCACTGTAGCCTGACTGCTAGAGTTTAACCCCTTGACCGCGGCGAAAATTCCGCCGCGGTGCGGGTGATTTACGGCGTGGGCGTGGTTTGGACGGCCCCTGGCCGTCCTCCGCACATGCCCACCGTGACGTCGGCCGGCCGCCGGCCGTCCGACGCATGGAAGGGGTTAAGCATGCAACAGACCTGTCAAAATAATACTTTCGACGGGGAAAAACATACTTTTTAAATATTAAGAAATAACCCCTACGTGAGCGGGGTAGGCCACCAGGTAAAATGCATAGTATTAGAAAATGGAACATGTAGAAAATGAGCCTAATGCCATTATGTCCCTGTGGTTAAAAGCGCTAAAAAGCTATTTTCACTGTGGAAGGCCACGGCTGTCCTATGGAAAAACTAGAATACAGATTAAAACATTAATTCTGCATCTTGGGTATTGGATCATCTAATAAAATAATTCAATCATTCTTTAACATTTATTAAAAGCAGATTTCAATGGTAAAGTTTGAGTGTATGATACATATTTAGGAAAAGTAATATTTAGAAAGTAACCCTTTCCCTGCAGAAGCGTTTGTAGGCTAACTTACTTAAGCTCTCCAGAGGCCCTGACCTTAATGAGGCGTGAAAACTGCTCCTAGAGCAGGTATACTTAGGGGCGGGGAGTTGTTTCTTCCCCTGTCAGGAAGACCAGTTGAGAGTGGGCCCCCAAAACTTAAATAACTTTAAAGGGGGCTTCATTGTCATAAGTAAATGTCAGGTGAAACCATAGTCAATTGGTCATGAAACCCACTGGAGGGAAGCTACCATCAGAGCTATTTTTGAGAGACCACAGTAGATAGGACTACAAATACTCTGGCCGCAACCCTGGGTGGGCATGCAGGTTCAGTATAATGGGAGATGGGTTCCCCATCTTGGAGTATGGGAATAAGGTGCACTCTGACATTATTTGCAGCAGGGCAAACAGGACCTGTTGCAAAAGTGGGTAGTGTTGTACCTGGAAACTTTTTATCCCATCAGTTAGGGAATAGCCAGGACTCACCCCCACCACTAGTTAGTTCCAGACATAAATGTCACACCCCAATTCAGCATCTTCCGATCATTCTCTGTGGAGGAACAGAAGAAGGACTGCACCTGCTGTTTGAGACCTGTGAGGGGGTCTGAAGGGCTGGAACTGCTTGCACTTGCACATTGTACAAACAAGTGGACTCCAAGGTTTATTAATCCGAATTTTTGTGTTTCTACAGGGATACAACAAGCTGCAAGAGCCTTTTCCCTGAAGTGCTCAGCTGAACATAGCAAGTAGTCCTGTACTAGACCCTGGTGTTGGCCAACGCCTAACTACCTGAGAGCCTCAAAGTGCATTCCCATGGGGACTTGGGTCTATAGAAGTGTATTCCAAATGCTGTTTTTGCAACAGAAGAAAGTTTGGAAATATTCGAAAACATTTCCTCCAGAGCTTCAGTGGGACTAGCCAGAGAAAATGTTTGCAACTGGCATCTCCACTGCGTCCAACTTTATTTCAGCTTCATTCAACACGAAGATTCCCATACCTTTGAAAAAATGACAAAGCCCCATTCTGCATAGGGATTTTAAGTGAGAACTCTCTAAAGCTCTAGATCAGCAGCTACAGTATTAACAACGACCTACATGGGGACAATTTTACTATCCAAAATGTGACAAAATCCCTACCTGAAGTGGGGCTTGGATTTTGTTTTACATTTACATTTTTGTCTTCTAGACTTTCATCAAGACCAATTCCCTTGCTCTATCTTACCAGTGCTCCATCATGGTCAGCCTGCTTGCACCTTCATCCTAGTTTACCTCAACATTTGACTTGTACTTGCTCCTTACTTTCTCTCCATGCTTTTTCCATGTAAATCTTTGATTTTCATCATGTTGGTGTTACTTTGCTTATTCCAATTTTCACTGTTGTTAGGGAGATTTTCACTTTGTTGTGGCTCTAACATTGTAATTTTTTGAGTAATTCTAAATGCTTTACACATTTTCTCCAATTTAAGCATGGCTGCTTTTGCCATAGCTACCATAGGTTGAGCTCAGTTTTTAATTATTTAAACCTTTGATTTTACTAGACCTAACATATTTGTCCTTACTTGTGGTAGACCAATTAACAGTTCTCTTTTTTATAGCTATCATTTGGAATGGTTGGAACAGAGCATGAAGGCAATCACGGTCCTTACAAAACAGAGGTGTTGTGGTCATGAGGGTGATTTCTAATTGAATTAATCTGATTTAATCTGTTTATCTGACACAATATAAATAACCATTTAAACTACAACTCACAAAAGGCTTTGAAAGTTTCATCTCCTTCCTCCATTTCCAGGAGGCATAATCCTATTATGATGCTTTGTGGTTTACTCTGCAATAAGAGTGACACATTTTGGCAAAGTGTACAGTGTAATCAACATGCAGTGCATTCACAATTGTTTGTGTGTGCGTGATTGGGTGTCAGTCGTATTTGGGCATCTACAACTGGAGATAATGTCCTCAATTTCAATACAAAAGAAAGAAACCTATGTGGAGTTTGGTGCTAAAACTGTAATTGCTGATCAATTGAATCAAATCAATACCAAACAAGATGGGTATCAGATGCAATAATTCAGAATGTTATTTTGAAGAACTCATAACCGAGGCCAGATAAAAGATGTATGCATGTTGTATTTTTGGTCAGGAGTAGCTGCCTACCAATAGTCTCAGTTTTAATTTCAGCACAACACACACTAATTGGATTTTACCTCATTTTTAAGACTTTGTGGATATGTCCTAATGAATGCCCCAGACCTTCAAAGGCTTCACAAAAGGATGGAGCATGCCACCACTGTTTCCAGATATGGGTGGGGGGGAATGGAGATCCTTAAAACCTCTTCTAATTGTAACCTTGTGTTAGGGGAAATATTAATGAAGAGTCTCATCTCTACCACTAAAGAATTATAATGTGGATACCCAGTTAGATGACAGACACTCCATTGACCAGTATCAATGCACCCAGAAAATCCCTTAAGAGTTTTCATATAGACGCAGGCTCACATTTTACGACAACAACCCAAGACCTGATAGGCAGCATGCAATGATCAGATTCAGTGATGAAGCATGCAACCATTTCTGGTGAGAATTCAGTGTCCTGATTTTGAAAAGTATCTGGGAGCAATACAGTTAATTTGGATAAGTAACAGGCTGCTTAAATGGAATAGAGAACTTTTTCAATTTTCTACATATAAGATCACAGTTCTTTTTTATTGTATGATCACATGAATGGGAAGTTAAACTGTTGACCCTTCACCCTCCTCATTCTCCTTACATTTGAGGTGCTTGTGTTCTTTGTGCACATTATAATTGTATCATTATTATTAATAAAGTTTGTGTTGAATTGTTCCCTTGATATGGCTATTCTATTTACTTTTTTATGACCTTAAAGTTTTCTTTTATTTTGTCATTGTGTATTTGGTGGGATGGTAATATCCCCTGTATGGTATGCTGTCATGTATTCCTGCCCTCAAGGCCAGTCTACATGTTAAACTGGTATCTTGACGTTATCTTCAGCCTTGGAGACATGCTAATGTAGTGAGTGCACAGAAGTGTAGGTCTGTCCACGCTAATATGTGGACTATAAGCTATTCTGTTACCTGGAGGTATGTCCTGAATGCCCCCAAAAACTGGGCATTAAAACAGTAGTATGGCAAAATCTATTTCTCTTTGTAAAGGAGAGGCATGCCAACTAGCTCCTCTTATGTAGAGTTCCACTGTCATGTGAAACCCAGAAGCTTGCACTGACATGTTGTGTGTATGTCGTGCAAATGTGCAGAGAGTATGTAGCACATATATGGTAGGAAGATTCTGTGTCTTTTGAGAGTGTGGAAACGACCAGTGGGATCCATTTTGGATGCTGCAGTGTTGGCATGGCACAAGATGGAGTATGGACATAACTCCTTCAGACAGTGGAAGTGTATGCAAGCATTTGGTGTGACTTGAGGGTAGTGGTCCAGGCAGTAAAGTGAGGAGGAAGGAAACAGTGTTATGTTTAAAAATTCAGTGAGGACCTTGTTCCAAAGGGTTGCTGATTAGTTATTGCTGAGCACTGCCCTCGAGCTGATGCTAAAAGTAACAAATTGGGAGTGTAATCTAGGTTGCCCAATCTAAGGACATTTCTAGCATGGATTGCTGTTGTGTCTGTCTGTGTGTACTGCTTTCGGAAAGTTGATGCAAGCCAGGTGCAAAACTCAGAATCCATTATGCTCTTGTTTTGGCGACTCGTGTTTGGAGCCACCCCCACTGCTACTTGCTGTGGAAGCAATAAACGTCAACAAACGTTGTGTCTATAGAGCATCCTTAAAATTAAATTTGAAAGAGAACCACCCAAAAAGGTTCTGAAAAATTAGATAGTGGCTCCACATCCTCTGGATCAAACCACCCCACTTTGCTTCAGTTCCAATTTTCATGACCATTCAAGGGAGTTCTTCACGTATTGAATTTTGGAAAATAAGGGGACCCCTACTCAAGATATATTCACTACCAATTATTTTGAAAAAGAACAGTAGTGAAAAACAATGAACCAAATGCCAAAACCTAGGGGAATCAACTAGATGTACATTCACTGTGACATATGAACATGATTAAAAGAGACCAAAGATAATTTATATATCAATGTGCTGTTTTAAATTTTTTTTTTTCTTCATTTTTTTGTAAAGTATCCCGGTTAAAATTGCAATTCAATGAATAAATCAATAAAGAACATACAGTTTTACAACACAAAATTATATAACAGAAAAGGGGGGAAAAACCAAATGACTTAGTTGTAGTTGTGGGCTGATGAAGTTAGCAAAGCGGTGGATGAAAACTCTACGCGCGTTTCGGCTATTGCCTTCTTCAGGAGTCCGTCATTTGCAACAGCACAAAATAAACAATCACTAAAAAACATAAAGAAATCAATGTCACATTTCATACTACTATGTTATCTTACAAAGTATACATAATTCTTCACGTATTGTACACAATCGCCATCTTTTCCATGGTGCACCCCAAGTTTTTGCCCTACTCTTGCTAACTACTAGTAAAGCCCCTGTCCTGCCTTTTTAACATGGTTGAATTGGCATACTTAACTGGCATATTTAACTTACCTATAAGTCCTTACCATATGATACAAAGTGGTAAACAGGTCCTGTAAATTAAATGCTACTACTGGACTGCAGTGCCTATTGTGCCATCCACCAAAGTGGCCGTGAAAACATGTCTTCAAGCCCTACATCGTAACCTGATGGAAGGAGTTTTTAAACTACAATTTGATCTGCTAAAATAAACCTTCTTTACAGGTCTAAATCTTCTTAAAAAATTATTAAGCCACCGCTAAGTAGGTCTTTTAGCTCATAAGGCAGGGTGCATGGTATCGAAAAAGCAGAGCAAATATAAAGATAAAGTTAAGCATATCCTTCCAGTGATTAGCACCCAAAAGCTACTTTAACTGTAGCAGGTCTGGATGTTCCATAGGGAAATGGGACACACTATTGAATGCTGTAAAAGGGGGTCAAGTAACCCCTGGAAACATGTACCCCATTGGTTAGGGAGCAGCCAGGTATAAGGCATAAATGTGGCATTCCCAGTACCCTCTTTAGAACACTACTGGACATAAGGAAGATTAGAGGAAGAATGAACCTGCTGCAAATGAGTGGACCTGATCTCTCTTGTACCCAGGAAAAAAAGTGGAATCCAAGGGTCATAAGACTGACCTGCTGTTCAAGCTACAGTGACACAAAAAGCTTCAAGAGGCTTTTTCTGCAACTACCCAGCTGACCATTTCCACATGCACCTGCCTGGACCTTTCTGTTGACCTATAATGGAATGTGTCTTGAACCCAAAGGGCTGATCCTTAGGTCCTGAAATCCTTGGATGTGTCTGGCTGGACGTCTTCTACCACCCTTTAAAACCTGGAATTTAGAAACCTAAGGCTTCAAAGACCTTCAGAGGACTGGGACAAACCTGCCAAGCCAAACAGACTGGGGTGCATTGCCGCTGGGCTAAGGATTCAGATTTCTCTGTCTTTGAGCTTCTCTTCAGCCGCAAACGTGATTCAGCTGGACCTGGTGGAGACGGTATCCAGCCTCCCACAGCTCTCTTCAACTACAACTTTGTTCCACTGGGGAAGTACAAGCTCCACAGAAGTGACTAAGCCCAAACATAGATATCTTGACCATGCTTAGGCTAATAAATGAACTTGCTGGCAAGGACATGAAATTCAGAATTCTCCTACATTGAGCTTTCCTGCCAAGAACCAACAGCCTCACTAGGATCTCACTTAGTGGCTATCCAACCTCTTGAAATTCTCCTTGGCTGATAACTCGATTTCTCAGAAGTGATATATATATACAGTGATGCCTTCTGCATGACAGCCAGACACGTAGAGGAGCAGAGACATTTCTTGAATTCTGTACTTCTTCTGGGTTTCTCAAAGGTCTAAGTCGGGCTAATGTTGCAGTAGCGTAGATTTGAGTGGGTATCGTAAATCTAACTACTTCAAAGTCTAGCACTTTCTCTGCCTTTGCTTATGTTAGAATGGGAATATAAAAATTCACACAACCAAAGTCCAACATTATCTCCATTGTTGCAGTAGATCTAACCCCCCAAGTTCAGTACTTTATTTAGAATGGGAATATTAAAATGAACCCCTTCTAAGTCCAACACTTCCCCAACTGTTTCTTAGATTGGTGTGGAAACAGTAGATCTAATCCCACAAGTCCAGTACTTTATTTAACGTTATATTGTATTGATATTATTTTATTATAATTTTTTTATTTATTTAAATTATTTAAAAAGATATGTTTTACTTAAATTGCATTTTTGTCGGTTTCATATTCATTTACGTTTTTATTATGTTTGATATGTTTTTGTTTTATAAAATATATATGTGTGTGTATATATAAATATATTTGTTAATTAGCATTTTTAATTTATTGATAATATATTTCCATGTAACCATTTTTAATTGTTAAAAAATGTAATGTTAAATATAATGGTATATAAGTGTATATTTTGAAGGTATTCACCTTTTTTGATGATATTCTGTTTCACAATATTTTTGACATGATATTTGTTTTCCCAATTGTTTATCATACAAGTGGTACAGAAGGTCTACAATATTGCAAAATTCCCAGCCAGAGAGAAGTCCTTGTGGTTATAAGTATTAGTTTAAGATTTTCATCAACTACTGTGTTTATATTTAAACTTGCCCAAGGAACACAGGGATCATGTCAGAGTGGTGAAGTTGCGGCAAATACTTCAATGCATCACCCTATTAAAGTTCTGCCACATCACTCAACCGAAGCCCGATAGTTGTAAGCACTAAAGGGGCTTATTTATGAGAACTGATGCATTGCTGCAGCAAGGCAGCGATGTTTTAGAAAAATTTGTGCTGTGGTACGACAGTTCCAAACACCATGGATGTGATGTATTTATGGAACGGCTTGGCAAGTAGTAGGTTCCCAATGTCCAGAAATAAAAATTATGCATCTGTGGGACAGATGCTGCAGAGACAATTAATGCATGTACAGTCAAAGTGAAGCTAAGCAGCTTCTTTACGGGTCATAAAGCAATGCTTACATGTCACAAATCACCTTAGCGTCACAATGGGATGCATCGTGCAAAAAAAATCTCTTAAAAAGTGACACCCTTGAAAAGAAAATCCTACACCTCAAAAGGGAGAAATGGAGCAAACAGCAGGCAGGCAGAGGTGACAAAGCAAGAACATCAAATCTTTGTCGCCTCCTAATTGCATTATGGAAATAAGAGACCATTTGGCAGTCCATGGAAGAGAAGATTAACAGTGTACGGAAAACTAAAAGAATAGTGCAGGAGAACACACATTTCTGGCATAATTATAAGCGTGGGACCAAGGAGAAACTGTCCAATAACCTGAGTAAAGCCATTTTGACCAGACGAGGAGGACCTGAGGACCAGGAGGAGCTGTATGCCATTAAGGAGTAGATGGCATAAGTCGTCCTAGCGTAGTTGGTAGCAGGACAGGACAGTGCTGGCTTTGAAGACAAGCAAAACCTAGAGGGTAAGTGGAAACAAGGGCTAATATGCCCACAAAGGTCATACTGTGCAGCGCAGCAAATTACATTCCTGCACTGCATTGCGTGCAAGGTAAAGGGTAGGAATATCTCATGTGTTCTTTCATACATCACATACATGTAAGTCATACTGCCCAGTTAAATATAATATGTAGACATTGCACAACTGTGACATGCGTACTGCAATTTAACTTGAGCGATACTCATGCACTGCTGTGACAGAGAGTGTCACACTTGTGTTGCAGCTGGGAAGGGATAAGAGATACTATAGAAGAGGGCATTGGCGTCCTACATCCTACCTGTGATGTGGACCTGGGTGAAGATGCAGCACATGTCAGGTGGGTGCAGGAGAACAAAATGTCTGTCTTTGCCATATATGACAAAGCAGGAGGATGTGAAGCAGGGAATAGTGAAGTGACAGAATGAGAGAGATTTCCACGACGATGGGCAGTTTTTCGGGATGTTTTGTGGGTCAGGTGTATGGGCATAACATGGGGAGGTAAATGTGACAAAATATCATCATCGTCATCATCAAAAAATCTTTATTTTCAGTCGATTTGACCATAAAAGTATATGTGCAAATGCAGTACAATACATTAAATTGACTTTGGGAAAAAAGTTTTTAAAAAAAGGAAAGGGGATTGTAGCAAAGAATTGATGAGGCACTTGGAAGTTGAATTAAGAAGTTTATTCCAAGATAAACTCCACCCAGCAACGGAGCGTCCGATCAGCGGCAAGCCAACGGTTACAATGGCAAACCGTAGATCCAACGACCATGCGCGGGTGACAAGACATTCATACAACAATATGTTTATACACGAGCCATAGCTCGTGAACTATTAATCATATCGTCACACGCCGCGTGGAACACCACGCGGCGTATGACGCACCTTTATACATTACATCACCTTCCTCCTTACAACAGCAAACAAAGAAGAATTAAGAAAATACTTAGAATTTCACAAATTCATTGTATCTTTCTGGGGCTTTGATACGCCTGCCAAAACAAGAAAAAATGTGGTTACTGGTAGCGTTTTGGGAATCCAAACCATGTCTGACAGGAAGTGGTTCACAAGTTTGACATGGAGTAAGAGAATCATTCGGTATATGTGGAGCATTAATCCAAAAAGACCAGTCTAAATTACCTGAATCGTTATTGTACACTCTACTTTTAATAATTTCAGCTTGACGCTCTGTAACTCTTACCAATTGACGCTTATTCCAGCAACCCCTCTTATCAAGGAAAGCGGACCCCTTGCTAACTTTCAACACTTGGACAGGTGTACAAAATTTCGAACGACCTTTCGTTACCTTTCCAGGACTCTTAATTAACACCCAGTCACCTACTACAATATTTACAAGATTACTATTTAAACTATTGTCAAAATGCAATTTCATCTGGTTTTGTTTTTCTCGCGTAACATTCTTAATTGAATGTAACTCAGGAGATTTCCTTACAGAATCTCTCTGTAGCCAGGATGGAAACAAAACCGAACGATTTTCTCTCCCTCTCAAAAGAGAAAAAGGGGATACACCAGTTACACAATGAGGGGACGTATTGTAATGCCAGACTTTTTGAGTAACGAACTCCCCCACTTTGTAACCACAAGACATTGCAGTCTGAATACCCTCCTTAATTACTCTATTCCCTCTTTCCACAAGACCGTTTGAAGATGGGGAATATAAGGCTACTTTCAGTTGTTTAATATCCAACTCTTTCAAAAATGTACACATTTTATCTGACACAAAGTGCGTTCCATTATCTGTAACTATAGATTTTGGAGGCCCTTCTAAATCAAAAACCTTCTTCAGGAAAGTAATAGTGGAATTTGAATCTGGTGATTTAACAAAATCAAAATACAACCATTTTGAAAAGTAATCGACTAAAAGAATTACATATTTATTCTCCTGTTATAGAATGGAATATGGACCTGAAAAATCTACTCCAACTTTTTCCCAAGGTGAATCTGGAAATTCCGTGCGCCAATGTTTGTCCGATAATAAACACTCAGGACAAGAATCAATTAAATTCTTGACCTGAGCATCCAATGACGGCCACCAATAGTTTTGTTTAATTCGCATAGAAGTCTTCGTTATTCCTAAATGCCCCTGATGAGCCAAATTAATTATAGATTCTCTCAGCCTAAAAGGGGGAACAAATTTCTCACCTCTACGTACAATATCGTTTTCAACAAAGAGCTCATCTGCAACTTGAGCGAAACTTCGTAGATCTCCGCTCAGACTTCTAGGTTCAGGCCAATGGTGTGTAGAAAATTCTATAACTTTCAACAAGACATTGTCAGCTTTAGTGGCATTTTTCCAATCCTCCTCAGAAATAATTGCACTGACTTCATTTATGGCATCTACTAACGTGACACACTCTACATCTTCCACTAAAATGTCTTCTTCATCATCTTTGATCATAGCCATCCTGGATAAACAATCAGCATGAAAATTCTTGCCTCCTACTATATGCTTAACAGTAAAATTAAATTCTTGCAATTTTGACACTAGCCTCATCAGCCGAGCTGACAAAGATGTAGAGTTAGACTTATTAAATATATAAATCAGGGGTTTGTGGTCAGCAACCAACTCGAATTTCCTCCCCCAAATATACATTTTAAATTTAAGGACAGCCCAAGAACAAGCTAAAGCTTCCCTTTCGATTGTACTGTATCTTTGCTCAAAATCTTTAAGAGCTCTAGAAGCGAACGCGACTGTTTGTTCTTGTCCGTTCACTTTCTGGGTGAGGACCGCCCCTAAACCAGAAATACTTGCGTCTACTGTAATAATTGAGATGGCATTCTCTCTAAACGCATGTATGGCTTTTGCTGAAATAATCATTTTTTTAACTTCACAAAAAACTTTGTTTAAATCATCAGACCAAATGAAATTGGACCCTTTTCTTAAAAGTTGTCTTAATGGTTCAACCAGCTGTGCATAAGATTGCACAAACCTGGCATAGTATTCTGCCAGACCGAGAAAAGATCGCAAAGCGTCTTTATCTGGTGGAGGTTTTGCATCTTCAATAGCCCTAATAACAGAAAATTTGGTAGTAATACCTTTGTCTAAAACAGTATGGCCCAAATAGTCAATTTTATTTACTGCAAATTTGCATTTTTCCTTATTAACTGTCATATTCCTAGATATTAAAATTGATAGGACCTTCCTGAGAATTTTATTATGTTCGTCTAAAGTTTCAGCAAAAATTAAAATATCGTCCAGGTATGCTTGTACACCTGTAAGTCCTTGAAGTAACTCATCCATCAACTTCTGAAAAACACTACCTGCGGACGCCAACCCAAAAGGAAGGCGCAGGAATTTGAAAGCCCCGAAGGGGGTAATGAAAGATGTAAGCTCTTTAGACAATGAAACTTGATGGTACGCTGACCTCAAATCTATCAGCGAAAACCACTTTGCCTGACCAATGTTTGCTAGTAGTTCATGGATTCTTGGGAGAGGATGACAGTCAATGATAATGTTCTTATTTAAAGAGCGTAAATCCGCACACAACCTAATTTTCCCAGTCTTTTTTCGAATAACTACAATTGGTGCGACCCATTGAGAAGAATTGATAGGAGAAATGATGCCTTGCTTGCATAAATCATTTAACATTTCTTTCAATTCTGATCTTACGCTCAATGGAACTGATCTGACTTTGTGTGCTACAGGCTGAGCTCCTGGTATTAGCCTTATTTTATGCTCGAATCCTTTCACGCTCCCAACCATTTCTTCAAAAACGGGTTTAAATTCTGAAAAGATATCATGAATATCTACATTAGAATTCTCTATGCTAGCCACAGGAAGCCCATCAGAAACCGTTTTGAACTTAGGTAAGTCCCCCACTTTGATGAGATTATCGTCACCAGGAACTAGATAAAGTCCCATCAAGGCTAAATCCTTCCACCCCACAATGTTTTTACCTTTTTCAGCTACATACATTTTTGTAACTGTTTCTCTTCCAAGACACTGAACCAAACCTTCAAAATAACCCAACATATTAATATCCTTCTCCCAAAACGCTTTTGGGTTGACATCAGATTTCATTAACTCAACTCTTTTGTCCCATTTTTCATAAAAGGTAGAATCTCTGAGGATAGTATATGGCGAACCCGAATCCGCCATGACCTGCAAATGAACATTATCAATAATGGCGGAACATAAAGGACCCTTAATAGATTCTACATCGCCATTTGCATCCAAAGTTACAACAATGTTTTTAAAGGAATTTGAACAAGCATCTACATCTATGCAATTGACATTAGTGTGCTTCTTTGCAAATCTACAAACGCCTTGAAAATGGCCAATTTTTTTACAAATAGAACAACGCTTCTTGATAGCTGGACAGTTTGTAGCGTTTCCTAAATGGTCCCTTGACCCACATCTGTAACAGAAAACATTCTTTTTCTTTTGAAAAGATTTAATTTGAGTTTTGTTTTTAGGATTAATTGCACAAACAGCTCCTTCTTGGTCGGAATCAGAGCAATCTAGAACATTAATTCCTTGTTTAGACGGTTCCATTACTACCTTACTGGTTAACGTGGAGCGCTCGATACTAAGAGCAAGGTCGATGACTTCACTCAATGAGGGGTTTTTACATCCAAGTATCCTTTGTTTAATTTTCCTAGAGACACAATTGAACACAAATTGATCTCTTATGAATTTATCCGGGGAAGGTTCAAAATTACATGTGATAGCAAGAACTCTAAGAGCAGCAATGTATTCTTCCACCTTCTCTTCCTCCTTTTGTTTTCTGGAATAAAAATTGTGTCTCTCAAGCATGATATTAGGCTCATCACAAAATTGTTTTTTAAGTCTAGCGATGGCTTCAATATATATATTCCAAGGATTATCTCCACTTTCGTCTTGAGAAATAGGAGCGGCTATAGGAACAATACTTTTAAAAATCCGTTGACCAGCTTGACCCAAACAACCAAAAAGTAATGCAAATTTTCGCTGCGCAGAATAGCCAGCAGCATCAATAGCAACCAAATGATTCTCGAATAAATCAAACCAATCCCACCATATAATGTCGGGAGTACCTGGTTTACTCAAGAAGGGAGGTGGCTGCATAATTTGATGCCATTGGTTATCAGTCATAATTAAAATTAGATAAAAGCAGGAAATAAGGCACAAAGATGGAAATGGTACTGGAAAAGTAGGCTTAGACTTGAGTAAATTTAAGGTTTCAGATAGGCTGCTGATTACCAATGAAAATAGCTCGAAAATAAAATTTGTCTGGAACTAAAAAAAACCCTAAACAGAACTGATAAAGCGTGCGTATCGCAGTAGTGACACGCAGTGATAGCTACTCCAGTTTATTAAAGCGTGCTCATAAAGCGTGCGTATCACAGTATTGACACGCAGTGATAGCTACTCCAGTTTATTAAAGCGTGTGCATCGCTGAAGAAATATACAATTGAACAAAAGAGCATGCGTATCGCTGTAAATGTAAGTAACAATAATAAGCGATCTGGCAGGAGCGTGCGTATCGCTGTAGCAATACGCGCATGAGTCTTGAAATAGAATTGCGCCGTGTTGAAAATATTTTTTTTAAATTAATAACCAACAGTACCTTGTTCCAAAGTGGAGAAACGTCTACCTTTCCGTTTTCTGTCGTCGGAAATACAGAGTAGAGCGCAACCCAATAGTAATGCGCGTTTCAAACCGCCGATTGCAACCGTCCAATAGGCGAGGGTCGATCTGGCAAACACGAAAGTTTGGCCGGCGAATAAACAAACACCTCTTAATTCCTGAATAACCTATTGGAGGTCATGACATGCTGAAATTGTTGCGCTCCGAATTCAGGAAATGCGGGGAAGTCACGAAGGAGATGAGATGAGGTGCCGGTATCCAGAATCGTGCAAGTGAGTAGACAATCCCTAATTGCGTGGGAAAGGGTGGAGTTTGTTCCCCAGCGTCGTCAAATGTAGCAAAGAATTGATGAGGCACTTGGAAGTTGAATTAAGAAGTTTATTCCAAGATAAACTCCACCCAGCAAGGGAGCGTCCGATCAGCGGCAAGCCAACGGTTACAATGGCAAACCGTAGATCCAACGACCATGCGCGGGTGACAAGACATTCATACAACAATATGTTTATACACGAGCCATAGCTCGTGAACTATTAATCATATCGTCACACGCCGCGTGGAACACCACGCGGCGTATGACGCACCTTTATACATTACAGGGATAAAAAAAAGAAAAGGGAATATCATTACTACTGCTTCTGAAATCCTACCAGGGCATTTTTGTGGCTCTACTTTGTTGCTGACAGCCTCCCTACATCCAGTCCTGCAGTCCTCCCGCCGCCGCGTCTTACATCATCGTGGCCGCCGAGAGGAGGACTGCAATTCCCAGGGGGCAAAGCGCACAAGCCACGCACGCATTTTCCAGCGCCAGGAGGCACTTAAAAACGGACACACTCCCGGTGGAGCAGGTGCTTCTGAAATCCTACCTGGGCATTTTTGTGGCTCTACTTTGTTCCTGACAGCCTCCCTACATCCAGTCCTGCAGTCCTCCCGCCGCCGCGTCTTACATTATCGCGGCCGCCGGGAGGAGGACTGCAATTCCCAGGGGGCAAAGCGCACAAGCCACACACGCACTTTCCAGCGCCAGGAGGCGCTTAAAAACGGACACACTCCCGGTGGAGCGGGTGCTTCTGAAATCCTACCTGGGCATTTTTGTGGCTCTACTTTGTTCCTGACAGCCTCCCTACATCCAGTCCTGCAGTCCTCCCGCCGCCGCGTCTTACATCATCGCGGCCGCCGAGAGGAGGACTGCAATTTCCAGGGGGCAAAGCGCACAAGCCGCGCACGCACTTTCCAGTGCCTGGAGGCGCTTAAAAACTGACACACTCCCGGGACGCGCCGGGAGAAGCCCGGGACAAGGGCGGGACCGTCTGAGACCGTCCGAGACTGATCGTGACTGGGCTGGGCCAGGATCTTTGGCTGCTGCTGCCGGGAAATATCCGCAGTATCCCTCTAGTGAGACTTAAATGTTCCCATATTTATTGTGGACCTCCTGTGTCTCCGTTTTACTTGAAACGGCTATTTTTTTACTTGTGGGTTACCAAGTACCAACGAGCTATCAGCTAACTGTGTGTAAGATGTCCAAACAAAAGACTCCTTCTGTATCCAACACCATGGACAACTACTTAGTGCATGTTGTTAGTAAAATCAACAGTAAGAGAAGGATGTCACTGGGTTTGAGTTCTCCTCCCATAACCCCTACACAGTGTTCTCTGCCAGAATTCCCCCTGATAGAACCCCCGGTACAGGATAACAACAGCGATGC
This sequence comes from Lissotriton helveticus, assembly GCF_964261635.1. Lineage (NCBI taxonomy): Eukaryota > Metazoa > Chordata > Amphibia > Caudata > Salamandridae > Lissotriton > Lissotriton helveticus. Next base: position 1,821,059,706 of record NC_136059.1, on the reverse strand, counting down.
CCCTGACATTGATCTTCCCCCAAACGATATTCCTAACCAAAGTATACCTCTCGTTGTTGACCTAGAGAACGACCCCTAAGATCAGCTGCATATGATAGAAGAAAACTCACCCCCCCCCCCTGTGTCTGTGCCCGTAACCAGAGCAGTTAGAGCGTGTAGAAAAGGCCAGACTAAACGTGGTGGGGTACGCTCTGGTAGAAAAAGGATAGCCTCTCCACCTAAAAATATGGCTACAAATGAAGAAAACGGGGTGTGTGGTGGGAAGGAGACCATGGATGATGATCAAATTAAGAAATTAGTGGAGGAGGAGCCAGGTCGCGGACCAAGATGGCCGCTCGGACTCTCGGCTCCGTCGGCTGCTGTCCCCCGCCACCGCAACCAGCCTCCTAACCAGCTCTTCTGCAATCCTCCCGCATGGCTGAGATGAAGCGGCGCGGATCTGTGCGCGACCGGGAACTTTGACGGCTTCCTAGCCGGAGATACGTCATCTCGATGTTGGCGGCCCGCCCCTCCCTGAAACCGGGGTCTGGAGTAATGACGCGCCCGGCCCTGAATACAACAACAACGGCATGTAGTGCGCCGGAAGTGCCGGTCTGGGGAGATGGAGCTCAGATCCACTCGATCTTCGTTGGCGCCTCCTGCATGGTGCCGCAGCACTGGCGAGGCTTGATCTGCACCACTTGCGATCGTGTGACCACCCCCCTCCCAGCCCGTGATTCTGTGCCTGTGTGCCCTTCGCTAACTGTGCTGAACAGACTTATCCTGTGTTCTCTAGCGGGGGCCGCAAAAATGGTGCGCTCAAATGCCGGCTTTGGGTCAGCCTGGGGTGTCGGAGCTTTGACGGAGGGCGCGCCTACAGCTACCCGGGGCGAGACGGAGGAACTGCGTCTGTGGGATGTTTTGGCGGCCATATCGGACTTACATTCTGAGTTGCAACATCAGACGCAGACCGTTGGAAGCGCACTGGATGCTATAGTGCGGGAGGCAAGTACAGGTGGTGTTGCTCTTAACCCGCTTGACAGATCGCAAGCTGCTGTGAGTCAAAGGTACGATTGCGACTTGTGTGCCTGCGGTCAACGGAGTGATGGTAATGAGGCGTGCGATGTATTCACTGCGGCGGCGGCGGAGGGTCCTATTGATGGCGGACTTTTTCTGAGAGGACTCCTATGTTATGACTATCGGCTCCCTACCGCTTGTGAGCAGTGGTGGTGTCTCGACATATCCTGTTTCCTTTGTTTGGAGCGACTGCCGAAGAGTGCGCACGGCCACTTGCTCCCCCGGATGCCCCCTGGCTGCATGGATGACCACGACCCTCGACCGTTCTCGCTGTATATTGTCGTTTCACAGGATGATGACCTCTTCCCTGTCCGGTTCCTTGACCCGGCTACAACTGTTTCAGTGGGACTGGACTGCGTTCGCACTTTGGATAGGGTGGGCCTGGGTTAAGTGTGGTAGTGTTACTTTCAGTATTGTGCCAATGCGGGACTCTTTACACACGTCATGATGGCGCTAACTACGAGCTGGTTAGAATTGACCCCACTCCGCATATGTTTATTGTGCTGACTTCGGGTTTGATACGGAGTGGGTGTTTCCTGTGGTGGGGGAGGTGAAACTGAGTGCGTGCTGGGGTCTGCCCTGGTCTCCTCCTCCGTTTTTCCCTTTCCTTTCCTTCTCCATCTGTGTTTCTTCCTTTAGTATTTCTTCTTCTAATCGAGCTATAGCTCTTTTCTGCTTTCTTCTAAATTTTGGGTTCCATACAATGGGCGACAGGCACGCTGCCGTGGGGGGGGCCGTAGCCGTAGGCAGGGGTGCAGGGTGGGGGGGTCTTGTTCTCTTCTTGGTCTTTTTGTGTTTCTAGGGCCTCTTTTTTGTCTGAATCTTTTGGCTTTCTTCTTTTTCTGTTTTCTTTCCTTTCCCCTTTTCTATATCGATTTCCGGGTTCCTCATCGTATGTTCTTGTGGTTAGAATTCCGGGGGTGGATGTTTTTGTTAGAAGCTTTCAATTACACTGCATATATATTGCATGATACGTGATTTACACGGTATTTGTTTATCCTGTGTACTTAGCGCTACTATTGTCGCCTTACTCACATTGTCTCTGACTGCCAACATCCTGATTATCGAACGCCCCTGCGATGATGTTATTGGATTGTACGATGTCCTATCCTGTTTATTTCTTCCCCTTGATTTAACAATGAAAATTCGAAACCTCTCTATTCCTGGTGCCTATATGGTACGGACATTATCCTGCAATGTAGTGGGACGCTTTGGTAATGGACGGTTGAATGTTTATGTCTTTTATTGGTTTGCGACCCGTAATTGTACCTGCTTTGTTTTTCAATAAAGGTTTTAAAAAAAAAAAAAAAAAAGAAATTAGTGAGCATGCTGGATTCAAAGATTAAGTGTATTATTAAACTATTGGTTGCCAAAATTGACCAGTTGACTGCTGAGGTTAACAGACTAGGTGGACTTTTAAATAAGGCTGTGGAGAAGGTGGACAACACACCAAACTTAGTTTCATGTAGAGCAGAATCTAACGAGGAGCTTACTGGGAATGTGGTAGGGGGTCAGGAGAAAATGGTATCGAATCCTCCCCCCGTTTAACACTCTGCAGGTATAGGTGACCAGGATACGGCCAACATAGATCTGCCAATAAATCCCACTGTATCGTGTTCAGAGAAAGGCCCTGTCCAACTCATTGTAGAGGCATCTCCCCTTGTCCTGGTCTTGACCAATGTACCCCCCTTGAAGTCTGGTCAAGTGGAATCCACATCCTCTTTGATCAGCAAAGTGTTCCACTGGTTATCAAACAATATGTTGATATCTCCATGGGGTAAACAGCAGCTAGCAGGAGAAATCAATATGGCAAGAAGGGTAAATTGGATAGGGAATAGTGCTAAAAAATTTGGAGGAGATTGTGTAGTCTTGAATTTTTCATGTCCAGAAGTACTCCCTAACGTTTTGGCAAATATATTTCCTCCACAGCGTAGAAGTATAGATATAATTCCGCTAACCCTAGATTTTTTCTATCGTAGAGGTAGTACAGTGAATCCAAGTGTATTAAGGACAAAGTGGAACCCAATGCCAAATAAGTGAGGAAGGGGTGGCCAAATTAGTGAATGGGGTATTAGCCTTGAGAACAGGTTTGCGGCACTGTCAGACTTGAATGAATGCGACTGACTTGGGAGGGCTGACAGCGCAGCGTTTAATGTATTAGCCGACCTAGATAGAACGTGTCCTTTCACAGCTGAGGGGACTGGTCTTACGAATGTTATCCCTATGACCCAAGAAAAAAGGGGGGGTGAACTTAATTTCCCAGTGGTGAGGAAAGAGAATAAAGACTCCGAACAACAGTCCTGCTCCAATTTGTCGAAGATAAGTATTAGCTCTGATCCAGAGGTACCCCTATTAGAACCATCAGTCCATCACCCTATCAATACAGAACCTGATTTTGGGCTGGAGGTTGAAACCCTAGGTATGACAACAATTCAAGTTCCTTTACGTCTCCCAGCAACGGAGGCAGGGTTGTCTTTTCTTTCTTGGAACCTTGCCGGAATTGCTAACAAGTTAACATCTCCAGAATGGTGTAACTTTATTGACCTATTTGACATCATCCTGTTCAAGGAAACATGGTCATTGACCCCAGTACATCATTTTGGGTTCCTCAATTTCCAAGTACCAGCTACGAAAAATCCCAAAGGTCGCCCATCAGGGGGCCTGATAATCTGGATTCGTCAATCATTATGCTGTAGAATCCAGCAAAGGAGCTCCCCATCAAATGACATTCTGCCAGTTAATCTTACCTGGGTTAATGGACAGGGGGTGGCCATTTTCAACATTTATGCCATTATGCCAGGGGAGTAGCGGGGGGTCAAACATCTGAAGTAATCACCGCTCTCGACCTCGAGCTTGAGATGCTCCCAACAAAGCTGTCCATTATAGTGGGAGGTGATGTCAACACTACCTTTGAACCACTTGGCCAAGAGGAACTAATACTAGCTGCAGAGGAGGAAAGTAAATGGGGTGTCCCCCAGCTCGAATTACCCGCAGTCAGAAGATGGACAGCGGTGGCCATTCAACTTAAGGCTTTATGTCTAGCAAGAGGACTTAGAGCTGCCAATGGGCGTACCCCATCAGATCGCAAGGGGGACAAAACATTTGATAACGGTAGATTTTCCAGTAGAATAGATTATTTCCTGGTGGACATTAGAGAATGGCATAGGCTTATTGATATGACTGTAAAAAAATAGGCAGGAGAGTGACCACAACCCTCTTTGTATGGACTTCCTAGCCAACATGGGGGTAAGAGAACCAATTCATGGGGGTGGTAAAGTCACCCTAGATATTATAGCCTCGAATAACCAGCGCCATATAAAATGGGGTAGATTAATTGAGAACCCGGAGAGGCTAGAGGATCTTAAAAAAGTGGTGGTCGAAGAAGTGGGCAAGATAAACTCGCACAGTCAAAAACAAAATTTTCCATAAATCATGCTTGAGGCTCACACGAACTTCTTTGCCAAGCTCCAAGGGTTTTTCATGAAGTCCACCAAACTAGATAATGTTCATAGAAAATCACCCAAGGTGGGGTGGTACAACCAGACCTGTAGAGTAGCCCACCAGAATCTTGGCTTCAAACTCAGAAATAAGAACATTCTAGGTGTGAGAAAGGCGCGGGACATATATAGGAAGACCCTGAAGGAAGCCAAGAAACAGTGGGACGAGGATCTCTGGCGTGATTTGAAACTCGCCTGTGCGACAAAGGACCAAAAGCAATTCTGGGCCATTGTTAAGTGGGACAGAGGAGGGGTAGCACAACCCCCGCAAAATAACGTTGCCAAAAATCAGTGGGTAGACTTCTTCAAACCACAATATGCTTGTGATCCAGCTGAAGGAGAGTGTATACCACCCCCCACAGTTTTCTATCAATGTCAGTTATTCACAATAAGACTGTGTGATAGGGGGCAGAGCCCCAGGAAAGGATGGCATACCTGCCGATGTGTTTTTAAGTGATCGATTATCCTGGTGTCAATATTTCAAATGGTTAGCCAACTCTGTCGCTAGGGGTGCACCAATACCGATTTCATGGAAGGGTGCTGAAATAATTCCGGTTTTTAAAAAGGGAGACAAATCTCTACCTAGCAATTATAGACCTATCAGTCTTTTAGACTCGGCTCAAAAATTAATAGGTCGTATAGTGCAAAACAAATTGCAATCTTGGATAGAAGAAAAAGATATTTTGTCCCCATATTAAGCTGGCTTTCGCCCCTGTACAAGTTCAGTTGATCAGGTCTTTTTTTAATAGCTCTATACTGGAGGAATGTGATGCTAACTAACGGGACTCTCTACGCTGTTTTCGTAGATTTAAAATCAGCTTTTGATTTAGTTCCTCGTTCTAAGCTTTGGAGGGTACTTGCCAAAGTTGGGTTGGCTCCGGAACTACTAACGCTTCTTGCCCGCCTGCATGAGAGCAATTATGCCAGAATCAGGTGGGGGGCACAGGGTGAGGTGACCGACACTTTCCCTGTCGAACGTGGTGTTCGGCAGGGGTGTGTTCTGGCACCCACACTGTTTTCTATATACATCAATGGCATTGTAGACCATCTAAGCCGCTCTCCCACCAACGCCCCTGTATTAGCAGGGGCACGTGTGCCAGTTCTCATGTTTGCGGACGACACGCTGATAGTCTCTCGAACTCCGAGTGGGCTCCAGAAGGCAGTTAATGCATTCGGTGAGTTCTGCCAAACGCGTGGACTTGAAATAAATACCGCTAAAACCAAGTTCATGTGTTTGAATAATACATTGAAAGGCTCAATCAATTTTAATGGAACTCCCCTAGAACAGGTTGAGGCCTTTACGTATCTAGGAATATCCCTACAGTGCAACATGAGATGGAAAAACCACATTGACATGGCTGTTTTAAAATTCAATCAGCTGGCGGGCGTAGTAGCACTTAAGCACAAAGCTTCATTGTCTAAGCCAATCACCCCTGCTTTAGAAGTTTATAATATGAAGGTGTTAAGTGCCTCTTTGTACGGTTCGGAATTGTGGGGATTCTCCAACTTGAAACAACTAACATTGGCGGAGAACAGGTTCCTACGCCGTCTAGTCGGGGTTCCTCAAAGTACTCCTACCGCCCCATTGGTATATGATCTTGGTAGGAAGACCATAGAGGATTTGGCACGCCTACGACCTTTACTGTACTGGAGACGTATTATGACTACCCCTGAATTAGCCCATTAAGCTACTGCCCTAAAGGACATCATGAGGGCAGATCGCTTTCTTTCCATCCCATGGCTTCAGGAATTAAGGGGCATGCTAATTAAGCTGGAACTAGAACACTTATGGATCACTCCCAATGCCCTAAGCTTTCCATCAAAGGCTACTATGAAAAAATGTATTGGGATATGGTTTGGTTGACTGCTTATAGTAATCGATCCAATACCAATTTAACTGGTCGTTTTCTTGATTTTAAACCGTTGCCATCTTGTGAGCCTTACTGGGACATTATTGAAAGGCCGTTTGATAGAAAATTGTATTTTCAATTCAGAACCGGGACCCTTCCTTTAAAGGCATTTGCCCACAAATAGTCTGCAACTCAGGATGACAAATGTCATTACTGTAAAGACTTGATTGAGAACATTCCAATTCAGCTGTTTGTATGTCCCCTTTATGTAAGCCCCTGCCGCAAGTGGATAAAATCTGTGTGTTTAAATCTAGGAATGCGTAGGTACATAGAGGCGTTAGGAGTACTGGAATCAGATTGTACACCCTGCGTGGCGATTGCTGTCGCAAAATTTCTAGGGTGGGCCTGAACTATACGCACCCGCACCTTGAAGCTTTCAGATGCTGCCCAATGAATTTTATGACACCGCTTAGTGCCAGATTAACTTTCCAAACTGAATTGTTTTATTGAATTGAATTATTTTAATTATATTGTACAAATTGTTTATAATCTGGAATAAGACAGCATTATGGTTTAATGAGTTTTTTAAATAATGAATTTAACCTTGTAGTATTTATTGTGTAGTGTTAGGATGTATAAATGCTTTTATGACATGCTGTCGAATAAAGCTTTGAAATTTGATTACTACTAGCATGTGGGGCACAGATTTAACCATAGCCCTCAAATACAGGCAGCCATATCGGCTAATTCCATATGGTGACTTCCAATGGTGGTGTTGGCGTCACATAAAAGTCAATGTATGATTTTGGTGCAATTAGTGTGTGACAGTAAGTTGAGTCCCTGGGTCTAAATGAGGATTTCCAGATGAGCCATGTACAAGTACAAGTCAGTGGGGCTTAAGCGGTGTGTGACACTCTGCACATAACCAACTCTGGCAATGATGTAATGGGGGAGCGTCAGTGGTAGCAGTCTTCCCAGTTTGACTAACTATACCTAGCTCCTCAAGGTTAGTAGACAGTACCTATTGTTCTGAACTATGGTGACACAGTGGCGACTGCCATATACAAAAAGAGGAGGGTGCGCCCCTCCTCTTTGACTTTCATGTGACGCCAACACCACCATTATAAAAATATAACAAGTTACGTTTACCTGCTGCCGGCCCCCTCCCGCTCACTCCTCGGTGCTGGGACATACTTGTCCCAATAGACAAACTGTGACTACATCACAGACTCCCTGTCCAATTCCCGCACTGCAGAGCAGAGCAGTGCAGGGATTGGCCTGAGCAGCCTAGAAAGATGCCCTGCTCAGTCTGTGGGGATTCCCCAGTCCGGCTGCTCAATGCGTCAATACGTCTGCGTTTCCAATGTTCAGGAATTTTTACGCATTACAGGCTCTGCACACTACTTGCCAAGGATGCATCACACATTGACAAAGCCATAAATATCACTGTGTTAGTTTTATGATAGATTTTAAGAAGGAACACCTACCTTGCATATTTTAGTCTCACTGTGGTGCTACCGGTTCTTGCACAGGTATTTCCAGACTCAGGCCTACAAATACGGCCACATTTGGCCACATGCCTCGACATATACATCTGGAGTAATGCCTGGCCCGCTATCGTGTCAAAATAAGTGATGCCACGTTGGTGCAGTCCTCTCATAGATATGCTCCTAGTTGTCAGATTTGCTAAAAGTTGACACAATACAAAACACCAATTCAGGTTGCTGAACTGTATTGCATTAATGGGAGAGAGACAAACTGCATCATATTTCTAAAACTGGGATACAGATCAGCCTAGTGCCACTGCAGACTTTGTGTTGTATTGCAAGGGTGCCTGTTTTAGGGTCAGGATGATTTTTGTGAAGGAATCGGACACCTTCCTGAACAAAACTTGTCCTTTCAGATTTATTACTCAGTACTGAGAATGCAGCACACATGTAAAGATGAACTAATGAAGAAAAATAAATATATTTCCACCTGTTACACCAGACTCTGGAAGGCCCATACTTTTGGCCCAAACCCAAGTCTTTGTAAATAAGGGTTTACATCAAAATACATGGGTGCGGTGCACAGAAAATACCCATGCTCCACCCATGTACTGCGTTCCTGATGCAAGGCAGTGCTATGTGCTGCTTGCCATTACTTTTATTTACAAAGCCACGCAAAGCTTAGTGAATACCAATAAATACAAAAATAGACTTCGTATCTGCTGCATCAAAAAAGTGACGCTACCAAGGCGCGAAATATTAGTAAATCTGGGCCTAAATACTGTGTTTTCCATAACTAAAACATCTGCAAGCTACTATGAAATAAAGCTCATCCACACAAGGGCTTTATAGCAGTCAGTGTGTGCAAGTGTGTGTGTGACTACAGCCACTGATTATAATTTTAGAGCCCTGAACAAGATATCACTACCACTGCTACGGAGGGCTCTTGCCTCATCCATCCCAAGACTGTTAGACAGTCCTGCAGAGGATGGCTGTGCAATTGAGGACTGGCTAAGTATGAACATCGACACCGTTGCACCTTTAACAGTACGGACCTCTAGAGGTTGTCGTCACTCAGCTCCCTGGTTCAATGAATCATTAAGAACCAGTAAAAGGAAATGTAAAAAGCTTGAGAGGAAGTGGCACAACCTTTATCTCCTGGACGATAGAGATTTCTATAGGGCCACCTAAAAAGCATATTATAAAATGGTGAGAGAGGTTAAGGTGAATTATTGGCAGAATAAAATCACATCTTCAAAACATAAGAGCAAAGAGATCTTTGGGATCGTGAAGTCTTTTAAGGCTCTAAAGGTAATTAGCACACCAAAATAATGACAATCCAGCAGTCCTTCCTGGTTTCATCTAAGGATAAAATGGCTGGGTTGGGGACAGTAGGAGATCCAACTAGTTCCTCTCCATTAAGGGAGCCCCTACAAGGCCCTCAGCTATTATAGTTTCCAGCCATTGAAATTGGGGATTCACTCTCCTACCTAATGAGCCTGAAATCAGCCTCACCAGGGGATGCATGTCTCGTGAAGCTTTTACAAGCTCTTGCTCCCACCATCAATCAACGCATCAACAAGGTCCTGAATTCTACATTGGCTGCAGGTTTAAAGCCTCCTCTCTGGAAACAGGCGTAATTCCTGCCCCTTCTAAAGAAACCAAGCGCTCACCCACTTATACCCACAAATTACAGGCCAAGCTCCCTCATTACAGCCATCTCCAAAGTGCTTGAGAAGCACGTAAATAAAACAATATGGAGTTTGCTGAAACCCATGATCTCTTGCACCCCACTCAGTCAGTTTTTAGGGCTGGTTATAGCACAGAAACGGCATTGTTGGAAGTGACAAAATATCTAAAGGAGAAGCTGGATCAGGGGGGTAGAGTGATCCTCATATTGTTGGACCTGTCGGCAGCGTTTGACACGGTGCCACATAGGAGGCTACTCAAAAGACTGGAAAAAATCGGATTTGGGGTACGGGGCTCTTGCCTAGCTAAATTCCTATTTGGAGGATAGAGAGCAGGTAATTTGGACTCTTCCTTTTTCTTCCCCCTTGCCCAGCCTACAAGTGGGAGTCCCTCAGGGATCCTTCCTTAGCCCAATGCTTTCTAATCTATAATGTCCCCCTTGGCAACATTGGTAGAGTCTTATGGTGCAAAGATAATGTTGTATACTGATGACACTCAGCTGGTTTTCTCTTGCAATAGAGGTAATGAGTTTGATGGGGGCATGATTCGATTATGCCTTACCAAAGTCTTTGGGTGGCTGGAGGAAAACCAGCTGAAGTGTAACTCCGACAAGTCAGAGATAGTCTTCTTCGGCCTGCCTACAGTGCATGGCTGGAGTCATTGGTGGCCGGTGGAATTTTCTTCTCCCAGAGTGGCTCAACCTATAGTCAGAAACGAGGGAATCCGTATTGATGATGCTCTCTCTATGCGCTCCCAAGTTCAGGCTTTGGTGGGGACCTGTATTAACTACTTCTGATGATGAGAAAGTTCCTTCAACTTCCGCTGGACTGTGGAGAACTGTGATCCAGGCATTGATTTCATCCAGGCTGGATTACAGGAACACCCTTTGGATCACTGACATAACATCGAGGGACATAATATCGACTAGCAAAAATATCGGAGACAAAATATCAACAGACAGAATATCGAGTTTGTATCTACAAACAGGTAAGTACAAACATATCGAGTAAAAAAGTATTGTTTACAAAAAATATCGACTTTATTAAAAACAGTGTTAAATTAAATTAATATTGAAAATTAATTACTAAAATATACTTAAAAATACTTAAATTAACTTATAATAATTAAATAATTAATGAAAGTTATAAAAAAAAATGTTTACAATCATATTTATTAAAACATATATATATAGTAACATAATATAATTAAATAATATCCAATATTATTAGCGTACGATAGCGGAAGTGTAAAAATTACTATTCCCACTCCAGAGAGTGCAACAGTAGGAAAAGCGTTGGATAGCGTAGGGATCAAAATTATTATTCCCACTCCAGTGAGTACAACAGTAGGGAAAGCGTTGGATAGCGTAGGGGTAAAAATTACTATTCCCACTCCAGTGGGTGCAACAGTAGGGAAAGCGTTGGATAGTGTAGGGGTAAAAATTACTATTCCAACTCCAAAGAGTGCAACAGTAGGGAAAGCGTTGGATAGCGTAGGGGTAAAAATTACTATTCCCACTCCAAATAGTGCAACAGTAGGGAAAGCGTTGGATAGCGTAGGGGTTAAAATTACTATTCCCACTCCAAAGAGCGCAACAGTAGGGAAAGCGTTGGATAGCGTAGGGGTAAAAATTACTATTCCCACTGCAGTGGGTGCAACAGTAGGGAAAGCGTTGGATAGCGTGGGGGTAAAAATTACCATTCCCACTCCAGTGAGTGCAACAGTAGGGAAAGCGTTGAATAGCGTTGAGGTAAAAATTACTATTCCCACTCCAGTGGGTGCAACAGTGGGGAAAGCGTTGGATAGCGTAGGGGTAAAAATTACTATTCTCACTCCAGTGAGTGCAACAGTAGGGAAAGCGTTGGATTGCGTAGAGGTGAAAATTACTATTCCAACTCCAAAGAGTGCAACAGTGGGGAAAGCGTTGGATAGCGTAGGGGTAAAAATTACTATTCCCACTCCAAATAGTGCAACAGTAGGGAAAGCGTTGGATAGCGCAGGGGTTAAAATTACTATTCCCACTCCAGTGGGTGCAACAGTAGGGAAAGCGTTGGATAGCGTAGGGGTACAAATTACTATTCCCACTCCTGTGGGTGCAACAGTAGGGAAAGCGTTGGATAGCGTGGGGGTAAAAATTACTATTCCAACTCCAAAGAGTGCAAAAGTAGGGAAAGCGTTGGATAGCGTAAGGGTAAAAATTACTATTCCCACTCCAAATAGTGCAACAGTAGGTAAAGCGTTGGATAGCGTAGGGGTTAAAATTACTATTCCCACTCCAGTGAGTGCAACAGTAAGGAAAGCGTTGGATAGCGTAGAGGTAAATATTACTATTCCCACTCCAGTGGGTGCAACAGTGAGGAAAGCATTGGATAGCGTAGTGGTACAAATTACTATTCCCACTCCAGTGAGTGCAACAGTAGGGAAAGTGTTGGATAGCGTAGAGGTAAAAATTACTATTCCCACTCCAGTGGATGCAACAGTGGGGAAAGCGTTGGATAGCGTAGTGGTAAAAATTACTATTCCCACTCCAGTGAGTGCAACAGTAGGGAAAGCGTTGGATAGCGTAGAGGTAAAAATGACTATTCCCACTCCAAAGAGTGCAACACTAGGGAAAGCGTTGGATAGCGTAGGGGTTAAAATTAGTATTCCCACTCCAAAGAGTGCACCAGTAGAGAATGCATTGGATAGCGTAGGGGTTAAAATTACTATTCCCACTCCAAAGAGTGCAACAGTAGGGAAAGCGTTGGATAGCGTAGTGGTAAAAATTACTATTCCCACTCCAGAGAGTGCAACAGTAGGGAAAGTAAATACTTCATATATTATTTAAAAAAATAGAAATTAATATCTATTAAAAATTAATTACAAGTAGTTACCAATTTAATATAATATAATAATTAATCAATTAAAATTACAAATTAAAATTATATATTCCAATTAATTACCTATTAATACAAATTAATTACAAATTAACAATTAATAATTTAAGATTTAAAAATTAATTAACAATTAATTCAAATTAAATACAATTAAATACATTGATTTATGTAATTAATTATAAATAAATTACTTCCCACCCAATTCCCCTATAAACCCACAACCCGCTACAGAAAATAAATTAGTAAAATTAACATAATTAGCAATTAATCAATTAATTAAAATTAATTGCCAAGTAAAATGTATTTAATTACCAAACATAAATTAATTAACAATTAATTAAAAATGAATACCAATAAATACATTTACATATTTAATTATTTATAAATAAATTACTTCCCACCCTATTCCCCTATACACCCACAACCCGCTACAGAAAATAAATTAGTAAAATTAACATAATTAGCAATTAAACAATTAATTAAAATTAATTGCCAATTAAAATGTAATTAATTACCAAATATAAATTAATTAACAATTAATTAAAAATGAATACCAATAAATAAATTTACATATTTAATTAATTATAATTAAATTGCTTCCCACCCTATTCCCCTATAAACCAACAACCCGCTACAGAATTAAATTACGCAAAAATTAAAAAAACAAAATTCATTAATTAAAATAAATTATAACATAAATACACACTTTTCCCACATATAATAACATTAAAACCACTAAAAAATTCAATATTATTAAAAATTCGATAACTTTAATAACCTATATTATATACTTCGATATTTTAACTTTCTATATTTTTAACATTTGATATTACATAACTTACCTTAAAAACTATATTTTTGATGTCTATATTCTGTCCATTCGATATTTTGTCCATTCTATATTTTAAACTCGATATTATGTCCATTCGATATTTTGTAGTCGATATTTTGACTGTTTACGCACCCTTTATCTAGGTTTAGCAGACTCTCTCCTACAACGCCTTCAGGTGGTGCAGAACGCTGCAGCCAGGGCATTATTTGCTTAAAACATGGGTCCCATATGGCACCTCATCTTAAAGCCCTTAATTGGCTCCCAGTCAGGGATCGGACACAGTTTAGGGCCTTAGTAATGTTCTTTAAGGTAAGGGGCCTACTACCTCAGAAGACGTGTCAGCTAGTACACTCTGACAAGGGCTCCTAGAACAACCTCGGGGGCGTATGCTTGTCTCCCTAAGGTGCGCCTCGTACGTAGGGGGGTAAATCCTTCAGCCTCTTGGGGGCACAGGCATGGAACAAACTTCCGCTGCCCCTCAGACTCTCCACGGATCTAAATGTAAATGTAAATGTGTGGGACTTGTAAAGCGCACTGCTGCCCGTAAGCGTCCTGGCGCTGAAGACCGCTGGGGAACCCGTCCTGGCTTTCCCTGTGAGATGGTCCCTTCTGGGTATCTCCAAGGTGAAACCAGGCACCCCCCGCGTCTGTGGGGGGCCGTTGTAGAGATGAGGCAAGCTTAATGCCCAGAGTTGCCGAGTGTCATCCCTGGTTAGAGTAGGCACCGAGGCGAGAATTATTGAGTCCGCTGACCCTGGTCTACGACCCTGCCGCGTCGGGAATTGAACCCTGGTCCCGGGCCGTTCTCTGCTTCCGGGTCTGCCGCCTCTAACCAGTGAGCCACACCACTCCCGGATCTGATGAGTTTTAAGCAATTGTTGGAAATCTGGCTCTTTGGGCACTAAACCATCTCTATGTCAGCAGCCCTGTGATTTTGCAGCGCCGGGACACTCCTTTTGGAGTAGCTTAGTGCTATACAAACTCACTCATTCATTCATTCAATGACTGTGAAGAGCCATGCAGTATAGGGGCGAAATTCTCTTTAAAATATTCATTTCCTTCAGCCTCTCCACCCAATAGTTACTTCGCCCAATTATCTATATATATATAAAAACAAATGTATATCTGTCTGTCTGTCTGTCTGTCTGTGTGTCCTTTATTTATTACTACACCATTTATCTGATCGCCATGAAACTTTGGGAAGTTGTTGAGTACACTCCCGCGAAGGTTTCTGGCATACATTTTTTTAAATATAGGCCCCCCAGGGCCCTCATAATCTTTCGGATACTGATGTACGCACCAGACGGAAAAACAACAAATCGTATATCCACAAGCACTCGAATAAATATATAGAATTAAAACACCATTCATCCGATTGCCAGGAAACTTTGGAAAGTTGTTGAGTACACTCCCGTGAATGTTTCTGGCATATATTTTTTTTAAATATCGGCCCCCCAGGGCCCTCATAATCTCTCGAATACTGATGTACGCACCAGACGGAAAAACAAAAAATCCTGTATCCACAAGCACTCGAATAAATAAATAGAATTAAAACGACCCATTGAAATGTTTTCCATATTAAAATAAATAAGTTTCAATAAAAATGACACAATGTAAATTGAATGTTATCATAACGAGTTTCCGCTTATTGCCTTTCTTCGGAGATCGCAGCAACGCGTGATGGGTAAGCTAGTTCATCTATAAATTAAAACATCTTGAGACCAAGGAACCAAGGGCCTGAGTTAAAAACATTAGGAATACAGGTTCTCTCTGAATCACAATTAGGAAATCAGTATCGCAAATGGATGAAGCTCACTGAGATTCATTTAGGGATTTTATGTGGGTCGCAAGCCGACCTACCTCATGAGTATTAATGTGGCAGGTCACAGTTTGCGACCCTTTAGCAACTACAGCCATCAAGGGGATGGTGGCCTGTTGAGGTGCGCAGAAAACCATGTTTTGATTGCTTTTTAATAAAGAAGTATTTTGTTATTAATTGCAGCCCGTTTTCCTGATAGGAAAACAAAATGCGCTTAAAAACAAAAAAATGAAAGCTTGAAGTTTCACGTTTTAATAGTAGGCAGTGGTCCATAGGACCACTGCCTACTCTGAAAAAATATTTGCATTTACATGCTCAAAGGGGAGAGGTCTCTTGGGGACCTCTTCCCCTTTGTGAATGGGTTACTTTTTTGCGAACGGAATTAGGTCGCAAAACAGTAATAAATACCATACTGATTTTGTATTTGGAAGGGATGCCTTAAACAACCCCCTTCCAAATACAGAATCACAAATGCAAAATGTGAATAGTTAACAAGTAACAGGATCCCATTTTTTATTTTGTACAGTAGAAAAGTATTTACCAGTTGCAAACGTACCAATTCTGCATATCAGGTCTTTTGCGACCGGACAAGTGCTTTGTACATCTGGCCCAATGTTGTTTCCCATGGAAGTCAATAGAGGGAACATTGTCTGTCAAATCTCTCAGAGAATGCTGGGTAGAGCAGGTCTTGCCATGCTCCCTCCCCAATTTCACCTGACAAAACAACAATATTCAGAAGAAAGCTAGTAATAGAAGTTTTGGGTCAGATAATCAGTGTTATACAATATGTTAAGCAAACCATAATGTAGGGAGAGTTGATTGTATATGTCATTATGGTATATGAACAAAAAATGATTCATAAATAAAAAGATCAAACAAACACTGACAAAACCATTAGGTCTGGAACTCGCTGTGACCCTTCTTTTGGCTGTGTTTTTTTTATTTTTTTAACTGTTTATTATTTGAAACACAAAGGAACAAAACATCAAACAAACAAGCAAGGCGTAGAATATGAATACAGACATTAGATATGAGCTCAAGGAGGACGGGAGACACATGTTAACAGGAGAAGAAAATTCTTTGAATACAGATGTGGGGAGGAAGGCACAGGCAGAGTTACATAGGAACAATACAGCACATCACAGCTGGAAGGGATGTAGGTCAGGGTGACTGAGGAGGACTCTGGGAGGCGATGAGCGGGGGTGTACAAATATCTCCACGGTATGTGTTCCAAGGAGTCCAAATCTTCCCCCATTTTTGGGGTCTGCCTCTTGCAATATACACTGTTTTCTCTCGAAACATGCACCAGTCCAGACTCTCTTTCCAAGCAGTCACTGTAGGCGGCCTCAGGGATCCCCACAACTGGGCAAAATCTCTCTTTGCAACCATATTGGCCAAGGTTACCCACCGAAGCTGTGACACGTCATAATCATTCAGACCCCATACGTTCAATAAGCATTGCCGGGCTTCCGGCATCATAACAACACCCGTGACATCATCCATAACCTCATGTATACGTTTCCAGAATTGCACCACCTCTGGGCATTCCCAAATGATGTGAAGATAGGTGCCAAGGAGACCACACCCACGCCGACACATGCCATCTGTAGAAAAACCCATATGAATAGGACGGGGGCCAGTGACATAGATTCTGTGGAGGATCTTGAGTTGGACCAGACGGAGGCGGGCCGGAATTGCCACCTCCTTGGGATCGGAGATCGCGGACTGCCAATCCTCATCATCCAGTTCAATACCATCAGCAATCCAGGCCTCACGTAGGCGATCAAGCAGACCCGATCTATCATTAATCATTTTTTTGTAGAACAGTGAGATAGTGCTATCCGGCACATATCCGTCTAGTATACGATCTTCGAGGGGGGAGGAATCCGGAACAGCACTACCCACTGGCAACACAGAATTCAGAGCATGACGCACCTGGATGTAACGAAATCTCTCCCTGTCACTCAGCTTATACTCTGTTTGCAGTTCAGAGAAGGTCTTAACCTTTCCTTTAACCCAGAGATCGCGCACTTCACTTATACCGATCACGTCCCACTTATCAAATCCCTTCGTCCTCCAGAGGCAACCCAACTTGGCAGAGGCATAGAGCGGTGTAGCACCCGTCAATTTATCACTCCAGCCCATAGTCGCCGTTGCGCTATGCCATACTCGCACAGTTATAGCGGTAGGTCCCGTGAGTTGTGAACGAGAGGGTCCCGAATAAAGTGCCCTATAGTAATCCCCCCCCGGGAGCAGCCATTTGTCTATTTCAAATGCTGGGTTCAACGCCGGGCCATACATCCCGTGGTTGATAGCCGCAAGGTGGGAAGCCCAGTAATACCTACGAATATCCGGGAGCGCTATACCGCCATCATACCAGGGGAGTGTCAATTTCGGAAGAGCTATACGCGAACGTCCGTCCCATATTAGTTGCCTCTGTAACGATTCAATTTCCCGAAAATACGTCGACGGGATGACATCAGGACTATTCTGGAGGGCATATAGGAACTGAGGTAGGGACATCATCTTGAAAAGGGCCGCACGCCCTAGTGGAGACAGCGGTAATTTACGCCAACGCGCTACATTGGAGCGTAGCCGCTGAAGTGGGGGAAGCAAATTACGTTCGTAGCGAACCGCCGGATCCATAGAGATAAACACATCCAGGTACTTAAAGCCAGATTGCGACAGCTGGATGGGACAGCCCCGTGGTAAACGAGGGACATCACCCGCGAGTACATAAATGTAGGATTTCGACCAATTAATGATGAGGCCCGAGTTCTTCCCAAAGGAGGTAACTACGTCAAACAACACATTAAGCGATTTTTGGGGAGAGGTAAGATACAATAAAATATCATCCGCGTATAAGGAACTGCGATCCTCAAATTCCGGCGTCCAGCGTATACCCTTCAGCGAGGGCTCCCACCGCAGCCAAGCAGCAAGAGGCTCCAACGCCAAAGCAAAAAGGAGTGGGGACAACGGACAGCCCTGTCGCGTGCCCCTACCTAGAATAAAAGGCATGCAGACGCGGCCATTAACCACCACCTGGGCTAGTGGTGTTTCATACAGGAGTTTGACCCAACCGATAAAACCGGCGCCGAAACCAAACTTGGCGAGTACCGCCCAGAGATAAGACCACTCGATTGTATCAAAGGCCATCGTGGCGTCCAAGGACGCCAAGATGGCCGGTTCACGCAGCGTCGGGGCCCTCGCGAGAACACCATGCAGACGTCGTAAATTTAGTGCCTTGTTATGGTGCGGGATAAAACCGGATTGATCCGGATGAATCAAGTCGCCGATAACCGTAATCAAACGATTAGCAAGCAACTTGGCGTGGATCTTGGGTTCCGCATTTAAGAGCGAAATGGGTCTATAAGACGAGCAACGATCCCGTGGTTTACCCTCCTTATGGATCACCACAATGGTCGCAAGACGCTGATCTCTAGGGAGGGAGCCATTGTCTCGCGCAGCCAAAAACATAGCACGTAGATGGGGAGCTAAAGTATCAGGGCGTAACTTATACAGTTCCACAGGAAGGCCATTGGGACCCAGAGCCTTGCCAGAGCGAAGGGAGCGCAGCGCGAGAGCCACTTCGTCCACCGAGGGCATGGCATCCAGGCAATCACGCTCCGAGTCGGACAAACATGGGAGCGCTATGTCCCGAAGCAACAAGTGCGAATCCCTTTCAGGCCTGTCGGACACCGAAGTATATACCTTTCGAAAATACTCAGCAAAGCATTCAACAATGTCAACTGGATCAGTTACACTCACACCATCACACGTTACGATCACCGGAACCACTCGATTCGCTCTCTCCCTTCTGTCCAGCCAGGCAATCCATTTCCCTGCTTTATCACCCACGTCATAGAGCCGTCCCTGCTGTTCCCTACTCATCGTCTTTGCCGCATCAGTAACCAAAGTTTTACATTCTAGTTGTTTAAGGCGGAGGACATGTAAGGCTTCTCGAGATACCCCCCGCTCCAATGCAGTTTCCAGGTCTGTCATTTCAGTCTCGAGCTGAACAATTGCCTCGTTCTTACATTCCTTAGCACACCCCACCAAAGACAATGCCTGTCCCCTGATCACAGTCTTAAAAGCTTCCCACAACGAGACAGGTGATGATACAGAACCAACATTTTCAGCAAAATACAAATCAAATGATTTAATCAATTCAGAGCGCGTCTTGGGGTTGAGAAGATACCATGGGTTAATCGGAGCCACCCTGCCTTCGGACCGATGCTAAGATTAAAATGAAACCAAATAGGGGAATGGTCTGATATGCCCCGGGCCAGGTGTCTAACCTCTCCAATCGAGGGGGACAGTGCCGCCGGTATCAGGATGTAATCTAATCGAGAAAGACTGCCATGAGCTCCCGAGTGGAAAGTAAACTGTGTTTGTTCTGGGTGCATTAGTCTCCAACAGTCTACGAGGCCCAGGGTTTCCAGGAAGTCGCCTAACCAGGATTGTGCAGAAGGAAGATCTCGGGGGGGATAGCGATCGATCCTGCCAGAAATGACGGAGTTAAAATCACACCCAGTATCAAAACACCCTCGGGGAGACCCAGAACCATCCACCCCAGGTCCGTAAATTTCGTGGATTGCAAGCCCGGAGGGAAATAAACTGACACCAACGAGATTGGCTTTCCCTCCCACCGCCCGACTAGTGCAACATATCGACCCCTGGCATCGAGGATCACATCATCAACTTCGAGGGGGAGGGAAACCTTAAGCAAAATACCCACTCCTCTAGAACTAGACGTGAATCCCGAATGGGCAGCCAGACGATAACCCCTCCTATTAAGAGCATGACAAGTGTTCCCTATCAAATGCGTTTCCTGTAACAGTACGACATCAGGCGAAAGGCGCCACAACAGCTGCATAACCACCCCTCTCTTTATGCGATCACCCAACCCATTCACATTCCAGCATAATACCTTCAACCCTCTACCCCCATCCAAATCCAAAATGAACTCCCATCGCAAAACGAGCATCACACAAACGTCAATGATAATGAAAGTACCTTGCCTTGAAAAAGAAAAAACAAACAATCCCTGAACTTGTCCCCCCCAAGATTCCCAACACAACTTCCCCCCACCCTGCACCCCAGCACCGACTCAAAAGCCACCCTAATTTGCAGTGTGCCTGTCGCCCTAGCAAAGACAAACATGAACTAATATACACAAAGAAAACCCCAGAGGAGGAAAGGGTCCCGCCATCCCCGCTACCTCCGAGGATACGGATGGAATGATCAAAGAAAGTCAGTGAAACTCCGGCTGATCACGCTGAAAATGGTTCCGGACACAGTCACCGTAGTCATTCTTGGTCCATCAGTCCCCCTTCCGCACCACCAGCATGTTCTTGGCCAGTGCGGCGTGTCGGCAAAGTGTCCAACCAGTCACTCACTTCCTCAGGCCTGACAAAGAAAAATGTTCGATTTTCATACTCAACACGTAGTCGGGCCGGGAATAACATAGCATATTTTAGTTCCATGTCCCTTAGTCGCCTTTTCACACCTTGAAATCCCATACGTTGTTTCTGGACCGACTGAGAAAAGTCTGGATAAAAATTCACAGCAGCGTTTTTGAACTAATGGTGTCGCAATCTCTAAAATTGAAGATCCGTGCAATAATCGGACGGGGGGAAACCAGGCTTCGCTTGTCCCCCTGGCACTCTGTGCGCACGTTCGATGGCAAAAAACCTGCTTAGGCCCTTGGGAGCCAGATGATTTAGAATGAGATCCTCCACTCGAAGATCAATGGCGAGTGGACTAGATTCTTCCGGGACCCCAATAATACGCACGTTATTGCGCCGCACACGGCCTTCAAAATCCTCCAAGCGACGAGCAAAAAAGTAATTGGCAGATCTTAAGTTGCGCACTTCCGTTTGCAAGTCAGACACGTCCGTGGTGAGGCTAGATGTCTTCAGGTCTAATGACTTCACTTTCTCATTTGTCTTGGCTAAGTCAGTGCGAATGAGGTTGACATCGATAGCCACCGTGTCCAACTTCAGAGCCAGGGCTTCATATTGTTTGCCAATGGAGGACTGTATCCCAGCAATGGCGCCCATCACGTCTTGTAGCGTTAAGTCCGCCAACACAGCAGGATCATCGACAACCTCCTCCCGGGTCTTAGGTGCGCCACCGGGGGATCCTTTAGAAAGCGTATAGCGATCCATGACGTTCGTCTGGGTAGAACCTCCCCGGATGGTGGTCTTGACCTTCCGTTTCTCACCCTCAGGCTTGCCCGTCATGGCGAGTCGGGTGCCCCGGAGGGAGGTTTGGGATCTGGTCCAAATGGCTCCATAAAAGTCACACACGGAAACACAGGAGACCAAGTTAAGCCAAGTGGAGACCACAGCCAAACAGTCGTCTGCTCGAAACTCAATGAGTTGGCATCAGTCCGATCAACAGACACACCGCAGATATGATGCAGTGCGCCGGAGAAACGAAACCGAAAGTGAAGTGAGGCCGAGGGCCGACCTTCTCGAGCCGTTGTTGTTGAATTACGACCCGGGCACTGCCACCACTCAAGGTCCAGGCTGGTCCATGGAGAAGGCCGCGAAGTTCAAGACGGCAAAGCTCGGGAACCCTGCGTCCGATTTCGATCGAAAAACCTGCTAGTACATCAGCCGGGTTGTGTCTTCAATGATCTTCCATCAGATCAGGATATCGGACAGGATAAATGCGGGAGGCAGCGAGGGTCCTCGGGAGCCCTGTGCTCACGCGGCCATCATGGATGCGCGCAAAGCTCCTCCTCCTCTCTTTTGGCTTTGTTAATGCATGTCTTGCTTTGACATGGCTTTTAAAAAAGCTGCATAACCTTTGCAATCTAAAAATTATTAAAGGTGGTAAAAGAAAAAGCATTTTTTAATCTCTAAAACCACTCCTTGCCATAGTATTCCCCGACAGCGAAGGAAACTACTTTGTGTGTGGATGACTCCCTGTAAATGAGTGTATGCTGTCACTCACATTGGAGTTAGTCAAGGGCTGCAGAGGGCTGAACCACCAATGGTGTTTGTTGTAGTGGAAAGAAAAGATGTGAATGACATAAAAACAATTTAATGGATAAAGGGATCTGGATAAAAACCACAAGGTTTAAGTGCATTATCAAAAGGTAATGGGGAATGCCAAACCTAAACACAGGACAGTAAAAAAAATCATGGGGTGACCATGCATTGTTCCTCCTGTGGCTCAAATGTTCAAGAAATACACAGAAAACAAAATCATTGCAAACCATGTCTTATTATAGGTTAGTCAGAACTGTTGGGAAACTGTTATTTATCAAAGTTGACAGTCCAAAGCTTACAGAAAGTCTACATATTGATTTAAAGTAAAACCCTTTTTTGACATTGAAGAAAACCCTTCAGCACAAACCAGCATGGCATCATTTATGTCTAGTGTGGTGGGCATGGCTTGATGCTGAGGAAGATGGGCATTTTTTGATGGAGTTCTGCGGTGGTCGAAGAGGAAAACAGACTGCATGCTCATGTCAATGCAACTTATCCTGTAGGCTAAGAGACTCATTCTGTTTCCATTACACTTACTTTTAGTGCCGGGGATAGCATTACTTGTCAGCTCCTCTCCTCATCAGAGGTATTGTGGCTGAGGAGAATGGTGCATGCCATTTTATAGGTAACGCTGTGGAGAGGGATATGATTCACGTAGCTGTTGCATCACTTCAATAATGTGGGAAATAACTTGCCAAGCATGTGGATTCACCAATATAAATGCAAGACAATACCTTGCCAGGCATGTTGAGTCATTTTTCATATTTCTTAACTTTACAGTAACCGTTATGTTATGCATCAGAAAGTCTTTTTTGCTATTTTTTAATACGACATAGCTCTTTCCTTGCCAGTTTTGCGTCCACAAATTACTCTTGACTACCACTGCAGCCTATAATTTGTTTCTGATATTTTTCTGTGTCTAAACATCATATCATCTTTGCTTTCTTCATTCGTCACATGAGTCATACTAAATGCTCAAGACACATTTTTCTTGCAAATATGCCTCAATACCTAGACATTCTTTACCACCTACAAAACTCCCACCCTCTATCTCCACTTCCTCAGCATGATTTTTGCCGCCATGGAGATCAACTGTAATACTTCACAGGATTCTGTAGATGTGACACCCTCCTCTATACCTATCTCTTCTACCAAATATGCAGGGAAAAGTGATGCATCTTCCTCATAAGCTGGTCAAAAAGGTTCCATCATCTCCCGTCAAGTCCCCTACATCAATTTCCATGGAGCATCTTCTGGATGAGATTAGAGCACTTATAACTTATTTGGAGAAAATAAATCCAAAGCTTCAGAAACTGGATGATGAATGGACTTCAATTGAAGATAGAGTCACTGAAGTGGAATGAAGAGTCACTGACTTACAAGATGTTATCCAAACAGAAGTAGCGCATCTTAAAAAATATGTTGAGAAACTTAAAAATCACAGACCCAGGAATAATCTGCATTTATTGACTGGTAGAGGGCCTGGAAGGTTCAGATCCTATCTCCTTCTTTCAAAATGTTCTACCCAAGATGTTTTATCTACCAGAAGGTACCAAAGTAAACATTCAAAGAGCACCTGGGCTTGGTCCTCTCTCTCCCAGCTCTTCTTCCATAAGGCCCAGCAATATTATCCTTTTCTTCTTGGAATATACAGATCTACTCAATGTGCTTCGAGTCTGCTAAACTTAAAGGTGGCATCTCCTGGTCTGGTAAAAATATCTATTTTTCTTGCGTCGCTATAAGTGGACATATGATAGGAAACTGCTGGGGAATAAAACTTTTGTCGAGCATATTAGGAATTAGATGCAGTGCTTCATGAGGTACAGTTTGGGATGTCTTTAAGTCTGGCCTGAGGAGTGAGAGCATTAGCTATGTTGCCCACGAGAAGAGGCAGTGTCAAGTTAGGGACTGTTGAGGGAATTGGCTGAGGTGGAGCAAGAACATGTGACTCGTATTGCACTGGGACAAGGGGTGGCACAAACCTAGGTCAAAATTGTTGGCTTAAAAGCAGAGATTAACAGCTGACTCAAAGATCGACCGAAGAATTTCAAACTCATAGGAACAAAACATATGAGTATGGAGAATCAGTTCGGAGAAGGCTTGCACTGTGCACACGGCAGAAAGTAGCTAGAAGTATGATAACCTCTGTTAGGAAGGATGGAAGAACTTATTCAGAAACTAGCAACATACTTTGAGTGTTTCAGGAATTTTATCAGGCATTATTAAAGGAGATGTCGGGGTACCCCTGGATAGCTGCAGAGCAGTATCAGAGGCAGAGCTTGGGGCTACATTAGATCATACCTCCAGGAAAGAGTTAGAAGCAGATACAACACTTGAAGAGGTCCTAGCAGTTTTAAACTATCTTCCTTCAGGGAAAGCTGCCGGTCCTGTTAAAATACCTCTTGATTTCTATAAGACACTTCAACCCCAATTAGCCCCTATTTTATTAGACTTGTTTCTGGGGGTTAAATACAATGGGTCTCCACCTGAGTCTTGGGATGGTACAGATATAATTATATTTCCCAAGAAAGGCAATCCCCTGGACAACCCTGCGTCTTATAGGCCGATATCACGGATACATTCTGACACCAAGATTTACGCTAACATTTTGGCAGGTAGACTGGGGAGGGTCATAGCCTATCTGGTGTCACCCTGGCAGCATGGTTTCATACAAGGCAGAGGAACAACGGACCATATAAGGCGGGCTATAACTTTATTTGACATCACAGCTGAGATGGGGACAGATGGCTATGTTCCTCCTCAATGCCAAGAAGGCTTTTGATGTGGTGGCCTGGAGGTTGCTGTGGGGATACTTTTAATTAAGGGGTTTTAGCCCCCGAATGATCACCGCTATTAAAGCTATGTATTCCGATCCATATGCATGGCTCCAGCTTCTGGGTTAAGAGCCAGAAATCATAAAAATGTTCTCCTATCTTGTTTGCCATTTATATAAATCCATTAATTGAGAAGATCTTGAATAACCAGGGAATAAAACTGATTATTTGTGGGGTATATGAAACTAAGGTGCTTGTATATGCAGATTACATTGCCATTATCAACAATGTCCCTAAAGGAGCAGTCAGGAAAATCGAAGCCGTGGCTCGAGAGTTTGGCCTGTCTCTCCCATAGGGACGGGGTGGGCTGTCAGTCCCTAATATTATGTTTTATTTGGCGCTTCTAATATAGCAAATGCAAATTTTATGGTGAAAGGACAGATTAGGAAAGCCATAGTGCCCTTTCCCCACAATTTATGGTCTAGTCCTTGGGAGGAAGGCTGAGGGATTCCTGCTGTGGCAGCTGGAGTGGAACTGTTATAAGAAAGTCCAGTTCAAGGTATCACTTAATGCTTGGAAAGTATGGAGTGAGGCTCACAAAGCTATGAAGTTCCTGAAATACTTTAGATATACACCGCTGTGGTGCTCCTCGTTTTACTCACCTCTATTCTATGATGTAATGTGAAGAATGTGGGATTTACTTGACCTGACAGTAATAGGGGATCTCTATCTCCTTGACCAGATATGTCCTTTTACCCACTTGCAGCAAGGGTTTGATATCCTTACTAAGCAATATTTTAAAGATGTGCAAATTAGGGAATACCAGGGCGGCCATATCCCTAGATAAAATATCACAAGTGGAGGTAATCGCCCAGGCTGAATGTAATATAAGAAATATCTATAGCATGCTGCTGGACAGTTTGCCGGACGATTTTGAGAACACAGAGGCAAATTGGGCTAGGAAGTTAGGTGACCCTGATGCTGATTTAGATGAGACGATAACATTAGCCGCAAATAATTTCTTGTCAACAACCCAAAAGGCACAGCATTATAAAATGCTATTTAATCTGTATTTCAGCCCGCCAAATTGTTTCAGTGAGGCAAGAGAACAGACGATAAGTGCCCTAGGTGTGGGTAGTCCCAGCCACACTGGTACATATGTTTTATGACTGCTGCAGGTTACTCCCTCTTAAGAATGGGCTGGAGATCTTCTTGACAAGATTATTGGGGCGTAGGATCAATCTTAGTCCAACGTTGATGATTATTGGACATGATAGCAACTGCGGCATAGGTACCACACAGATGTATTTTGTATTTGTATCGGTAGCTATTGCTAGGATATTAATTGCTGCCAGATGGAAGGATACAGAGCCCCCTTTGTTTCAGACCTGGCTTGCCAGGTTGTTAGGTATCTATAAATTGGCACTGTATGAATGTAGGGGCAGACAGGCCAGGAAGCTGGGGAAAAAAATGCGGTCTCCCATTATGGACTGGAAGAACAAAATCGATTGTGTAATCGTTCTGCTTGCTGGCCACCTATAACCGTTTTAACCTCTTATATTAAAGGGTGGTTCAATTCAGCTCTCCCTAGGTAGTGATTGGTATATAACATATTGTAAATAAGGATGAAATGTATTATGTATGATGTTATTTCTATTCAATATATGATATGTAACTATATTGTCTTCTTCATGATACTTGTATATGCCTGCTTTTTATTCTGTATAACTTATAATATGCATTCTCTAGATAATAAAAAAAACAAATTAATATATAACTATCTACTAAATGTCCTTCGAGTCCGCTAAACATAAAGGTGCCATCTCCTGGTCTGGTAAAAATCTCAATTTTTCTCAATATGTAGCTTAATCTACTGCAGATTGACAGAAAATACACATTCTAGGCTCTCTGGATGCCAGACCTGGTCTTTTCCATCCATGTGTGTTCAAAGCAACATACAAAAATATGACTACAACTTATGAAGATCCTAAATTACTTCAGAATATTTAGATTTCTGTTGTGGAGCTCACATGGATATATGTTCTATATGGTAAACAACGTTTACCCCAAAACTTTTTCCCCGCACTGATTCACAACGCGGTCGTACGACCGCGTTGTGATTCCGCATACCATTACTCCGCAAGTCGGAACAACGATTTGCGGAGGGGGGGGAGGTGTTGGATTTAAAATCCAACACCTTCCCTAGTGTCTGTACAGAGTGGAGTTGGAATAGTAAATTATACTATTCCAACATCCAGCGCCCCCCTCCGCAAAGATCTTTACCTGCTCAAACTCTGTCCTATGGTTAATATCTGACATGCTTGACATTTCATTATATTCTACATTTTCCCTTAGATACATTCCTTGTTGTGCTGCAAACGCATGTGAGGGCGGGGGCGTGGAGCCGCCCTCAAAACTCATTCCGCACAGCGCAGACCACCCCAGCCCCCACCTTGCTACTCCTCTGTGTGGACTCGACCGTGTCATCTTTTCCCTGCGGATCCATCACCACTGAAGATATGTCTGTTAATAGGTATGTTTGTCCTTTTGGTTTTTATGTCTTTTCTTCATTTGTTCTTTTGTTCTTTATTTCAGTTTTTTTGTTATCTTTTCCTGCTTTCTTTTCATTTTTCCTTATCTTGTAATTATTTATATGCATTGTATCTACCACCATTTTGCAACACCTTGCTTTATTTGCTGTTGTTCTATATACCAATTCAATATATCATATAGTCTTTTTCCGTTATACAGTTTTATCACAATTTTTGTGAATAGTTGTTAATATCTTAAAGAGTAATCTCTTGAAATGTTAGGGGGCTTCGTTAACCAGTCAAACAGCAGAGAATGTTACCTCCTGTAGCTAAGTTCAATACAGATGTTAAAATGCTTCAAGAAACTAATGTAATGCAAATTGAAGTCCATAAACCTCTCCGAAATTAGGTGTGTGCAATCTTTTCTTCTCCAGAAAAATGTAGGAAGAATGGGTGGTATTCTTTATGAAAAATCTCTGAATGTTCAATTAATGCCATTGGAAAGTGATGAAGAAGGGAGATGGATTATTGTCAAATTATTTATTAACGGCATTCCAATACCTATTTTTGACATGTATCGTCCTACTCTATGTGATTAACACTATTGGCCTGCAATCTCACAAAAATGCATGTCTATTTCAAATGATTACCTTATTTTTGGTGGTCAATGTTACTTAATCTTGGACCCTTTCCTTGATTGAAATTTGAAGATTACCTTCATCCGTCTACTGTACATTAACAATTCACATCAACTATTGACCATTGATCTCTAGTGGATGCATAGAGGCTCTGTAACCCAACTTTGAGAGAACATACTTTCTTTTTTCCAGTACATTTTTCTCAGTCTAGGATAGATCACCTTAGGTCTCTAAACCCTTATCTTCACATCCTAAAAATTCAGAAATTGTCTCAATCTTGATCTCAAATCATTCACCAGTCATTATAGATTTTGATTGTATCCCTGTTATTAAATGTTATAAAAGATGGCACTTTAAACTCTCTTCCTTTAGATATCCCATTTACTCAAAGCTGTGAATCATTTGTTCAGGAATTAGTTATTTTTAATGAAACTCCTGATATATCTCCACAACTTCTTTGGAGTTCTTTTAAATCATTGGGTAGAGACTTCATTGTCTCATATGCTCCCAAAAAACATACATTTAATAATCAGAAGCCATCTGAATTCTTACAGCATATTAAACATTAAGAAAACCTTTACTATACTTTCAAATCAAAACCCACCATGGTAAGTATCTTAAAGCTAAATTCCATTTGAATAAGCTTTTTATGAAGATGCCACCTCTTATTTACCTAAATATAGTGGTAAATACTATGGAGGGCTATATGAAGCAGGCAAACTCTTACCTAAATATCGCAAGGTTCAAAAGGGATGACTTGGAGTACAGTTTATTTTCAGTAAGGACAATAATCCTCTCCTTACTTTGTATACTCCAGACTCACACCCTCTTTCCGACTCATTTCCACAATATGTTTCGTTTAATCATAGAGAAGATGATTCTTCTATTAACTTTACTCCTCTTGAGAAAGAGATTACTACCTGAGAAATTATTAAGTCAATGAATTCAATCAAGAAATGGAAAACCCCTAAATCTAATGGATTCATGATTGAATTTTACCTTCATTTTTCAAAATTCTAATACCTAAACGTTTCCAATTTTTCTAATTTTTCATCACTAATACTTCAGCAAAAGGGACATTTCAAGAAGCTTTAATTTGTCTCATCCTTAAGTAAGGTAAAGATCCACATTTTTCAAAAATGATGGACTTATTTCGTAAGTTAACTTAGATTATAAAATGTTTGCAAAGCTCATTGCTAGGGGAATTAGAGCTGTCCTCTTTCATCTTTACTATTTATTTTGGCTTCAGAAACTTCCTTGCTTACAATTCCCAAAGATCCTGATTTTATGGGTTTCCAATATGATGAACGACAAGTTCAAATGTCTGTGTATGTGGATGATATTCTAATGTTGATATCTAATCTAACTTCCTCCTTACTGGCATTCTTTAATGTACTAAGTAAATTTGCGATAGTTTCAGGTTATAAACTTAACATTAGTAAATGTAAAATTCTTCCTCTTACTAATTTCCGCTATAAGAAGAACTTATATTTTCAAACTTCACCTGGACCCCTCAGAAAATTAAATACTTAGGACTATGGTTTGATAACAATATTAAGGATATCAGAGCTTATTTCTTAGAGCCCGTTCCACTTTTGCACCACGTAAAGTGGTACATGCGTGAAGCCGGGCTCTCATAAAGATTTATGAAGCCACGAAAAGCCGCCCTGCATGGCTTTGAGTGGCCTCATGAATAATGAGTAAGGCGACGCAGCGCAAATCACTGTGTCCCCTTACTCTGTGCCCGGGAGCCATTCCATGGGCATTACTTTGGATTTTCCCACGCAATACCCATAGAATTTGATAATGCCCAGATTTACAAAAACATGTACACCTGGGGAAGCTCGAAATCTGTACGCCTCCTGAGGTGAGGGGTAAAGTGGAGAAATAACCTAATTTCTCCTCGTTCTTTTGTCTTTCCATGTGTGCTGCTTTCTGCAGCACACATAGAATGAGGAAAAAGCCTTTTAAAATTGTTATTGTGCAGGAAGGAGGCCATTTCCTGCAAACAAATATTCCTGCCTACAACAGACACACCCTCGCACCGTGGTGCAAGGGTGCTTAATTTGGTACTAAGCTGCCCAAAGGCGCCAGCTCAGGCAGAAAGGACAGGTATGGACTGTTTGGCTTAAATAAGGGGCATGCCTCCCCTTACACTTTGGCGTAGGTAAGCACAGTAAGAGGCCTTGCTGCACTGCCCTACATCAAAATGCCATAAATGAGGCTCAGTATATCTTTAAATTTAAACTTACTAGTCACAAAAATTACCTGTCTTATATCTCAATGGAACCATTTATTTGTATCTTGGTGCAGCAGATTAGACTCCATCAAATTATGCTAGTGCCTATTATTTTCTTAAATTTAGGTAACTTACCCATCCGTATTCCACAGCACTATTTCAAATCTATATACACCATCTTGCTTATATTCTTATGGAACAATAAAACAAATAAAACTCCTCATATGTCACTTGCTAGACTTCAACTAGTTCAAAAATTGGGCGTAGTCAACTTTCCAAATTACTTATCTTGTCATACTGCTTTCTTTCTCAATAAGTCCAGATTTTTGTTTATAGATGATCTTACATGTCCTCCTTTATACATGGAACTTAAACTTTCCTTTATTACTCCATTTTCGTTTGCCGAACTTTTATCTTTTACTCGGAAAACTTCCTTTCTTTCCCATCCTATCCTGAAAATCCCTGTAGATCTTTTCCCTCCTATTATGAATATTCATTTCAATGACAGAGAACTTTTCTTAGAATCATCCATGTTGTATAATAGGTTGATTACAAGAAAGGCCAATCCTGGAGAGCTAAGAAACTCTTATGAGATAAACAACTTGTTGATGGGAATATGGGCAGACTCAATCTCGCTTTGACATAACATTTCTTTGCTCTGAATCATCTACAACTTGCAGAAATGATTTCATATCTTTTATTGTCTCTCTCCTATACTGCCACTTTTGAAAGATGCCAATCGTATCTTACCAATCTTATCTTATCCTCAGCTTTTAGAGCTCTTCATGCATTCCTTGTTTCATGTGCAAAAACTTAAACTAAACTCCAATTTCATGGTCAATATTTCTGTGGAATAAATTCCTGATTAAAATATGTAAAGCATCTAGAGTGGCAAACACGGTTCAAACACAGTTTATTTAATTTACACTAGCGTTTTTTTTACAACAAAATCTCTAAATAATTCAAATCCAGCTATAGCTCCTTATTCTTGGTCATGTAAAGCTTCTTCAGCTGACTTACTTCATACTATCTTCACATGTCCTCACACTGATCAGTTTTGATAAAAAATATGGTCTGATCTTAGAGCTATTTTTCATGCCAATGCACCCTTTTCCTATAAAAATATATTTCTAGGCAGTTTATTAGACTAGTAGAACACTTCTCCCTATCCTGCAAATATTATTGATCTGTAAATTGTTGTTGCTTTTAAACAATGAACCAAAACCTGGAACAAATCGTCTGCTATTTCTTTTCGGTGGTTTGGTGTTTGCTACAATCATCGATTGGCTAGAGTATATGTTCACCCCTTAACCCTATTACACAAAATGTTATTGATTCCATATAACAAAAAACTAAAAACATTAACTGCCAGGACTTAGCACATAAGAAACAGCCAATGATCTATGCACAGTGGTAGTATAGAGCAACACGTGACCAGGCATAGCACATCAGAAACAGATTAAGAATTCCACATAGTAGTACTGAGTAAAGCAAGTAAAAGATGTGATGCATCAGCATGACCAGGACACAGGACATCAGAAACAGGCAATGATCTATGCGTAGTAGTACAGAGTGAATTTGGTTGAGATCTGCACACCTTTGAAACTTGTGCAGCCAAAATGCATAACATATTACTAACAAACAACAGCAAACAACACCCCTACCTTTAGTTACCCCTTACCAAGCTGTCCTTTATAGAGTTCCAGAATCCTCTGCCAAGCAGAGCTCAAAACTGAAGTTTCAAATACCACCCAAACCCTCCCCTGCAAAGTCAAAAACCTCCGCCATCTGAATCCTCCTGTAAAAGCTGGGAACTGTCAGAAGTATCTGAGTCAACACACGGAGCCCAGAGGTTATCTACTAAATGTTCCCATGCTCTAGCCCTGTCAATTGTTCCCTGCCTTCTCTTCAATTCATGAAACAGTACAGCACTCTCAAGCCCCACCCATTTAACCAGTTCATCCCACCATTTAAGCAGTCATAGTCCCCAGCAGATATCCAATCCATTGTCAATTCATGTGTTGCACGTATCAATGCCAAATTAATAAATCTAGTGGTGTTTGTTTGCTTTTAGGGCACCGGTAACTCCCAAGATGACAGGCCCGTTGTGTACAAGGGATCGCCTGTTGTGTGATATAATTAACACTGACCACTACCTCTTCCCAGTAACCCGATATAAAGTGGTAGGACCATACCATATGGAACATTTCTGCGCCAAGCTCCCACATCTTGGACATGCTGCAGCAGCAGCTGAATAGACCCTGTTGATCCTACCAGGTGTAAGATATATGCAAAAAATGTAAATTAATTAATTTAAATCTGGTATTATGAGAGACAGTGGGTATGTGTACTATCTTCTACCAATCTTTATCTGTAAGGGAAGAGGTGTGGCGCCACGGCCAGGGCGACTGACGCTGGATGTTGGGGATCAGGGTTCGATCCCTGGCTCCTGTGGCAGGGGTCTGCCCAGCACCATGCGACTCTGAGCAATAGCTCGCTTAATCTTCCCAACGTCCCCCAACGCCGAGATACCCCTTCGGGGGTGATTCGTGTGCTATACAAGTACTGGATTTACATTTACACTTAATCTCTAGCTCTAAACCCGTCTCCCATTTATCTTTTAAGTCTGTGAGGCTAATGGAAATGTTAGCTCATATGGATTGATATATTGACATGCCCATTTTTACACAACATATAGTTGTGCAGTGCAGTTGACAGACTTTTTGCGTTGCAGGTTCCAAGTCTCCATTTCCCCAATGTTGCCTAATCGTGACCACAATTGCCCAACGCAAACAAAATGAAGCACAATTCTCCATCCTGATATAGATGTACTATTCAATTTATCCCATATCAGTTCACCCCACAATCCCCCCAAAGCCCTTCCACAGTCCACCATCTTCAACCACCTTAATAGCAGATCTGGTGAGTAGGTCTCAGCGACACAAGTTCACTGCAGACAATATAGCTAGCACTTTGCAGCTGTGCCAGCAAATAATGTGTCTCAAAATCTGGAGCTGCCAACCCACCTTCCACTACAGGGCACTACAACTTAGTAAGTGATACCCTAGGTCTACCAGTCACCCAGATCAGCTCCAATGGAAGTGAATCCAGCTCTTCAAACAGCCTCTCGAAGCACCACCATATTAGCCACTGCTATTCAACCAGCCACAAATAATGGCAAAGTCAACCAAAACATTATATTAGATCGAAGCGCTCCAACTGGTGCTCCAACATTACCATCCAATAAATCTTAGTTGTTATGGTAACTCATATGCACCTTCCGGTGGGAGTACCCATAGGTGCCCCAGTATCAAAAAGACTTCAATGGGCTGAGGTGGTATCTTTTGTGATGGGGCATAAAGGGATGCATATTATTCCTGGAATCTAGTATTGTTGGCATTGTGGCTATATAAAGGTTCCCCAGGGTCTGACTCCAGCTCTAAAATCATGGAAACCCTATTGTTTAGGGTTAATGATCAACACTAATAAGCTATGTGCTTTATCACGCTCTGCTTGTGAACAAGTCAGACACTCCTTGTAGTCAGAACAGTGCAGGCTCTCAACTTGGGCTGCCAATAATTCCTTTGCCTCAAGCAATGGGTTCTCAAGGGCTGGATTTCCCAGATTCTTTTTCTCAATTTCTCACAGTGTCCATTTTTGGTTTTCATTGCACCCCTTCCACCTCTGCAATGCAGTGCACTATGATCACAGTTATAACTGCATCCCCGTCAATCAAATGGGATGAAGCTGATCCAGCATTTTCTATAAAATGTGCACCAATGGCCTCTCCAATGTTTTTATGGAAGACTGGGTCATCTAATGCCTCAACCCATAATCTCCAGTCAAGGATGTGAGGGTGCTCATGTTCAATTCTAAGAGAGTAACACTGGATTATGATCTGAAGCTGTTCAGCACACATTTTCTACCCTGTGAACTGTTCCATGAATAGTCTGTGTGCATAAAATAGGTGTCAAGCTAAACATGGAGCTTGTGCATGCTTGAATAGAATGAGTAGGCTCGGGTCAAAAGGTTAAGTTGCATCTAAGAGTTTATCCAGTGCCCACTGTTGTTGCCAACTATAGAAGATACGAGCCAACTGGGCTACTTGGGAATCCCCCAGAGGTGGGTGAGAACGATCAAGTGTGGTGGGGTCCCACCCAGTAATCTGGTCTGTGCCAGGTAAGGTACCAAAACCCTAGAAATCTCTGCAAAGAACACACTCTGGTCAGTATTAGGAGCATACAGTCCTGCTATAGATAAGTCACGTCCTGCCAACCTCGCTGGAATAACCGTTTACCTAGCCTCTAGGTCTAAAATTTCAGTTATTTTCTTGAAAGTTACTCCTCGTGTTGCCCATAGCAAAATTACTCTGGCACAGGCTGAGTAAGTCATAGCATACACCTGACCCACCACCTCTAATGGAGAGCCAATCCCTCAGCCCTAGCAAGGTAAGTTTCCTGTAATAGGGCTACGTGGGTTCCCCACCTCCTAAGGTAGGAATACACTTTATACCTCTTAGACATATTATTGAGACCAGGGATGTTCCAGGAGATGATGGTATACTTCATGGGGGGCGCCATGTGCCATGCGCCTGCCCTCTGATTCTCTGATGTCTTTTGTGTTCTTTCTTTTATGCTTGTCCTAAGCGCCGGGATGCCCCTTTGCTGGGGCAGCTGTGGGCTATAAAAGTGCTGATAACATAACATAACATGGACCAAGGGGAGGGATCTTTTCACCTCACATGACATGGGACAGTTTTTCCTCAAAAACTGTCAAATAGCATCAGGCAGGGATAACACTATTAAAACACAGAAACAAATACAACCAACCCAACTCCCCATCCCCAGGACCAGACGCAAATGACCTCACCTCCAAACGAGTCGTAAACGGTCCAACTTATGTATATGCATTACAAGCACGATAACAACAATGGGGGCGCATGTTGTTCCCAGCTCCGCAGCCCACCATCTGCAGAAAACAAACAGGATATTCACCTCAAAATTGGACCCCGCATACAGACTAATCATCTCATGCCAGAATCCTGCAAGACAATTGGGCTAGTATTGGATTATCCATGTCAACATACCATCCACATCCATACAGAGCCAAACTAAAGCAGTTCTTTCAGAATATCACATCAGATGTGTCTGGGGTAATCATTGGCAAAGATTTAGTAGATTTCAGGGACAAGACTGATGTTTGATCAGAGTCAGAGCTCCATTGTCAGATAAAGGTACAGATCCCCCCTTACCGAAGGCAGCAGCGGGCACCAAAACCTGCCTGAGTACATAGCACACTTGCGACTGCAATGGAGCATCCCTCTGAGTACTTTTAGCTTTTTTCAGAGGTGGTAGTTAGCTTAATTTCAGTACAAGGTCTTCTTTCGGTTGAGGGAGGCGATCTATCCAATCCCATAGAGACCGTGGTGATGAGAAGAACTGTACCTCCTAATATGCATATGTGATGCCTAGTAGGCGAAGGCATTTCTTGCCATTGACAAATGAGGCCCTTTGTTTCTGAACCTCATGTGTGATGTCAGGGAAGAACATGATTCTGTGATTCTCAATCATAATGTTCCCAAGGAGTCGGCTTGAGTCAGGATGTGATCATTGTCCCTATAGTGCAAAGGCAGCACAACTGGACGGGGTGACACTCCAGGCTGTGGGAGTCACAAGGGGACACAATGAGCTTGGTCTAAGGTAAAGTTAGAAGAAAAGCCTTCTGGAGCCAATTTTTCTTTAACCACATCGGTGCTCGATGAGTTCCGCCCCTGTGCTGGAATATGCAAAAACCCATTATTCATGACGAGCTGGGCTCGTCATGAGCGTGCTGGGAGGCTACTGCATGACGAGCCCAGCTCGTCATGAGCGTCGAAGGGGTTAATCCGTTTTCCCCAAAAAACTGTCATATTTGCAGAAGTTCCTTCAATATGCTCCAGCAGTCCAAATATTCTGATATTATTTCATCACGCCCTATTTTTTGCATCTTCAGCTCTGGTGTCTAGAGTCTTAACCCTGGCCATATGCAGAGACTCTCTTTGGTTACCTGCCACAAACTTTTTAGACTCATCTGCAGCCATTGCCCTAAGTCATCACCGTTCTACTGAAGAAGTCACCAAGCCTCCTTGAATACTCCTGTAACAATGTTGAACTTATTGAGTTTAAGTTTATAATGTGCAATGTATATTGGATTTCTTAATATATTAACAATATGCCTATGTTTGCAGTTTGTTTATACACTATGCATGTTATTTTCTTTTCATCATCTCTGTTTCTCTTTTGTTGCTCTCCTTTCTTTTTCTTTACTTTTTCTGCTATATTCTGGATATTTCACTATAGTTCATTGGTCATTATTTATTCTGTATTGTGTATCATGTTGTTGATAAGGATATAGATGGTTATGCCGTGCTCCTTAATCCCAATAAACCTTTCTTAAGCTTAAAGCTTAAAAATTGCTGCCTAGTGTGGTTCGCTTAACATAAGGACAGTGCACTGGGGACTGATTGCAACACTAACGGTCCGATTCGCAATGGTAAAGTTA
This sequence comes from Lissotriton helveticus, assembly GCF_964261635.1. Classification (NCBI taxonomy): domain Eukaryota; kingdom Metazoa; phylum Chordata; class Amphibia; order Caudata; family Salamandridae; genus Lissotriton; species Lissotriton helveticus. Next base: position 1,821,022,877 of record NC_136059.1, on the reverse strand, counting down.
GACCAACGTCTACCTTATACCATAATTTTCAACTTTTCTACTTTTCGGTATTCACAAAGGTAAATTACTGTTAGTAACTTTCCTACTAGTAAACATAAAACTAGTAAAGTTACTAATAGTAAATGTACTAGTAGTGAAATGACCAGTAGTAAAGTTACCAGTTGTAATGTACCTTTGCACATACCAAAAAGTGGTAAAGTTACACTTTCAGTTTAAGTTAGACTTTTGGTCTACATTTTCCTTTGTGAATTGGACCATAGTGTTTGCTTAACAAACTATTTGTTTTGTTACTGGATGCCCAAGTTCCAAGTTAAACTGATTCACACTATTGAATGTCTCAAATGCACCTTTTCTCCATTGCTCTGATTTGATGAGAAAATGTTAATTTCCTACTAACAGACAATGAAGACAAAAAGGTAAAAGACTGGAAGATGTGATAGAGGATTTGCTATGCCTATTGTGAAGGCCACATCTATCCTCTGAATTCCACTCACCTTTCAACAGACGTAGTCATCTAAAGGAAATCTTACTTTCAAGATAATTTCAAACAGTTCTTTGTCTACCCTCTTCCCAGTGCTTTCATTCCTTAATGCACAAGTAATCTTGGTAAACCTAAGTGACACACAAAATATTTAGGGGTGAAACAGCTGCACAATTGTGGGGACAATATATATGTATGTCTGAGGTCAAGAGAACTACATTGCGGCAGCAATGTTAGGATGCAATGCTCACCATGAATGATGAATAGAAGGGTTTTTACATTTTGCATCTAAACCATAATGTCTATTTGTTATTTTTTATAACTAACATTTTCTCTTCTGGGTGAAGATTGAACTGTTGTTTTCAATGAATTCTCTAACGTTTTAATAATATGCTTGTCTCTTCAGCAAAATCAAGAACTTGCTGCACTTGTCATCCATCTATATGTGGATGGATTTAGATGCCAGGCCTGGCCTTTGTTCATGCATAGTGCACCCCAGCACAGCACTGACAGAGGGAAGGGTTTGACCTAAAAATAAACACATCATGTCGGGCCCAATGTGCATGGCTGAAGTCCGAAGCTATAAACAGATGATGAGAGATGACTTCTTCTGGGGGCTGGGAATGCCTTTGGTGGTGTTGAGAGTCACTCACCTGAAACTCAAGGTGGTTCCGATGGGGCATGCTATTTCCTGAACTCCAATGGGCCCTGACTAGGTCGAAAATAGGTCAAACACTGCCCCCTCATGAGTTCCCAAGGGAAAGGGGGGTTGAGATAAGAGAGAAAGAGAAAAAACAGCTTCTTCTAGGTATCTCATTCTTGTATCAGTGGCTGCTGGATTTGGGAGGGTACAGCTTCTTGAACTGGACACAGGGTTACTGCACTCTGAAGTTGTCTGCTGTGGTGTATACATTATGTTCTGCAAGGGAACCTACCAATTACATATGGCGTATGACCACAATCCACACTGGCATATATACAAGTCATTGGTTTAACATATATATACAATGCAACCGTTTCTTTTGGCAGCTCTTCTTCATGAGTTGTATTAATGAGAATACATTAAAGAGCCACTGTCTTTTCCAAGAGCTCCAGAATAAATAATGCCACAAATAACACGGGAACTGAAGACGACATAACAGAAGAAGCTTGGAGGCCATAGGAAGGAAGCCTGGATATGAGAATGACCCCGCCATCCAGTGGCATAACACAGACCCACATCCCCTGCTGTGCGAAGGCCTCTAGCTGTAGGGAGGGGGAACAGCCTTTACGACGCGGCTGTTACACCGCGTGCCATTACAACGCATTTCTTTCAACGCAAGTCGTTACCACGACTTGCACGGGAGGGCGCTGCAGGACAAGGAATTTTTTTATTTATTATCCAACACCTTCCCTACTGTACGTAGGCTGGTGTTAGAATAGTAAATTAAAAAATTCCTACGTCCGCACACCTCCAACGCAAGTCGTGGTAACGACTTGCGTTGAAAAAAATGCGTTGTAACGGCACGCGGTGTAAAAGCACGCGTTGTAAAGCCGAACAACCGAAGGGAGACCCTTAGCACAGTACTCTGTCCTGAGAGCTCTGGATTTAATCTAGAGCTGAGGCTCCACCAAGTACCTTGCTGGGGGGCCTGTCAACTTTCATTACGCCCCTGCTGCAGTCTTGGATGGAAGTCCACTAGAGCCAGGTAAGTGCTGCTTTGCTGTGACGCTAAGCAACTGCTGTCTTCTCTGTATTAAATAGCCCACAGCGCACGTGAAGATGCTTTGGGCACATGACTGCTGTTCCCAATATTCCTAACGGCAGCGATCGTGCAAATGCTGCACACTTTGCTAACGACTGCATTATACAAATGCTGCATACATTGCTAGTTACACTGACAATGCTTATATGAGTCCATGTGCAAACAGTTGCTCCAATAATTGCTTCAATGAAGTTGACTTGCACGAGTACATGTGCAAAGCGGCATTTCCTTCTGCACATGGCTGCCAGTAAGTGTGGGCAAGTTTGTCCATGCTTGATACTTATCACTGCCATGAAGATTGTATTCAAGTGTATATGAACCACAATAAACGTGGAGGGGGACTATCACTGCCACCACGGATGGTGCACATATGTAGGGAAAACCATTGAGAAATAGAAACATGCTGTGGAATCTATATACGTTTGTTACAGACAAGGGTGTGCTCTTGTGCAGTGGCATGAGATTTGGCACTCATAACAGGTGTAGATTTACAAGCTTTAATCCACCTGTTTTCACATAAACCTCCAAGCTCTTCATTTTCCTTATAAACAATACTTTAGTGTGTAAAGACCCACAAGAACACTTTCGAACATAAGTGTTAGACTCAACCTGTAACCGTCTGATTACAGAGCACAGAATATCCAGACTAGGACAACGGAATTCTCTCCATACCCAGGCCGGCATTTGGCTGGGACAGAAGCACAACCGGTCGTAAGGTAGGCACTGTCATCCTGCAAATTTTGTACTAAGTATCAGTGAGATATTATTGCATATTTGCCCGAAAACTTATATGAGTCTTACAATTTACAGGCCAAATGATCTACACAACTGTGAAACAGGTATGCCTTAGTATACACTGTGCACACCGCTTGCTTCACTCAGCATGCAATAGCTTTATACCAAACATATTAGACACGACTAGAGCACATTTATGTCCAATATCACACAAATGTATACTGTGAGATAATGTGTTGGAACTCCACAATTGCAGAGTTTCCCACTCAGATGATGCCAGAATCAACTTGTATATACTATCTGTCTCATTTACTCACGATATTTGGGTGCAGAAAATTACCTTAATGGAGGGATAATGGGTCTTTACACACTAAAGTATTGATTATAAACTATTTGCGGTAAACTCCTGAGGCAGAAGCCGGGAGCATCGAATGTTCTAATTTTTATTTGTTTAGCATTTTTTTTTTAAATACTTGATTGTCTACTTCGGCGCACTTACCCTCCCTCCACTCCTCACTCTGCCTGCTCCTCCCGCACAGCCGATTAGGCGCTGTTACCGGGACTGGAAGGGGATCCGCCATCTTGGCAGTAGCCCAGGATTGACGCTGCAGTCTGCCTCACAACGGCTCCTCATCTGCATATCATGTGCATCCCCTCCCGGCCGCGCAGCTGACGCGCGCAGCGGGCGTGCCGAGAGCACGCTAAAGGCAAGTCCTTCTGCGCCCGTCCGCGCCAGGCCGGGGCTAGCGGCCACATCCCCTGCATCTCCACCGACTTATTCATCTGAGAGCCTGGTGAACCTTCGAAGTTTCGCCGGCCCTCCCAGTCCACCAACGGTAAGCCGCCTTTTCCAATTAGGCATTTACCAATCTCCATCACAAACACATCACGGTCTTTCGCAAATGAGGACTGCTCCAGTAGAAAGTCAACAAATAAATATATTTTATCTTAACACCAGATCTCTTGTAAAACATCAACTGGATATCTTTCTGCTTCTTGCTTGCCAAAAACTGGATATTCTGTTTCTTACAGAGACGTGGCTCACCAGTGGTTCTTCCCCAGACATTCTAGCAGCGCTCCCTGACAACTAATACATTTTGCAGGTAGATCGTGCCTCAGGCAAAGTGGGTGATGGGGTAGCTGCAATTATTAATAAACGCCTAGCATTTTCTAAATTGACGTCTCTCGACCTCCTGGTAGCGGACAACTTGGTTATCAGATTGGACTCTAAGTCGGCCCCACTTCTTTGTGTGCTTATTTATAGACCCCCCCAGAGTATGCCTACGTTTCCTTTTTCTTTGTGTGACCAACTGGCAACACCGGTAACTGATCACACCAGGATTCTGTCGATTGGCGATTTTAATTATTGGCTCAATAGTCCATCTGGCGGCCCCTTAGCGAGTGAGCTCCTGGATCTTCTTACAGGGCTCAACTTTAGTTACCACATCATCACTCACTAAAATCATTTACAGTCACTACATTTAATTACGCAGACGATCTGCAACTTACCTTTACCATCGATGACTCCCCAGAATCTATCCATCAATTTCAGTCCACCATGCTCTTCATACGCCACTGGATGGATAGCAACAAACTAAAATTGAACCCAGAGAAGACAGAACTGGTCCTCTTTGGTAAAAGCAAATCTTTGTGGGGCCCACACTACTTGCCTCCCACACTGGGTTCACCCCCTATTCCATCCAGTACGGTGAAGAGCTTAGGGTTACTCATTGATGAAGAGCTTTCATTAAGGCTTCAAGTTAATTCGGTGGCCTCATCCTGCTTCTTTCAGCTCCGAAAAATAAAAGAAATTAGTCGGATGCTTACCCAGCCTGCTTTGACCCAGGTTGTGTCGGCCTTGGTGCTGTCACATTTAGACTACGCCAACGCCATCTACCTGGGCCTCCCTATGGCCTTTGGTAAACGCCTTCAGATGGCCCAGAACCAGGCAGCCAGGCTCATATATCGTATTCGCGGTGGCAATCAGCAAGACCCCTGCTGAAGCAACAGCACTGACTACCGATCACACAGCGCGTACTTTTTAAAACCGCCTGTATAACTTTTAAGGCCCTCCATGCATGCAGTCCCAAGTTTATCCAGGCACTCCTCCCTAGATATACTCCTACACGTAGCCTGCGCTCTGCCTCAAAAATCCTTCTGACTGTCCCCCATTATAAATTCCAACGGAAAGTAGGCCGTAGGTTTGCCACGCTTGCCACTAAACTGTGGAACTCTCTCACCCAAGAGATTCGTTCCTGTACCACCCTCTTACAGTTCAGGCGGAAACTCAAAACCTGGCTATTTGTCCAGACCTCAGCCTAGCCCCTCTCTGGCCCCTCGTCAGGTGGTCTCCTGGATATGTTGGTTAGAAACCCTCGGGTGAACGTGCGCTGTATAAATCCTTGTTAAGATAAGATAAGATAAGGAAAACGTATGTGTGACGTTGTCACATCACATTGTATATATGTCTTTCCAGCCCTGACGAAGTCGCGGGTGAACCACCCAACTGGCGACGGAACACGTGTTGGCAGGAACAACTGGAAAAAAGAAAGAGAATAAGACCGAGAAGACAAACTGCTTTTGTTTTATTTAAATGAATGTTATGAACACAATGATATGGTTTTATGTGTGCTAGGATATTGTAGTAATTGTTCAGGATCTTTTGTAGAGATCTAATTGATGGGGTTATGGATGATGACCCCTTCCTTAAGCACCGTAACAGACTAGATTCCGAATACTAATAGACCGAGATATATAGGAGGCACCACTTTCACTAGACAACATTATCATCCCCTTAGTTTATAAGTCCAAGCTCTTCGTGTTCTTGTCCTTTTAGTTTTTGAATTTGACATTTTTTAGGAAACTATCAGCCATGTGATTGTTTATAGTAGAAAGAGTCAACTGCTTGGAGAGCATACTATATTGTAGAGTCTGACAAAGGAATCCTGGCTGTAAAAAACTTTAATGTGAAGAAAACATACATATGTACCCTCCGGGGACCCTCAAGCAGAAACATGTTGACCATATCTAGCACGGTGTTGGGAGAATGAGTTCCTAAATCACCGCCCACTTCTTCAAATACCGTACAGTTGTTACTTTAAATAAATTAGTTTCTTGACAACTGTAATGGTTTTTAGATAACTTTTCAAAAATTCACGGGCCACCACTTAGTTTTAGAAGTGCATTCCTGTCTCCAGGTGTATGCTCGCCCTCCCACTTCTTCAAATACCATACAGTTGTTCCTTTAAATAAATTTGTTTCTTGACAACTGTAATGGTTTTTAGATCACTTTTTACAAATTCACGGGCCACCACTTAGTTTTAGAAGTGCATTCCTGTCTCCAGGTGTATGCTCGCCCTCTATCAAACAGAGATTTCAGAGGGTGAGGACAGCCTGTGATGAAGCATGACACCAGGTGGTGTGTGAGGTGAGTACTTCACTTTTTGTGAGATGCCCCCACTGGACATGTATCTCTAGAAATCCTGTAGGAATCCGAATTAGGGAAAGCCACATTTGTGTTTACATGTCGTATTGGAGACTGGCTAGTCCCTAGGCCCTGTGCCTCTAGTTCCCATCCTTAGTTAACAATTAGGGCTAGTGAGTGTGAAATGTGCTGGAATACCTAAATGGGTGCACACATCACATACCCAGAAAGGAAGGTGTCCAAATGAAGAAACAGTGTTCTTTGAGCCAAGTCAGAGAGCACCTATGACAGGTGAAGTAATGCAAGATATCACACCAGTACAACTTCTTGAAATATCTCACAATGGTGTGGAAATACCCACTGAGTAAACTGATGGAGTATCACAAGAGCAACTGAATGACCCAGATGAAGGAACAAGTGTGAGAGGAGAAACATCAATAAGGATATTTGAATGGCTAAATGGTAGGAGGCAATTAAGAAAGTGAGTGCCAATCGAACGTATACCACCAACAATCATTAACAAAACAGAATCTAGTGGTATAAGTGACGTAGAAGAGGATCAGCAAACACTTCTGAGATCCAAGAGAGCAAGAGTACCTTGTCAAAGGTATTCAGCACCTGAATTAACTTGATGTGCCAAAATGTGGCAAACATTTCAAATAAAAGTCCAGATAAATTGAGCTTCAAAATGTTTGAACCTCCCTGAAATGCCTCACTGGCAAACCGCATTGACTATAACAAAATACTTGAAACAAATATTACAAATGGGAACTTGAAGAACATTATTATTTGAACTTGAGACTGAAAGCAGCTTCAACAACAAGTGATTAACTGTGTTAAATTCAAGAAGTACAAAGATACTGAAGTCATAAAAGAATGAATAAAAGAAATTACAAAGGATTAAGCAGAGTTCTTTAGGGCCTGGGCTTCAGTAGAAAAGTAGGGATAACACATTTAGAAGAATCTGCTTGCTGTTATAGCCTACTGAAGGTCTGACTATAGGCAAACGTGTTTTCTTGCCAAGCTGCGCATAGTTTCATTGTAGGTGTCACTTTAATAATTGTATTAATAGCAATCATAGCTCTATTAGTTGGACTCACGTTTACACCAGAGATAGAGATGCCTGTATATTCACCTGCAAGTACAACACCTGCACACACAATCAATGAAAAGAAATTGAAGACTTAATTTTCAGATTATTCAAAAGAAGAGTTTTTTACCAAAGTTTATTCTAGACTAGTTTAGGAATACACACAAGCTTTAGATGCTAAGGACAATTATATCTGTGCACACTGACCTTCTTCAGCTGAGGAAGAGGAGACCTATCAACATATCCCATTATCATATGCAATTACATTTAGCATTTTGCTTAGTTATTTTATAGACAGGAATTCCTTGAATATTATTTTTCAAAAAACACTAGGAGTTCTTCAGAAAAGTATGACTCTTCGCCCACAGGCAAAAGACCAAGACACAGTATGGTAGTTCTATAGATCACTGACAGCCATAGGCAACATCAAGGCATATGAAATGTATTTGACCTAGTTAATACGACCATTCGAATAAATATATGCCCCCCGCCACCCCCCAGTAGAACCGAGGCACAAGAAACCTATAAAACAAACGCGCAAAACGCGAAAAGGGGGTAGAAACACCGTGACCCCATAGGCATGTACAGGGGGTCTCACAAGGACCCCTAAAGCCAATTTCTTTTAAATTAAAAATCAGCAAAATCCGCGCAGGATGTGAGGATCCTCCCCAGACAGGAAAAAACGAAGCGAGGGCTCCCGCGCTTCAGTGCTTATTAGCCCCCAGGGGTGCCAAATCCCGGGGGCATTATGAAAAACGAGTGTGGGTGGCCCAATCCCCTCCACACTGCCCCGGGGACCGCCACCCCGGGGCAAAGTTTTGAATAATTGCGGGGGGCACACAGCCTCCCGCAGCCCCGGGGACCGCCACCTCCGGGGCTTCAAATTTTGATGTTAGGCGGCCTCTAAGGCCCTCCCGAACCCTGGGGTCCACCACCCCCGGGGCTCGACTTCAGTTTTCATTGCAGAGGGCACACTGCCCCCCACAGCCCCGGGGACCGCCACTCCCGGGGCTCAATACTTTACTGTCGGGTGAGGCCCCCCTGAGCCCCAGGGACCGCCACCCCCGGGGGCTCGCCTTAAATTTTGATTGTGGGGGCACACTGCCCCCCCCCCCACAGCCCCAGGGGGTGGGGGTGGCTGTGTTTATTTTTTAAGTATTTGTACCCAGTATGGAAAAGCAATGCATGGCCCCCTTCCAGAATTTTTAATAAAAAAAAAAAATAGGGGGCAGGCCCTGGGGGTTGGGGTCCCCAGGGCCAAAATATTGGGAAAAGAAGGGAGCCACACAGACCCCCTTCTTAAACCAAAAAAATTGAAAAAGACCCTACCAGCATCACTCTGCAAACGCGCCCCCTGGCACACCTGCAGAGGGGGAAAGAATTCCCCTTGAATACTGGGGGTCCCTGGGGGCCAACTAGCCCACCAGGAACCTCCAGTATGCACCAGGGGGCTGCATTGGGGAGAGGTGTTCTGAGGCAACACCCCTTTTTACACCTCTTTGCAACGCAGCTCTGTGGCGCTTACTGGAGGTAGCTGGTGAGCTAGTTGCACCCCATGGACCCTCAGGATTCAAGGGGAGTGAATCCCCTAACTTAAAACGCGCCACGGGAAGCGTTGGCACAGTGGTGATGGGAGGGGGCGGGGCCTGAGTTCACATGCGTGCAAACACACCCTGTGGCGATGTTTAAGTTGGGGAATTCATTCCTTGTCAATCCTGAGGGTCCCTGGGGGCCAACTAGCACACAGGGTCCCTTCAGTAAGCACCACGGAGCTGCGATGCAGAGCGTTGTAAAAAGGGGCGTGGCCTCTGAACACCTCTCTTCAACGCAGCCCCCTGGTGCATACTGGAGGTATCCGGTGGGCTAGTTGGCCCCCAAGGACCCACAGGATTGAGGAGGAATTAATTCTCTAACTTAAAACGCACCACAGGGCTTGTTTGCCCACATGTCACCTTAGGCCACGCCCCATTCCTTCACCACTGTGAAAACGCACCCTGTGGCACATTTTAAGTTGGGGAATAATTATATTTCAATACTGAGGGTCCCTGAGGGCCAAATAGCCCAACAGGTATCTCCAGTATGTGCCAGGGAGCTGCACTGCAGACAGGTGTTCAGAGGTCATGCCCCTTTTTACACCTCTCTGCAACGCAGCTCTGTGGGGCTTATTGGAGGTACCTATTGGGCTACTTTGACATTAGGGACCCTTATGATTGAAGGGGTCTTAATCTCTCAACTTATAACAGCCACAGGGCGTGTTTACACAGTGGTGAAGGGAGGGGACGGGGCCTGAGGTGATGTGCGCAAACATGCCCTGTGGCGCGTTTTAAGTTGGGGAATTAATTCCACTGCAATCATGAGGGACCATGAGGGCCAACTAGCCCACCAGGTGCTACCAGGAAGCGCCACTGCGCTGCGTTGCAGAGAGGTGGTGCGGACCGTGCCCCTTTTTTACATCTCTCTGCTACGCAGCTCTGTGGAGCTTACTGGATGTACCTAATGGGCTAGTTAGACTCTAGGGACCCTCAGGATTGAAGGGGAATTATTTCCCCAACTTAAAATGCACTCGAGGGCCTGTTTGCCCAGTGGTGAAGGGAGAGGATGGTGTAGGAAAGTGGATCTAAATATACTGGACCGAAGTGAAATCAGCCAAACTACGAATTCCAATTTACTCACCTGTTATCAGGAGAGACCTCAGTGCTGCATCTTTGAGCCCAGTACTGATCCTGAAAAGTAATTTTAACCGTACTTACCAGTAACTTGAATTTCCATCCATAAGATATCATTGCCTGCTTTTTGCTGAAAAAGTTTCTAAGTGTTGATTTTTGAAACTTACAAATAGTCCTCTAAAATCAGCCGAACTACGAAATCCGATTTACTCATCTGTTATCAGGAGAGTCCTCAGTGCTGCATCTTTGAGCGCAGTACTGATCCTGAAAAGTAATTCTAGCCATACTTACCAGTAACTTGAATTTCCTTCCATAGGCTAACATTCACTTGTTTCACGTGGAAATTCTTCTAAGTGTTGATTTTTGAAACTTACAAATATTCCTCTAAAATCAGCCAAACTACGAATTCCGATTTATTCAGTTATCAGTAGAGACCAGTAACTTGAATTTCCTTCCATAAGATATCATTGCCTGCTTTTTGCTGAAAAAGTTTCTAAGTGTTGATTTTTGAAACTTACAAATAGTCCTCTAAAATCAGCCCAACTACGAATTCCGATTTACTCATCTGTTATCAGGAGAGACCTCAGTGCTGCATCTTTGAGCCCAGTACTGATCCTGAAAAGTAATTCTAACCATAATTTGAATTTCTTTCCATAGGCTAACATTGACTGGTTTCACTTTGAAATTCTTCTAAGTGTGGAGTTTTGGAACTTAAAAATATTCACCGAAAATCATCCGAACAACAAATTCTGATTTGCTCACCTGTTATCAGGAGAGAACCCAGTGCTGCATCTTTTAGCCATGTCTGAACTGGGGTGGCAGAGTGGGCTAAAGAACGGTGATGGATCAAACCCAGATCTTTTGACTGAGTGTGAGTGTTCGATTGGTTCAGATGCTCCGTCCATCACCACCCCCTTTTGTACCGCTTTTGGCCGCCATCAGTGTGGCAAGGTATGCTCAGACGTGATTTCCTTGCTCACTTTGCCACTGGATTCAAGCAAGCCGGGCTGAAGACGGCTGGAATGCCAGAAACCGGTCCTCGGAAGCTTGTTTCCGGTCAAGGGAAGGCATGGCTTGGCAGTTCGGGCTGGACTGTTCACATGAGGCACAGGGTCAGACTGATTTGCATATAGCCATGTCTGAACTGGGGTGGCAGAGTGGGCTAAAGAACGGTGATGGATCAAACCCAGATCTTTTGACTGGGTGTGAGTGTTTGATTGGTTCAGATGCTCCGTCCATCACCAACGCCTTTTGTACCGCTTTTGGCCGTCATAATTGTGGCAGGGTATGCTCAGACGTGAGTCCTTTGCTCACTTTGCCACTGGATTCAAACAAGCCGGGCTGAAGACGGCTGGAATGCCAGAAACTGGTCCTCGGAAGCTTGTTTCCGGTCCAGGGAAGGCATGGCTTGGCAGTTCGTGCTGGACTGTTCCCATGAGTCACAGGGTCAGACAGATTTGCATATAGCCATGTCTGAACTGGGGGGGCAGAGTGGGCTAAAGAACGGTGATGGATCAAACCCAGATCTTTTGACTGGGTGTGAGTGTTTGATTGGTTCAGATGCTCCGTCCATCACCACCCCTTTTTGTACCGCATCTTTTAGCCCAGCACTGACCCTGAAAAGTAATTCTAGCAGTACTTACCAGTAACTTGTTTTTCCTTCCATAGGAATCCATTGTCTGGTTTTCACCAGAAAAGTTACTAAGTGTCTATTTTCACAAGCTGCAAATATCCCTTAAAAATCGCCTGTATGACTTAAACGCATTCTTTCAACTGTTTACTGGAGATGCACCAGTGTTGGATCCAGGATCCACCACTGAGTAAAAAAAAGTATCAATAACACTACTTACCTGATAATTGAATTTCCTCCCATAGGATAACATTGGTTATTCTAGGTGAAAAAGATTCTAAGTGTCAATACAATAATATTCCTTAAAAATGACTACTGTAACCAAAACGCTTTTACTCAACTGTTTGCAGGAGATGTCCCAGGACTGAATCTAGGATCCAGTCCTGTGGTTAGAAAAGTAATCCATAAAGTAAGTGTTTGCATTTAACTAGAAATTCACATTGAGGTCAATGTTGCATTGTGTTTGAACTTGTGTTGCCCATTGCAACAACTGTAGCTACTGTACTTAAAAGTCTATTTGCTAAGTATTTAAACTAAAGTAATTCATTCTGAGAAAGTAATTCATTCTGAGAAAGTATATTTTGTAATTATAATGTAATATAAAAAATAAAATACTTGAAAATAAATAGTTGAAAAAATGTTGTAAATCAGTATCAAAATGTAGTAAATCTGTGAAATTCACTGAAAAAACCATAGGTTTCAGACATGTTATAGTTAGGAATTAGCATTTAAAAAACCTTCGAAATTCACTGAAAAAAACATAGCTTTCAGACATGTTATAGTTAGCAATTAGCATTTAAAAACCTTAGAAATTCACTGAAAAAAACATAGGTTTCAGGGGTGTTATAGTTAGCTGGACATTTCACTCGTACAAAACCATTGAAATTCCTCCGTTATAGTTAGTTCTACTAACTATAACTCGCGCTCCCGCAATTCACTGCATTTGGTTGCTTGATGTGTTTGCAGATACATAAGTGCTTAAAAGTTTGTATTGTTGTTAAGTTATCAAGTATCAATCCACCTCCTATATTTAACATGCTAAAGTCTACTTCAAAGCCCTTGTTAGGATCTTGCATAAACCGCAATTAGCGAGAGTTTTGGTATCGGTCCTCAAGTGCAGGGTTACCTTGTAAATACAACGCTATTGTCATACTCCCCTCTTCTATTGTCATAGGAAAACATACCTTGCCTCTGGAAACTTTTACATTGCAACTCATTGGAGATACGAGGCGAGCTGTTACCAAACCAGCTGCTAACATGCATTAATGCATCTTAGCGTCACCTAGTAAATAGGGCAATATAATTTTCACCGCATTTTTGGCTTTTTTTGAAAAAAATACGGCAAAATGCTACTTGTTATTATGTCCTCAAGTTTGCTATGACAGACCTGGAACCTCGACTCCCGCCCTGCCATAGCAAAGAGCAGTGTCCCGGGGCTAGACACCCCGAGACACAGCAGGAGCCGCTCCTGGGGGGTGGTGTTCCCCAAGGCTTTCGACTGCTCCAGAATGGAGGCCACACGGCCTCTCTCCTGCAATATAAAGAGCCCCAGGCGGTTGTGATCCCCGGGGTTTAGAGGTACCTTTGAGCCCTCCGACCCACTGTTTTTCAAAGCCTCGAAGAGTAGCGGTTTACGGAGCTAGACGGGGAATTTAAGGCCATTCTACCCAAGTATTTTACTGGGGAGTTCCTTTGATTCCCCCCACACATTCATTTTGTAGCACCGAAGAATGATGGTCCCCGGGCTACAGGGCCCCTCTGAACCCCAATGAAATGTAATATTTTAGATCCCGGGATTTGGGCCTTCCCAGGTAGCTAATTTTTTAACAAGCAGAGAAGCCCGTACTTAATTTTTTTTTAATGGCAGATCCATGCACCCTGCACATATTTCTCCGTTAAAAAATTAAAAAATGCTTTCCGACATAGACTATTTTAAACTCCTATACATTATGCATGTACTGGTCTAATCACCTTTACAGTTGTGTTTCAGGCCTACAATTCTCCAGTCAGTATACCAACACTACAGCAAACACCCTCTCACTGCTCTTGCAATGCCACAGTGAATCTTTCATTACTATATGGTTGATTTGGATGGCAGTGAATCCGCATCCTGAAGGCCGGTGGAAGCCACCCCCGGCCCGGAGGATGCGGATTCACCGCCGCGGTCCCTGACAACACCACCCGCCAGATTAGGATGGCAGTGGGATCAGCAGCAGATGGCAGGTCCGTCTGTCGCTGATCCACGGGGTGTAGACCGCTATTTGGTGGCGGTGTCTGCAAGACACCGCCAGCCAATTTAGGAAGCGTGTGTAAACATGCTTTTCCGCTGTGGTTTTTCCGCCGTGGAAAAGCATGTGGACCTTTGCTTCTGGGGGGCCCTTGCGGGCCCCCAGGGTGAAGGGGGGTGGGGGTGCACATGGGGGTACCTATGGTACCCCTTGCATTTGCATGCACAAAGCCGCAGGCACCGCGCGGTGCCTGCCACTTTGTGCATGCAAATGCAATGCATGCATTTTTAACATTGCGGCGGGTGCAAAGCAGCACCCGCCACAATGTTAAAGATACAGGATGTGACCACCAGGATGGCAGTCACATCCTAATTGGCATGGAGGGAACGCCGCTGCCCTTGCGGACGTTCCCTCCACCTCGGGGGTGGCGGACGGACGCAAGTCCGTCCGCCATCCTAATCGACCACTATGTTTTAATCCCTTCAGTAAAGTAAAAGTCAACTAGTTATAAATTCACTCAGTGTCTTTTCTTGTACTATTCTAATTATTCAGTTAGTATGCATGTACTCATAGAGTGAGCCAGGCTTTAGGGCACGGACTGCTTCAAACTCCTATGCAGTATGCATGTAGTGTAGTGTAACCACTTTCACAGTTGTATTTAAGGTATACAATTCCTCTGTCAGTATCTATATAGAATGTGTTCGCATAGTAATAGATAAGCATAATTTATAAGATTAGTAATACATTTTCATTTATGTTTATTTTTTACATATATTGTTTATCATCATTAAAATAAAGTTATCATGCCTGAAAAATGTTGAAAAGAAAAAGAGAGCTAAAGCAAATTTACTTGAAGAAAACTGAACAACAAGGATTGGATGGGCAACATAATGTGGCCCAAAAGAGAAAATCTTCTGGTAAGATTACTAAGAAGTTTATTTAAATGTTTCTATACCGAAAAAGAAGGTTCAAAATGTTGAAACCAGTGATAACGCTTCAACGACAAAACAAAATCGAAAAATTCGGAAAGGAAAAAAAGCAAATGTAGAATCAAAAAATTCGACTTATGGTAAAAGAAGAGAAAATCAGTATAAAGAGATTTGAAAGAAAATATTTTATAATAGAGTAGTACATATAAAAAGAGATCACTATTTTATAAAAAGAAAAAGCATATTTAATCCATTGTTGAAAAGGCTTTTGAAGTAAAAAGAAAACTATTTACTTTAGTTTTAAACTGAATTCGATCACTAGATAAACCAATACATTCAATGAAGGCCAAAAGTAAGAGTAAAAGAGTGGTTAACAAAACTAATTTTTGTGATTTGTTTGGGTGAATGGAATCACAGTTCAAATTCAGAGTCTTTCTTTAATGAAGGGAGTTATTTTCAAACCAATGATCAGTGGTCGAGCTTGTGAGGTTAGAAATAGTTAGAAATAGTTGTCCAATTGACAAAGAAAAAATGGTTCCCAGAAATGTAGAATAAGTGATAGCTGATGAAGTTCTATGCAGATGTGCTAAATCCCCAGTGTACACTTGGGATTGTAGTAGCATTTGTACTGCACGACAAGCATCTAATGATCTTTTACGTAATTTTTCATGAGAATAGAGTAAAAAAAGTGTTAAACAAAAGATGTTGCAAGGACTAGACCCTTGCAGAGTGAGAAAAAAACTGGTTTGCAAGGTCATTCTCTGGATTGTCTTTCTAGAAAAGTATGTCAAATTGTTTTTCATCATTTCAGGATGTTGGCAGTACATCAAACTCAAATGCGGAAGTTAGAAGATTGTATTATGCAAAAAAGTCCAGCACTAAAATTAAATGTGTTGAACAGAGCTCTTTTGCGTGGGTCAGTTTCAGATGTGAAGAAGATTTGTGATGATATTGAGTTTTGTTACTTTGGTCCTGAACAAGAGAGTGCAGAAACTCAGACATTATTAGAAGAAAATGTTGAAGAGAATGCAGAACATAGTTGTACAAAAAATTTTGAAGGTGAAATTACAAAGATTAAGGTGATTTCCGGTGAAAGGCCAAATTACTCTTGTATTTGTTGCCGGTGAACTCACTATAAAAATCGGACTAGGACTGTTGATCTGTATTTAAAAAGTGAAAGAGAAAATAATGATATGTGGAAGGAATTTGCAACTTATTTGTTGGCAGAGAATTGTTTTGATTTGGGTTCTGATCAGCGTATTTGTAAATGTTTTAATAACAAATTAGATGAGAATAAAATGCCAGCGAGAGCTGTGCATAATAATCTAGAGTTAGTTGCTATTCCTCCAGAACTGATAGATTTAAATAGCTATGGGGAATATTACCAAGGCGGCAATATGAATTTATCACCATTTTTGGCCAAAAAGCAGCAATAATTTCATTGCCTTATCAGCAAAGACATGCTATCTCGTGTTTTGCTGATTTAGCGAGCCTTTCAACAACGCCCAGCTTTGCATAATGAGATGCAAAGTGGGCGTTCCGGAGCAAAATAATAGGAGAAATGTAGCTAAGCGACATTTCTCCTATTATCAAGCTTCACGCTAACCCTGTTAGAGACAAAAAAAGGAGCTCTAACCACGGTTAACGCTGCTTTTTTACGTCTGCTGATTTTCAGACTTAGCCATGTAATCCAATAGGAGGTGGATTACATGGCTAAATCCACCATGGGCTATCAATAAGGATATCCCTATCCTTGTAGTTTTATCATTGCATTATCAGCGATAACCTCCCAAAATGCTGCTATCACTGGATTTTTTTATCGCCTAGGCGGTTAGCGTTGTTAATAACGCGATAACCAGTCGATATTATCTAGCGATAGCGGGCATTAAGAAAATTAACGCTAAGCGCCCTTAGCATTCATTTTCCCTGTTCCTTGTTAATATGCCTCCAAGCCATGTAATCCAATGGGAGGTGGTTTACATGGCTAAGACTACCCTGCCCTATCAACAAGGTTATCGCCATTTCATTTTCAATGGAATATCGCTGGAAAACCAGCGATATTCCATTGAAAACGGCGATAATCCCCGCTATTGCTGGGATTTTTATCTCCATGGCGTTAAGCATTGCTAATACAACGCTAACATGGAGATTATCGCCAGCGATAGCCGGCGATAGTTTTTCTCACGCTAACTGGAGTCAGCGATAATTATCGCTGCCGCTGGATCATATGCCCCTACTAATCTCTTCTCATTCAATGTGAGCACCCCTTTCAGGCTATTGTTCGTGTAGAGTGTGTAGAAAATTAACAACTAGTCATTCTAGTTAATGGCGTTCCTAATAAGAGTAAGAAAATCTGGCAGGAGTTAGTGGATATTAGGAAAGTGCAGAAGGCGACTTTGTATTTAATAAAAAACAATGAGTACTCTAAAAATGTGTATATCGGAGAAGAAGAAATACTTTTAGCAGAAGATACTGAAACGTCAAGTGGACAAATTGAAAAAGTGGACATGCCAAGAAGTGAAGAAATCTATGAACATTACAGTGTACATCCACTTCATTCAAAAGAAGTGATGGGGAACACTATTGAGTTGTTTCAAATGAAAAAAGCAAAGGTAAGTCCCATGAGTGTATGGGAAGAGAGTTGTTTTCCGCAGTTGTTTCCAGCAGGAAAAGGAGGACAATATGATGAACGACCTGTGCAAAGTCCTGCATCTGAATATTGGACAACAAGATCATATTCAGAAGATCCAAGATTTAGACAATGTATCCCTTATATATTTCATCTTTTGTTTGAAAGGGACTTGTCTGAACTTTCATATGCAGTTAATCACATATTGAAAACAGGAGTACATCTGCAAAATGTTTCTGCAAAGGATTTTATGGATGAAGTGCACCAGAGGGATGATCATTTAAAATCTCAGCTAATTAATCTGATGGCATGTCAGCGTGGCACTAGCGAATATTGGTACCGTCGTCATGGAGAACTGAAATGTATGCTACGGAACTTAGGGAATCCTACATGGTTCCTTACCCTAAGCTGTGCTGAATACGCTTGGGATGATTTACTTGAATTTCTTCGAGAGGCAAATTCCAATACAAAAAATATTGAATACAAGACACCTGGAGAATTGTGCTCTTTGGATCCTGTTTATGTATGCAGGTATTTTAATCATAGACTTGAAGCTATGATGTCTTCTATCTACAATAAAAAGCATCCTCCTCTTGGAGAAGTTGTGGATTTCTTTTGGAGAAAGGAGGATCAAGCAAGAGGTGCCCCAAAATTCTGAACAGATTCAGATGATACTATTTTGTCTTTTATTGAAGAATATGCCACATGTGCTGTACCCAAAAGCACAGAAGAAAAAAACTTAAGACAACAAGTCTCACGATTCCAAAGCCATCTATGTGGAAAATACTGCCAACGAAAGTACAAGTCTAAGGATAAGTTCTATACCAAATGTCGTTTTGCGTTTCCACATCCTGTAATATCCAAAGGAAGAGTGAACAGTTTTATGTCAGCTATATGACATGCCGTTACAAAAAAGTCTCCCAAAAAATACCTACAATTTAAGAAGAAGCGAAGAGACAAAATACATAAATGACAACAATCTGGTTATTTTGTCCTTGTGGGATGCTAACTTGGATATTCAGTACGTTGCGGACAATTCCATTGCTGTTGCTCGATATGTAACGTCCTACATTACAAAATCAGAAAAGACCCAATTGAAAGAAATGTGGGAAGCGATTTCTCACGAGAAGAGTCTAAGTAAAAATTATACAGTTCACTTTGAAGATGTTATCCCATGGAGAAATTGGAGCATATGAATGCTCATTTAGGTTACCATCTGCAAGTCTATACTCCAAATCTAGAAGAATCCTTTGGGTGAGTCTAGGTCTTGCTGCAATGTGATATCGGGTACTGAAATCTGTTAAAAAATTGAATATTTAGCAGAAAAAGATCTAGAAAGTACCAATATTTTGAAAACAAATCATAATCATAATCATAATCTGAGGTCAAATGCATAATTGTCAGGGGCACATCAGAATGCTCGGGTTGAACAGCATCTTCAATACAAGCTGGCCAATCCTTTACACCCTATGAGATGTATAGGCCTGGCAAACCGCTACGAACTTTGGTTCAAACATCTGCGCAAAATCTGCCTTTTCAATGAGTTTGTATTTCTTCTGCAAATACTTGTGACAGTCTCTGAATTCATGGATGAAGTCCTACAAAGGACAACAGACCTCCATAAATGCATTCACATTTGTAAAGTGATAGCAGTGCTTTTGCAACCCCTATTTAAAGTTGCATGGGTTACAATGCTACAAATATAACAAATTGCTGGGGGGGCATTGGTGAGAGAAGGGAATGGCCCCTGAGTTTCCAGTGCAAGCTATTCAATATTCCTGCATATACATAAGAGTGCAAATAAATACAGGATAATAAGAGCTGTCAGTAACTTTTCAATGTTTTGTGGTGGCTGGAAAATGTCGATGTTGTGAGTCAAAAAGATATACTCCACTTACATTGCCACTTTATAACATTTAGACTTTTTTATGCACCTGAGAACGGATTTTTCAATTTCTCCAGGAGGTTTATCAGTACATTCCGCAACAAAAGCCTGTTAACCTTGCTGAAAGACATAGCCATAGATCCCGAGTACATAGTTAAGACACAGGCCTCTTTGAATATTAATTTGAAACATAGTTGATCATATCAGCAGTTCAAACTGCACTGTTATGAATGGACAGCAATAAACTTTGACAAACATCCACCACACATATTCATCTATTCTGCATCAATAACACAACACCCACTTTGCAATTGCCTTAATTTGCCTGGAAAGCTCATCAATCTATTTTGAAATTAAGGTAAAAATAATAAAGTTAGCAATGACAGCATCTAATTACTATGAAGTCATGCCGCCAACATCATCCAATCAGAATTCTGTTTTTCTATTGCACTTTTATTTAAGAAGGCAGACATTTAGTGCTGCTCAAATGTTTTTATTTAGTTGGACTTGAGTAGTGCAGCACCTGAATTTCCATCAATATACTCACCTTAACTAACTTCCAATGCCATAGTCTGATTAAATCTTCTATCAGACTGTTACCTAAAACTCATTTATCCACCGTTACTACTGTGAAATGCCTTCACTACTTTATAGAAAAATACAGACACCAGAAACCGGATTTCTACAACACAGGAACTCTTCACTTTTCCAGATATAAAGTGTGGATCTGGCTGTCAACGGATTTAGCTGTCTGCTAGGACTTGTGCCATCAAAACTTTCAAAAGTGCATGTGGAAAAAGTATGAAGATAGAGTGGCTATTGGGTTAGCCCTATTCAGCTGTTGGTTTTCCTATTTTTTTTTCATGGTTTGCCAATGTGAGAATGGGCTCCTCATACAACCATTTTATTTTGTGAATAGTCACATTGTCCTTCTTGTGTTCTCAAAGTGTATCAGTTTGGGACATCCCACATTTTATTAGTCTGTAGATGTTATTTGAAGTGTAACTTATAACTGAGAGCGAGCGTGATGTATTTGTGTGCTTACACAATGATGTTTAATTGCTGATTACATTTTATTCAGGTGGGGCAAGCTGTGTGAATGCCTTAGCTTCTCATGAAGTAACAGTGTTATTGGTTGTTGACATTTATTTGTTATATTTACTATGAATTTGGATTTACAGAATGTTTGTTCACAAGGTACAAATGTGCATGCACATAGACTTACTTAAAGATACAATAAAAATGCAGTCTCTCTGTCAAAAGTACATGCCATGTAATATGTTTCTGTGTATGCTTCCCAAGTTCACTGCTTGTAAACTAAACATCATCTTGTGATTAGTTTTCATATCAGTTCTTCGATGGTACAGTTTATCTCTGCTAATGAGTCTTTTCAGAAACTGGACCATATTTCCTGCTTCCATATTGCTCTTACATCAACACAGAATACTCAGCTGAGACAACTGAATTTTTAATACGTTACGCATCTATGGCAAAGGCAGTGTGTCTCTGGTCACCATGCCCAACGCAAGATTTGGCACTGGCTATTGTTCCACTCTATCAGTGGCAGGATCTCCACGGCGAGTAGAAGGGCTTTTTCAATTGATGTACTCAGTGGCAACTTGAGAGGGCAGAGTGCAAGAGAATGGAAAAGAGGAAGAATGTCAAAGAATGGGATCTTTCTGTCCTTTAAGGAATCAATATGTTGGAGACAATGCATGGCTGGCCTTAAGGCTGTTCCACTCCAAGATATTCATTTTCCTGGTGTTAGCTGTCTGAATTTCTCCAATCCACGATGGTGCAATCCTTTTCCTGTAATTTATTTACCTGTCTGGACCATACAAAAGATACTTTGCCTCGGGACAAATGCTTCATAATGCATTTGTTCTTTTATATGTCATCACACTCACCGCTCAATTTGAAAAAAAACAATTTCACAGATTTTTGCTCTATTTTTCTGCAGATGGATTCTTTATTAGGATTCTCTAACTGTGAAGGTCTACAGGTGGGCTCCTTTTCCACCCTGCTCTAATGTGTTTTTGGCACATTCTCCTAACGGAGGAGGAGGAGTAGTCACCCTTTTTACAGGAAATCAAAAAGTAAACTACACAGGCCTTCACAGTGTCCAGTCTTCGACAACGACAGTGAATCAAAATGTTTCTGCATCAAGGGAGTTTCTTTTTAGGGCAGCTTGGAGAAACACTCACCCAGTGGCCCAGTGGCCCAATTACTATCAAACATGTCCACTAACGAGAAGTCACATCTCTTGCCTTTATAATGTTTATTTCAGACTCATAAATTTCTCCTCAGAGAAGACATGTCTGTTTGAATTGCTCTTTCCGATCACTTAGATGCGTTTTGCTCTGCCACTCTCCATACCTTCATTTATCTGTTAGTGCGAGTATAATGTGTCATACTAATAATTCTAATTGTTTTCCAGTTAATTTCAATTGCATCTTCTGTTCTCTATTTTGAAGGGATAGCAAAACGTGTTACAAAACTGTTGTAAGGTGTGATAAGAGTAGCATTCGTGAAATGTCTCACCTTTTTGTGTCTATATCTTAATTCTTGACATTCTTTTCAGTAACTTACCCATAAGAGAGCAGTAGGATGCTTCCTTTAAAGTGTTTGTGGTTTGAGCTCTGTCACTCAGTGTTTAGTGCTGTTGATCATCTAAGCCGTCAGACTTTATTTTGCTGTAGGGACAGTAGTTCAGTCATGATCTAACAAAATACATTCTGTAGATTTTTGATGGACCATTTCAGAATCTCAGATGATGCTGCGGAATAGGCGTGTCCTTCTTCAACTTCATAAGACAATGCAGGGCTGGCCAATGTGTTGGTCCAAATGTGATAGAGTCAGGTATGTTTTATTTTCCTGTACTTTTCATTCCGGTGAAAACTTTAAGAGAAAAACAGGAACATGGAAGGTTATTATTCCCTAGAAAGGTCCCTGTATCCCTCCTGTGCTTCATAGACTTTGCTGAAATCTGTGTCATGAGGATTCCACTTTATGCCTAAGTGGCATAAAATCAGTACCATTCTCATCAGAGCCATGGGTACCATTGTTGCAGACATTCATTATCCGAACGCTATCTCCATATATTGCAAAATGGACTTTTCCTACCTAGCATTTGATGATGTGGATGGTAGGTGGATAAAATATAGATATTTTAATATCGACCTACAATAATGTCGATGTTTTAATATCGAAGGGACAGAATATAGAAGGTAATTAATATCGATTTTTTTAATTTGAAGGGACAGACTTTCCAAGGTGAGTAACATCGATTTTGTTAATATCAATGTAAGTGATATCGATGTTAGTAATATCAATGTTACTAATATCGATTTTTATATGATTTTATGTATAATATTATGTATTTAATATGTATTTTTTCTTAATGTAATTTAGGTAAATTTTGTATTTAAGTACCGTAGCGGGTTGTGGGTTTATAGGGGAATAGGGTGGGAAGTTATTTACTTATACTAAATTACTTATTAATTTTTAGGAATAATAAAATAATTTTAATAATTGGTAATTAATTTTAATTAATTAGTAATTAATTTTAATTAAATAATTAATTGATAATTATGTTCTGTAGCGCGTTATGGGTTTATAGGGGAATAGGGTGGGAAGTAATTTAAATGTAATTATGTAATAATTTATTTGCATTAATTTTTTTGTTAATTATATTATTGTTAATTAATTATTAACTGGTAATTAATTTTTATTAATTGGTAATTGATTTTAATTAATTGAGTAATTGATAATTATGTTCTGTAGCGGGTTATGGGTTTATAGGGGAATAGGTAAATTATTAATTGGTCATTAATAATTATGAATTGGTATTTATTATTAATGTATTGTTACTTAATTATTCATTGGTAATTATGTTTTTAATAATGATGTATTGGTATTTGTAATAAGTTTAGATTTATTTAATAATTAATTTTTTTATTATTTTAAAATATTAATTGATTTATAAGTATGATATTTTTTAACTTCTACACTATCCAACACTTTCCCTACTGTTGCGGCGTCTCTGGAGTGGGAATAGTAATGTTTACCCCTATGCTATCCCACACTTTCCCTACTATTTCACTCTCTGGAGTTGGAATAGTAATTTTTACCCCTACGCTATCCAATACTTACCCCACTGTTGCACTCTCTGGAGTTGGAATAGTAATTTTTACCCCTACGCTATCCAACACTTTCCCTACTGTTGCACTCTTTGAGTGGGAATAGTAATTTTTACCCTTACTCTATCCAACATTTCCTTAGTTTTTTTAATTTGTTTTAAAATTTTATTTAGTTTTTATTTATATTATTATTTAATGTATATAGATGTATTTGTAATTCATAACATAATTATTAAAAGTTAATATTAGGTAAGTATATCTTATGTATTATATGTATTTTAATTACGATATTTTTTACATTGATACATTTTTTTCTCAATTTTTTTGTATTTACCTTGTTGGAGATAGGATGTTGATATTGTTGACATCGATATTTTTGTTGCGATATTTTTGTATGTCGATATTTTGTATATCGACATTTTGTCAGACATTCGATGTGGATATTTCTGCCTTTGTGGTTCGCACTGGACTATAGAGCAGTCTGGCAATGCAGAAGGGCTGGTCTGTCAGGTCGATTTTTCGGGGAGTTTGTGTGCCGGTTTTATGGTCCGGTGGGCCGGTCTTTACTGTTTCCTTGATATTACCACAAACTTAGCTGTAGCATGCACTAATGTATGCAGTCTCCTACACCTTGAAAAACTCCTATTTAACTTGTCATTACAGATTTAAAACTGGCCTGATTTACAAATGTGGGCCTCTTTTTTTAGCTTTTCCGAGTCACTAAGGACGGCAACTTTTTTAAATATCTGATTCATTAATTGGCCCCTTTTTTTGGTTCCCAGGCATATTTTCTTACCCAATCCCACCCTGCTACACTTATCATGAAATAAGGGATTCTTGATCCACTGGCACACGTTTCTATTAGTTCCTGAAGACGTAGCATATGCTCATTAGAAAATGCACGTTTTTTCACTACTGTTTGCTCCTACGCCACTCATGTGAAAAATGCAGGAGTAATTAATTAATGTATTTATAAACATGATCTTGAGCCTTCTCAGACTAAGTGCCACACCACTGCATTAATTTTCCTAATGTGCTGAGTATGATGCAGGATTTTCCTAATTGCGAATATTTTTCTTCCTCTGAAATCCTAACATTCATTTGTTCATGTGTTACCCTTTTTGTACATTTTAGCGGTGCATGTGTTTAAAGTGATATCCCTCATTTATTCTAGTGGCATCGGTAAACAGTAGAATGAGTTTGGTTCACACTGTGATGCAAAGTTCTATTCCTATGCAAACCGACGGATAAAGAGAGACAAGTGTTATTTTCAAATGTTCACAGCCCTGGCGATTTCCAAAACTGTTCTTGCCACTTTGTACAGCCAATCTAACTATTGTGAAATGGTGTGGCTCTGTTAAAACTACTGGGCGCTATTAAAAATCTCTGCTCCAGATATCCGAGCTAATTCCAGCAGAATACTAATTACCTTAAGTGGATTTCACAGCTGACAGAGACCTTTGCCAGAAAGACAGGCTTGATCTAGGCAATTGAAAGTCAGCTAATGAAGAACACAACAGCTCGCCTTGCGGAATTCTAAACAGCATCTTCGACTTTTTGCAGAAGGGACAACTTTTACATAAAGATTAACTATAGAAATGCCCACCATGCCATATTGAAACACTTGTTACTAACTTTTAATTTTGTAATGATGAATGTTTTATCGAACCTCTGCTTTTCTTCTGTCATTTTCTAAGCTTTTTTTTCCGAATGTTCAAAACACATTACAGCAAATGACAGAAGGCCGATTCAAAATGAAATTTCCATTTTTATTTCTACATACCGAGCAAGCAATGCAGTATAAGAAAATAATACTAAATAATGAGTATTCTCAATTTTTTCAAAAATTACTTGACAGAAATGCCACTAGGACAATGCATATAATTTATTAGCGTTCATGTCCCAATCTGTATGGGATACGGCAATACTGATTCCGACACCCAAAAGTGAGCCAAAAGTAAAACGAGTTCACGATCATATTGCGCACACGAATACGTTTTGTTTATAAACTGGTCAATTTCCCGGAACACAGTAATGATTAGTTTATTGACAGATGACTTTTGAAAAGGTCACAGAGGAAATCAACTCACTTCAGATTTGTAAAACCGAGGTGGTAAAAACTGAACATTCACCTGGGTGGCAATGATGCCAATTGTAGTAAAATGAAGATAAATGTGTGTGCGTCTTTGTTAAGGCTGATTATGATAAACACAATGGGGCATATTATCAAGGGCCTTATCGCCGCTTTAGCTGGACTTTTTCCCGCTAAAGCGGCAATAATTTCATCGCCCTATTACCAAGCTGTCGCTAACAGCAGTTAGTGACAGTGTGTAGGCGATAGCGAGCGGTTTGGGCCCCGCTTTGCATGTCAGCGATATTTATCGCTAATGACATGCAAATTGGGCGTACCCAACCTGTTAGCGACTGAAAGCAGTTGCTAACTTTGCTATCGCCTATCATCACGCAGGCACAGCGATTAAAAAATTTGAGATAAACGTTGTTAATAGCACGTTATCTCTGCGATGAAATCCGGCGATGCGCGGCGATAAAAAAATATCGCTAAGCTCATTTAGCGATAAATGTCGCTAGTTGTTGATAATATGCCCCAATATTCCCTCTATAGAACAGTTACATGTAATGTATTTGCAGCTACATGTAGCCTTGAAACCTTTTTTTGGCGTTATGAACATTGTTTTTTGCCCAAAAAGGCATTTGGTCCTGGATAGACAACAATCTCTCAGCAAGGTTTTAATGGCATCACACAACACTGACCTGATGAAGCTCTAGGTGCCCAGTCATACCACTTCAGTTACCTGAACTTTTCAGCCCAGTCAGCAACAAAATATTGGTGAATTGTTAGGGGTGAGTGAATGCAATAACCATTTAGAGAAGGGGAAAAGTATTGTTGGAGCACAGGGTTTCACTCTCACTCATCAATCATGAACCACATCAACAGGTGG
The DNA here is from genome assembly GCF_964261635.1 of Lissotriton helveticus. NCBI lineage: Eukaryota > Metazoa > Chordata > Amphibia > Caudata > Salamandridae > Lissotriton > Lissotriton helveticus. Next base: position 1,820,996,336 of record NC_136059.1, on the reverse strand, counting down.
ATGGATCTTTGATGTCGACAGAGATGTAAAGAGCTGAAGTCACTATAAAGCGTTATCAATTATATAATTTCTTTTACTTCAGCCAATAAACAGAGCTATTGTGAATTAAAGGGTTTAATTTTCTAATCTTTTAGCTACTCAATCTTTTATAGAGGTATTGTTTTCAAGATCTCTTTATTAAATGTTAATAAAATTATTCAATTGATATTTGGTAATAAAGTAAATCAATATACTATATTAATAAAGCATCAATGCATTAAAAATATGCAACAAGTGTGTTTCATAAACAAATGTCCCTATTCTAAATAAATCAGTGTTAAATGCAAAAAGGATAAAAGGTGTCAGTTCAGATACCCATGAAGGGACCCGATGAGAGAATCAAGCATAAGCATGACACTTTAGCTCAATTAGCTGGAGAGCACTCTAAGCCAAACAACAGCAGATCTACAAATAACCTAAGACTACTCATAAAGAGATGTATAATAAAACTCAGTAAGAGTCTCTGTCAGAGAGTCTGGGAATGAGGGTAAATGAAAAATCTCAATCCTTGAACTCCCTCATATTATAAGAACATGCACTAATATAAACACATTTCTATGTTGCAACATTAATATTCATTCTTCTTCTTGTTAACCAATAAGATTTCAACACGCTCCTAGGAAGTGGTTTGCTCCCCATCTTCTCACTAGATTACAATCATATTTTACCCAAGTGTCCTTGAATTTTGCGGCACATCCTTTCTTGTTTCCCAAAACGTTTTCCCATTAATCATCTTCCCTTCATATGCATCTTTTGCAGTGAGAACCTCACTATGGAGGGTCTTATACAAACAAGTGTCTTTTCACTAGCTAATAAAGAGTACCTTCCGAAATTGGCAATGTCTGCAGCAAAGACATAAAAAACATCTTGCACAACTGTTGTTTAAACTGAAAAACAAGCCTTTCTGTATTAAAATGCCTTCTACTTATTTCTTACATGGCACCCTCGGATAGGTCAAGGTAAGAAACTTTGCACCATTTCTATATTGCAGGCCTACCGCTTTAAGTATGGTTGGCCACTACAATACAGAGTGTGCATTTAACACAATTCGGGGCAGAGTCATCAAAGAGTTTCATCTCACTTGTGCCAGGCAAGGGGGCTTGAGGGTGAAGCATTTACTAACTCGGATATATCAAGCCATGCAAGGCCACCTTACATGGCCCTGTGTCGCTTGATAAATCTAGAGTAATGCAAATTGCTGCATTGCCTAACTCTGCTACAGAGGGGTGATCTATGGGTGGAGTGTGGCTGTTCCCATGCATCCACCCATGGATTTTGGCACATTCTCAGATTTACCATTACTGAAAGACCTGGGAATGCGTCCAAATGCTATTCCTCCCTAGGTGAGGTGTAACAATGAGGAATGGCTCTATTTCTCCACGTTTTTCATATTTTTATTTGTTGGGTGCATTTTGCTGCACACACAGAACAAGGAAAATGCCTCAGAGGGTTTTTTGTGTGCAGAAAGGTTCCCATTGCTGCACAAAAATACTCATGTCTGCAATGCAGTCACCCTTGTACGATGGCGCAAGGGTGCCTGCGTTGCCGCTAGGCAGTACACTGTGTACCAGCGCTTGGGAAGAACAGGAATGTGCCATATGATGTTAAATATAGTGCATTCCTGCCTTTCATGCAGTGCAATGCAGGAAGGTGACTTGCTGCACTGTGTGAAATATTGATAAATCTGCCCCTTCATTTTTATATGTAAGCTCTGTACATTATATTTTTAATAAAGCATTTTGCAAATAACTACATTTGCTCAGAAGTTTCCCCACTTAATGGTTAAAAAAGTATCACCATTTCTTCACAAATAAATCATTGGGACACACTGTCACTCTCTGTGGTGTTTTCTTTATTTTATATTATGCTTTTTTAGTTCTTTCAATTTCTTGTATTCTCTATTAATTTTCTCTTCCTTATCTAATCCTCACCTAATTTCTTTGTCTCTTTATCTGTTTTTTTCTGTTTATACAGCATCTGAGTATTTTATACAAATCCTGTATAGTTATTAGACAAACACCTATAATTTGCATAGGTTTCAGAATGACTCTAAAAAGTCCTCCTCCTACTATTGCAGACCATTTACCAATAGCTCCTATCCCTAATTTCCCCAATACACTAGTAGTCTTTAATGGTTCTAGTTCAGGTTTCAGATGAGAAATGTTCTTTTCAAATTCTTCCATCCTTCTACTCTCATCAGGAATGATTGAACAGCAATCTTGAGCCTTCAGCATTTTGCGGTCTCTTGCTTTCTCTTCCAGCTAAATAACTAAAGCTAATCAATCTTGTAAAACCATTGATCTCATTGCCAAAAATTCTGTGTTAACAGCCAGCAACCAACCGATGCCCCCAAGCTGGATGGCAAGCCGATCCCCCTGTTGATGTTTGCAGACGATACGCTATTAATTTCGAAGACACAGCAGGGCCTCCAAAAGGCTGTTGGAGTCTTTGAAGCTTTTTGCAAAGACCATGGTCTTGTCATTAATACATCTAAGACAAATTACATGGTCCTACATAAAAATAAATTTGTCAGAGGGAAGATGGTTATGGATGGGGTTCAACTGGAGCAGACCCAAGTATTTAATTATCTGGGCATAACCTTATCATCCAAATTAGATTGGAAACAGCACACCAACCAGATGGTCACGAAAAACGCACAATTGACAGGAGCACTCGCTAAGGAATTTTACTTATCTCATACTAGGCCAATTACCTCGGTTCTAAAGATTTATGATGCTAAAGTTGGAGCAGCAGTTCTCTACGGGGCGGAACTGTGGGGGCTCAGCAATTTGAAACGGCTGACGGTTGCGCAAAATAAATTTTTGCGCAACAGCACAGGCTTACCGGCTTCCACTCCACTGATCCCTCTCCATTACGAGCTAGGGTCTCATAGCCTCGAGGATATGGCCAGATATAGATCGGCTGCCTACTGGAGGAGATTATGGGTTACTCCAGAACTCTCCCAGTATGCACGGGCCTTCCTTGAGGTAAGAGACTTCGATAAGGCTCACAAAATATTATGGATGAGGGAGGTAAAGGCAATATACAAGGCTATGGGATTATCTCCATTGTGGGATGACCCAGTAGGGAATCTCTTTCCACCTAGAAAAACATTTCGAGACATGTACTGGAACATGCTTGAGGTAAAGAGATTTGGCCGATGTACTGAACCATCTTTTACGGCAGATTTCCTAGAACGTAAGCATTCTCCTGCCATAGAGGCATATTGGGATTGGATTACCATCCCAGGGGACAGGAAGAAATATCATCAGCTTAGGGTGGGGACACTACCATTAAATGCTCTCACCGCAAAATGGCGAGGGGGACAAGGATCGGCCTGTCCCTTTTGTCCTGATCAGCGGGAAGTCATTGGGCATGTTCTCTTTGCCTGTCCAGAATATAAGGTTGGTAGGAGATCTTGGTTAAAACCTATTTGTGTCCAGTTAGGTCTTAAAATGGGTTGTGAGGCAGTCAGGATTCTACGTACTGACAACTCCCAAGCCGTAGTTATAGCCATAGCTAAATTTCTCCACTGGATGTGGATAATTCGGGCGCGTAAAATGAGCCTACAGTAATTTTGGCCTAATGACACTTGAAACCGTAAAATGTATCTAGTGAGTAATGTACCTAGTGATGAATTTTGAAAAATGTTAAAATGTTTATGTCTTCTTTTTAACATAACTTATTTAATGATTGTAATCTATGGATTTTATGTTCGGTGGTTGGCCAATAATTGTTAATCGAGAGAGGAAGTGATGAACTGTGGATTTTACTAGCTGTCAATGAAGGGTAATTTAAAAAAAATTTAAATTGTAAAAAATTATGAAAATGTTCAAGGTTGTAATCGTCATTTATGATTGAAAAAATCGAAATAAAGACTTTTTGATTTGATTTGGTTAAAAAAGCATCACCATTTCTTCACAAATAAATCTTTGGAACACACTGTCACTCTCTGTGGTGTTTTCTTTATTTTATATTATGCTTTTTTAGTTCTTTCAATTTCTTGTATTCTCTATTAATTTTCTCTTCCTTATCTAATCCTCACCTAATTTCTTTGTCTCTTCATCTATGTTTTTTCTGTTTATACAGCATCTGACTATTTTATACAAATCCTGTATAGTTATTAGACAAACACCTATAATTTGCATAGGTTTCAGAATGACTCTAAAAAGTCCTCCTCCTACTGTTGCAGACCATTTACCAATAGCTCCTATCCCTAATTTCCCCAATACACTAGTAGTCTTTAATGGTTCTAGTTCAGGTTTCAGATGAGAAATGTTCTTTTCAAATTCTTCCATCCTTCTACTCTCATCAGGAATGATTGAACAGCAATCTTGAGCCTTCAGCATTTTGCGGTCTCTTGCTTTCTCTTCCAGCAAAATGACTAAAGCTAATCAATCTTGTAAAACCATTGATCTCATTGCCAAAAATTCTGTGTTAACAGCCAGCAAAGCACCAGATGTCCTAGTTGCCAATTTACCTATTAATGTTGACAGCTTTCTAATCTTCTCATCATTTAAAACTATTCCTACGGGTGGTATGATAGCTCAAAAAATGTCTCCCACTAAATGTGGTCCATCATAAACACTTTGTGTATGTCTATAAGATGGTTTCATGGTGAAATGACTATTTACATGGTACATTTTAGGAAACAATAAGTCCAAGTAACAATACCTTCCCAGCTAGCAGGTAACTGGAAATACCTGTCCTATCCACAAACAAAATAAACCCATGAAATGACTGCTTTTTCCCCTGTAAGAATTTGAACAGCTCCTCCCAAAGCATCAAATGTGTGTTCAGAACTACTGATCCCAATGTGCCTTTTTCCAAATTGTTTTCCTCTTTTGCAAACACATAATTTCTCTTTTTGCTGTCTGTCTAATTTCAATTTTGGATACACCATCTATTTTATATTAATCATCTTTCTTCCAAACATTCTTAACCCCTTGCCTGCTTATGATGGAATCCCGCCGTCATGAGCCACGGGCGGCGTGTGCTCATGACGGAGTGGTTCCTTCATGCTGCGGCCGCTCCGCCCACGCGGCATTGATTCCTCGCCTGTGCGGGCAAAGTAATGAGCGGGCAGGCCGTGAGGGAACCACGCAGTCATGAGCACACTCAGCCCGTGGCTCATGGTGGTGTGGTTCCATCAAGAGCATAGCAGCGCCGCGCTCACTTCCCAACCCCCAGCGCTGCGGCGGAATTTGCGCTGCGACCAAGGGGTTAAAACATCCTCTTTGATTTAACTAAGGAAAATTTAAGCTCCTCTTTCCTCTAATACCAACAAATATATATAAATATATATATATATATATATATATATAGTCACTGAAAAAACCATAGGTTTTACAGATGTTATAGGTAGAAGTAGCATTTAAAAAACCTTAGAAATTCACTGAAAAAAACATAGGATTCAGGGACGTTATAGTTAGTTGGACATTTGACTCATATAAAACCAGAGAAATTCGCCTGTTAGTTGAGCTAACTATAACTTGTGCGCCTGCAATGCACTGATGATGATGTCACATATTACATCACTCAGACATAGCTGTTCCAGATGTCTACTCCTTTTCAGATAGTATGTGTCCAACATATTAGTTTTAAGAATGTCTGTACTGTCAGGCTCATTTGCTTCTAATTGTTCAATTTCTTCCAATGATTTCAACACTCTATTTCGTTTGCAGGCAAGAACTAAACTTGCCCAAATGATTCCTCGTGACTTTGAATATAAACTTGAAGAGCACAAGTGGTCTTAATATTCATACAATCCAATTTCTCAGTGGGAAAGCATTTTCAAACTAAAGCTGTAAATTTTTTGCTAAGGCTATTCTCTTGTTCAATTTCTTCCCACATTTGTTTCATCTCTGTTTTTTCCGATTTTTTCATGTACGATGTAACATAACGTGCAACAGCAATTGAGTTCTCCGCAACATACTTGATGTCAATGTTCGCATTCCACATTTTTAAATTGACTGGATTGTAGTCATTGATATACTTTGACACTTCTGTTCTTTTTAAGTTGTAGGTATTCTTGGGAGATTTCTGAGTTATTGTGTGCCTTACAAAAGGAAAAAAAGAATTTACTCTTCCAAACCGACATTTGGTGTAAGGTTTTCCTTTACACTTGTATTTTCTTCTGCAATACTTTCCACAACGATGACTTTGGAAATGTAAAACTTGTGCGGGAGGCAAGATGGCGGATTGACTCCGTCTATGAGCAGCGGCACACAGTGGAGCTCCCAGGGGGGCTGAGGCTGAGAGATCAAAATTGAAGGAATATAAAGGGGGAACAAGCGTGGAAAAGGAAACCCCGTGCTTTAATCTAAAATGATGGAAATACCGCTATAGATTAAGAGACTCACTTGGATTCTGCCCTGGAATTCTTTCGTCCTCGGGTGTTGGTTCTGACGAGCTTCAGCTCAATGCGGGTAATAGGATCAAGGTTCCTGCCGTCCACCAGAGTAGCCGTGTGTCTGGCGGCTCAGCGTTCATCGTTGCGGCTGGGATTGTATGTTTTGGCAGAACTGCGCTGGCAAACCACTGAAGCGCACTGCTTCTTGAAAATCATGGTTCCGCTGAAGGGTGCATCGAGGAGCACCCGAGCGAGGAGCAAACTCCCAGTAAGCGCTACCAGTTGTAAAAAATTCTTTTTTTAAACACTAAAAATTGGAAAATACAAAGAATTCTGAGATATGGGGTCTTCTCAATACCGGGGGATCAAAGTCTCTGATAAGCAGAGTATTTAAATGGTTTAGCGTTGGGAGACCTGACGACGGTGATAGATTGGCGGAAAGGTGGAGTGGGATATTGGGGATACCTGTAAGGGCTGATACGATTTCTCAGGCATTTAATACCATAGATAAGGCCGTACATACGACTAATTTGAGACTGCAACAGCACCGCATGATTTGTCTTTTATATTATACTCCTGATAGGATTGTAAAATGGTCACAGGGTAATAACGCTAACAATGAGCGGACACAATGTCCACAATGTGACTTATATGCGGCAGATTTTAAGCATATGTTTTTGACGTGTCCACAATTAACAACATTTTGGAAGAAAGTTGGGGATGTTCTAAATCAAAAACTGGGGATAGGAATACCTTTACAGATGTCTGAAGTTATGTTGGGATATAGTTTCAGAAATCTAAATTGTAACAGCTTGGTCTCTATCTTACTAGTTGCAGCAAGATTAGTAATTGCTAAGGTGTGGACATCCCCGAAACCTCCAACTGTGATGGATTGGTGGCTGTTAGCAAGACAGATCTATGATATGAAATTCTCATTGGCTGGGTAGAGAGGGGTTTGTTCGATGACTAAATGTATGTCAATATGGGGGCGTATTTTTGAATGAAAGTGTAAAGCGCTAAAACTTGCTAATAATTGCTTTAAAGTATTGTTTTTTTTCTTCCATATACTCTACTTCTCTGTACCCTTTCTACCCTCCCCTTTTTTTTCTTTTTTTAGTTAAGTTTTTCCTGAAGGATTATATCAGACGTTTTTTTTTATCTATATGTATTTTATTGGTCCGTATTCTGATGCCTTTATCTTAATAAAAAAAATATATTAAAAAAAAGGAAACTTCTATCTCCTCCTTCTCTTGGAATCTCACATGTCACATACAGTTTGATGAAAGACAATAGTGTTTCATCAGAATCATTTCCAAATTTGGGTGCATCCTTGATCCATAGTAGCATATGTCATCCTCATCAAACAAGCTTTATTCGCGTATAGTCATAAAAGCACATAGAACACTTATGAATACATTGTAAAAATCATGATGGAATGATAAAAAATCATGTTTGGCCAATGGACAGTTGTATACATCATCAAATATAACAGTAGTTCAATATTTACTGGAGCAATCACTGTAACTATTAGTCAGACCCTAGCACATGAAGTCTCAGTTTATAAAACACTAAAAGTAAAAAATTCGTACAAAATCGATAAAATTACTGACCCTGGAAGATGTTTTAATTCATTAATACAAGCGCATTTTAGGCAGGGCTTGATTTCATCTTAATTATCCACATCCACCCAAGATATTTTGCAACTGCTATAAAAATAGGGGGTGTGGTATTGGTGCGTAGGATTCTTTCCACTACCGGACTACATTTTGGCCCCATGGTATTACATATAGGGCTCAACCAAGCCCTTCGCGGTACATCATAGGCTGGGCAGACAAATAGCATGTGTGCAACTGATTCATTACATGCCTGACAGCTAGGGCACTTACTATCACCCGTTTTGTTCCACCTTGATGTAAAAGACCGTAGGGGCAGCGAGCGTACTCTCAGCTGAAAATACAGCTTCCTGTCCAATGGTTTGGTAATAGAGTCCCAATATGGTTCCAGGCTCGGGGTGATTTTAAGATCCCAAAATCTTCATGTTAATGAAGGAAGAATCGCTAGCTGTTAGTTTGTTAAGTATGGCCATTTCCCAATACTTTTCTTTCAAAACCTTTTTAGAGGGAAAGGAAGCTGTGGCAGGGTCCTCCCAAAGCATCAACATAACGATTTTGGCTAGGATGTCTTTAATGCCACGGAGCCAGCTGATTTTATGGAAAGTGTCAGATTTTACTATATCTGCAAAGCCAGCGGCATATGGTGCTAGTTCAGGTGTAGTCCACAGTCTACGGCAGTATAGCACAACACGTAGCTTTACGATGTCAGAAAGGGGTTTTCTCCCAAGATCAAAAAACAACGGGCACAGTGGCGTGCTTTGTGGAAGGTTGTTATACCACGTAGGAACTTGTTTTCTGACAAGCTAAGTTTGGATATGTTGTCTAGACCCAATAATTCTACACCATATAATGGTGAGCTTACCACTTTAGTGTTGTATACCTGAAGCACCGGATCTGATGGGTTTTGTGAAGGACCTAGTCCTAGGGCCCCAGAGAGTTGCCTGTGTTTCAGTGTGGCCATGTCAATCAGGTGATTCCACTTGAGATCACTCTGAATATTCACCCCTAGGTATGTGAAAATGTAGTTTTTGACACGTTGACTTCAAAACCACGTGTGGTACACAATTCCTCAAATATTTTCAGAGCTCGCTGGAGCCCACTTGGAGTCTTCGTAATTATCAACGTGTCATCTGCGAACATTAAAATCGGGATTCTGGACCCGGCTAAAATCGGGGCATCAGTATTCACACGGGACATGCAGTCAACTACACTTTTAATGAACACAGTGAACAAGGTCGGTGCCATAACACAGCCCTGGCGCAACCCCCTCTCTACAGGAAAAGAACTAGTCACTTGTCCCTGGGAGCCCCTTCATATCTTCGTGTAATTACCCACATGCAGTCTCATTAGGAGAGTCAGTAGATCGATGGGTAAACCAAGTTCATGGAGAGTTGCCCAGGGACTGGATAGGGGAACAAGATCAAATGCAGTTTTCAGGTTGACAAAGGCAGCATACAAACTGCCTTTGCCCAAGACCACCACTTTCCAGTGTATTAAAACAAAATGGAACATCTGGTCAATGGTGCTTGTGGATGCACGAAAACCGGCTTGCAATGTTGACAATATGCTGTACTCCTCAACCCAGTCCTGTATTTTGTTAAGAATCAGCCTCCCTAGTATTTTTTGTACTGAAACAATCAGGCTGATGGGTCGATAATTCCCCGGGAGTGACTTATCACCTTTTTTGTACACGGGGATTATTTCAGCTCCTTTCCACGAAACTGGTACAGGGGCTCCTAGTGCAATTGCATTACCCAATAACATTACGTACTTTCCCCATCTGGATTTATCGTGGAGGAACATATCAGCAGGGATGCCATCTTGGCCGGGTGCTCTCCCACCTACCACTGCTCCAAGCGCTTTCTCTACATCCCTAATGTTAAAAGCCTATTCTTGATAAAACACGTGACTTAGACCTTCCATGGTTGACGCGAGTGAGCTACATGTGTATTGTGGTTCAAAATGTTTGACCCATTCTTTCTGTGAGACATAGTTGTGTGGTTGGTCTGGGATTCCCTCGATGTCCCACTTTATGATGTCGCAAAATTGTTTGCAGTCTTTCTTAATGCTAGCCTCCTTGAGATCCAGCCATCTTTTGTCGTCCCAAGAGTTGTGATGTATTCCTATAGGTTCTGAATCGATCCCCCTATTCCTGACCCTATTCTGGTTAAACAAACCAACAAGTTAACTAGCAGTCAGCCCATGAGGCAGAAAACCCCCATGATGCAGATACCGTTATCTGACGCAGTCACACTACGGCACAGGAACGTGTTATCTGATTAGGTCATAACGCTTGCGATCTAATTAGACAAGCGATATTCCTCCAGCCCCTGATAAGGCATACGGAGTTCTCATAACAAATCAAACCTATGACAACCTGGGCAAAACCCTGCGGCCATTGTTTTGATTTCACAGAGAACTTCAGCAAAAGAATGTGCTAACGAGGAAGCCGTATGACATCCTTATTGACGTATCTATGTCCATCCTTACGTCAATCTCGGCACCTTAAAGGTATAAATATTACCGATCTTGCCCTATGCAAACACACGCGTGGTGACGAGACGGAGCAGCCATACTTGCCGAAGCCCAGAGCAGAGCAGACCCCGCTGGCAGCAGCCCCGCCTTCCTGACGCGCTGAGAACGAGACGCGCTGCTTTCTCCTGCCGAGAATCCAGCCCCGGCGCTTCTGGGTAGCCCTCGCAGGCAGCCTGGAATATCGAGACAACAGAGAGAGATACCATTCCTCATTCATCCTAACTTCCAGGTACAGAACTGAATAACCCCTCGCAGAGAATTCTTTAGTTAGTCACTTGGCAAAAAAAACTTAACTTAAACTGTAACTTTCTATTCCCGCCCACGTATTAGACTTAGGTCAGGTACACGGGGTAGGCGTATTTAGAAACACCAGTTGAGTACGTTTAGTCAAATGTATATGTGTATGTAATATATTTTAATCATTTTAAAACATCTTATTGCTTAGAAACCATATCAATGTTTTTACAGTATTATTTTATACTATTGCTTTTAATGTATGCACTTTACTTAACTATAAGTATTGCAATAATATCGATCCATTTCTCTTGTATGAGAAAAGAGACTGATCAATAAATAACACCTTTTTATTGAACACGCCCGTCTCTTCCTTTTCTCTACATTCTGATGAGACTAAGAATGCACGTACTGACTGAGTAAAATAAATTGCCTTTTGTTCACACGACTCTCGAGATTTACTCTTGATTAGGGGAGAGCAAAGTTGTCATGTTCTATGGTTGTCAGAAACTAAATCCCTTCTTGTCTAATCAGGGAAGTTAAGTCCTCCTTGAACATTCGAGAAAGTTTCTAGTGAACTCTGAGCTAAGCTGGCAAACCCAAAACTTTAAGTCTAGTATCGACAGTAGTAGACCTAGTTAACGTCTGGTCTAGGCCTTTACTGCTGTAGGTATTATTCCAATGCGCAGAGCCTATTGGGATGATAGGAGCTACACTACATGGCGCCCAACGTGTTTGGAAAGGGCGATAAAACTAACGTAAGACATTTAGAGTAACTCAGTCGTGCTTTCTCACTCAGACCCCTTTTCCCACAATACTCCAAAGACGTCTGGAGTGGGTGAAAGGTAATATCCGCCAAACCTCGCAGGAGGAAACTCCTATGTATGGTACTTGGTTTAGTCAACGTTGAAGGATACACAGTTCCAAAATATTGTGCATCTAATCTTTGTTCCATAAGAAACCTGATCTGCAAACAAACAAAATAACCATCCTGTCAGTAAAATGGGAGACAGTGATGAAGAAAGAGAGGCAGTTAGATTAGCAGCTGACATAGCAGAAGCTGATACTGCACTACAAAATGCAGACCCGGAGATAATACTCATCCCGGTCATCAAAAGGAAATCTATAACCTTACAACTTATAGAAAATGGACTGACACCTAGAGGTGGCACAGTCATATTCGTAATTGAGGCTCACGAATATCGGCAGACAGAGGTATACTATTCATGGATACATTTTCCAGCAGCAAATGCTGTAACAAAGTACTTCCACTATTACAAAATAGAGGAACCTCCTGAAATGTACACTCCTTTCGAGGAGGTGGAAGTACCACTCAAATTTCAAGAGCATTTGCTCTTATTTGATGGCGCCCTAAAACATAATAATCACATCACCAGGCTCGGTCCTTTAGGTAGACCAGGAGCAACGTGGCCGGTCCTAGCCGGATACACACCACATCCAGACTTCGAAAGAATGCCTGCAGCAGATCTTTTAGTACAACTAAAACAATTAATAAAAATACATAGACAATTAGTCCAATATGTGATGCGGACTTCAACAATTCAGCCAGCGATTAAACTTCCACAGCTGACCCCTCACCAGGGGAACACAAATAAAATTACACCACAGAACATCCAGTCCTGCCTAGGTAAAGTACCGGCTAAATGGGAACAAATACCATTCTGGTTGGCACAGAAAATCACCCAAATAGAGGCGGTGTTTCCTGACACCACCCCATTAGAAAAACACAGGATTCTGACTATCTGTCTCCCAATGGGAATCGCACCACACATTGAGGACTGTGACAGTTGGGGTACAGTCTTTGCTTCCATCTACACAAAAACGCACGGTGTTCCATCCATTTCGGTGATACCAGATGTGCTAAAACAAATTCAAGACGAATACGGTCCAGAACCCACTTTAACTCTTGGTATGAAATTACTGAAAGACTTCAAGCAGGTCTCGGCTATATTATTAGCCAACATAAAGGGTGAAGCAGCAAACGTGGCGATCCGCCAGAGGTTAAAAGAGACAGATATAGCAGACCAACCAGCTGAAATTGCCAGAATCATAGAAAAATCCTATGAGGAACTAGGTAGAGATAGTTTAGGTGGAATACCAGTAAAACCGCAACTGACTGAAAGTCCTGAAAAAATATTTTTTAATAATAATTCACCAAAAAAGAACTGGGATGGAAACAAACAATCCAATCCTAAAGAAAAGAAATTCCAGTCCAGAGGAAGGTCTCCTAGGCGAAGAGAAAAATCTCCGAACCAAAGACACAGGTCACCCCAGAGTGACCCCTCTGGGAAAAAATATAACCTTAGAAATAGGTATAATATAAAAAAACCTGATAGATATCAAGTCATTGATACACGTCCCTCTCAATCTTTTCAGAATTCCTCGCAGAAATCGGAAAGAAGAGGACGATCAGAACAAAGAGAAGAGCACGCCAAGTCCAAAGACAAGGAACCTGCTCAACTAAAAAAGAAGTTACAATTTCCAAAAAAGAAGGTAGCCAGTATCAAGGTAGTTAACAATGCCGAGAATACTGAGGACACAACTGAAAAACGGAGAATGGGCTCAGACAATGCTAGACAGCGCAGCAGAAGTGAGCATAGCTCGCAAAGTCCTTATGAATCATCTGGAGACAGTGGACACGAATGAATATCTTCAAGTGGAAACTGCGGACACCAGAGTTAGCAAACCTCACAAAATATACGAAATAACATTGCGTATAGAGGGAGATAAGACTAGAAAAATAAGGGGTCTATTTTGGGATAATCTCTCCAAGGGCTATGATATCCTTCTAGCTGAAAAAGACTGGCCACCAGAGTTTGTCAGGGAGTGCCCTCATGGCGAAGAAGTAATTATGCCGGCCTTCTCAAATCAAATTCCAATTCATAAAAAATACACACTTGCCAGAAAATGGGCAGTGGCTCTAGCTCCTGCTTTATATAAAAATCACGTGGGATGAGATGAGGACTCTCCTCCTCACAAAATCCAGTTAAAATCACAACCTACTGCACAAAGGCAGTACCCAATTAAGCAAGAAGCTAAAAAACAGGTAAATGAAATACTAGATCAGCTAGAATACCAGGGGGTGATTGAAACTTGCACCTCACAAATGAACAACCCTTTGTTTCCGGTCTCCAAACCAGACAATTCATATCGTCTAGTTTTGGATTACCGACACCTTAACACATGTTGCAAAACTTTTGCAGTGCAAAACTCACACAGTGCTGCACTAATGAATAACATAGTGCGCAAAAAATACAAAACAACCTTAGACATCTCTAATGGATTCTTTTGTCAAAACATAGCACCAGAGAGCAGATATTTAACTGCGTTCTCAATAAATGGCACTCAAAAACAATTCTGTCGGTTAGCCCAGGGGTACAAGAACAGCCCGGGAGTATTCTCCGCGAGAGTAACAGAATTACTACAAATATATGACGATGAAGCATTATCTTATGTCGATGACATTTATTTGACAGATGATGACTTGGATACTCACTTGAAAAGAGTGAACACCATAATACTTGGGTTCGCAGCAGAGGGTTACAAATTCAACTTTAAAAAATCCAGAATTGCCCATCTGACAGTCCTGTTCTTAGGATATGAATTATCAAGTGAAGGCAAAAGCCTGGCTGACAATTTCCTAGAGAAATGTGCCGTACTCCAAGCACCTAGAACACTAAAAAACCTACAGTCAATTCTAGGTTCCCTAAATTTCGGAAGAACATACATTGCAAATTACGCAGAAAGGGTTAAACCCCTTTATGATCTGATAAAACCAGATTTTAAAAAATCCAATTGGACTCAAATACACACAGAAATTTTGAGATCCTTACAAACAGACATGCTAATTAAAACAAAATTAGAAACACGTGATAACACACGCAATCTTGTGATTCGAGTCATCGCAGGGAGATGCGGATTCACATACCTGACCTCTAATGAGGGAGAAAAGGTACCAAATGCATTCAAATCACACTTGTACACAGAAGCTGAACAGAAATTCAGCATTGAAGAAAAAATTGTTCATGCAGTTCAAACCGCAATAGCTAGAGAAAAAGACATAGCTGACGGTAGACATATCACAGTCAGAACAGCTGAATCAGCCTTTGAGGCATTAACAACACCGTGTAATTTACCAACAACAACATTGAATCCGGAATGGATACAATGGGTGAATTCAATTACAACGGACAAAGTATACTACTACTTTGATCCAGAACTAGAAGAAATGGAAAATTTAGAATATGAAAGAACATTCCCTCTGCCAATCGACATTCTGCCTTTACGACATTACGCCTGTGTAATCTATACAGACGGACATGCTCAACCCTCCGTTTGGGGAGAACAAGCATACAACCCCACATGTGGGATTACAAAAGAAGTGTGGCGCGGAGGTAAACTAAGACCTCTATTAACAAAAACACACTCAGTTGAAACTAATTCAGAACAACAGACTGAAATAATAGCATTGAAAATGGCGCTAGATAATGCGGATCGCGAATTCCCGACACTTATAGTGTCAGATTCATATTACTGCGTCAAATCATATAACAAGGATTTGCAGACATGGATTCAAAACAGTTACAAAGATGACACAGATGCACCAATAAAGCAGAAACTGCTCTGGGAACAAATAGCTCTTTTACAAAAAGAACTACCAAAGACTCACGTGACACACTCACTGAGTCATCAGCGTGATGGCGTTCACGTTGCAGGGAATTCATTGGCTGAAACAGCCACAGCGGCAGCCACTAAATCGGCTCCCGTAGTTCGAAAAAAGCGTACATTAAAATACATTGACGGTGAAACAGTGCTGGCGGTGAAAACGTCATCAAAAGGCGACTGCTCAGCGTTACCGATCAACTATCCACTCAATTACACATACATAATCGATGCAAACTCCGTCCCTTTTGCTCGAATCCCTGGAGTGGGGGATAGAGTGATTCCAAACATGGACAGGAGAAACCTGTTAAATCGCAGACGCACATATGGGCGAGGGTCTCAGACACCTCAAACTAAAAGATTCTCTGGAAGAATTACAATCAAGGTATTGGTGGCCAGGCATGAGCCTGCATCACACCATGTTTGTAAAAAACTGCCCAAACTGCAACAGAAATCGCAGTGGGGAGAGAACCAGTTTAATACCTCGTCGTTTTACTCCAGAAAAAATCAGAAGTAAGAAGGAAGGTTGCGATTAACATATACAGGCTAGTTTCCACTTATAATGTAGATCACCAGCACTCGGCTGACGTCTGGACTGTTATACAAAGATTTGCGAGTCTAAATGGCATATACGCTAAGAGCATGCTACGTTTGACCATTGTCTTCACTCTAGCCCTCCAGCCTGAGGGGAAACATGACCAAATGAGCATAGCCCAGCGGGAATCTTCTCACTTCCTTCCTGAGGGATACGGGATGGTGTAAAGAAAAAACCAAGGCATAAAGCAATCTATAACGGAAAGGATATTAGGTTCGGGAGCTGGGTGGGTCAAACATCTAATAAGTGTCCAACGTAGCCTCAATAACTTGCCAAGAAATTCTCTGAAGGTATTCAGTGCGTACGAATTATTATTTGGAACTAGGATGATGATCTCTGACATTGATAGTCAGACTTCAGTGGTGAAAGAAAAAAGCTTTGATATCAAAGACTGTTTGGCTATTTTGCAGGACTTAAACAAAACAAGAAAAGACCTGAGCAACATAAAGTTGAAACAACAGCCAACAACCACTGAAGAACCACCACCTGTCCCAGCAAGACCTGTCTGGATTCCAAAAGTCGGGGATCTAGTCAGGGAAGAGATCGCGGTAAAGAAGGAATTTGGGCCTTCTTACAGAAAAGCAGTTCTTGTCTTGTCTGTCAACGGGACAAGATCAGTTGTACTACCGCCACTTGCTGGTAAAAAGGAGAACCGAGTTGTATCCATCGACCTGGTAAAACCACAACATGTGGCCGATAACAAACAGTAGGCCAAGTGGACTCCCAATAAGTAGCAGAACACCAAGGTTTGCTACCAGTACAGAGGTCCTAACGAAGAGGCTCATCACATTCGAAACGCCTACAGAAGAACAACAAGGACTATGCAACAATGCAATAGAACTCAGACCTCTGAAAACCCAAATAAAAACATTTAGCAGAGACACACCAATTTATAATGAAGTACCAAGTGAAAATGCAAGAAACAGAAATCCTGAACCAATTGGGACAATTGACAGAACTGCATCCGGCTACTTCATAAACTTCGATGATTCCTCTGAAGGCTTCAGTGAATCAAAGACACAGTCATCATCAAAAACCTTTAAAGAAAAAGCTAAAGAACTTTTGAAACAACTGAAAGAAACATATCTGATTTCTCCATGGATTGAATTTTGGGTGGGTTTTGGTGCATTTATCCTCATACTTTGGCTCATCATGGTATTAACTTTGGGACGCTTCATTGAGGGAAAATATGCTAAAATGGACACAGCAAGTCAGAAAATCAACTTGATCCTCAAACCACACACATCTTCACACGTCGAGAAAAGAGAACTTTCTTCAGCCAACTTCACAGCAAATCCAATACCGGGTGGGGTAGCCTGGGACAACACTGACTATGAAATTTATGGTCCGGTCGAGATCCTGAAATATCCACACCAAATTAAGATCTCCTTGAGTGACTTTGTAAAACCAAACTCATTTGCTGATGATTGGGACTTCGAAAGCATTAATAATATGATGTCTGACTTAGTAATGTCTGCTAAATTTACCAAACATGATTATTTGCAGGGTTCTACAAATTATGATAGTATGTACTGTTATTACCACTATGGGAACCATTTTCTACATAAATCTGCACAACCTAGAAATGTTTTAAATTATAATCAATGGGAACATTGTGCAACACCTCCAAAAGGGAGCTCAAGAACCGTTTACGACAAATATTCATATTTTTCAGGTTTTAACATAAGTAATGCTGAAACATTTTATTTCAAATTGTCAAATAAGACAGGGACAAAGACCATGATAACAAACACAAAATTGATATATTCAGATTCCTTTTTTGAACAAATGAATACTTTTGGATTTGATTATTGGGACAAAAATGTTGAATTGAAAAGTGTTTGGGGTACAAAAGATTGGCAAGTGCAGGGTATAGAAGCTTTGTTTAGAGCCTGCATGATCCCAGAACAAATGATATTTTTAAATGACACTGTTCAACAAACCACCTGTCTTGGCCTAGCCAAAATCAAAGATTTAAATAAACCGTCTATTCCAAAGCCAGCAATGTTTAGCAACACTTCTACAGATGAAGAGATAGACGTAAACCATATATTAAACCAAAACAGAACACATCCTGATTGGAAACAGTGGTTGATCTGGCCCACAGATACAAATAACTGTCAAGACAGATTCCTGAACAAAACACAGGGGTTCAAAATGACCAGGCCAGACCCTAGATATCCTCAAAGACATCACCCAGGGATAATAACCACCTACAGTGTGGGCAAATTATGCCTTCAATGGCTACAAACTTCCACACTGGCAGAAATTAAGCAACACCTAACTTTACTTACTGATGGTGCTGACTTGCGTGATTTCACTATGGGACCACGCAAACAGCGTCAAAAGCGTTTCATAGCAGCCTCTGTATATGCAGCATACAATGAGGCCTGGAAGGTTACTCAAATTGAAACAGCAGAGAGAATACGGGAAATTGACCGTATTAATTTGGAAAAATCACTTTCTGTAGTGGACAATGGGTTAATGACTCTGTCCTCCAGAATTTTTTCTTTGGACAGCATTGTGTCTTCAGCAATCGACATATTATTGCAGGACTTACTGTTGTTACAACACGGTCAGTCTCAATTGCGTTCTATTTTACAGCTTGGCTGGACGTTACAAAATCTGCGTTCAGGCTATGTGCCTTGGCGTTTAATCAACACAACGTCACTATTCCAAATCTTTAACCTTACTGATAGACAAATCAGTATGGCACAAAAGGGTGCTGATTATACAATCTTGAGCATTGAAAAACTAGAAAGATTACCAGTGACAATGTCAGAACGACCTGTCAGTGAATGGATAATACATGGGATAATAAATATTCCAATCTCAACCTTCAGGTTTCAATACTGCCAAAAATATATACAGGCTGGCATGTACGAGAAATTGGGAAAGGGGTACCTTAAAACAACTTGGAACCTGCCCTATTCACATGCATGTGTCAGTAATAAAGGACAGAAAGTGTTTCTTAGTGGCAACGATTGTGCGATGTCACTAAGCGGCACGCTTCTGTGTAACGGAATTAGTTTGCACGGAGCCTGTGAAGGGAATTCATACAACCTTTCATGTCACCAGCAAGGCGCACCTGCAACAGAAATAGAACCATTCTTTCAAAGACTCTATAATGGGAGTTACATTCTAATTGTAGACCGCAGATGTTGTAGTCTTATGCCCGGGACTCCTTATCTAGTAACTACGACTGCTAAGGTCAAGTGCTGTGGACGCTCATTGTTCCCCAGCTCCTTTCCAGACAGGGAGGCAAGGGCATGGCCCAATTTGAAAATTACTTCTATTCGAATAGATACTTTAAGCAGAATGAAAACAGTGCTTCTTCAGACGCCTACAAGGCTCACGTCATCAAAAGAAACGTATGATCTACAAGTCGCAAGGACGACTGCAGAGCTACATACATTATTATCAACTAATTCCCCCGTACATTTCGCGGAAATCCTGAACGAAATCTTAAATATTTCTGATACCAATGGGGTCTCAAATGTATTTAAGACAGTATTTTCGATGGCATTAACACCATTCAAAGCCATACTGGGTATTTTTCCAGATTTCGTCCATTCGATTTTTGGTGGACTTCCCCTGATTTTGGGACTAATTGCAGGAATCCTATTCTTAGTCCTTATTTTTCGTTATGGCAACCCATGTCACAGACAAAACTCTTGCGACAAGGGAAGAAACAATCCTAGCCATTGGATACCGGGACCGGATATCAAAAATCCTGGGACTCTCCCGGCTTAGAGACCTGAACATGACTTGGTTTCTATCATTTCGACCAATGTGGCAACGATGTGTTTTACCTGTACTAAGGTGTCTGCTATGCGGAGAAGAATGCGTGTTAGACACCTGTCTGACGCTACAATCGGATGCGCCAATGGATGCAGAAATATTGTTGAGCCCGATCAAGGTTCACGCTTTGTGCTGCCCTCAAAGGCTACCAATCCTGATGACGGCATTCGTGGAAGCTTCACCACTACGATTGATGGGTAGTGAAGTTCAAGATGAAAGCAGCATCGAACAGGTACGACCTTCTGTCAGCAATGCGAATCAGAATGTCAATGGAGACAATCATGCGCACGAATGCATGATTACACCTATTTCCGAGTTAGTGGAACTTTCCCAGGAAGCTGTTGACAGTTTTTTCAAAAGCCTAAATGATATGATGTTCTCGCCGGAACAGAAATAGAGACTTTTGAACAAGCTCGCACACGGCGTTCCCTGAATTCGGCCTTCAACTTTAAAAATAAAGTCACATGAACAAATTTCCCTCCAGTTCACGGACAGCAAGTTTTTCAGCAGCCCCAAAATATTTTTTCATATTTTCCGGGACACAGTCTTCTGCTTAAAGTAAGAACTATTCCTAGAGAACTAAAATTTCTAATTTTAGATAGCTTATAGACATTAGCTGCCCGCTGGTATGTTCATAAATATTTTATTCTGTGATGGAATGGTCTCGAACTTTTTTCTGTATTAAGAGCCATTTCATGTGTAATTCTCATATACCAAATAGCAATAATGTATACTAATGCGATTACTTTGGCATTATTCTACAGCTTGAGTGCATACAATACATATGTCTGCAATTTTTCAGTATATTTGATAATTTCAAAATGCATTTATGTATTTTGGGGTGGTAAGGTATACACAATACTCTATAGTATGTTGTACTATGTTATACTATGCATAGATTAGTAAATATGACCATAGTTAGCGTGGAGTGGGTGTGATGTATTCCTATAGGTTCTGAATCGGTCCCCCTATTCCTGACCCTATTCTGGTTAAACAAACCAACAAGTTAACTAGCAGTCAGCCCATGAGGCAGAAAACCCCCATGATGCAGATACCGTTATCTGACGCAGTCACACTACGGCACAGGAACGTGTTATCTGATTAGGTCATAACGCTTGCGATCTAATTAGACAAGCGATATTCCTCCAGCCCCTGATAAGGCATACGGAGTTCTCATAACAAATCAAACCTATGACAACCTGGGCAAAACCCTGCGGCCATTGTTTTGATTTCACCCAGAACTTCAGCAAAAGAATGTGCTAACGAGCAAGTCGTATGACATCCTTATTGACGTATCTATGTCCATCCTTACGTCAATCTCGGCACCTTAAAGGTATAAATATTACCGATCTTGCCCTATGCAAACACACGCGTGGTGACGAGACGGAGCAGCCATACTTGCCGAAGCCCAGAGCAGAGCAGACCCCGCTGGCAGCAGCCCCGCCTTCCTGACGCGCTGAGAACGAGACGCGCTGCTTTCTCCTGCCGAGAATCCAGCCCCGGCGCTTCTGGGTAGCCCTCGCAGGCAGCCTGGAATATCGAGACCAGAGAGAGAGATACCATTCCTCATTCATCCTAACTTCCAGGTACAGAACTGAATAACCCCTCGCAGAGAATTCTTTAGTTAGTCACTTGGCAAAAACAAACTTAACTTAAACTGTAACTTTCTATTCCCGCCCACGTATTAGACTTAGGTCAGGTACACGGGGTAGGCGTATTTAGAAACACCAGTTGAGTACGTTTAGTCAAATGTATATGTGTATGTAATATATTTTAATCATTTTAAAACATCTTATGGCTTAGAAACCATATCAATGTTTTTACAGTATTATTTTATACTATTTCTTTTAATGTATGCACTTTACTTAACTATAAGTATTGCAATAATATCGATCCATTTCTCGTGTATGAGAAAAGAGACTGATCAATAAATAACACCTTTTTATTGAACACGCCCGTCTCTTCCTTTTCTCTACATTCTGATGAGACTAAGAATGCACGTACTGACTGAGTAAAATAAATTGCCTTTTGTTCACACGACTCTCGAGATTTACTCTTGATTAGGGGAGAGCAAAGTTGTCATGTTCTATGGTTGTCAGAAACTAAATCCCTTCTTGTCTAATCAGGGAAGTTAAGTCCTCCTTGAACATTCGAGAAAGTTTCTAGTGAACTCTGAGCTAAGCTGGCAAACCCAAAACTTTAAGTCTAGTATCGACAGTAGTAGACCTAGTTAACGTCCGGTCTAGGCCTTTACTGCTGTAGGTATTATTCCAATGCGCAGAGCCTATTGGGATGATAGGAGCTACACTACAGAGTGTTTGGCTATGGACATGGATTTTTTATATGCCTCATAGCGGTACGTACTGCCACTGGTTCACCACCTCTGATGCCCTTACCTAAGAGAGCTCTTGACTGCCAGCAATCAGTGTTATACCAGCGGCTGGATTTGCGGATTGTCACTTTTCTAGACTTATTTGGTTTGATGAAATATGTTTTCATGTGAGAAAAGAAACTATTGTGGGACCTAGTAACAGTCTCAACACCTGAACTAGTGCGACCTACACTATCCAACATTGATAAAACGTTGTCAATATCTTTTGCCATCGATTCTAGGGCCCCCTGAAGTTCCACTATAGTTGACCACTTCAGTCGTCTCATGTCGTTGGTAGGGACAACATCACGTGAGTGTAAGTCTAACTCTCTACTGGACGGTTTCGCCAACCGCCACCAGCTAGAAGACACACAAAGGGGATTGTGGTCGCTTTCGAGTCGAACCCTTACTTCCATATCATCAATGGTATGCCAGAGTTCCAGACTCACAAGTATATAGTTGATTCTACTTGTACTGGATCCATTACTGAATGTATTTGACCCCAATCTATCAACGGAGGTTCTACCATTCAGGGCCCTAAGCCCCTTCTCAAGGCAGATAGAGTTTATTTGGATAACCGCCTCTGTCCATTTCTTTATTGGGGCAATCTCCAGTTTTGGCATCTTCCTCGTCAGTGGTGAGCCATTCATCACAGATGAGTGGTTCAAATGTTGAGTTAAAATCACCCGCTATGATTATGTAGCTGTGTAGTGAGTGTAGTTCGAGAAGGTCATCTAAAGCTGCTAAAACTTGAGACCTATCCCCTCTTGTTCCCCTCACGTAGATATCGTAGATATCGACTTTGCCTAATATTCCCAGCGTTAATCTCACTACTTGGAAGTCATTGCTGTTAGAAGATAATTCCTGGATACTAATACCTAGTGCTTGCCGTACCCCTATGGTCAAACCACCCGAGGGACAGCCTTTAGCCTCTTTTACTGCTGGCACATTGTAATTTAGAAAGCCTACCTGATGTTGTGGAGTTAAGAGCCAAGTTTCTTGGAAACAGCAAATATCAAATGAATCAATAAAAGTAAGCCAATCTGGTGATGAAAATTTGGAACTAACTCCTGCAATGTTCCAGATACCAGAGTGTCCCTGTTGGTGGAATAACTACTGCGTACTGGGTCTACGAGGAACCCTGTAGGTGGACCATTGGCCCTGTTGGGCACACAGTTTCAGGTAATTGCGAGGTATGGCTTGCATGGATGACCCAACAATTTCCTACCCAGAATCCCCTGCACACCTCAAATTTAGCTGAAAAAACACATTTCCCACATATTTTTTTGTGAAATCACCGTGCTAGCACAAATTTCCTACCACCCAGCGTTCCTCCAGGTCTCCCGGTAAAAATGGTACCTCACTCGCGTGGGTGGGTTAAGTACCTGCGACAGGCAAGGGCCCAAAACATATTGATGAGACATCAAAATTACCCATCACAAAACAACCTGATTTTTGCAAGGGGAATCACCTGGGTTTTTGGCCCCGGGCTCGTACCCGGAATCCCCTGAAAACCTAAAATGTTGCTGAAAAAACCACATTCTCCACATATTTTTGAGTGGAATCACCATGCCGGCACAAATTTCCTACCCCACAGCGTTCCCCTCAGCCTTCCGAGTAAAATGATACCTCACTTGTGTGGGTGTTCAATGCAGAATTGGCTAAAAATGTATTTTTGTCTCTTCTCAGTCACAGGCATTTGCCCTTGATTCTGGGTAGGAAAAAGTTGGGGGGTCCTCGCAAGCCATACCTTGCTGGACTCCCCGGGTGTCTAGTTTTCAGAAATGTGTAGGTTTCCTAAGATGGCCACTGAGCTTGGGGCCAAAGATGTTGAAAATTAGTACGTTTTGGTGAACATTATCTGCGCCATCTTGCCTCTTCCCCTGATGCCACACTTTTGTCGTGCGCACCCGCCATTTTAAGATGCCTTGATCAGAGCGAACCCTTTTGCATGCCGCTGGCCCCTGACATAGCCCTTCGCCTTCACTAAGCCTGCACGCTGACCAAACCCCCTGCTTGCACCTGCCTCGAGTCATAAACCCCTCTTCGGCGCTGCTCTGCCCCAGGCCCTCATCCTGTTCCCGGCGCGACACCTCCCTTCTTCCCTTTCATGATCCCCGGCCCTTAGATGCAAACCCCCTTTTTCCCCGTTTGCCCGTTTGTCTTCCCCGTTCCCAGGCCGACACCCAGCTCTGCCGATACCATTCCTTGCCCCCCCCCGTACAATAGAAAGCTTCCCCCATCAAAGGATCCCCGGGTTGATCAAAGCCCCCACTCCATGAGATCCGATCAAACCCCCCACATTCCGTGAATCGGTGGAATATCCAGCTGTGCGATACTCATCACCTGTTGTGACTAGGGTGGGGACTTCAACTGTAAATGTGTGTGGGAACGGGCCCAAAGGGGAGTTCCGGGAATGTCTTTTCCATACATCAAAGCTTTAACATGAATATGTAATCTGCAATAAAGTCATAAAACAGTGTATAAGAGGCCAGGCCTCAGAAATGTAGCTAGAGCACCTCAGAACGATACCTTCTGCCCGTTTTGTTGTGTTCTCCTCCGGAGAGAATAAAAAAACCTTGTTTCCTGCCTTCCAGTCTCCAGCGCCTGCCTCTTCATTGATTAAATAACTAGAGGGTCACAGAGGCAATACCGCCGGGCAAATACCGATTGTCCCCGACCCGACTCAGGTTCAACAATTGGCGTCCCAAGCGTGGGGCCCATCAGCGACTCGTGGATCCAGTGGGAGAGGTCCCGACGACAGAGTGAACGACTGCAACGATCGGGAGAGCTCTTGCCCAATAGACCCTCGTCTGGCAGCCGATCATCCGAACTTCACTAGTTCCGAACAGACCTCTCTCGAGTGATCTACGGTCCTGACTGGGGACCATTAGGAGTGCCGTGAGAAATACGAGAAAAAGAGGACGATCGGGCGCTGGATTCGGAAGACAAGAAACTGTCCACATGGTCCGGGTAAGGTCGTGTAATCACGACAAGTTGCGAAATGATTGCTTGATTGTTTGATTGCTTGATTATTTATAAATACTAGTATTACTCTTTGTTTGACCTATTTGGAGATTCACTGTCTGCACACGGAGAAACAGTAGGCTCCTTCTCTTTTGCAAACGGTGAAGGATAGGTAACGTAACCGTCGCGCCTATCTTTCTCCCCCACTGACTCTATTATTTCTTAAAGGTTTTTGGGAGACTCCCCACTCCCTCACTGATTAACTGGGTTCTTTAACCCCGAACTACTGTTCACAGATTGTCTTCTGGAGATTCTCTGTCTGCAAACCGGAAACAACAGCTTCCTCTTTGCGGTTAGTGAAAGGGTAGAGGACGCAGACTTTTGCGCCCTACTCACTCTCCCCATTGTCCTTTTTCTATCCTATTTATTTATTTATTAATTGCTTGATTGTTCCGCGTTCTTGGTTACTCTTTTTTATTTTTGTTCATGAGGTATTCACTGCCTGCAAACAACGTCGAATAGGAATATTCTGTCTAGTCTTTGCACCTAGTGATAAGATAGGCACTGCTGACTTATTAGTCCCTCGTTACGAGCCGTCATGTCTGTCTTCTCCCCATTGATTGATAATTGGTTCAGCCCGGACCGTGTATTAGAGGTGGACCATATAGCTCCACTAGAAGGCACCCCTAATAAGGACATGTTCATAAACTATGGATTAGTTACCATAGCCTATAATAAATTGTGGCACAGGTATACCAAAGAAAGTCAAGACAAACAGTGGCCACTGGCAGGATCCTTTGACCTTGATAAAATAGAAACGTTAGAAATAGCCCTTCGAAATAATAAGACAACGCCTATTATGCTCGACAGTCTCGGTATGTGGCGCAGAGAGGCTATGCAGCGACAGAGAAAAGACGAGGACAAACCAAGTAGAGAAATATACCGACAGGACAACCCCAGGACACCGCTACCCACAAGTTATCCCCCGACACTACGCAAAAGACGACCAGACTTAGGGCCAGACCAATGCGCTTTTTGTAGATATGTCGGACACTGGAAAGCCCAATGCCCGACTCTACTGAGCGTGAGTAAAGGCAAAGGGCCGACAGGAACGACAGATCGGCAGTATGAGAAAAAGCGCGAGACAAAGAAGAACCCGACTTACATAGACAGACCAGATAGATCCACCACGTTTGATTATGCCCGATGGCACAGATTTCGCCAGGACAATTTCAGCGGCATGCTCAAGTTCTCCTAGGTCGGGCAACGTCAAGACGGGAACCCAGCCTCGTTTTAAATTCACAGACGGAAAGAGATAATTATGACCAATAACTGTTTTATATTCGTCCTGGGTCTTTGTATGTCGTACTTGTACTGTCCCCCGTCTGAGTTTGTGTGTATGTAATGTACGAATCTGCGTCATCCCTCTACACGTGTTTCCGTGTTACTCAACCTCTGTTAAGCAGAAACTTAGCATAAAAGCAACCTGGAAAGAAAGAAATGGTACAACAAAATCCGTAGACCATTGATGAACTTGAACTTTTAATTTAACACAGCAAACAAGAAATAATAACGGTAAACTGTAGAAAATGAAAGTCAAACAGAACATTCGCCCCCCCCATTCTGGAACCTTCCAAAGTAGGGCAGGGTTACAGCTACGCACAACCAGCGGCAACCCATATAAGGCGGACCCCGCTGCCAACTCTTGGTCAGGAAATCTTAACATATGGGGAAGCCGGAGGAGAGGCAGGGGCCAGCGGAGTCCGGCCGCAGCGGCCCTGGATAGTTGCAGGCAATCCCGCCACATGCCTTCCCGGCCCGGCCACGGTGGCGCATGAGAGATTCAGGCAGTCCCGCCACATGTCCCCCCGGCCCGGCCGCCAAATGACCAGGGACCGGGGCCAACCGAGTCCGGCTGCAGCCGATAACCTAAGGAAGCCGGCCTAGAGAAGGACGAGACACCTCTTTCTTTTCCCTTCCGTGACAGCCGCAGCAACTCTGGGCGGCGGGACGTCCTGTCCATACCCCTGCAGGAATGCGTCCAGGTCGGGCTGGGAGGGAGAGGCGACGCGGACGAGCCTCTCCCACCTCCACCGATAGGAGGTCTCCCAGCCCCCGGCCCAACGCCGAACACCCCCAGTCAGGCGATGGTGCCAATACTTCCACAGCACCGAACACACCATGGTGGCACCCCAGTATTTGCGCAGCACCGAACGTGCAATGGTGGCCATATTTTCGGAACACCGAACCTGCAATGACTGCACTGATACTCGTGCCGCGCCGAATGCGCGCCACAGGTGGCCATACTCCCACAGCACTGAGCACAAGACTTGGGGAGTACCGGATGGGGAGAGACCTTCGTGCGGGCCGATGAAAAAGAGCAGCATGGGGTGCACCGGAAGAAGGAGACGGCGCGAACGAGTCTCCCTCGCCCCCCCAGGTGGGGGCATCACAGCTGCACCCCAGCCGAACGTCCCGCCTTCACACAACAGAGACCTCTTCCTTTCACTCCGAAGGATCTCTTCCACTCTTGCAAACTCGACGAGAGTGGCCCCTGTAGGGCCTCAAAATGGCGTCTGGGTCCGCTGGAAGGCGGGCCCCGGCCACTAGAGTAACTTTGACCAGCAATATAACTCGGACATTTGCCCACTGGGGCACGAGCCCCCATCTCCGACAGCATCTCCGCAGCCTTGAAGACCCTACAAAAGTCCCCGGCGGAACCTTCGGCCTCTGCAGGTTTCCGGTAAGGGACGGCTGCCTTGACCGCCAACGAAATAAACATGACATTGCCACTCCTTCTGTTAGCATGAATTCTAGAACTGCCGAAAAGGACTCTGGTCCAACTGCCAGTAATGGGAAACATTTCCCCCTGATGCTACTTCCGGACTGAGCCGGCCCCGCCCAAAATGGCGCTGGTATCAATCGGAACTTACGAACACCTCGTGGTGTTCCTTCGCACTAATACAAACTTGATGTTCTGAGACTTATATGATCCTTCGTACACTTGGCTAGAAAGGACAAGGAGAGCTCGCTCGACGAACATTGTAAAAGGATCCCGTTAAAAATGTTGATTACAAATGTACAATGTATTATATTTTTATAGCTGATGTATAACCTCATCTACGACGCACACATACGGTATACATATAGGAAATCTGATTGCAACTATTATGATTATGCTTCTAGATTATGAAAATAAATGCCCCCGAACCCCCAGCCAATTAATAGACGTTTTAGTTTCTTGCAAATGAATGAATAAAACTTTCCGATGTTTTTTATTGCTGCAAACGACACCCCCCACTGTACGCACTTTAGCCATTGCCACGACCGGCCAAATACGACCGCACCCTCATAATCCACGTGCTGAAATGATTTTGCAAAATAAAGTTTTTTTGAAACTATGGACGGGTATTGCATGCTTAATTTTAAAAATGTGGGATCGGTGGGAAAGTTCTTTTCTGTGCACCCTACTCTGCTCTCTCTTTAAGGTTGAAAGAAGATGGTTGCCCAGCCCTGGAGGACGGATCGGATCGACAACACGACACTCTGCCTTCAAAGTACGCGACTGACTCATGAACTCTCGCGTGGAGGAAGACCTTGACTTCCAGGGATGGGTAAAACGAACGGTGTAAATGAGGGAATGTAAAAGGAGGGTGAAATGAAATGATGTAAACGTTATAAAGTACAACGTTCCAAGGTATCAGGGAACGGAGCTGACCCAAGAACCGAAGAACCTTAGAACGCCACAGCGTTGAGGGAGGTTTAAGGATCCCGATAGTGAGATACCTCCTTTGACTAGATACCTCGCACTAGGCACCTCTGGTTTCCTTTTCACGTTTCCCCGCACACGACCTATATGGACACACTGCCCCCCCCCCCCGACTCCAGAAACCATATCCCCGGGGACTCTGCCCCGAGGAGGGAAGACGAGTAAGAGGTGAGTAAAGGACTCTTGAATACATGTATTTAAATATGCGCGAATGCTGTTCCCTCCCCTCCCCCCTTTTTTCCTCCCTCTGCAGGTTACATCAGAGATTACAGCCGAGGTGTGGCGAAGATCTGAAGCCTTGCCATGTCTAATACACGAAGCAGACTAGCGCCGCAAGGTGGTGCCTAAGCACGCCTGCAAACTACTCACGTATCGAACAAACCCGAAAAATTAGCACGACCTGATAAAAAGTGATCACCCTTAAACCAGACCGGACGAATGAACCCATGTCACGTATGATGCGAAACTATGAGAGAATGTGTGTGTGTGACCGAGGCGCTGACCCAACTGGTCGAAGGACCGAGAGTGCGAGAAAGTGCGACAAAATGGTACCTCCTTTCTTCTTTCCTTTTCTCAAGGCACGTCCCCTCTACCCTGTCTAATGCTCAAACTGCATGATTACAAGATTCTAACGCAGACCCGTGAATGTCCTTTACTGTGTAATGCACTAAATAGCCTTTCTTGAATACACTGCCACCCTCTCTGTTGCACGTGTACTATTTAGCCTGCCGTTGCACCCTCTCTCTCTCTCTCTCTCTCTCTCTCTCTCTCTCTCTCTCTCTCTCTCTCTCTCTCTCTCTCTCTCTCTCTCTCTCTCTCTCTCTCTCTCTCTCTCTCTCTCTCTCTCTCTCTCTCTCTCTCTCTCTCTCTCTCCCTCTATTTTTGCACTCCCACTCTTCCGAACGATTAGCCCCGAAATTGGCAGACTGCCACCCCTAGCGCACCACCTAATTGGCTTCAAATACCGTCAGTATTTGCACAAAAACTTGTCTTTAATACAATCACCCTGAGACCGTGTCATTACCTCTCCTTTTCCGCTAGAAGTCAATGAACTAAGGTTGGGCCGTAAGGGAAAGGACAGGTAAGACGACCGAGGTTCCCTAATCTGACCCGTAATAAGGGAACTACATGTCAACGGCTCCTATGGTATAAGGAAGGACCTCAGAATACGCGACCCTCCCCACCCCGAATTGTCGCAATACCCAAACAGGAAAAATGATCACCCCTGTTACATCCCCTGTATCAGCCGCTCCAGATTGGAGTTATGAAACTACCCCTCATTCCCGGTTGTGAGAGATGGGTCGATTTACGCCCTTACCATAAGTTTTCTATGTCCCTAGGTGTCTTCCGATGAGACCCCTGTCTTCTCTAATTTAGTAATCCGGCCGCGAGAGGCTGCATAGGGACCAGAATGATGTTTTGCAAAGTTTAAGATTAGACCGGAGCAAAGAAAACCATTACACTGTACCATGCCGAAAGCGAAAATGTTTAGTTGAAAAGCAGGAGGCATTGATAGAAAATAAATGTTTAACCTATGATCGTCCCTCAGAAAAATACTTGTTTAGTACCATGTCGATAGCACACAGCACCCTTGGTAAATGTAAAACCCTAGAGAACGGCATACCTTTGTCAGGCTCGCCTTACAATGGTGGGTCTCCATCAGATGAACTGTCGAAACTGTAATAAATAATTGTGAAGGAAAGTCATAGTAAATCCAACAGGCCCGTCATCGGTCATTTATATGTTAATTGTGAACCCTAATATAACGGACATTTTTCGTTTCTGCCTGGAGCTGGGAGAGAAATAGACTTTTGTGACTACCTTCCTCTGCATATTCTCTAAAAACTGTCTTTTCAAACTCCTTTAAGGGTACGGCTGTTGGAGGAGAGAAGGACCGGATGTGGGAGCACGAGGCCTGACTGCAGACTAAGGAACACTTGCGACATCAGCCAAGGCGAGACCACGACAGAAAAGAGCTGCAGGACGAGGCACTGTTTTCGACAACATGAGAAGAAAGGGCCGACCTGATGCCCCTGCTCGATGTCCAGTGTTTGCCGACAAGTCCCCGCTCTCTGAATTCGGTCACACGCCCGCCTATCTGAAGTCTCTCGTTCCCCTAGTTTGTTCCTAATTTGGCCTTGCTCCATCCCCCTTTTCCTCCGACCTACCCTATGGACTGTTTTGTACGCTCTTCTTCCATCTGAACTTTCTGACAATCACCCCAAAGGACACAGGGCGAAAAGGACCATTCCGACCAGAAACGCGAGGAAAGGGTCGTGCCCTGCAACGCAGAACTTAGAATAGAGCTGGACTTGTAGCTCCACCGCCGGTGCTCCACAGCGCCAACGAAAGACAACAAAGAATAATGAGAACTCGTTAACTTCGAACATTTGACATCCTCAATCGCCGTTTCTGCTATGCCTCATTTCTCTCCCAGCCGCCATTGTATTGATCATGCTCCAATCCGAATCCGATATATGTAATAACCTACCAGTCCACGTTATGAAATGTACTTGCTGCTCTCGCTACAGAATATTGCATTTCTATGACTTTCCTGCTAAACAAATTGATCAAAGTTTATCAAATAGGTCCACCTCCTAAAAACTAGAAATGTTAAAATGTATTGTTTACAACTCTTTTCATCTAGGGTTCCTACCGTTTTCTTTCTCATGCCCACCACAATAGAACCGAGTAGAAAATGAACCAGCAAGATGTCTTGAATATGTTAAAGGGAGGACTGTTGAAAATTAGTACGTTTTGGTGAACATTATCTGCGCCATCTTGCCTCTTCCCCTGATGCCACACTTTTGTCGTGCGCACCCGCCATTTTAAGATGCCTTGATCAGAGCGAACCCTTTTGCATGCCGCTGGCCCCTGACATAGCCCTTCGCCTTCACTAAGCCTGCACGCTGACCAAACCCCCTGCTTGCACCTGCCTCGAGTCATAAACCCCTCTTCGGCGCTGCTCTGCCCCAGGCCCTCATCCTGTTCCCGGCGCGACACCTCCCTTCTTCCCTTTCATGATCCCCGGCCCTTAGATGCAAACCCCCTTTTTCCCCGTTTGCCCGTTTGTCTTCCCCGTTCCCAGGCCGACACCCAGCTCTGCCGATACCATTCCTTGCCCCTCCCCGTACAATAGAAAGCTTCCCCCATCAAAGGATCCCCGGGTTGATCAAAGCCCCCACTCCATGAGATCCGATCAAACCCCCCACATTCCGTGAATCGGCGGAATATCCAGCTGCGCGATACTCATCACCTGTTGTGACTAGGGTGGGGACTTCAACTGTAAATGTGTGTGGGAACGGGCCCAAAGGGGAGTTCCGGGAATGTCTTTTCCATACATCAAAGCTTTAACATGAATATGTAATCTGCAATAAAGTCATAAAACAGTGTATAAGAGGCCAGGCCTCAGAAATGTAGCTAGAGCACCTCAGAACGATACCTTCTGCCCGTTTTGTTGTGTTCTCCTCCGGAGAGAATAAAAAAACCTTGTTTCCTGCCTTCCAGTCTCCAGCGCCTGCCTCTTCATTGATTAAATAACTAGAGGGTCACAGAGGCAATACCGCCGGGCAAATACCGATTGTCCCCGACCCGACTCAGGTTCAACAATGACCCAGGTGACCCTCCCCCATGCAAAACCAGGTTGTTTTGTGATATGTAATTTTGATGTCTCCTCAATACATTTTGGGCCCTTGCCTGTCGCTGACACTTGACTCACCCATGCGAGTGAGGTACCATTTTTATTGTGACACTTGGGGAAATGCTGGGTGGTAGGAAGTTTGTGGATCCATGCAGATTTCAGTACTTTCCCACACAAAAATTTAAGAAAAATTAGATTTTTTCATAAACTTTTGCGGTTTTCAGGGGATTCTGGCTAGAGAAGCGTCGGGGATCCATGAAAGCCATCCCTCCCTGGACTTTCATGGGTCTCTAGTTTTCAGAAATGTGTGGGTTTGGTAGGTTGCCAAACCCTGGACCAAAAACTCATGTGACTACTCCTTGCAATGTGATGAATTGATGTCTCCACAAAACGTTTTGGGCCCTTGCCTGTCATGGGTACTTGACCCACCCACAAGAGTGAGGTACCATTTTAATCTGGAAATGTGGGAGAACGCTGGGTGGTAGTAAATTTGTGTCAGCCCAGTTAACCCTACAACATTCCCACACAGATATTTGAAAACAATTAGATTTTTTCATAAAAATTTGAGGTTTGCTGGGGATTCAGGGTACAGAAACATTGGATTTTCCACGCAAGCCATACCTCACTAGACTCGCCCGGGTGTCTAGTTTTCAGAAATGTGTGGGTTTGGTAGGTTTCCCAGGTTAGCCACCAAGCCCGGGACCAAAAGCTCATGTGACCCCCCCCCCCCCTTGCAAAACCAGGTTGTTTTGTGATAGGTAGTTTTGAACTCTCCTCAATATGTTTTGGGCC
The DNA here is from genome assembly GCF_964261635.1 of Lissotriton helveticus. NCBI lineage: Eukaryota > Metazoa > Chordata > Amphibia > Caudata > Salamandridae > Lissotriton > Lissotriton helveticus. The sequence continues at coordinate 1,820,962,945 of NC_136059.1, read as the reverse complement.
CTTGCCTGTCGAGGGTACTTGACCCACCCACACAAGTGAGGTACAATTTTTCTCGGAAGACTTTGAGATATGCAGGGTGGGTGAAATTTTGTAGATCAACACAGATTCAAGAACTTTCCACCACAGAAAAGTGAGAAAAATGTGTTTTCTTTTACAAGGTTTGAGGTTTTCAAGGGATTCTGGGTAACAGAATCTGGTAAGAGACACACATGTCACCCCATCCTGGATTCCCATGGGCGTCTAGTTTTTAAAAATGTATAGGTTTTCCAGGTTTCCCTAGGTGCTGGCAGAGCTAGCGACCAAACTCTACAGCTAGGCACTTTGCAAAAAAAATGGTCAGTTTTCACTGTGAAAATGTGGTGTGTCCATGTTATGTCATGGGCCGTTTCCTGTTGCAGGCACTAGGCCTACCCACACAAGTGAGGTACCATTTTTCTCTGAATATTTGGTGAATGCGGAGTGTGTAGAATTTTGTTGATCCATGCAGATTACAGAACTTTCCACCACGGAAATGTGAGGAAAATGTTTTTTGTTTTTTTTAAAGTTTGAGGTTTGCAAGGGATTAAGGGTAACAGAACCTGGTGAGAGCCAGACAAGTCACCCCATTATGTATTGCCCTGGGTGTCTAGTTTTCAACAATGTAGGTTTGGTAGGATTCCCTAGGTGCTGGCAGAGCTAGGGTTCAAAATCAACAGCTAGGCACTTTGCAAAAATAGGGCCAGTTTTCACTGTAAAAATGTGGTGTGTCCACATTGGGTTTTGGGCCATTTCCTGTAGTGGGCACTAGGCCTTCCCACACAAGTGAGGTACCATTTTTATTGGAACACTTTGGGGAATGCGTGGTGGGTGGAAATTTGTTGATCCGCGCAAATCCCAGTACTTTCCATCACAGCAATTTGAGACTTTCTTTTTTAAAACTGAGTTTGAGGTTTGAAAGGTATTCTGTTTAACAGAACCTGGTGAGAGACACACATGTCACCCCATCCTTGATTTCCCTTGGAATCTAGTTTTCCTAATTGTACAGGTTTGCTAGGTTTTCCTATGTCCCGGCTGCGCTATGGCCCAAAATGCACAGTAGGTATATTGCTAAAAACAAGTCTGTGCCTAGTGGGCTTTCTGGGACTCTGGGAGTGGGGTTTTGCCCCGACATGTCAACCAAGGGGGGCAGAAAGACCGTGGCTATTTGTTTGGGGGGTGGGGGCATTGGTATGCCCATTCTGGGAAGGGATTTTTATGCTCATTCTGGGCAGCCCCCACGCATAAAAAAGCCAATGTAATCGCTGGCGCCTAGTGGGCCCTCTGATGCTCCCTGGGAGGCAGATCAGGGGCGACTGCCCCATCTGTCTCCTGGGGGCATAAAGACTGTGTCATTTTTGGGGGCGTGGTGGGGTCATTGGCATGCCCATCTGTGCAGCCTACCCCCCTGAATAAAAAAAAAATAATATTCCCTGATGCCGACTGGGCTTTGTGCCCCCTGGGAGGCTGATAAGGGAATTTTGCCTCTATATGCCTCCCGGGGGCAGAAGGACTGCGGCAATTTTTTTAGGGGGGGCATGCCATATGTATATAAACAAAAAATCCCTGGTGCCTTGAGGGCTTTCTGCCCCCCACGGGGCAGATCAGGGGCTACTTACCCCATCTGCTTCCTGGGGGGGGGCATAAAGACAGTGGCGTTTTTTTGAAGGGGGCATTGGCAGGCCCATTCTGGGCAGCCTTATCCCGAACTTTGGAAAAAAAATCCCTGTGCCTAGAGGGCTGTCTGCCCCCCCCCCCCCCGGGATGCATATAATGGGCTTTTGCCCCATCTGCCTCCCTCGGGGGCAGAAAGACTGTACCTTTTTCTTTGGGTGGGGACATTGGCATGGCAATTCTGGGCAGCCCCCATCCTACGTATAAATAAAACAAAAAATCCCAGGTGCCTAGCAAACTTTCTGTCCCCCGGGGGACAAATCAGGGGCTATTGTGCCCATCTGCCTCCTGAAGGAGGCAGAAAGTCTTTTGCCTTCTTTGCGGGGGTAGGGTGGGGGCATTAGGATGCCGATTCTGGGCAGCCCCCACACCTGGCCTATAGAAAACATAGACCCTGGTGTCAAGGGTGATTTCTGTCCCCCCGGGGGTGGCAGACTGGGGGCTACTGCCCCAAACTGTTTCCAATGTAGGCAGAAAGACTGTCTCTGGCAAAAACCTATGGGGGGAGCAAAGGCCCTTGCCCAAGGGGCCGCTGCCCCCTCCCTGGTGCTAATGGGTTGATCCCTGCTTGGGGATTGCCCTCCTAGGGTGATCCTCAAGCAGAGATCTACTAGGTAAGGGTACCATTAAAAAGGGGAGATGTTTCCCTTTCTAACAATACCTCTCCCATGTGTTTCGGTGCACGGGGGCAGAGATAGCCCCACAACCACCGAAACTGTGAAACTGAACCTAAGTTTCAGTTTGGTTTTCATGGCGCACTGTCGTCATTAACATGAAAACCCCTAACTGGCCTCAGGAGGTTAAGGAAGCTCTTACCCACCTCCCACTGCACAAAAATAAATTGGAAATCCCTCTGCTGTCTCCAGCAGAGGGATTTTCCTTGCCTGTACTCATGCCGGAATCGTTCCGTGAAGAGCACAGGCATACTGGGGCTCATGATGGAACCATTCCGTCACGAGCACCCAAAGGGTTAAACTCCTTAGCTACTGGTTGGATTTTTGTTATTTTGATGTCAAATAATTTACTAAAATGTACTTTATTTTTCTAAATTGGTGTGAGATTGTTCTTTGATGTCTTTTCGCGTTGTTACTGCTTGTGTGCTGCATAAATACTTTTCATATTGCCTCTAAGTTAAGTCTGACTTCTCTTCTACCAAGCTATCAGAGGGTTAAGCACTGGTTAATTTAGTGACATTCGTAGTTCACTCCGATGGGATTGTGGCTGTTGCCTGAGCAGCGTCAACACCACCTGCAACCAACAAGCCTACTTCTTACAGAATCTCATGCTGAACATCATGCATGTGTGCAAATCGATGAAAATACTTTCAATGCAGGAGGTCATTTAAAATCATTATATGTATAGCTATGTACATTCTACTGATCGCAGCTTTACTAAAACCACATAACACCACAATCCCTACACATATTTAGCCATCAACTATGGTCCTTCACTAACTTCTAAATATTATAGGATACTCTTATTGCCCTTTAATTTTCATCATTTTCAAAGATTCAGCTTATCCGTTGAAAGATTGAAATATCTACAAGAAACACTTTTTTAGCATTTCCCCAGCTCATTATCATGCTCTAATATTATTTGTATATATTTATATAGGAAGGAATGAAGGTCAAATGTAGTCTGTAACACCCAGTGCTTAATTTGTGCTGGTGGGTGCCACTGGGCCTCCCAAACACCTTTTCAGGTGGTCAGACTGTTTTGGACCATCCCACTGGCAAGGGTCTAGCGGGCCCTTGAAAGTAGTGTCTGCATGTACGTGTCCTTCCTTTCCTATTATGAAGCCCATACATTCATCCTGGCATGGTGCAAAGCTCATGAGTGACAATAATGACATCTTGTCACGTGGAAGAGACATGATTCAGATGAAGAATGGGCATGCACAGTGCTCTCCAGTAAATGCACATTCCATGACGAAGGACACATCCCATTCTTTGAATACGAGATACTATTCTGTATTTCTAGGCCACCCACTAGAGCCTCACATCAGTGCCCTGCTTGCTCCAGATTTAATCTAACTATCAACATCACTGTTTGAGCCTTGAGGTTTAACTTTCAGGCTGACACTGAGATCACAGCCCCACCCACCAAGGTGTGAGTCAGTGAGCTACTGTTTTGCCTTGCCTTGCCTGTTCTGCATAATTTATCCTGGGTGAGTGTGTGGAAAAGTAAATTTTGCCATGTTCTGTGTCCCTACGCGTCCTCCATCATATGTTATCTGTGCATGATTAATATGCATATGTATTCCCCATGTTCGATTAAAAGACGCAATTACAGTTGTGTCCATCTCTAGTATGTCAATTTCCAGTTCTCGTGAATACTACGAATATTAGGCCTATGTAAAGCTACGTTGCCACGTTTCTCAGTGTGCACGTTATTTCATTGTAAAGTTCCCGTTTCTAGGCCTCAAAAGGGCCCGGACACCAGATTCAGCTTCTATCTCCTGAGCCTCGCTGAGGAGCGATACAGCCCCCACCTGTATTCCTGACCCTTCACTTACTTCCTGCCTCACAGTGCCCGGTTCAGCCTGGCTCTGCCTCTGAGTCTGCCAAGAGTATGTTATGATTCTAGTTATCAGTCCAGCCCTCCTTCTCTGCATTCCTAAGCTACTGAACCGCAGCAATAGTTTCCGTCATTGTCTAGCCTCTACGTCTCCATGTAAGAGAAATACTGTATTTATGGTCATTTAATATTCTTCATCACGCACTACATGTAGAATAATGCATTCTCCAGTCTTAGAGTCTGTTAGCCTTTACCCCGATAACTTTTGGATTCTATCAACATGTTCTCTAAACATCAGATACTAGATACTGTTTAGGTACATGTCGCCCTGACTCTCCAGACTTCAGTCTCTGCTCCTAGCACAGAGTTCATAGCCCCCAGCTTCTTCTAGTAACATGTCATTGTCAGTTTGCGCGCATCACTAGGTTAGAGGTCCCGGCTCCTTAGGTAGCCCCCTCCATGTTTCCGCCCCATTCATGACATATTCTGTTACGTTTGCATCACATGTCTATGTATACGCCTACTGCTCCGCCCACTGCTCCGCCTATCATATGTACTGTAATGCAACTGTTTTACTATATATACTTGTGTATTGTTATTAAATGTTAGCGCGCTCATCCCAGATCCTGCCCCCAGGCAGCTGCCATCCTATTCCTGTGCAGGTTGTCCTGTTCCTGTCCTTATGCTGTATTAAACCTGCAAAACTCCTACTACCTCGAATCTTGACTCTTATTTATTGAGCTATCTGTTATTGCTATGCCTAGTCAAACCTAGATCCGGTATTATTTATTTATATACCACATAATGGCGCCCGAATAGGGACTTGCCCTTTCTCCACGCGCCGGTGAAGCCACGCGTGCCCCCTGATCCTCTGCAGCCGTGACGGAACCATACCGTGCACGTGCAGATATTTCTGCTTCAAGTATCCCTCAGGCCCACGGAGGAGACGGAGGTTGCGGTCCAGCATCCAGACGAGGCGGTGGAGGAACGCGGCGAGTCCCGACCAGAGCCCAAGCCGAGAGTCCAAGGTCCGAGGTATCCGGAGGCCCACCCGTAACAGAAGTCCGAAGTTCGTCCGTCCGGCGTCGAAGCAGTCCAGTCCAGTCCGAGGCTTTCCGTTCTTGCTGCCCGGTGAGTACCCTTGCTGGGGTAGTATCTAGACAGGGTCAATCTAAATTGTCTCTGGTCCGATGGGTCTGGGTACGCAGATCTGAAACGAAGTGTTCACCTAGGTGGATACGGGTCTTGATGCGTCCCTTTATGGGACCGGTATGTTCCGTGCTGTTTCAGCAGCGCATCCAGTAATTCTAGTCTGTTCCGTTCTCGAGAAATTCATGTGTTTCTGTTCTCAGTGTTCCAGGTAGTATTCTGTCCGAACTGTTACTTTATAATGTTATTCAATGTATTTTCAATGTCGTGGTATGCCTGAATTGTTTTCTCAATTGTTATTGTTCCTCGTGTATTGTATTGTGTTCAGATTCAAGTTTGCAATGTCCCTCTTTTCGAGATTACGTCAGTTAAAAACCAGAAAAGGTCTGCTAGAAGCAGCAGTTCCTGTCCCGCCTAGGGACAGTCCAGGTTATTTTATGTATCAGAAACATGGCATAAGCGCCATATTGTATCTAGATTTATGGGTAGAGTATACCAAGGAGTTGGAAGAAAAGTAAAGATGGCCCGTATCAGGTACGTGGGATGCCGAGTGCATCATGAGAGTAGAAGAGGCATTATGGAAAAAGAAGGCCAGACAGTCACAGAAAGACGCCATCGAGTTATGGCGCAAGGAATCTCATAAAAGAACCGAAAAAGAAATCAGAAAGTCAGAATTAAGTAGAGAATCCTCAGCGCGAGCCCAAGAAAAAGAATTAATCGAGATAGGTGAACGAGTTAAAACTGAACAATCAGACAGACAGAGGAACGCCCTCATTAAGGGTATGTATCCTCTTCTTGCCGAGGGCTTGCCAAAAGCGACCCCGGAGGCATCCAGTAATTTCCCGCCGCCATTAGTTCCGCTCAAGCTACGTCACAAACCGACCGCAGCTGATATTTTCATCTCGTCCTATTTGGACGACACAGTCCCGGAATATGCAAATCCCGCTCCGCCAGTCCCTGTAAATCAGGCACTTCCTGCTCCTCCAGACACCGGGGCACCCCTTGCAGTACCTGCTACGGTACCCCAGATCCAGCCTGCATTTCAAATTCCCACTCTGCCAGCACGAAGAGCATCAGTCGATGGTTCCAGTTTAGGGGCCGCAGGAGGAGGTCCTCCTCAGACCCCGCCGCCAAATAGACGTCCAGGAGCAGTCGAGTTACATGAACGTGCGTTACAGCGTACGCCTAAATATCAGTCCATTGCAGAAATCAGGCGAGCTCTTACTGAATGCTGTTATGATCCAGTTCCAGGCGAGGATAGTATGGTTATATTTTCCGTGCGTGTTAGGCAGGTGTCCGAATACTTGGTCACTTTACCGAATATGAAGGAGGATCTGGACAGAATATACCGTTTCATCCGTACAGGGGATGATCCAGAAAGTATTAGTGACGTCATGTCTCAAAGGAAAGTTGAGATCCAGCTCATGATATTAAAGTTTCTGATTAATTGTCTAATAAGGGAACAAGATTATCCGACCAAAGATCAAGTCGAAATGAGAACCCTGACAAGGTGGAGTGAGAATATAGCCGAGGGTAAGCACAAGACTATCAGTAGTATAGAGAGTATGTACAAGAAAATTCGTAAGGAAATAATAAGGTTACATGATCAACGTAAGGCAGCACAAGTAAGCGAGAAAGAAAATGACTCTGCGGAAGAGGTAGAGGACGAGAATCCCGCCAGAATAGCGTATGTAGGAAAATCTAGATTTCCAGACCGCCATTTACGCCTAGAACACAAGTCAACTTTCCATCGTCCAACACCAGAACAAGGTTCTCTAGAACAAGTATTTCAAGCTACCGACCATATTCTGAAATCACGAATCGGTTATAGCGAGTTAAGTACTATGCATGAACAAGAACTAGTCCGATCAGCAGTCCGATGGATTACTGATTCTACCACTTTTCCAGACGAAATAGTGGCACAAATGTTTCTGAAATTGCCCCCAGCCGAGCAACGACTGGTGGGTATGTATATGATCCAGCACCTCATTACTTTGTATGAGGGTCAACATTCTGATCCAGGTCCGTTACACGATGTCCTGAACGAGTTACTCCAGTATAAATGGAAAGGTTTAGGTACCGATTTAATTAGTGTCATTCTAGAACAGCGCCACAAATATAGAACGTTTCTGAACCCGCATTTTGTTCATGTCTCACCCCCAGAAAGTAAACCCTTTTACATAGACAGACAGAATCCGTTACGAGAAGTGCATCCAGTTAAGACAGAGGGTGGTGAAATGCAACGAGTGTTTGTTTACACCCCGATCACAAAGATGGAACTCTTAGAGATGAAAAAGTTAATTCCCTGTCATGATAAAGATCCAGCAGGGTTCCACCGAGAATTAAAAGACATGCTCCGTATGGGAGAATACACGTATCCAGATATTATTAAAATGTTAAAAGTCTTGTTGCCCGCAGGGGTATATGAGAAACTCAAGGAAAAAGATTGGGAGGTGGGAGAGAAAAAGATCGATTGGGCAGTTCTAGAAGCTGAAGACAAGGCACGAGTACCAGGTACCGGTCTTGGAGATAAATGTAAAGAATTACCAGAATTGTTAATACAAGTTTTGCCCAGATTATTAGCAACTAGAAAAGAAGACTGGGATGCAATCTCAGCCTGTAAACAGAAACAAGATGAAGATACTAGCGATTTTTACTCTAGATTTGAAAAATGTTTTACCATAAACAGTGGCCTCAAGACAAGTAGCGAGTCATACCCTCATCTTTTTGTTACTAAATTAGTCGAGAATTCAAGTCCACAAGTTAAGAACCGAGTTTTGAAAGTCGAAAGTACCTGGCAAGCTAGTACTCCGTCCCAGATGTTACAGATGCTCCAATACCACCAGAATAGAATCAGAGAAGAGCAAGAACACGAGAGAAAGCGTATGAAAGACACGAAAATGAAAGTACTAGTTGCACAATCTGTTCCTCAAGACAGTCAGAAGAGGGGTCCGAATCAAGCCAGTCATCCTGCAGCTCCCGTTAAAGGAAACTGCAATTATTGTAAACAGCCAGGTCATTTTATAAACGAGTGTGCAGTTCTGAAACACAACATAGCTACCGGTAAAACTAAAGAAAGACCACGTCCGCCTAGACAAGAACAAGTTACACAGACTCCTCAGCCACAGAATGCACCACAGACAGTTACAGCACCGCAGCCTATTGCTGCAACACAGCATGTTACACAGCAGATGTACCAGTATGCACAGTCCGAGTATCCAGAGTATCAGCCATATTCATGAAACAGCCTAGAGAGGGAGGTAGGCTTGCCTCTCATCGAGATACCTGTAGATCAAGAGGGTCCCTATGTTCACAGTCAAGTACTAGGGAAAGACAGAAAGTTTCTGATTGATACAGGGGCAAGTAGGACCACCATCAGCCACGCCGAAGTTCCAGGGGCTCCACTCTCAGGCTCTAGAAATGTTTCCCTTGGATTTTCGGGAAAGCCTATTGTAAATGAAATATCAAAGCCAGTTACTCTAGAAGTAGGTCCATTGTCCCGCACTACTGATCTGTTACTTACGAAGTCATGTCCAGAGAATCTATTAGGCATTAAAACACTGAAAGAGTTAGGTGCAGTTATATGCTGTTCCCCAGAGGGAATACGATTGTTCCTACGTGACTTCAAGGGTCACTATGTATTACGAGATTTTGATCCAAGATTGTCTAATGTTCCGCAGCATCTATGGGCGCAAGGTCCAACTGATGTTGGCTTTATGCAAATCACACCCCAACGTGTGACTCTCAAGCCAGGTGTAGTCCTGCCACGAATCAGACAGTACAGATTGCCACCTGAGGCTGTAGCAGCCTTATCCAAAATTATTGACGAGCTCATGGCTCAAGGAGTAGTGGTAGAAACTGACTCCAATGTATGTAATTCTCCGATCATTCCTGTCATGAAATGTACTGATCCGAGTGCACCTCCAGTATATCGATTAGTGATTGACCTACGAGAACTCAATAAATGTATTGTTCCCCAGTACCCAGTTGTTCCAGATATCTCTTCCCTATTGACAGCCATTGATTCCGAAGCCTCATTTTTCACAGTCATAGACCTCAAGAATGCGTTTTTTAGTGTCCCCATTCATCCAGACAGCCAGTTTCTTTTCGGATTTTGTTTAAATGGAAGGAGCTATATGTTCACACGCGCTCCTCAAGGTTTCACAGAAAGTCCTAGTATTTACAGTCAAGCACTCAAGAGACAACTAGACAACATTCACATGCCAACTGACACTGCCCTGCTCCAGTATGTCGATGATCTACTGATCACAGCCCGTTCTGAACGTGCTTGCGAGCAAGCATCCCTTACAGTCTTGTATTTCCTAGCAGAGATGGGGCACAAGGTGTCCCCTTCGAAGCTTCAATTCTGTGTCCAGCAAGTGATCTATTTAGGCCACTTACTGTCCAAGAGGGGTAGGCAGTTGACACCAGATCGTATCCAGTTAATAGCGAGTCTTCCTCAGCCCAAGACCCAGAAGGAGGTACGTGCTTTTATCGGCCTTACTTCTTATTGCAGACAATGGATTCCTCAGTATGCATTTCTAGCTAAACCACTGATACAGTTAACGACACAGGAGGCAGCCGTATCGACTGTCCTCCCATGGACATCTGAACATACACTTAGTTTCAATGAGTTAAAGAAAGCCCTATGCCAAGCTCCAGTTCTAGCTACACCAAACTACAGTAAGCCTTTTACACTTTTCGTCACTGAACGTGAAGGTACAGCATTATCTGTTCTCACACAAGATCAAGCGGGACAATACAAGCCCTGTGCTTATTTTTCGAGCACATTAGATCCTGTAGCCCAGGCTCTGCCTACGTGTCTCAAGTCAGTTGCAGCCACAGCACTAGCTATCAGGCAAAGTGATTCCATAGTGTTAGGACACTCTCTGACAGTACAAGTTCCACACTCCGTGGAAGTTCTTTTGAACCGAACACAAACTCAGCACTTGACCATTGCACGTTTAACAGGTTATGAATTGACACTGTTCCAGCCACACATAGAAATCAGACGCTGCAACGTCCTAAATCCTGCTACATTGTTACCATCAGTTACTTTGAATCCTGACACACACGACTGTGTGGAAGTAGTTAACATCATGACGAAGCCAAGACAAGATCTGACAGATATTCCATTACCAGATCCCGACCTGACACTTTATGTGGATGGTTCATGTATAAGAACAAGTACAGGAGAACTAGTCGCCGCGTATGCAGTGACTACTGACACCGAAGTTATAGAGACACACCGCATTGACACTCTGTCCGCTCAAGCAGCAGAGCTAGTTGCTCTGACACAAGCCTGCATACACGCTAAGAACCTGAAAGTTAATGTTTACACAGATTCACGCTACGCATTTGGAGTCGTACACGACTTTGGAGTGCTCTGGCAGGAGAGAGGTTTCATGACTTCTCATGGAACCAAGATTCAGCATGGTCTCCTTATTCAGGCTCTGTTAGATGCCATACATTTACCGACATCCATCGCTATCATGAAGTGCAAAGCACATACGAAAGTTACTGACACTATTTCCCAAGGTAATGATCTAGCAGATCGCACAGCCAAGCTTACAGCACAGACTCCAGACATTTCAGTTAATCCGACACAGACACATACTCCAGATCCGACTACATGTATGACAGTTAAGGACCCTACTCAAGATGTCATAGATATCCAGTTACATGCTACTCCCGATGAAATCAAGAAATGGTCCGAACAAGGAGGGGTCCAGACAGATCAGGGATGGGTAACGAAGGGTAAAACCACATGGTTTCTCCCCGACTCTATGGTTCAAGTCATTATCAATACCGCACATAGTCCAGCACATTTAGGGGAAAAAGCAATGTTAGACAGTATCCAGAACATTTGGTTCAACAAGCATTTACGAGCTGCAGCCAAGCAGAAAGTCCGTACCTGTATGATATGTTGTCAGTTTAATCCAGGTAAAAGTGTCCCGGTGGAACAAGGTGGATTCCAGCCCCCTGACCACCCCTTTGAAGTCCTCCAAATGGATTATATTCAGATGGAGCGATGTCGAGGTTTCAAGTATGTCCTTGTAGTTGTATGCGCTTTGTCCAGGTGGACAGAAGCATATCCAGTCCCAGATTACACAGCCACGACTACTGCCAAGCAGTTGGTTCGTGAGTTCTTCCCCCGTTATGGACTCCCTAGAGTCGTGTATTCTGATAACGGCCAGCCATTCTCATCCGAGCTAATGAAACACGTGTCCCTTTTGTTAGGGTACCAGTGGAAGTTCCATTGTGTACGCCATCCTGAAGCAGCCGGTCTCGTAGAGAGACATAATCAGACTCTGAAAATTTGCATCGCCAAAATATGTCAAGAGAAAGGTGTAGACTGGCTAGTAGCTCTGCCGGTCGCCCTGTTCTATATGCGCATGGTCGCACATTCCAGATCAGGTCTGTCCCCGTATGAGGTCGTTTTCGGCCGCCCCCCTAACATGTGGGGTACACCTAGACCCCGAAGTATTACCGATGTTCCATGTAGTATGCTGACAGATTACCTAGCTTCCTTGATGTCTGCCCTCAACTCTTGTCGTTCACAGGTTGCCGCCGCATTTCCAGACAATACCGAGGTGGCACCGCATGAAATCGTTCCCGGATCCATGGTCCTAGTGCGAAACTTTGATCGTTCAAGTCCGCTGGAGCCTCGCTGGAAGGAGCCCCGACAGGTCCTCCTGGCCACCCGTACAGCCGTGAAGTTGGAGGGACGCAAAGGCTGGGTGCATCTTTCGCATATCAAGAAATTTTATGGATTGAAGCCCGTTTCAAAGAACATTTCAGATCATTTGAAAGACTGCCAAAGTACTATTCTTAAGGACTGTCCCGCAAAAGACAATGATACTGCACCCTCCCTGTTAGAGAAAACTCCGCAACAGGAGTATAAATTAAAACTAAGGTCTAGTAAAATAAGTCAGCCAGTTTGATTGTCTAAGTCCTCCCCTAGGTGAAACGGTTAGACCGGTTTCTGACATGTATAAAATAGACCCCCATAGTGAGAGAGTTAGTCAAAACTCAATCCGATGTATCGTTTTTCTAAGTTTCGTTTTGTTTCTCAGCATTATGATTTCCTGCACCAGTTATGCATTTTACCTGTATTTTCCAGTTTCTCATGTAAATAAGTCTTCTAATGTTACAGTAGAGCACACGTTTAGTGATCTGCCTCCTCATGAACTCTCTTACCGCCTCGCTATGCGTAACAATTCCTTTATCCGCATGTTACATTACTCACACCAGACCAGCAATGCCACTAATTGTTGGGTGTGTGGTCGACTCCCCCCTTTTCAGACACCGAAGGGAGTTCTGCCACTCTTTCCTTATCCATTTTCACATAATGGTTCGTGTGGAGCATGGTCCACGTTAACGTCATCCTCAACAGATATGTCTTTCCTTAACAGTACATGTTTCCCAGACAAGCAAGGTCTTCCCCACAGAACAGGGTTAGATCTAGAGAATGAAGTTTACAACTTAGGTAATTATTCTTCGAATTTTATGGTCCTGAATGTTCAGTCTGATTCCACTCCAGACTTACCTGCTATTTCCGTGTTACCAGTCAAAGGCGAATTATGTGTCCGAAATTATGGTTCCGTACATGTAGGACACAGCGATTGTACTACTATTGTCAAGTATAGTGACAGTGGGAAATCTATTTTCAAAGCTTCACGTCATTCTTATTTTATTTGTGGTCAGACCGCATATGTTCGTCTGCCCCTCGATTGGGAGGGAACCTGTTACATTGCCTTCCTACTGCCACCAGTTTTCCTAGCCCCATCCGATTATCATAGAAATACACATCTAGTACACATTAGACATAGAAGGGAGATCGAGTCCCCAATTGTCGATTATACTGAAACCACTCTAGAACAGTATACAGATTTTAATAAAGGCTTCTTCTTCTTTTTAGGACCTGTTCAGAATAGTAAGCTAATCCGTAGGTTAACCAGAACCCTTGAAGCTGTAGTAAATGAGACTGCCTCTGCTCTAGGTAACTTAACCGAAGAGCAATCTGCTATGAGATTTGTCGTTTTGCAGAATCGTCTCGTCCTTGACGTCATACTGGCCGATAGGGGCGGGGCATGTAGAGTCATCGGATCTAGTTGCTGCATTTTCATTCCAAATAACGCGCCGTCTGTTTATTCAGCTATAACCAGACTCCATAAAATTACCCATCTGTTACACCAAGACCCAGGCACCTGGACATGGTCCGGTTGGTTCTGGAATATAATTTCCGCCTGGGGATGGAAGGTCTTGTCCTTTCTAGGTATTGCAGTAGCGGTCATATTCAGCTGCTGCCTCTGTATACAATGTGGCCCTGCGATTTGCGGCATTTGCGCTACCTCTTGTATTCCTAGTCCCAGGCCTCGTTCTAAATCCCGTTCCAAGAAAATTCGAGACGAACAAATGATACTGTATGAAATGATAGATGGTATCATGAATATTGAGGTTTCCTGATGGAAACGTAGTGACAAGGAGGGAATGTGGAAAAGTAAATTTTGCCATGTTCTGTGTCCCTACGCGTCCTCCATCATATGTTATCTGTGCATGATTAATATGCATATGTATTCCCCATGTTCGATTAAAAGACGCAATTACAGTTGTGTCCATCTCTAGTATGTCAATTTCCAGTTCTCGTGAATACTACGAATATTAGGCCTATGTAAAGCTACGTTGCCACGTTTCTCAGTGTGCACGTTATTTCATTGTAAAGTTCCCGTTTCTAGGCCTCAAAAGGGCCCGGACACCAGATTCAGCTTCTATCTCCTGAGCCTCGCTGAGGAGCGATACAGCCCCCACCTGTATTCCTGACCCTTCACTTACTTCCTGCCTCACAGTGCCCGGTTCAGCCTGGCTCTGCCTCTGAGTCTGCCAAGAGTATGTTATGATTCTAGTTATCAGTCCAGCCCTCCTTCTCTGCATTCCTAAGCTACTGAACCGCATCAATAGTTTCCGTCATTGTCTAGCCTCTACGTCTCCATGTAAGAGAAATACTGTATTTATGGTCATTTAATATTCTTCATCACGCACTACATGTAGAATAATGCATGCTCCAGTCTTAGAGTCTGTTAGCCTTTACCCCGATAACTTTTGGATTCTATCAACATGTTCTCTAAACATCAGATACTAGATACTGTTTAGGTACATGTCGCCCTGACTCTCCAGACTTCAGTCTCTGCTCCTAGCACAGAGTTCATAGCCCCCAGCTTCTTCTAGTAACACGTCATTGTCAGTTTGCGCGCATCACTAGGTTAGAGGTCCCGGCTCCTTAGGTAGCCCCCTCCATGTTTCCGCCCCATTCATGACATATTCTGTTACGTTTGCATCACATGTCTATGTATACGCCTACTGCTCCGCCCACTGCTCCGCCTATCATATGTACTGTAATGCAACTGTTTTACTATATATACTTGTGTATTGTTATTAAATGTTAGCGCGCTCATCCCAGATCCTGCCCCCAGGCAGCTGCCATCCTATTCCTGTGCAGGTTGTCCTGTTCCTGTCCTTATGCTGTATTAAACCTGCAAAACTCCTACTACCTCGAATCTTGACTCTTATTTATTGAGCTATCTGTTATTGCTATGCCTAGTCAAACCTAGATCCGGTATTATTTATTTATATACCACAAGTGATAGAAATTTATGGAGGCTGGATATCACGGAATGACCCTTTAGGTGCAAATGGAGGAAGAGCTAAATAGTATATTCTCAAATTCTAAGAGTTTGAATCGAAGAACTCAAATAAGCTGTGAGTTATGTACTTTTTGTATGAATCAGCCGGTGCCTGGGAATATTTATGGTTTCAGAGTTAATTTCTTTTTTTGATATGCTATGTTTGGAAAAAGCACATCTCAACCCAATCTTGTTGACCTTATGACATATTAACTTTCTGTGGAAATCTTTCCTTTTCTACCTATAAATTATGTATTAAGTTGAACTGATATCATACAGTTTTTAACTTAATTTTTAAAACACATTCTAGTCCCTTACTTGGTGCTGTGATCATTTTGTGACATTGTTATAAAATTTAACATGTATCTCCTATAGGTCATTTTGATAGAGTTCGTAAATTGCTGGATTTTAAGAAATAATGAGCATTACAACACAATGTAGGGATCTTGCAACATAATGCTTTCACCTATTATTGGTTTGAAAAGTGTAAAAAGTTCAACGAAGATCAGATACAGTGCATCCTGGCACTTTGTGGATATTAGCGTTTGAAGCTTTTCGAATGGTATTTTTGTTCTGTAACTCAAGCATTTCAATGAGGATTTTTTCCACAATATATGATTTCAAAATCATTCTGGCCTACTTCCTAGCCCACATTGTCCTCCTCTGTGAACTACCAAACCTCGAGAACGGTAACTAGGAAAAGAAGAACTAAATGATACAACACAAACCAAAAATAATGCGTAGAACAATCAGAGCAACAATTATGCAACATTCTTTTGATAGAAGTAACTAAAAAAAGATTTGAAGTGCATTTTCTTTGACTGGATAAAACCCTGGACAAGGGGTGGCAGTGTTGAAGAAATAATGCAGAGAAAGTAATCCAGAGTAACTTTAAAACTGCACCTCGTGGAATACAGTCTCAATTAGATGTCTGAATCACAGAGTACAGTGTAAAATTCCAAACACACCAAACAATAATAATAACAAAATTCAGGGATAAGTTATAGATTATTATTTTTACTGAAGTGCACTATGGTGCAAGAAGTAAATTACTGTACTGCAACTGCCCACTATTGCATTCTTTGAACATTTTTAATTCCTAATAAGAGATAACACTCTCTGACAAGATAAAACAATGCAGTGAAATATGTATTATTTCTTTAAATGCAACAATCAAATGTTTGCATATTATGAAGAAATGAACTTGTATAACTTCTATTTTTGACGTGATGTTTATAGAAGAATTAACAACATTTGAACAACATTACTACGCATACTAACAGAATTAATGTGCAAGTTCCTAGGCCATTATTAACAATGGGGTAGACACAGGATCCACAACTATCAAAATGCACTACAATGGCCACATCCTTGTTCTTTTTTAACTGTAAATGTTTATATATCTATCAATGAATAATGTATTACTTTACAAGGTTATCGACCCGGATGGATTTCTAAAGAGACAATAATATATCTGCAACACACAACAACTGTGGGCACATAACATTCCTCAAAGTTATGCAATTAAAAGTTATGAAGCAGTCGTGAGTAATCTAATCATACCAATATAAATGCACACTTAAGTCAATGTTTTAACACATAAAGACGTGAGTGACAATAAACTAAGGGCATCAATGATAAAATACACTAAAATAAATTCCCCATGGCAACACCAGCAGCCACTGAGTAATCTAAGTATTCCAGGTGCTAATGTACACAAAAGGCAATGTGGGCTCACATACACATGTAAATGACAATAAACTAATGACATCACTAAATAAATAAACTAAAATAAACGCACCATAGCAACACCAAAAGCCATTAAATCAAATCATTTATAAACTGAAGTGCACTACAGACATTACAGCGAGATGTAGTCCTATATAAACTATAGATGTCCTGCCTCCTCCCTGAACAAGGAAGGTGCTGAGCCTGGATAATAGTTTTATCACCAACAGTATGGAATGAAAATGCCAGCTTAGGATTTAAAATAGAGTGAAGTAATTTTCTTATGAATTGTGAAGCTTGTATTAAGGAAATCCTCAGAGCACTTTTTATACATTTAAATAATAAGATGAAAGTGCCTTTCGTCCTTCAGAGGTTGATAAAATGAGTACCATCGAGTTGGATAATAATAAAAATCTGTTATTCAGGGTCAAGATACCCTTCTGGGAGAACGTGCACTTTACAAATACATATGTTATTATTTTCATTATTCTAGTTTTATAAAACTTGTAGCTACCCCTTGAGATTTCCCATTGCTACGTATCAGGCAGATTACCTAGACAGATACATCCTAGAATGGTCAAGTTTTCAGTTCCTTGTGGAAAATAGGGAGAGAACTACAGTTTCTCGGAGATTCTGGAGAGAATTCCACATCTTAGGGCCAAGGTAAGAGAAGGAGTGGCCCCCCATTCTGAGATCGTTTGATTCTGGGGACTATGTATAGGGACTGACTACTCAGGCGCAGTACACAACTGGGGTGGTAAGGAGATGCCAATTTCTGCAGGTATCCTGGTCCAGGCTGAGGATTTATTTGTGCATATAACAGAACACCTTGAATAGGATGCGTTTATCTTTTATGAGTCAATGTAGGTCGCGCAATAAACCGGACACTGAGGCATGTTTAGGCAATCAAAACAAGAGCCTAGCGGCCGAGTTTTGTAGTACCTGAAGACATCTGATCATGATCTTATCTGTCCCTCAAACAGAGGACATTTCTATAATCCAATCTCAATAGGATCACAGCCTGGAAAGCTGCCCTTTGGGCAGACAGAGGAAGTATCCACAGAATCTTTTCTAACCATTTAAGGATGCCAAAGGCTGGTTTGGTCACCTGGGCTTCAAGTAAATGGTGGGTCTAGCCAAAACTCTTGATTTTTCACCTTCTGAGCAGGTCTGGATGAGCCCCTAGAGAAGCAGACCAGTGTTGGGGTCCCCATTGCTGTGGATTCTTGCCAAGTACCATTATCTCTGTATTGTCTCTGTTTAGATTAAGCGAATAAGAACTCATCCAAAATGTTCTGTTCTGTTATGTTTCGTTATGCACTTTTTCTTCTTAATTTGGGAACATCATTATAAGCCATAAAAAGAAAAAGAAAACGTACATTGTACTGTCTTCTTCATGTTCCGTAGCAGATTGTAAAGGAACGCAAATCCTTGTTGGAACTGGTATGCTAAAAATCTAGTTAATTGGCCTTATCCTAACAAAATATTGGACCATAATGGCAGCATTGTACATTTTTACCAATCTAAAAAAGCATAGCACAGATGAGAAGCAAGTCATATTATGACTGACTGTAAAGTTGCTGTGCTGAAAATAGTATGGCTAGCTTAAGTACCAGGCCTCAACCATGTAGAGGAGCTTAAAAAAGGAAAGGAAATATAAGATCACGATAAGGAACATGAAAAGTGTATTGCTAAAGAATATACAGAATGAATCAATAATACCATCAAAAGCCAGACGAAATTTTGGGGAAAAGTTGCCAATAAATCTAACGACTGACCACTGACATTTAAAACCATATCACAGGCAGTGAATGGCTCTATCATTTCCTCACATTGCATAAAGATATTATGAGGACATTGTTGCCACAGTCCTCCCTGAAAAAATGAGCATTGAAATACAATCCTTGAAATGTTTCCATTTAGCTTAAAAGAGGTCAAAATATGTTAAGTTTTCAAAAAGCTAAAAAAAAAAATTCTGTCTCTGATTTGAGAAACATCGGTTTCTTTCATGGATGTTTTTAGATAAAGGTATTAGTCGGTGACGATATTAATGAATACTTTATTTAAAAAAAAAAAAGAACATGTTGCCACCATCATGATCAAGTGCTATAATAATTGCCTTGTTTTGAAAGGTGATGAAGAATCACCCGGCACACTTCAGGCAGATATCCTCCATAAATATGACTGTAAAGATTTCGGAATTGAATCCTAAATTGGATCAGTGAGGAGGGTAGGGTTAGTGATTGTCAAGCTGGATTCTGCAGTGGCACAGGAACCACTGCCCACTGTTTTAAGGTATGTGTTCTATTGGTGAAGCGTGTATAGCGTGTATAGAATAAGAACATGTTGACATATCTAGTCTTTATAGATTTAAAAGCAACATTTGAATTTGTGACCAGCACAACACTTTGGATGCAATTGAATTGTGTTGGCGCAGGACTAATTAATACAGCGGATGCATAAACATACAAATGGATAAGGTGGACGTAATGTGACTAGAAATACAGCTGGGTAAGTGTCAGTGTCAATTGAATTAAGACCAGGATAATATGGAGGTACATTTCCCTAAATATTGATTTCCCAAAGTTAAATCTTATGCACATTAAAGTCCTTTTACTTGCAGCTTTGCTGGTTCTAATATCTCTAAAAGAGCTTTCAATTCATAAACTATATGGGAGATAACTATCTGTTGCTTAATGAAAAGGCTAAGTAAAAATGAAACCTAGACTAGGTTTATATTTCTTGGAGGCAGAGTGAAGTTAAAATTTCAAAATAGTATTAGTAACAAAAATATGAACTTGATTACCATGGTCTGAGGTTTGCTATTTCTTTGAAGAAATGGGCTCTTGCATTGAATCAGGTAGCAGGAGGAATCGACAGGTTTCAATCTGATATGACTGTACGTCTACGAAAGTGGAGATTTAGCTTTTCAACGCTAAAGCTCTACCATCAGCAATTTATGGGAGTAAATGTGTAGGGCCATTGTAGTTGCGAGAGAGCCATATGCCCCTGCCCCTTGAACTGCAATTTGGAATGAAATTAAGTGTTAAGGTTTTTAAAGAGATTAGAATTTTAAAACCGGTGGTTTACTGGACTATAATATGTTTTAAAGAACAGATGATGGGCTTTCCTTTATAGAGTATTGACATTTTCATTGTTTGCCCACGTGCAAAATACTTTATGTGATTTGAGTTTCGAGAAATATTGACCCATCTAAATGCTCTGCGTAAATTGCAATAACATAAGTGAAGGAGAAGTGTTGGGGACGAAGGTTAAAAATTATTATATACTTGGCTATTGCAGGTACAAGTTTGTGTAAACACGTGGAGGCCAAGGATGATATAGGCAGGTAGATGTACCTAGAAGAACTTAGATCTTTTCCATCTTGTTCTTGGTACATGAAATTTAAGCTGCATGTATTGCCACTGAATAGCTATGCTTGTGACTGCAATGCAACAGAATGTCTACCTAAAACAAGTGATTTTATTTCAAATACAGACGTAACAGCAAGTACCAAAACGTTATGCTGTTCTACCATTTCCAATGGAGTCCATGTGCAAGATGACATTATGCCATATGATAAAACCAATTTCACCGAAATTGCTATTTTTGGCTAAAGTACAAACGGTTATAATAACGCATTTCAGAAATGTCATTCATATGCATGTTTTTGAAAATAATATACAACATGCAACTACACCAGGGGTCAGCATCCTGAACAAGACCTCTAGAATATATGATATTTCCCAATATGAGGTCAAAATGCAACATGTAGCTGAAATGCTCAGAAGTGCAGAAAATTAACTAGGACACATATATTCCAATGTAGCAACTAAGTAAAAGAATAAAATCTGGAAAAATAACATATTTTAGTCTCTTTTAGCGGAGAACAGGGAAGAGATGCCAATGAATTAGCACGCAAATAATATGTAGAGGTACCTTGGTACAGTATCCCTAAGTTTTATAAACAGTGTGGTTTTACTTTTATTGTTTTTGTAATTTCGGATTTTTGGCATTTTCTGAAAACATATTTCGGACAAAAATGCCATATTAGATAAGAATATCACTTAATGATCATATTATTAGGTGGCTAGAATGTGTTTGAAGAACATGTACAAATGCAAATATTAAGAATAGTGGGCTAAGAAGTTTTTTAAATATAGCAAAGCAAGAATAACAAGCAACTCTGATACCAAAAATAGCTACAGACATAAGATGATTTTTAAAAATATGGCACAAACTTCTTGACAGAATGGAGTGCTTATATTTAGAGCATACTTGCAGAAAGTTCTCTTATCTGATTTGGAATCCATCAGGAAATGCAGCATAAGTCTATTGGTTGGTTAAATTGCGCCCTGTATAATTTACATGTCTAGCTTGTAGTCGGTGTGTTTTTTTTACATTTTTAAACCATTTTCTTGCCCCTCGTCTCAATCTACTTGACTGTGAAGACAGGCAGTCAGAACGTTTAAATAAAAAAAAATCTATTGACTGCAACCTAGATGTGTTCAATACTAGTGTAATCAGTTAGCAGACTAATACAGACATTCCCTTTGCACTCTCAGGTTTATCTAAAAGATTGCTTGCAAAGGAACTTTTGTGCAACTTCTTCATTTTTGGCCTATCTTCAGATAGCACACGTTCACAATGGATCACTGGCCTGCGATTATGGTTTACCAAATTTTTACAGAAAGAGTATCTAAATAATTTCAATACCACTCAATACCCCCATTTTGATGTTTATGAGCACGGCAAATGCAGTTGTTTCTGTGCTAATTTAATGGCATTCAGAACTCAGCTTTTATACTTTTGGAGGCCGAACCCCTGCTTTCTACTAATACACAGCCACGGCCTGTAGTAGGTTTTCCTACAGGGCGGTGACGTGGGGAGGGGGAGGGGCAGGGTGGGGGGTTGTAATGTATGGATTACGGACTTTAACAGGTAAGTAAACATATAAATAAATAAAATGAATTTCCTTGCGCGCACTGCATCGCACACAACGAAATTCGTTTTATTTATTTATATGTTTACTTACCTGTTAAAGTCAGTAATCCATACATTACAACCTCCCACCCTGCCCCTCCCCCTCCCCCTCCCCACGTCACCACCCTGCAGGAAAACCTACTACCGGCCGCGGCTGCTAATACATGGGAGTTCTTCCACTGGGGACATCACTAATTTGTATCTCATCTGGTCAATTGGGTGAATTCAAGGGGTAAACCTGAATGCAGGTGAAAGCTGCTAATTTAAAAGCCTTGGCCTGAATTCCTTGGTAGCAGTAGGAAGGCCCATTGTGTTTTAATTGTTTAACCTTTAGTGGACTTGCTCCCTTCACAGCACAGCTCCGCCTGGTAACTGCTGCTGCCCCCATAGCTGCTGACCCGCTAGTCAGGAGTTCAAGGCTCTCCTCCACCCGTAGACTCCGGCCTGCTCAACATCCCTGGTGGTCTAGTGTCACTGCTCTGCTGCTAGAGCTGTCCCCTCTGTCTCTCTTTTCGGCCTTTTTTTTGGTTTTGTCTTTATTATTGCTCTTTTTTCGGCTTCTGCGTTTGTTCTATTTTTCCTCTGCTTCTTCCTTTTGCGCCGCTCTTGCCCCTGTGATTCCCCGTGGCCCACCCTCCTCGAGAGTCCCTTTCCGCTCCCGCATTTTCCTCCTCCCTGCTGTCCACCCTCTCCTGCAGCACTACTTAATGGCAGCCACTGCACGGTAAAAGTGAAGTCCACTGACCCTTAGTGGACTTGCTCCCTTCACTGCGCAGCTCCACCTGGTAGCTGTTGTTGCGACTGTTGCTGCTGCTGCTGACTCGCTGGCCAAGTGTTCAAGGCCTTCCTCCTCCCACAGGCTCCTTCTATGTTTGCTGTAGAATTCCCCTTAGATCAGTGGTTATTAACTTGTTGACGTCTATACACCCCACTTAATCATTACTGGAATCCAGAGACACCTACCAAATCATTATCATTATTGGAATCAGGGGACAACAGCCAAGTCATTACTAGAATCCAGGGACCCTTGTTTAGGCAATGTAGATAATTTAAACCTCAAAGCTTCTACCAAACAAATAAATAAATGGTATAAACAAATCTAAGCAAAATCGAAATTTACATTTTATTGGGAAGGTTGTGTCTTTTCTAAATGAAATAGAGGTCATCTATTGTCAATAATGTATTCTATTTAATGCATTTGCAGTGCTCCAACTAATCAATCTCCAATTGGAATTCCTCCACATTTACATGTTCAATGCAGTTTTACAATTTGCTTCTTTATTTATTTACACTTTATTAATCAGTTAATATTGTTTAAGTTACTAAGCAGTTTCGGAACCCCTGAGTAGGAGTTTCGAACCCTTAGTAGTCTCACAGGTTAAGAGCCACTGCCTCATAACAAATTAAACAAACTGCTCAAATCTCAGTACAGGTTTGAGTGCAACAGGTCAAATTATGTGTAACCCAGGATTTAAATTAATAAAGAGATGACATTTTTATCTATGGGACATGTTGTCTGTAGCTAAGGGCTCATCTAAATTTCCTCCATCTCTAAACAGCCAACGGAAATTCGCAGAAAAGTCTGTGGAATACTGCGAGTTTGGAAATCTCTACTTACAGGGTAGTGGTGGCAACATTCATTCTAAAACAGAATAGATCCTTTCATCCTGTTCCTTCCAGAGAGCAATGCCAAAGGCTTCTATTTTTAATTAGATTTGCGATGCTGACAAGAAAACATTCCATGAAAATAAACATTGAAAGAGAAGAAAGGCAGCTGAATCTCTGGACGCATTTCTTATTTGGTGACTTCACAGTGTGGTAAGGTAAGTGTGGAGTGTGTATTGTGTGTTATGGTTCGAAGACAGGAATCCAATTTGGAGCGCCTGTGTTTATATTGCTGAAAAGAATGTGTTTTTGGAAGAACCTGCTCTGGACCATTGCTGATTGGCATAAGGCACTTACATATTCCCCACAATCTCTTTTGAAAGGAGCTGTGCTCCAGTAGCAGAAGGATTGAGTAAACTCCCATTTTATTGCACAGGCTTTCCCTGCAGCTTCTTGCTTCCCACTTCCCAGAGGTTAAACTGCAGATAGCTCTCTGTTGTGGCTGAGTGGAAATGGATGCTGCTTTTTTGTGTCCACATCCAAGTCCAACCACTTTTTCTGCTAAAGCGGCAGATTAAAGACTGTGGCTAAAAAGCCTCTTTTGGAATAAACCAACGTTTCAACTGCCAGACATAACCCACAACTTGATGAGGCTCTTGGAATCCACATGTTCTTCTGAAGGCAGGGATAATACTATAAAGAAGACCAGGTCAGTGTTCAAGGATGTGCTTGACCATGAAAGGAAATAAGGTAAAGGTGACTACAAGGGATTCATTCGAAGGACAGGATGTTGAGTAATGTTATCTTCGACAAAGGGACATCTAATGGCACGTATATGGGATACCTCAAATCAGATACAACTAAATTAAGCAGTAGACCAATTACAGCAACCAGGTGTATCAAAAATATGATTTATTTTATATTTCACAAAACATAAAAATGGTAGTACAGAAACAACAGCGGGAACATCTAGCATACATTGACAACAGAATACAAAAATATTCTAGTTATCAATGTATAACTACCCATCTACATAAAGTTAAACAATGTTCCATCCTATATTTGGGATTCAGAACTCAAGGAAAATAAATTAACAATAACCAAAGGGAAGAATTGGTTAGGCGTCAACGTTTCGGTCTCCGTTGCATCAAGTCAGTGAGACCATCTTCAGGACAAAGGTATACATTTTAAGATTCCTTGACCCTTGGTTGAGAGATCCAGATTGGATTTTATTTTTCAGACAAGGTCTCTACAATAGTAGGGATAGGTTTATACAATACTTACAGATTAAATGGAATCACATGAAGAAAAAGAGGAAAAGGAATTTCTTGTTGATTTGCCAAGGCGTCTGTTAACTGATCACGCTAGATGTTCATAACAAATCAGAATCCATGGAAGGAGGCACATAGCATGGACATATTAAATATTGAGTTAGTACCAGGGCTGGAGATAAATATCCTGCAGCCTGTTTTCTGAGGAAGATGTGCAAAGTGGCCGAGTTGAAATACATCATCACAGTAAGACCCAGGGGAAGTTTCTCATTGTAGAGAATGTGATCATTGACCTCTGTCCCTGAAGCCCATATGTATGCTTCATGTCGCTCCCACCAGGAACTTGAATTGGCTTGCCCCTCCCGCCTACTTTGGCATGTTAGAGGGTATTGCCAGGGCAGTTGTAACTCTAGCACCTCTCACATTGCATTCAAAACTGCTAAGCAGTTGCAGAGATATCTATCTTTAAAGACTCTTTTGTGGAAGCTTGGCTGTGCTTCAGCATTGTTTCCTGGTAGCTCTATGTGTGATCCAATATACAAAAATGTTATTGCAAAGGCAGCTTAGCAGACATATCCCTACCTGTACTCATTCCAGAAGATCCCTCCGGCATGGAGAGTGGCATCACGGTTGAGGAAGTAATTTCGGCCATCTATAGTTTTCAGTCCAGAAAGGCTATGAGACCAAACGGCCTACCGATCGAACTATATAAAGCAGTGGCCCAACAAGTAGCACCATATTTACTTCAAATGTATTCAGAGAGAGTAAGGGTTGGGGAGCTGCCCAAGGATTAACATTTGGCTTCAATAGTATTAATCAGATCAGTGCGCCTCTTATCGCCCTACCTCACTCCTTAGCACTGAAATTAAAATGTTAGCGATACTTGATACACCAGACCAATTGGGTTTCATATCGGGAAGAAACGCAGCACTCAATGTGTTCCCCCTTAGTTCATTAACGGGCATGTAAGAAACTATAAGAGAAGACTCAGTAGTGATGTCCCTAGACGCATGCACGGCATTCGATGAGGTGGAATGGCCATACTTGTTCGCAGTCCTGGAGAAAATGGGGGTTGGCCCACCTTCCAGACATGGATTAGGCTGCTCTACTTGGGGACCATGGGGCAGGTGGCAGTGAATGGGCGATCCTCCGCCGCCTTTCAGTTGCAGAGGCACTTGTCAGGGTTGTCCTCTGTCACCACTCCTATTTGCCTAGTGTTTAGCTGGTTTTTTACTTAGTTGGCCTGGGATCCTGCTATTCAGGGCCCCAGGCTAATTGCTCTCTCCTTAAAATGGACTCCATGTTCCTTAGGTACATTACCAATTGGAACTGGTTCACCTTATTGGCCCCTGTAACAGTGTACCCTAGGTACCCAGGGCATAGGTGGTTCCAAGGCCTACCAGGGGCTGCAGCATGTATTATGCCACCCCTGGCCTGGCCTCCATATTTGACACAACTGGCTGATCACTCAGCTGGGGTAAGTCGGTGTAATCACCCCTTACTTAGGTATAGTATGCATGTACCTAACCTAAAATGGACACATATGTTCCTATCAGCCACTCCTATGGAAGGCCTCATCAATCCTGGAGGCAGAGTACTTGGAAATATGTGAGATGGTGCTCTGGCATGAGCTGAGCCTGTCTGCAGCTTTCGGAACCAAGTCCTTTAGCTGTTCCATGATACTGCCATACCATATACTCTTAAGTACATTATAATCCTCGCGGTTATTTGCTAACTTTTGTTTGGCTTTATCAAAACATGTCGAGTAAGGTGTCATACGAATTGGAATACTACCCCCTCGCCAGTTCTGGCGACGGGGGTAGCATTCCACCCTTCTAGAGGGATACGACATGTACCTAACCTGAACCCCGGTTAAAGTTAAACAGAGCCTCAGCATCACAAAATGGATGCTGCCACCACAGACACAAGTCTGACCTCCTGCTGCTGGGAGTCCTTCCAGCGAGGGCAGCTTGGACAAAGGGTTTCCTGCCTTGGGAGGTGCTAGCACCACCCCAGACAGGATTTTGTGTATTGGGTAGCACAGGGCTGAATAGAATCAGACATGCCTGGGGCACACAAGGTGTCCCTGTGCATATGCCAGTTCAAACCGGTGCTGGGGCTCTCCAGTCCCAGTCTTGGCGCGAAGCTGGACAAAGGAAAGGGGGTATAACCACCCCCCTTTCTGGTCCCACCCAGAGGAGGGACCTAGCAGGTAATCCGGCCCCTAGATTTGGAATAAGAGTAGGAGCTGTGTCCCAGGACTTCAGATCATCCTGAACTCGACTTGAAGTAAGAAGAAAACTGGGCTTCGACATTCTGCTGCACAGAAGACTGAAGAGAATCTCCCTTGTGGCCAAGGAGTGACCACCCTGTGAATACAGGCACCAACCAGCAACTCGATGTCTGCTTTGCCGCCGCCTCCCACCGGAGCCCAAGCCCAGAGCCTGACAAGACCCAGACTCCCAGACATCTCAGAGCCCGATCCACAGTCCCTGAAAAGAAGAGACCCGTGGAGGCACCGAGAGACGTGGACCGGACATCTTGGAAGACCCCCGAAGAGCTGACTGCGCAGCACCCGAGGCACCCTCGATGCTGTGCTTTGAAGTTTGAGAAGCCCTAACACCGAGTAGCATTTGCACTGAAGATCAGCCCCCCAGCATCTCCACGATCTGCGTGGGGCCCTTTTGCACTTTGCCACTCGATGCGCCATCCCGGTCACTTGCCACGCGGCTAGTGGCCATCTTGGCGACGAAAACTACAACTTACACTGCTGGTTTGGTTGCTCCAGACTGGCCCTTGCTCCCCTGAAAAGGAGCACCCGCTCTGACCTTGCTGGTCCGAGTGAGAAGCTTGCATCGATTCCTGCGTGGCTTGCTTTAGCCAAGGCCTGTTTGCTCCAATCAAGTTGCCAACACTGCCATCAGCGAGAGCCTACGTGGGACAGCTCGTGATCGACTCCTGGACATCCTTGACCTCTTCGTGTCTCCGTGGCTGCAGAGCCAATCTTCACTTCACCACCCGTTTGCACCCGACATCGCCTGGTTCCATCCTGGTTCCATGGTAGTCACTGGCTAGTGACTTTGAACATTGTCCCCTCTGCTTTCTGGTCTTCACCTCTTCAGATCCACCCTTGGATCCACCGGAACTCTCCTTGACGACCCGCCTGCAGCATCTTCAGCTCCAAGCACCATCGACCTGCGTGATGAAACCCGACAATACTTCGCACCTGTGCACCCGCTTCCTGTGGGTGAGGTA
Organism: Lissotriton helveticus; assembly: GCF_964261635.1. NCBI lineage: Eukaryota > Metazoa > Chordata > Amphibia > Caudata > Salamandridae > Lissotriton > Lissotriton helveticus. The sequence goes on along the minus strand of NC_136059.1, from coordinate 1,820,935,065 downwards.
ACTCAGCAACGCCGGTGTTCCCACACTGGTATACACCTCTAGTGCTTGTGTCTAAAGTTTTATCCTTGTAGGTCCAGCGGAAGGTTCCTAAAACACTAACTTTGTAACTTTTACGCACCATTGACATTGCATTGGTGCATGCGTGCACTGTAAGCGCTGCACCCGAGTCCCGCGGGCCTTTCCCGACTTCATCACTGCTAGTCCCGAACAGCTCCAGCGATTCCCCAGGCCCTAGGCCTCTTCACTTTCCCCATAGTGATTCTTATACCACTATTTTAGTATATGGTTTAGGTGGCCCCTAGGGCTCATCCATATTTGTGCAACTTTTGTATATTTAAACTGTGTTTTGTTTTAATGCATTTGCTTCTGTGCTCATAAAGAGTATAGGGGATATTTGTAGAAATAAATCTGTATATATTTTCAATATATATCTGGGTGGTGTCCTTTCATTTGGTATTCAAGGGGATTGTTTATGGTAAAACAGCTTGCTTCACATGCATTTACAGAGTTTAGCCTAAGACTGCTTAGTCCATGCTACCCCTAGGATAGCTTGTCTATAAGGTTGACTTTACAACCTCCACCATAAGGGTTGTGTGGCATGGTACAAGGTGATCACTAGAACTAGTGAGCATCATATACCAGGCCAACTTCTCACATAGATAAGGAAGAATACCTGGCCCTAAACTATGAGAGAGCACTCTCTTTTTTTTATGTTTGAAAAGCTTTATTGAAGAAATTGCTTACATGTAAAGACTTCAGCAGAAACAGAAAATATGCTCAAATATAATATAGAACATGAACAGTGCTGATATCAAATATCAAAACATCAAAGCATTTTATGGGGTTTTAAGGTTGGAGGGAAAGGGGAAATAAGGGAGAAGATAGGAAAGGAAGGAGGGGGAGGGGGATAGAAATTAACATTGCAATATATAAATATTAAATATTTATAACAGAATATAAACAAATGGTATAGATAAACAGTACGAAACCTGTAAAAGGTGACAAAAAGGAGAGAGTCAAAGTTCTTCAAGGAGGTATAACATTTTCTGAATTGGTATGCAGAGGTTTCTTTAGGGCCAAACGATTCAAGTATGAAGTTAGAGGCAACCAGAAGAGATCATTATTACAGATTGGTTTGCAGGAGGAGGCAAAGGCAACATCAAGTCTGTGGAAATGACATAAGGTGTTCCACAACCTTGTATGGAGATGTTTGTAAGGGATTTCCAATTAGATGAGATGTGTTGAAATGGAAGAGCAAGCATGAGATTGAAAAGACCATGTGAGTATGTAGGAAGGTGTAAAGAGTCAGAAAGACTGCCCAAAAAGAGAAGAGTTATAGAATAAGGAACAGAAAGTGTAAAGATGCTAGTAAGGTATGACCATTTTTTTTCCCAGAATGTAGAAACAACAGGACAGGGAAAGAAGAGACGAAGAAGATCAGAATTGGGAGTTCCACATGTCCAACAATTAGAATCAGAAGAGGCTGAGAAACGTGACAAAGAAATAGGAGAAAGATAAATTCTATGATATAGATAAAATAGAGATTGAGTAAGAGAAGCAGAACTAGAAACTTTTAAGGATCTGGACCAACATTTTTTTCAAAGAGCAACAGACCAAGTACATTTAAAGTCCTCTTCCCAGGAAAATGCCAATTTAGTTTTAGCACAATCTGGATTAGGAGAGGAGAAAAACGTATAAATGAGAGCCGCTTTAGGGAGGGTAGTGAGAATTTTGAGGAGAGGAGAGTGAGGTACCTGTGCTGAGGAAGATGGAAGAGAGTAATATAGGTCGAGAATAATTGCCATGAGAGTAGTAAATTGCTGCAAAAAGGATCGGGGACAATGAAAAAAAAGTTGAAATTGGGGAAAGGAACAAGGTAATAATTGATCAAAGAGTTGGTTAACCCACCTGACGTCCCTTATTCTACAAGCGTTCCAAAAAAAGGGTCTATTATTTAAAAGGAGCAGATGCTGCCAGAGACTCATGTCTGATCGGTGGATGACATCACTATGCTGCTGGGCAATAACCAATGTTTTGTGTGTTTGGCTCCTCTGGAGCTACTGCTTGATGTTGATAATGATGTGCTGTGCTGTACTGTTGTTTGAAAATAGCAAGCAATAAAAGTGTTTTAAAAGAAGAAAGAAGTCAGTTTATTGTGTAAAGTCTGGAACCTGTAGAATAGGTGTAAAATAAAGTGCCTTTTCTTTTTTCCTGAAGGCTAATAACTATCTATACATTGCTTTATGAATGACTATATCTCAATCATGATTTTCGAGTCTCTAGCCCATGCCAACTGCTTTAGTAAGTCTGTTTGCCTTTACCCTCCTATGTTTGCTGAATTTGGTTCTGTTGACCTTTAAACTATGTGCTCTTAAGCACTACTAACCAGGGCTAAAGTGCTTGTTCTCTTTCCTCTAAACATGGTAAAATTGGTACTACTTACATCAAGGGCCTGTAAATTAAATTCGACTGGTGGGCCTGCAGCACTTCTTGTGCCATTCATTTAAGTAACCTTCTGAAACAAGTCTCAGGCCTGCCATTGCTGCCTGTGTGTGCAGTTATGAACTGCCACTTTGATCTGGCATAATAAACCTTTTTCCAGGCCCAAACCAACCTTTTCATACATGTAGTACACTCCTAGGGTAGCTCCTAAACAGCCCACACGGCAGGGTCCAATGTATTTTAATTTAGAATTCTACATGTCCTTCTAGTGAAAAACTAAAACATTTGATCACTTCTGCAAGGCCTGCTTCCCCTATAGGATAACTTCAGAGGTACCTTATTAACTTTAATAACCTGTAACTTCTAAATGGGTATGTACAGGTGGACATTTCATATTTGGTGTCTTCGAAATTTAGAATGAAAAATCCTCTTTTATGGTAAAGTCGGATTCTATGTTACGATTTTAGAAAATGGCACTTGTAGAAATTTGGCGTTTTTCTGCCTTGGCCATTTAGTGTCTGAAGCCTGTCTCTGGGACACATGACTGGACTTTGTGTATTCCTCCTCGACGGCCACAGGCAATAGAGAGCTTAGCTGTGCCTGGATTGGCCATCACTGGCAGGCTGGGAAGGTGAAGCTAGGCACAGACCTAGTTACACTTGAATAGGCTGTGTCCTGCCTCCACACAAAGATCTGTGTACCCCCTTTAATCAGTCTGGAGACAGAGCAGGGAAGGCAACTCAACTCTGAACAACCAAGAATAGAGGTACTCTGTTCTAAGTTACTGGGTCTCTATAGCCATCCCTGTGAGACCACTCAACCGTAGGTTGGTCTGCACCCAAAACTTTTACCTGTTTGCCTCCAATGCTTCTGATCTGTTTTTGGTTTTAGGACTCTGAGTACTTTACCACTTCTAACCAATGCTAAAGTCCATAAACACCCTCCCTAAATAATGGTACTATTGGTTCATCCCTAATTTCTATATTTAATTTACTTCTATGTCCCTAGTACAGTGCACTAAATGTGCCCAGGGACAGGAAATTAAATGCTACTAGTAGGCTGCACCACTTATTTTGCCATCCACTTAAGTAGTCCTTTACCATGTCCCAAGCCTGACATTACTGAGCCTGTGTATGCAGTTTACCTGCCATTTCAACCTGACAAGATAAACCTCTTGCTAGGCCGAATTCCTCCCTTTTTATGCATGCAACTGATCCCTCAGGTAGGTCCTGGACAACCCAGAGAGCAGGGTACAATGTATCTAAAAGGCAGGGCTTATACTTTTAACTTTTACATGTCTTGGTAGTGCACCACTCTCAAATTCATTCTTCACTAATGCAAGGCCTTTCTCTCCTATAGGATAACATTGGAATTCTCTTGTTTGAGTGTCTGAGTGTAATTCCCAATTGTGAAGAGATAGAGTTGGTGTCTCTGAAATCACATTTTAAAACACAACCTTATGGTAGAGTCAGATTTTAAATTACAGTTCTAAAAATGCCATTTTTATAAAGTTATACCAAAGGGGATGATGGACGGAGCGTTTGAACAAATCAAACACTCACCCCCAGTCAACCGATCTGGGTTTAATCCATCATCATTCTTTAGCTCTCATAAAGTTGGCATTTTCTTACTTTAGCATTTTGGTGCCAGCTGCCTGTCTCTGATCACATCTGCAGGTCTGCAACAGTTGGGGTTTGTGTATTTCCCCTGGGCAGCCACACACCAGATTCACACCTGAATAGGCTGTGTCCTGTCCCCACACCAAGGGCCGCATACCCCCCATAGTGAGTCTGGAACGGGGGCAGGAAGCGAGGACCTCTGTGCGCATCAAAGGCATGTCTTTGAAATCTCCCCCTTCAAAGGCACAACTAGGTATAAGTATTGGACCTCAGACTCACCTCACACTCACCACTTCAGTACTCTTCTGGACCTGTGAAGACTCTACGAGGAAGAAAGACTACTATGCTTCTTAAGGACAGTCACCCTGTTGAAATACTGCTTTTTTGGGCTCCTGCTTTGCTGTGCTGCCCTGATGTTCTGCTAGCCTACTGCCCTCCTGCCTGAGTGAGAAGGACTGGACCTGCATCACTAGAATCCAGAGTCACTCCAAGGGCTAGGTGGCTGGCCTCCTGAAGTCTCAGGGGCATAAAAGACTTCCAACCACCCTGCTTCTGCACCTGGCCTCTTCCATCTGTGAGTCCGTCCTGCCAAGTGTTGCCACCCCAATCCTGGACACATGGAAGTGAGCCTGAGGTGCATGATTCAGTGTACCGACTAATGTGCTGTCGAACAGATACATTGCTGCTGCTCCTTGGATCGGTTCAGGGGCATTGCCTTTGGAACAACCACTGTGCAATGCTCTTCCCACTGCAAGGTCATCTCCTTCGACAGCAGGCTCAACGACGGCGCTGAACCTCCGTATTGCAGCTCACTACTCATTGGAGACCGAGGTATTGAAGCTGCTGTGCGGCTCAAGACCAGTGACTCATCTCCACTGTGTTAATCGGCACGACACATCACCTCAACTGTACCACTCATACTCAACGTTGACGTACAAAGGATTAAGGTACTTTTGTTCAGCGGGCCTCACAAAGTCCCTGTATCAGGCCTGCACTCTATCATGGTCACCCTGAACATTTCACTTTATCTCAGTAATGATTATATATCCCAAATAGAGCCTACTTTTTTAGGCACTATCTTTACCTACAAACTTTGAAATTCAATATCTCAAGTTCTCCTTATTGAATTTGTGTCATTTTATACTGTTTGAAGTTATGTAGAAATACTTTAAACATAACCTCTAAAGTTAAGCCTGACTGCTCTGTGCCAAGCTAGCCTGCCTCTTACCATGACTAGGAATGTGGTTATTGACACCAGTCAACCAGTAACCCATATTCTAACAGGTACCATTTGGCACAATTTGATTTCAGTAAATCATAATTGCCCCTCAACTAGTTTCTACATTCTCTTTTTTTGCAAGACTAGCACAATGTAGAACAGTATCTGATTGCATGTATTGTAGGTGAAAACAGAGAGAGCTGTATTGTACTGCACCTATTAAAAACTAGAATGGGCTTTCCATGATAAAAAAACACATTGAAATGGCTTTAAATAGTTGTCAAACACAAGGAGATGATGGACGGAGCGCTGATACTTTTCAGACACTCACCCACAGTCACAGATCTGGGTTGAATCCATCATCGTTCTTTAGCTCACTTCGCCACCCCAGTTTAGACACAGCTTGGCAGGTCGGGCTGGACTGTTCCCATGAGGATTAGAGTCAAGACTGATTTGCATATGGCTGGGTCCCTTGCTCCCTTTGCCACTGTATTCAAGCTAGCCTGGGTGATGACGGATGTTACCCCAAAAACAGTCCCAGGATGCTGGTTTCCGTTCCAGGGAAGGCCTGGCTTGGGAGTTCGGGCTGGACTGTTCCCTTGGGGAATAGGGTCAAGACTGATTTGCATATAGCTGGGTCCAAACTGGGGTGGCGAATTGAGCTAAAGAATGATGAAGGATTTAACCCAGATCTGTGACTGGTGGTGAATGTCTGAAAAATGTCAGCGCTTCGTCCATCATCATCTTGTGTTTGCTTTATGCGCCCCAAATTGGCAGGGTATGCCCAGACGTGGGTCCCTTGCTCACTTTGCCACAGGATTCAAGCTAGCTTCGCTGATGGGAGGTGTTACACCAAGCAAGGTCCCAGGATGCTTGCTTCTGGTCCAGGGCACACCTGGCTTGACATTTCAGGCTGGACTATTCCCATGAGGAATAGGGTCAAGACTGATTTCATTTGGCTGGATCTGAACTGGGGTGGCAAAGTGAGCTAAAGAACGATGATGGATTCAACCCACATCTGTGACTGGGGGTGTGTGTCTGAAAAGTTTAAGCACTTTTTCCATCATCTCCTTGTGTTTGCTTTGTTTGCCCTAAGTTGGCAGTGCATGCTCAGATGTTGGTCCCTTGCTCATGTTGCCGCTGGATTCAAGCTAGCCTGACTGATGAGGGGTGTTACCTTGAAACCGGTCCCAGGATGCTTGTTTCCTGTCCAGTGAAGATCTGGCTTGGCAGTTTGTGCAGGACTGTTCCAATGAGGAATAGGGTCAAGACTGATTTGTGAATGAATGGGTCTGAACTGGATTGGCAAATTGAGTGTAAGAATGATGATGGATTCAACTCAGATCTGTGACTGGGGGTAAGTGTCTGAAAATATTCAGGGCTTTTATTGATCATCTCCTTGTGTTTTCTATGTTCACTCTAAGTTAGCAGGGTATGCTCAGACGTGGGTCCTTTGCTCACTTTGCTACTGTATACCAGCTAGACTGGCAGATGAGCTGTGTTAGCCTGAAACCGGTCCCAGGATGCTAGTTTCTGGTCCAGTGAAGAACTGACTTGGCAGTTCTGGCTGGACTGTTTCCATGAGGAATAGGGTCAAGAATGATTTGCATATGTCTGGGTCTGAACTGGGGTGGCGAAGTGAGCTAAAGAACGATGATGGATTCAACTCGGATCTGTGACTGGGTGTGAGTGTCTGAAAAGTTTAAGTGCTTCGTCCACCATCTACTTGTGTTTGCTTTATTTGCCCTAAGTTGGCAGGGTGTGCCCAGACATGGCTCCCTTGTCACTTTGTCATTGTATTCAAGCTAGCCTGGCTGATGAGGGGTATTACCCTGAAACCAGTCCCAGGATGCTTGTTTCCTGTCCAGGGAAGATCTGGCTTGGTAGTTTGTGCTGGACTGTTCCAATGAGGAATGGGGTCAATACTGATGTGTATATGTATGGGTCAGAACTGGTAAGGAGAATTGAGCTTAAGAACGATAATGGATTCAACCCAGATCTGTGACTGTGGATGAGTGTGTAAAAAGATTCAGCGCTTCGTCCATCACCTCCTTGTGTTTGCTTTGCTCGCTCTAAGTTAACAGCAAGGTATTCCCAGGACGTGGATCCTTTGCTTACTTTGCCACTGGATTTCAGCTAGCCTGGCTGATGAGGTATGTTACCCCAAAACCAGTCCCTGGATGCATGCTTCCGGTCCAGGGAAGGTCTGGCCAGGCAGTTTGGGCTGGACTGTTCCAATGAGGAAAAGAGTCAAGAATGATTTGCATATGAATGGATCTGAACGGGGGTGACAAGGTGAGCCAAAGAACGATGAGGGATTCAACCCAGATCTGTGACTGGGGATGAGGGTCTGAAAAACTCAGCACTTTGTCCATCCTCTTCTTGTGTTTGTGTTGCTCGCTCTAAGTTGGCAGGGTATGCCCAGACGTGGTTCCCTTACTCATTATGTCACTGGATTCCAGCTAGCCTGGCTGATATGGGATGTTACCCAGAAACCTGTCCCAAAATGCTTGTTTCCAGTCCAGTAAAGACCTTGCTTGGCAATTCTAGCTGGACTTTTCCCATGAATAATAGGGTCAAGACTGATTTGCATATGGCTGGGTCTTAACTGGGGTGGCGAAGTAAGCTAAAGACCAATAGTGGAGTCAAACTAAATCTGTGACTGTGGGTTAGTGTCTGAAAACTTTCAGCGCTTCTTCCATCATCTACTTGTGTTTGCTTTGTTCACTCTAAGTTGGGTGGGTATACCCAGATGTGGGTCCCTTGCTCTCTTTGCCACTGGATTCAAGTGAGCCTGGCTGATGAGGGTTGTTACCCCAAAGCTGGTCCCAGAATGCTTGTTTCCGGTCCAGGGAAGACCTGGCTTGACAGTTCTACCTGGACTGTTCCCATGCTTATTATTAAACAATATTTATTCAGCAATGAACACAGCCATAAATTATACAATATATTAAAACAGTATCAAATTCTTAAAAAACATATTTCATTATATTAAACGATCCTAAAATGGCATCAGACAATATACTCTGGTCTTGGAAAACCTCCGACATATACCCAACTGTAAGTGCTCACTAATTCTCAAACTCCTATATCAGTATGGAACTGTTAACGAATACCCCTCTCTTTCTCAATCATATCATGATTCCCTAGACCTTATCATTGCTCTTAGAAAGTGCATAACCACAAATAAAGTGTGTTCATTCTGTAGAAGTTGCATGTGCAAAAGTGCAATTCAAGCCTGTCTAAATCCCATTTCCTTTAAACAGGGTTTAAGATACAGCGCCTGGGATATGTAAAATATTTGCATAAAAAGATAAAATGCAAAATATTCAGTGGAGACCTATTGTCGCAGCCACAGAGCCCTCTATCCTCGGCTCGTGCTACAAAGCCAGGAGGAGAGGAAACTAAATAATGAAACATGTTAAATATAAAATGGGTGATTAAAAACAATCATCAGCGCTGCTTAAAATAGTGAGGTAATACTCTATTCCCAACACTGATTTATCTAAGGTATGTGCTCTAACTTTCCACTTAAGGAGTTCCTTTCCTTCTCGCTTGGCACTAACTTTCTTAGAGAATAATTAATTAATTTGTTTTTTATACTCTTTTCTTCACTGCTTTAAAATTTATAAAAATTCGGATCCTCCTAGGGCACAGAGTGTTTCCTTGAGATATCTTAACCAGGGGATTTTGAAGGCATGATCCAATGAAAGGCGTTCCAAAATTACAGCTTGGTTAAAGGAGGCCCCTCATTGGACCAAATATTCACCCAACAAAGCAGTGGCTTGACTGCAACTAAGTCAGTGATATACTTTACCCCGAAATCTTCGTGAACGGAGTATGCAGGAGTACCCTTAGGGACTTTTAACATCCGTCTGTAGTTCAACCTTGTAACCCCAGATCTCGCTCCCATACAGGACCTTAAAGAAACAGATTGATTGATATAATTTTAAAATCACCCCAGGCGACCGTGTACCTAATCTGTGTGCACCATCTACAATGGCTCCCATTGCTTTCTTCAAATCCAGTACCTTCTTTTCCTTCAGGTTATTTAAATTTAATTTGGCGTCAAATAAAACCCCAAGGTATGTAAAGGCAGGAACTTTGGCTATGTAAAAAGTACCTGCCTTGTAGGATTTTGTGCTAGTCACTCGACAACCAACTTCCAACACAAACTACTTGGTGTAGTTGGGGGACAGATCCAGCCCATTCATATAGGAGACAAACCCACTGATTAAAACTTGCATCGCTCTTGGGCTGCGTTCTATAAGCACAGCATAGTCTACATACAGCAGAACTGGTACTGGTCCACTGCCTATTCTCGGACTTCTGATCATATCTCATTGATAGGTCTTGCAGAATGTTTGTCCCAGACACCCTTAACTCCTGTCTTCAAATCACAGAATTAGTCCTACTCCCAGACTCCTTACCCGGATCCATTACGTGTCTAAGGGGCCCTATCCCCAGTGATATATTATAATTTAGTGGTAAACTTTCTGGCTTATTTTGCCCGAGCAAACTAGGACCTACTGCCTGTGACAGGGCACTGATTGGGGAAGGTAATTTGGAGATAGAGTTCAGCATATTCTCCACTTTAATGAGTGTCTCTCTGGAGTCTTATAACACTTTGTCCAATTTGCCCCAGAGCTGAGGGAATAGATCCGTCTTCAGATTTGTAACTATTTCCCTCAGAGCATTCCTAAGTTCCCTATGTCCATCAGGCTAATGGATGGTTTTGGTTCCTACACTCTCCTTGTGGGCCCGTTTATCTTCTTTGCTTTGCACAGTCTACTGGGTACCAGTGAAATCTTTGACTCCATGCCCTTTTTGTTGTTAACTTGGGGAACCCCACAACCCACCTCCGAAGGACCTGGTGAGGGAGCACTTGCACATTGCTCACCTACCCCTGATGTCACAGCCCCTGTGGCAGCAACCTGCGAACTATCAATAGTAACAGCCTGAGGGCTCGTAGTAGTTGCTTCTAATAAGTGAACATGCAAAAGTTCAGGCACTGGGGACCAGTCGAGCCCATGAATAGTCTCTTCTCTGCTTTGTCGATCTCCTTAGTGATGGCCCCCACCGCTTTTGCTAAAATGAATCAATAGTAGCCATTTTGTTGATTAGTATTAGCAGCTTTTCTCTTCCCCATAGTTAATAATCGTGGGGGCTTCCTACTGACACTAAAGAGCTTGTCAGAGCAAGGGGCATCCAAAATGAAAACAATTGAACAATTGAACAAGTGCTCACCACGCTGCTGCGTCTTCCAGGACTTACGCTGGCTTGTGACGTTTAGGTAGTAGTACCTGGGCAATTAAGGCAGATATTATGTCACGTTCACTGCCTCCGCTTCCAAGAGTGACCAGCCAAGAGGGTAGGCCCCGCCCAAGAGAGATCAGCCTTTTTCCGCGCACACCCTGTGCTGCGAGAGCCCTGGGCGTGTTTTAGCACTTCCTGGTGCGGCATCGATGGCGTCACTGCTGCGATGGTGAGTGGGGGCTGGAGTCCTGCTCCCCCGGTTACTGCTGCTTAGTTTTGGTCTCCTGAGCAGCAGTAGCCCTAGGTGTGATTTAGTGCTTCCTGTTGCGGCGTCTGCAGCATCATTTCTACAATGGTGAGTGGGGACTGGAGTCCTGCTCCTCCAGTTACTGCTGCTTAGTTTGAGTCACCCATGCTGTGGCAGCCCTGGGTATGTTTTAGCGCCTCCTAGTGTAGCAGCGGCATCACTGGCACAATGGTGAGTGGGAGCTGGAGTCGTGCTCCCCCGGTTACTACTGCTTAGTTTTGGTACAGAAATAGTAGATTTTGGATCACCCTTTTAAATTTACACCCTGGTGGAGGGCTCAGGCCCCAATTCAAAGAAGCTGACACAGCATAAACCCTGTTGTGACCTCTGGAGTCCAAGGGTCCGGGGTACTGCTACGGGTGAGCTTTTACCCCGAAACTGGTCACATAATGCTTGTTTCCAGTTCAGGGAAGACCCAGGTTGGCAGGTCGAGCTGGACTGTTCCCATGAGGAATAGGGTCAAGACTGATTATGGATGGGTCTGTACTGTGGTGATGAAGATATGTGACTGGGGGTGAGTGTCTGAAAAGTTTCAGAAAATGAGTCCATCATCTTCTTGTGTTTGCTTTAAATAGCTTGTTTGCATATAATTGCCTACATTTTCCACATAATGCATTTATTAACAAGATAATGATAATGCGATATTACTGTAAACCTTTGGCTTCTTCTTTATGCATGATTGAAAAATAGGTTTACTTATCAAACACCAGTTAGAGGTTTTAAAGTTCTGAAATTATGAGTAGCTACACATATAGCATTCAGCCATAGATAATTCTTACTCATGACCATTTTAAGTAAAATATTAACGCTCACTTTGCCTTTTCTGAAGTAATTATCGAGAGCTGGATTAATCTACGCTTAGCTGTCCAAGAGCTGATCATTTCCACTGACAGGAATTTGTAAAATCATAAAAAAGTTGGAAAGTCATATTAAATATGACCTGTACCTAGATTAAAAATGTGGTTTATCCAATTGTCGACCTCTAAGGTTTTTGACTACCAGTTTAAAACCGTACCAAATTATTTTCATGCTTTACATAGTCAAGTTTAAAATAATGTCTGCTAACTAATTTCTAAATATATTGTGCAGTCTCTAAATAGCAAAGATTCATACTTTAGCCTATTGGACATTCCTATGCTCATCTTTTAGTCATGTGAAGTTGTTTCTCTCAGTGTGAGTGATTGATGACATATTCATTCATCACAACCCCATGGCCATATACCTGCTACTTAGAATACCTAAATCTTCATTGACATTTTCTACGTCCCAGGAGGCCTGAATGGCCCTCCAAAAATTATAGCAGCATCCTCAATGGATACATGTGCTTAAATCTGGGGATCAATGGTAACAATATTGCTTCATGTAAATATCAGAAAATTAATATTGTTATTAAAAATATCACCATTCAATACCTAACTAATAAAACACAACTTTCAATTACCAAAATATTGCAGTTAAAAATCTCAAAATTTTACTCATATCGATACCACAAATATAAGAAACGAAAATATCACTATCTTTAAATGAATATACAAATTGACATATATTTTGCAAATTATAATATCAAATATGGTAATATTACAAATGATAAAGGAATTACAGACAGACGAAACAATATAACATTATTTACTTTAACCAGAATAAAAACAAACTCTAAAAACACAACATAAATGCATAAACTAACGAAAGGCACAAACTGAAACAAAATACAAATTTAATGATCACTAACCAATAAAAACAACTGTAAAGCAAAGTAGCCAATGAAACTACATAATAAACAAAAACTAGCAATATAAAAGGAACACAACATTTAAGCACTTACTATACCAAAAACGTCCTAGGCTGCAAGAGAGGATGGTGCTCTGCCAAATTTTCTAGAGCAATACAGAAAAAGAAGTAGAAGCTACATAAAACTATCTTCTAAAATAAGTAAAGCAATCAATTAAACAAGCCTTAAGATAACTGAAATAAAAATTGTTAAAAATAAATATATACCCAAACAATCTATATTTTATGTCATATACTTTAGAAATTGCTGAATATTTACTACACCATCCACAAATTAAAAAACCCATGAAGAAACGCTAGCAGTCAAGAACCTGGGAAAAGGCACATAAATACATTGAAAACAGTTCTAAATATCAACTAAACCTTAGACGCTAAAAAATAAAAATAAAACCCCTCCGCCCCTACTAGCTACCAACAAATACATGTTTAACCCCTTCAGTGTGGGACTTTTTCCCCCGCTGTATTGGGGGGCGGGGGGCGTACGGCGCTCCGGTGCTCATGAAGAGCTCAGCTCGTCATGAGCTATACCTCTCCAGTGCTCATGACGAGCTGAGCTCGTCATGACCGAGCCCGTTTCAATGGAACGCTCAGCACAGTAGGGGAATCAGCCCAGCATGCGAGCGTTCCATCGAACGGGCGAGGTCAGGACGAGCTCAGCTCGTCATGAGCACCAGAGAGGTGTAGCTCATGACGAGCTGAGCTCGTCATGAGCACTGAAGGGGTTAAAATAACATTAACACAACATTTTTTCCTCAACAGAAAAAAGTCACCTGATCCACATTATAACATCTCAAATGGAAAATAGAAAAAAAAGGTCTACAATTACCATCAACAACATAAGTAAGTATAAAAAGAAAAAGGTTGCCATAAATTTGCAAGTACATTACAAATGTAAATTAAATTATAAAGAGGTATTTCATTATATTGTTAAACTATTTTCAGAAATAATGAAAAAATAGCTAGATACATATGATCACAGAAAGTGAAACAATTGTTGTCTATCATGGGCTACACTTACAGGCAAGTACAAGCACTAAAATTGTTAATGTCCAAAATGAATACTCTAATTATTATGAAGGGAGTGCTACTACAAAAGATGATGTTGTTATTCATGTGAGAGAACACAACCACTTCCCAAGTGTCACCAAAATCGACATCAGTACTACAGGATATAAGAGAGGCAAGCACCAGTTCCCAAGATCCCAGTGCTAAAATATTAGAAGATATACGGCCTAAAGTACCTGACTACATCACAGGCCAACTACTAGCTGTACCTACTTTCAAACGCTTACTAGCAGAAACAAAAACAGCTACCAGTGATACTACTCCTGCCCTTAGAATATTACAAGATATACTAATTCCTGATTTCTAAACCACCATGCGTAATGAAGAAGCCGTCCTCCTACATGACAACCTTAACAATGAGAAACACATTATTATATTTGCTGCAGCAAATAACCTAAAAAAAATAATCAGATATCAAGCACGGATAAAACATTCAAAGTGTCCTAAAGCAGTCACTCACATATACAGCATACATGGCAAATATCAAAACACTAATATACAATTCATATATGCCTCGCTACTTAAGAAACAGGGTAGCACTTACTAGGAATGTCTAAATCAACTAAAAATTAGAACAAACAACTGCTACCCAAATACAATATTAACTGACTTTGAACAAGTGATAAAGCAAACAATACTTAAAATATACCTGCATGCAGCCATACAAGGCTGTTACTACCATTTTAACTAGGCTATTTAAAGACACCTACCAACATCTGTACCTAGTGTAGAATATTCAACAAACAGCCAATTTGCCTTTGGAAAAAAAATTGCACTAGCCTACATCCCTGTGACAGAGGTAGCTAACCGCTACATCTTACTTATATTAAGTCCATTCTACCAACTAAACAAATACAAACTAAGGGGGTTATTAGGATGGCGGAAGGATGGCCACCATCAACCGTGCGGTGGCGATCCATCCGCCATCCAAAGTGAATTTTGCCCCTGCCACATTATGATGGCAGGGTAATCCAGACAGGGACAATGGCGGACACAAAGACCGTCCGCCACTGACCGCCACAGGCAATCGGTACTATTGCCCAGTGGACAGCCCATTGAGTTATAAATGGTGGTGGTGCCTAGCAGGCACCGTCCACCATATTATGATGCAGCCCTTGAGCCAGCAATTCTGTCAAGAAAAGGCTGGTGGAGGTTCTGTTTGGGGGTCTGTTACAGGCCCCCAGAGTGTTGGGGGGGTGTATGTGCACCCATGGTACCCCCCTACATTTCAGTGCACCAAGTGGCAGGCACCGTGTGGTGCCTGATACTTAGTGCACTGAAATGCAGAACCTGCATTTTTGACATTGCGGCGGGTGCTGCTGTCAGCAGCACCCACTGCAATGTTAAAGATGCAGGATGTGACCGCCATGGTGGCGGTCGCATCCTGATTCATATTGCGGGACCACCACACGTATGGTGGAGGGTCCCGGTTTACACCAGGATGGAGGACGGACTCCAGCCTGTCCGCCATCCTAATAACCCCCTAAGTTCCCCAATAGACTCCTTTGAAGACACATGGGGTGGCAGGACTCTGAACACAGACATCAACCCAAATTCCAAATACCATGTTGCAATGTCTTCAAGAGCACTAGCTGTCAAGAAGCCAAAACCAACAAAGCAATAGAATAATGTCAGAATGCCTTCTAACATACACTAAGAAGAACACAAGATATGCTAAACAAATTCATAGAAGCCCTACAAAAAAGACAAATGTACCAAGAATGGAGCAAACAGTAACCCAAGTAAATCTAAAATTAGTTTAAAAAAATTAATTTAGGACATGCTACAATGTAAAGTAAAACTCAGTATTAGGAACAAAGGGGTACACTACTTAGACTCCATATAAAAAACCCTAATATAAATAACAAACTATCTATACAATAACCAACAAAATTTACCAGAGATGCACACCAGCCTATGAAAAAATACATTTAACTAAATAGTAAAGCAATTATTTTTTTAAATCTATCCAAACAACATATGATAAATAGCAAAAACAGTGTTATCTAAAAACATTTTTAAATGACCCACTTATCAACCCCAAAGCTTAAAATGACAAATAAAATCAAAGGTAAAAAAGTAAATACAAAATCTAAAATATAATACCTAACAATGACATCAAATAAATATACAAAAGAAAATACATAATTTCCTGACCAAATCTAATAGGATAAAAATGACTTACTATTCTGTAGCTGCAAATGTTCATCTATACCCACCATCTCCTGCCCCAGAGAGCAAGTAATCAATAGAAGATCCGTCAAACTGGTTTTGAGTTTCAAAATGTCTGGATATCAACCATATGATCACTGAGGGACAGACATGAAAAGACACACTATGTTCCAAAATAAATTACAGCCACTCCAGGTATATTCTTCAAATTCAGGAATATCTGTGTGTTTTTGGCTACATGAAGAACCATGCATTCTGAAAATGGCATATTGTTGTATTTAAAAAGGAAAGATGACATTGTGGAGCCTTGCAGAATTCCACCAACCACCCCCTCACAACAAGGGTATTGGTTCAATTCCTAAATACAGTTGCAGTTTATAATGGTATATAACTGGCAGATATCTTTCCCAATGTCCTCTGTCCAATGAATACTAAGGCATGAACAGCAGGAACAGACCAAGTCTCCAGAATGCAACTCTGATTAACAAATGGGCCTACCCAGTGAACGGAGTTGATACCAACTCTGTAGGCCTGTTGTGATATGACCTAGGAGGCTAATTAACTGAAACTTGTGTAGACCAAGACAGGTGTGTCATTGTTCCTACATACTCAAAAGGTTGCTGAAAGCATTCCTGGATATCTGGAAAATTGGACAGAGAAACATTCCAATCCTTCTTTTTGGAGACCAACCAGAGATGTTTGCAAGACTAGCTGTGGTGTTCCATAATCTACTGATTGTTAAAGAGGCTCGAAGTGAAGAGAAGTAGAAACAAATATATATCACAAAAAATGCTGATCTTTGGCCCCAAAATGCAGTAAAATTAGCAAAAAGTTCTTCATATACACCAAAGTTATAGAAAAAAGCAACACATTCTACCAATTTGGGGTTGCATTTTTTTTATTAAACAACTCCTGTAATACTTGCAGTGCATCATGCATATCAAAGCAAAAAATTTACCAAAGGGAAATTGTAAGTGCAACCTCTATTAATGAATACATCTTCGATATTGTAAAAGCTAAACGTGACTTTATTTCTGTGGACTGTAAGAAAATATCAAGATTGGGTCTATATATTTTTTTACTTTATTTCTCATTTTTTCACAATGAATAACAAACATTACTCATAAACATACTTTTCCGCAATTAGTATGTTATGCATTCCTCAGTGTAGATGGAGCCCACACAATGATCGGTACAGCTGTAGATCAACTTTCAAAATTCCAATAATATAGCCATCTGCAGTACAATAATACCATGCCCTTAAGTGTAGTCCCCTTTCCTTTATCCCTTTAGTGAGAACATATTGATGAAGGAGTAGTCCTTGACGAATCACTATAGTGAGACCATAGCATCTAGCACATTTCTCTCACCCCACCCAGGTGTGGTCAGGTTTGTTCTGTGAGTCTGTGGTTTCTTCTGTAACCAGCAGATATTGGCGATACGAACCCCATATATACTTGGGTGCGCAGCGTACAGCCATCAAAGCATTATAATTATCAGATTGGTTTAAGCAGTAAGCTAAATCTTTTTCCCATTTGTTAGTAGTGGGCAAAGGACCTCTCATTTATCGTATGGCCACGCTCCTTTTAGCCAACAGCAGTCCAAGAGCTGCAAGCGTACTCACTCCCTTTGGCATTTGCTTGTCAAACCCCAATAACGCAACCAATGGCGTCTCTGACAACTCACAGCCCAGCATTTTAGAAAGAATCCCAAAGACATTATTCCAGGAGGTGGCCCTGGACAATCCCAAGCCAAATGCGTGAAATTTGCATTCCTAGCATCACATCATTGACATTTATTATCCTCTCGCAACCCATATCTATGTAGCCTAGCCAGAGTGACATAGGTTCTATGTATATATTTAAAATGCGTCAGATAGTGTCTGCCATTTAAGGAGATGGATCTAACAATAGCTAAACACCAGGCTTATTGTGCATCAGTGATATCCATGCTTAGTTCCTTCTCCAAGTCTAATTGAAATTTGTGTTTGTTCTGGGCATGGGGACCTTGAAATAGGTAATATAACATTGTAATCCCACATTGTGGAGATTGTGTCTGTAATAGATATGTGAGTGATGGCATCCCGTCTGCTTCACCCATGTATGATCTTAGTAGGACAGTAATAGTTAAATGTATCCAGCACCATCACTCCCAGCGTCTGCGCGGACACATGTACCCACGTCTTAGAGACCCGATCCAAGAACAGGTCCCCCATACAGTGAATATTTAACTTCGATAGAGTGTTCATTATTGCTCTGTCCTCTTTGTGTGGCAGCAAATCACACCATTGGATCGGCAGCTTAGCAGAGTAAATCAGTTGTATATGATGCCTACAGGCTATTTTAGAGAATTGGTGTCCAGTGCAGTTTACTCGATCTATAGTGCGCGGGGAGATTAGAGCCGCCCCCGTCAACAGACTGGGCAGAGAAGCTGGTGACACCATATTGTGCTCGATGAGGTGATGCGGTATGTTCTTAGGGCCATGTATCCATACATGTGCATGTAAGGTTTGTGCTGCCCTGTAATATCTTTCCATGTCTGGGGCATTTAGTCCCCCCTCTGAATAAGGTTTTGTTAGGACCTCCCATTTTACCCTCGGCTGTTTCCCAGCCCAGACCTGACGGCTCAACAGCTTACGCAATGTGGAGAAAAAAGACTGGGGTAAACCAATAGGTATGTTGACAAACAAAACAAAAAGCGGGGAAGCACCACCATCTTTGACAATGCCACGTGACCAACTAGTGAGAGTGGTAACTTTATCCATTTTTCCACAGCGTCCGACAATTTCTGCACTGCACATCCATAATTCTGAGACAACATCAGATCTGCATCTGTGTGTATCTTAATGCCCAGATACCTCTCCGGGTCAGTCGTCCACTCCAGTGGGAACGGAGTCTGCACTGGAGCAGTGACAAAGGTCAGTGGGAAAATAATCGATTGATGCCAATTGATATGGAGCCCCGAGTGCAAGCCAAGGCGCTCTACTTCGTGTAACATGGGGATTAAATTCTGTTCTGGATTTTGCATATACAACAAAGTATCATCTGCGTATGTGAGATTGTAATTGGGGGACCTTATACGACGATATGCGTGATATTCGCGCATCACGCACATTAAATTTTCTGCCATCAGCGCATATAAAAAAGGAGAGAGGGGGCACCCTTGCCTCGTGCCCCTAGTGATATGTATGTTACGTGATGTCAGGCCATTAATGTTTACCTTGGCTGTCGGGTCGGTATAGAGCACTTTTATTAAGTGCAGAAAGATATCGCCAGCCCCCACTCTGCGCAGGACAGCATATAAGAGCCTCCATTTGAGTTGAATGTTTTTTCTATGTCAATAAACAGAGCAGTCACCTTGATTTTTGGGTTAATAAGCGCTATGGTGCCAAACAGCGTCCGAAGGTTGCTGGACAGTGACATACCGGGGACAAACCCCGTTTGTTCTGGTCCAATCAGTTTAGGCAGTAAGGGGGACAGTCTATTCACCAACACTTTTGCGAACAGTTTCATATCAGTATTCAATAGTGAGAGTGGTCTATAGGAGGAACATTGTTCTGGAAGCTTCCCAGGCTTGAGCAAGGTAACTATGATGGCTTCCGCAATTGATGGGGCATTGTCCCCATTTTTGCCATCTTTTCGAAGAGATTGACCAGGTGAGGGAATAACTTATCTATGTATGCTTTGTAAAAAGCTACTGTCAAGCCATCCGCCCCGGGGCCTTTTCATTAGGCATATCTTTCAATGCTGCTGTAATTTCAGTGGGCCTCAGAGGTCCAATAAGTCGCTCCCTATCGCTATTGGCCAGCCAAGTCATAGCTATATGGGCTAAGTAGTCATCGTCCGGTTCCTGAGTCGTGGCTTCCCTTGAGGAGTAGAGGCCACATAATAATCCGCAAAAGCGTCTAGTATGGCAGGGGTACCGTCCACCAAGACTTGCTCGGAGTTATATACTTGCATTTTTTGATTATCTCCCCTCGGAGATCTAACAGTCGCTGCAAGTGTTGCACTGGGCCGGTCCCCTTCAGAAGAGGACCTTGCCACGGCATATTTCCCCAGATGTTTGACCCCATTGTCCGATAACTCCTGATATTTACTTATTTTGGTCCGGATCTGTGCTAGTATCTGAGGGCCCCCTGTTTCTTGCAGTGCACCCTCCAAGGACCGCAGGGTGGTCTTGCCTTTAGAGAGCTGTGTGCGTATGGATTTTAGAACACCCGCATGTTTGGAGATTGTTATCCCACTTATGTAAGGTTTAAAAGCTTCCCTTACTGCACCCATGGTGGGAACGCTGCCCAGATAGGTAAGGAAGAATTTGTCTATGGCCGAGCCTAATTCTGCACGGAATACAGTGTCCAATAGGGAATACTGTGGAAACCACCATGTTTGTCTGGGAGAGCTAACCATAGGGAGTTCTTTCATTCGGCGTTGGGACAGCAGACCAGTCTGCGGGAAGAGATGTGTCTCCTGTAGGATAGCCACTTATATTTCGTGCCTGTACAAATAAGCCACCACTTCACGTATTTTCCTTTGGTCATTTAGACCTCTGACTTTCCAGGAAAGGAACCAGACAATCGCCAGGCGATCACTAGTGTTTGGCATATGTGAATCTATCTATACAATGCAGATACAAATATGAGCTGTTCCTAGATCCTACCGTAAACATGCAACACCGCTGTGGGGACATACATCCTGACTGAAATGCAACATTAAACACCCCCCCAACCACCCACCTACTTCATATAAAAAAATTAGAAACGGCAAACACTGTTCCCTCCTGGCCTTCCCTCTACCCCCCTCAAATTTACTTCCTACCAACAGAGCCCGATCCCTAAAATGAGTACCTAGGTGTTACACACAAGGAGAATGGCTGCCAGACCCAAGGTGTCACGGGGTAGGCCGGCATTGCCCAAGTTTAAATCTTTCCAACGAGGCGTCATATGATTTGCATACCAAACTGTGCTATGGTAGTACTTTACAAAGTCAAAACATATTTGCACAGTATGAGGACTATCTCACAGAGCCAGTGTTCGGAGGGAAGGCAACGACTAATATTAATCTTCTATAAGAGAAAAAGTTTTACAGTCATGGCAGGGAGGGGGATAGAGAAACTGCCTGCAGCTCACTGCCAGTCTCCGTACCTTCCATCGAAACACCATCTTCTGCCTGGGATTGGGGAGAACTATTTGCCCTCTCAGCACTGTACTTTTTTTAGATCCTTCTGCAGTACATTTGGATCAGCGTAAAATTTGGCTTTACCATCAAAGTTAATTTTCAAACTGGACGGGTATAACATTGCATAGTCCAACTGAAGTTCTGTCAGCTTATGTTTAACAGGACCAAGCTTTCGAGCTTCCTGGTCCAGTGGTGTGAAGTCTGGAAAAAGGGACAGCTCCGAACCTTCATACGGGAGGGTTTTCAGTTCTCCTGTATGCTTCAACGCAGCATCCCAGTCCCAGTAATTAATGGACGAATTATCACCGGGCTTGGAGAGGCGCCCAGAGGGGGCCACGGACCTTGCGAGCGATGAGCCTGCTCGACGATGAAGATGTCAGAGAATGTGTCACAGCCCAGGAGCTGTACCAGAAGCTTCTTTATAAATGATTCCATAGGGCCAGTGGAGGTTGTCTCAGCAAGACCTAAGTGGCGCACATTATTGCACCTGGAACGCGCCTCCAGGTCCTCAGCCTCATCTCTCATCGCCAATTTGAGTTTCTCCATCTGTTTTTGCGCAGCCCCCATCTCTGTCTGGGTGTCCTCGGCATCTGAGGTTCTGCGCTCAGCTAGATCGATACTCTTCACGTGTTTGTCCATCCTTTCAGCCATCCTGTCCATACAGTACGAGAGGGAGTCCATTTTAGCATCTATTGAGGTAAGACTACGCTGCATTGCCCCCAGGATTTCTCTCGGAGGGGCCAACCGAGCCGTCAGCCTTAGCAGTATCGGAGTCTTCCCCTCTGTGCCTGGCAGATTTACATTGATCAAAGTGGAGCTTTGTCTGGGTTTTATCCATTTTCCCCATGACGTTGGCAACCAGGAGCTGCCAGTGGTGGATTTAAAAAGTACCAAGTGCCCCCGGGTCCTACTAATCACTGAGGCACCAGCAACTTTACGAGTAGCGAAGGCTCAGGCAAGCCTACAAAATGGGCCATAGAGTGACAGAGCCAACGTCAGCCATTTCCGCACAGTGTTTGGTGAAACGATCAAAGTGTATTCCTGCCACTGCCCCACACAAAACAAAGTCCAGAGCAAAGGATCCTCGTGCGCACAAGACCTGATGTCTTAGTGCCAAAGAGCAACATTGTTATAATGAGCTACATTCTAGCCAGAAGTTGTAATCGTGCTCCAATATAATTAGGGAGGGATAGATAACAAGGGGGTTTTAACTCGTACCATTCAAAAGCACCCCCTACTAGTGTCAGTCTGTCTATCCACTGATAGTCCCGAATATGATATTGTCGAGGCCTTTTTTAAGGCCTTTGTAAGGCTATAAAAAAGGAGATTGTTGTACAGTGCTTAGCTCTTCTCCTGAGCTGGCACTCTAGATTCCTGTTAGTGTTCTTGGTTCTGGAGTTCTCCTTCGCCCTGTTGGCAGTTGGAGCTCTGGCCAGATGAGGGATGGGCTTACCTGTTCTGTACTGCAATAAAGCTGTTTCCTGCAACATCCATTTGTGGAGTCATTCTTCAGTCTACAACATTTGGCGACTTGGACTGGCGATGTGTCTGGCCACAGCTTCCTCGTGAAGATTTGCAGCTAGAAAAGGAATTACAGAACAGAAGCGCCAATTCCTCACGAACCCCGCGTGGTATGCGACATTAGATAGAATTTCATTGCGGTGGTGTCTCTGCGGAGTCGATTGTGGTGTTTGGGAGATATCCGGAGGATTTTTCCTGTTTGTGTCTCCTTCGTCGGAGTGAGTGACGTCACCTCCTTCAACGTCTCTTCTTGGACGGTGTGCGTGATCCTGACGTGACCTGGTGAGTCGCGTATCTCCGACGCCACACGTGAACCACATTGCTGAAGCGCATCCACTCTCATGCGCATCTACTCTCTGATCCTGACGTCAGAGAATTGACTGACGCTACGCACGACGTGGTCGGCCATTTTAATTTATATCTTCACTGTCTGTCGGTGGTTGCTAAGCGACGCATCTCACCGGGAACTTCACTGCGGACTGTCAGAAGCAGCGTTGTGTAACGGACCTTCAATATCCTAAATTGGAGTAAGCGCTTATACCAAACAAAGGTAAAATATAAGCGGACTGTTTTCCTTGTTTCTTCAGTGTCAATCTGTACTTTACTTTATCGTGTGACAGCAGCTTCTCGCAAAATAATTGTCATTACATTGTGATATTTTATCCAATCTGATCTCATGGCTCAAGCGATCAATGTTGCACTACCACCACAATTCTTTTGTGAGCCGGGGAATCCACCTATAATGTGGGAAGACTGGATAATAATGTTTAATAATTATATCCAGGCTCTAGACGGAGAAGACTTCTCACCTAAACGCAAGAAAGCTCTCTTGATGACAACTTTGGGCAAAGAGGGACAGCGTCTATTCAAATATTTACCACTAGTATTACCTTCTGGGTCACAGGCGGATTTAGACGAATTTAAAGAAGCAGTAGTAAGACTTGAAACCAGATTTGGTAAAGAGGAAAACCTTGTCCTACAGAGATATAAATTCTACAAAAACAAACAGTTGGCGGAGTAGAGCATCGACGAGTTTGTTGCGCGACTACGTGAACTATTAGTGAAATGCAATTTTGGCCAAATGGCGGATGAACTGATTAGGGACCAACTGATTGTTCAAGCCAATAACAGGAAGGTCCAGGAACGTTTATGGGCAGCGAAGAATCCAACGTTGAAAGTTGCAATAGAGTTGGCTAAAGTAGTAGAATAGAGTGAGAAATGTATGAGAGAGTTGCAGAAGAGTGGTTTGGAAACTAAAGTTGCAGAAGTTTCCAATAAGAGTGTGATTAGTGACAATAGTGATGATGAAGCTATGGCAATTGCTATTGTTAGGAAAAAAGGCTATATTCTTCAAAAAAAGAATATACAACAAGTATCAGGTAATAAGAATAGCCAAAAAATGTGTTCGAGGTGTGGGAGTTTTTTCACATTCTTCAGATGCCAAGTTTTGCTTTGCAAATAACAAGGAGTGTCTACGT
The DNA here is from genome assembly GCF_964261635.1 of Lissotriton helveticus. NCBI lineage: Eukaryota > Metazoa > Chordata > Amphibia > Caudata > Salamandridae > Lissotriton > Lissotriton helveticus. The sequence goes on along the minus strand of NC_136059.1, from coordinate 1,820,911,024 downwards.
TGTGGGAAGATGGGACACTTTGCAAAGATGTGTAAAAACAAAAATAGTTCAAGGGTGACTGTAGTTAATGAGTGTGGTGATTTGAAACGTGAAATGAACAAGATATTAGTTCTGTCTGACACTGTATGTTCTTGCAAGGATCAAAGAGGAAATCCTTTTAAAGCTGAGTTTAGAATTGATGAGAAAGTAGTAACTCTCATGGTTGACACAGGTTCAAAGTGGACCATTATCCCGCTATCCCTGATGAAGAGTGTGTGGGGTGAAAGAGTTTTGAAAGAGTGTGACATCTTTCCGTCTGGTTATCAAGGCGAGAAAATTGACCTATTAGGCTACTTCGAATCAAAGATTGAATTCAGAAATAGATCAGCGCCTGGAAAAGTTTACATTTCAACTGAAGGGCCAGCCATATTAGGTCGTCACCATCAATATGATTTGCACATTGTGGTGGATCCCAGGTCTGATGATCCTGTGTCAATAGTTGATAAATCTTCTATTGATGAGATACTGGATGAGTTTAAAAATGTTTTCAGAGACCAATTGGGGGAACTTATAGGATATTCTCATCGCATAATTCTCAAAGAAGGTAGTTGTCCTGTTCAACATAAGATGAGGAGAGTCCCTTTTGCTTTACGTAAAGAAGTTAAATCCACTTTAGAAGAAATGCTTCAAGGTGGTATTATCGAACCAATTGAGGCGTCCCCGTGGGTTTCGCCTGTAGTAATTTCCCAGAAGCCAGACATTAAAATTAGGTTCTGTGTAGACCTGCGTTCACTGAATAAATGTGTGGTTGCAGATGTATTCCCTCTACCAAACATTAATGAGTTGGTTTCAACACTCAAAGGAGCCAAGTTCTTTAGTAAACTGGATCTAAAGCATGCTTACCATCAAATTTGCTTAGATGACAGTTCCAAACATCTTACTGCATTCATCACTAGCGAGGGGACATTCCAATTCACGAGATTGCCCTTCGGACTTGTCTCTGCCGCTAGTGTATTCCAGAGACTTGTGTCTGAAGTTTTTAAAGGGCTAAATAAAGTACTTTACTTTCAAGACGATATCTTGATCTATGGAGATTCCCTGGAAGAACACAATGAGATTTTACAGAATGTGTTACGAAGAGTGGATGATGCTGGTCTAACATTGAGTAGGGAGAAGTGTGCATTTCTTTTGAAAGAAATAGAGTACTTGGGTTTTTGCCTGTCTGAGGAAGGAATTAAACCTAAGAAGAATTTGTTAGAGGCCATTGAACTCGCCCCTTTCCCAGTTGATAAAGATCAACTTCGATCCTTCATGGGTCTGATCGAGTTCTACTCGAAATTTGTGAAGGATTTCTCTTCAAAGACTGCTCCTTTGAGGTACTTATTGAAGAAGGGTGTTAAGTTCAATTGGACTGTTGAGCACGGGTCGTGTTTCAATATGATCAAAAAGGAGCTTAAATCTGCCAATGTCCTAACTCCTTTTGATACTGCTCGGTCCTCTATCTTGATGGTGGATGCTAGTATTGTAGGTCTTGGTGCAGTTCTCTTGCAGAAACACGGAGGGGTAGAGAAGACCATAGCGTTTGCGTCTAGGCCTTTGTCTGTTTCGGAATCGAATTACTCGGTTATAGAGCGTGAAGCTCTTGCAGCTGCTTGGGGCACGAGTTATTTTAGGACCTATTTGTGGGGTTACAAATTTATCCTTCGCACAGATCATAAACCCCTTTTAAAAGTGTTGGCTCCGGGAGGTGCTGGAAAGGGGTCTCCGAGGTTGGCAAGATTAGCCTCTCGCCTACAGGATTACCAGTGTGAAATTGAATTCATCCATGGCTGGAAAAACATCCAGGCGGATTGCTTGTGACGGCTTCCTGTGTGATCCTCTAGTGGTGAGGATTCTGTAGAGGATGTTTTAGATGATTTAGCGGTTGCTATAGCAGAAGATGTTATGTTTGTGGGAGGTGGTTCTTTTTCTCATGATGAGTGGTCAAAAGGTATGGAGGAGGATCAAATTTTAAAGGCTGTCATAAACCTTGTCTCGAAAGGAGCAAGAAGAGAGAGCACAGTTGAACCTCAGGTTAGACCGTTTTTGAAGGTCTTGGATGAACTTTCCTTAAAAGGGAAGGATGTTCTGATGAGGGGTGATCGTTATGTTCCTCCTGGTTCATTAAGGTGTAGGATTCTTGATTTGGCCCATGAGGGTCATTTGGGCCAAAGCCTCACACAACGTCGTGTTAAGGAAAACTTTTGGTGGCCCTCTGTTGATGGTGATGCAGTGGATTGTGTCCTAAGATGTAGTTTCTGCAAGGAGGGAGAGAAACGTCTGAAAGTTTTGGGATCCCAGTCATCACAGAAAATTGGTTTTGATAATACACCTTGGCACAGCGTGTGTTTGGATTTCATAGGCCCTATGTGTGAGTTACCCTTAAATCAACGTTATGCCATTGTTATAATTGACTGTTATTCGAAGTGGCTTTGTGTACAGTTTGTGAGGGAGATAAACACCGATACCACCATTAACTTTCTTAAAGGTGTGTTCTTGAATGAAGGATATCCTTCCGTTCTTATCTCAGATAATGGAACTCAACTGACATCTTCGAAAATGGCTCAGTTTGTGCGTGAGTGTGGCATCAAGAATCACAAGACGAGTCTATACAATCCGCAAGGAAATGGTCTTTGCGAGAGGGTAAACCGTCTCGTAAAGGGAGTGATTCAAATGTTTGTTGAAGGTGGTTGTTTTTCCCATGAGCGGGTGCAAGAACTTGTCTGGGCCTACCGGTCAACACCTCATAGGAATGGTGAAAAATCCCCTTTTGAGTTAATGCGAGGGCGTGCTCCTGTGACAAGGTTGACTCCTGCATGGTTGAGATGTTCTGATGGTGAGGTGTCCTTATCCCAAAGTAGTGTTTCTTTACCCATATCTGTAGGCGATCTGGTCAAAGTAAAGCCAGGCAGGTGTTCTAAGGGTCTTAGCAAGTTTAGAGGTCCCTACAGGGTTAAAAGAGTCTTTCCGCATTTTGTTGTTTTGGCCAATGGGGAAAGTTGGAATTATAGGAGAGTAGCACTATACCAAAAGAAGAAGGACTTTCATTCTGATGATTTAATGGCTAGTGGTTCAGGGGGATGCAATGGGTATTTGTTAACTTCTGATGGTAGCTCTTCTTCCACTTCTCAACCAACTGTACGGGGGGAGGTGGGTAGCGGGGATGCTTCCACTTCTTTGTGTACACATGATAATTCCTTGGTTGATCCTGCCTCTATTACATCTGTTCCCACTACTTCTTCTTCTTCCTCATCGGAAGCTAAGTTGAGGTGTCCTCGCTCTCGTCGTCCACCCACATATCTGAATGATTATGTACATTGATTTTTGTTATGTTTCTTATACAATTTTGCTTTCTTTTCTTGTTAAGAGGGGAAGATATGTTGTACAGTGCTTAGCTCTTCTCCTGAGCTGGCACTCTAGATTCCTGTTAGTGTTCTTGGTTCTGGAGTTCTCCTTCGCCCTGTTGGCAGTTGGAGCTCTGGCCAGATGAGGGATGGGCTTACCTGTTCTGTACTGCAATAAAGCTGTTTCCTGCAACATCCATTTGTGGAGTCATTCTTCAGTCTACAACAGAGATCTCTAAACCAGCCTTAGCCACAAACCATATACAACCAAGGTGGTTTGACACTTCATGTTCTAAAGCTAACCGGGAACTAAGGGCTGCCCTCACAGCGGATCCACGGGACCAGTCTGTGGTGAGGAGACTGAGGGCTAGCTACAAGCGCACACTTAAATTAAGATCAGAGGAGTTACTAAGAGACCACTGGGACTCCCTCGTGCGTTCAGCGTCGTTGAGAGATGTCACCGGGTTCTGGAGCGAAGTTAAGAGTTTAAGATCACTGGGAACAAACATCACTCCCATAAATTGCAATATACCAGGGGATGTGAGGGTGGATCATTTTTCGAAAATCTACGAGGCTCTACTTAATCCCACGGGTATTGCCCCCCCCTTAACTACATTGAATATCACCCTAATGGAGGTGGAAGATGCCATCTCAGAAAGTGCGGGGAATAAAGCTCCACGGTCCGATGGTCTATCTATCGACCAAATTAAATCAGAACCAGACTTTTGGGCTCCTTTATTGTGTAACATCTTCAATCATTTCTCCCACACTTCACTCCCAGTAACATGGTCAAATAGTATTATCGTGCCTATTTTCAAAAAAGGCAATAGATCGGACCCTGCCTGTTATCGTCCGATATCCTTAATAGATAACACCTTGAAGATCTTAGTTAGGGTCCTCTTTAATAGGATCAGAGTTTGGGCAGAGGATAATGCTATTCTACACCCATGCCAGTTAGGTTTTAGAAGCCACGTGAGAACTGTGGAGCAATGCCTAAACTTAAATCTATTAATGGCAAAGTACACTATCGCAAAAAAATCCCCTTTGTATTTAGGTTTCATGGATTTAAGTTCTGCTTTTGATTTTGTTAACCGTTCTCGTTTATGGTCAGTTTTGTTGAATTATGGTTTAGATGAACCTTTGGTTTACTTTTTGGCCCACCTACACAGTGATCTGGGAGCCCGTGTTCGATTGAATAATGTTGGTGAAGTCTCCAGTGACATTTTAATTGGAAGGGGGGTCAGACAGGGCTGCGTCCTGTCCCCCTTGCTTTTTATTTTGTACATAAATGAATTAAGCAGTTTTGTGTGTAAGTTAACAAGCAACATCCCGCAAGTAAATGGTAGACCACTCCCCGCCCTTCTTTACGCGGACGATGCGGTCCCTATGGGCCGCACACTCAATGCACTGCGAACCTTAATTTCAGGATTTGTCACGTATATGGCAGATCTTGGTCTCTGCACAAATTTTAATAAATCATTCTTAATGTGTTGTGACCCAAAAAAACATAAGATTAATCAAATCCTGACAGGGAATAATGTTTTAAAAAGCACAAGCACTTTCCATATCTAGGCCTGTTGTTCACCGATTCTGGCTCATGGCAACCTCATGTTGCCCTGGGGAGAAATAAATTGGGCAAAGCTATTAATTCTATAACGTCTCTCCGTCAACCCAAATATGCTGAGGTTATTATACCATTGCTACAAATTTATAAGACCCAATGCTTACCCACAGGAACCTATGTTGCTGAGGTGTGGGGATACACAAACTGTACTAATATACAGACCGAGGAGAACAGGTTCTGTAGGAAGATTTTGGGGGGGTTATTTCTGCCCCAACTTTCGTGTGCCACCGAGAATTGGACCTCCAGTACACAGAGGATTTTATAAGATCTAGATCCGCCCTGTTTTGGCTGAAAATATGGATGAATTCAGCTGCGTCTCTGACCCGTGACATCATTTTGGATTGTCTAAAAAGTGAGCGGGCCAATCATATACCATGGCTCAGGGCGGTGGAAGAAAGTCTAGCAAGTGTGGAGCAGGGGCATTTATTTACATCTCCCCATACAATAGACCGCACACACAAGAATTTGGTAAAAAAGGCTCTGTATAAACTTTACAATAATGAGAGGGAAAAGAAAGAGCTTGTAAAACCAGCTATTATAAGGTACATAACCCTCTTGGCGCCAAGCGACACGTCCTATGACATGCCCCAAGGCTACCTGTGTAAAAAGCTGAGTAAATGGAACAGGAGCCTGCTGTTCCGGTTCAGGGATGGGAGCATTAAGAACTTATTATGCTTCCCGTTAGGCTTTAACAGAAATTTGGGAAATCTAAATTGCCCCTGTAACCATGGCAGGAAACAAAGCCTTTTACATTTTACGTTTTTTTGTGGCTTTTATGTAAAATACACTAAACATTTTTTAATCCCATATTTTCGTAAGACTGCCCAGATGGATTTTAACTTAGCTCTTGGAGACTTACTGATGTTACGCTCTGACGAAGTAATTTTAAGAGTCAGTTGCTTTCTTAAAGCTGCTGTTCGTTCCAGAGTATCATTGAACATGGTTTGAAAAGTTTTGCACTATCTTTTGCTCAGTTTGCACACTGCTTATTTTGCACAAGTAGCTGTTTTTTGCACATATCATAGCCATTAATTCCGCATTGTTTTTAACTGTTGTGTATCTCATTGTGAGCCTTAAATATTACCTGAAATCATCATTTCTGCCGAAATTTGCACTTTATGTAATGTACAACGATGGTCAATTATGTCATCTTTTATTAGTTTGTAAATAATTGTTGTATCATGTTTTTTGGATGATTGTTGTGATCTACATGTACTTTCATGGATGTTTTACAAATCCGAATAAAGATCTTTGACTTGACTTGACTTGATAATTAGGAAGGATATTCCTGTGGGCCCCCGTATGACTTATCTTGGTATTATCTTCAGTTCTGCCCCATACTTCGGGAGCAGGCGCATCCCACCCAGCAGAGCAGGCAGCCCACGCCATCCTCACCTCGCACGCGGCAGCCCACGGCGGAGATGACACTAGCAGTCACAGGGCAAGGAAGCAGGGAACTTCGATGTATGTCCGTGGGAGTCCCAGCTACAGGGGCATGGCAACACAACAGGCTGTTCAGGCGCAGCGCTCCAGGTCCCTGCTGTACACCAGAATGCGTAGGCCCAAATCTACAGGCATCAACGCTCACGGTGATCATGTCTGCTGAGGGTGGCATTGCAGCACAGGAGTCCGGCTCGGCCGTCAGAAGGAGTGGATGCGACACTGACAGCATGCAGGTAAAGGTAACGGGAGGGACAACATCTACATGGGCACGACCCTGCACAGCGGATCACCTCAGACAGCTGCAGACTGGCTCGAACAGATGACACCACATGGCTGATCTCCGGTTGTGTGGCACTCAGCGATCCGAAACTTTGGTTGATGCTCCACTAGCAGTATATCAGCTACTACCAGCAAGGATTAAGCCATCTATAGCCTCAATGACGCAAAATCATGTAGGATAATATCGGCGGCTGCCGGAGCACGCTCAGGCTGCGCCCATCTTAGAGCCATGCAAGCAACGTGCCCTGATTTGGTCTAATTTGATAATATTCTGGATATGCTAGAAGAAAGCCCAGTTTTTTCCTTAAAGGTGATTGTAGCTATTATGAGTTTACAGCCCACAATGCTTCAGTCAGGGTTGCAAAACAGAGTAATATCACTCAGAATAAGAATTTACTTTCAATCCAGGGTGCAGAGGGGATGGGTGATGGAATTACCAAGATTTGCAGTTTAGACTATTTTCTGCGCTACAGAGGGGCACTGTGCTGGGAGCCAGACACTTGCAAAATGAATAAATAAATAAATAAACATTTGACTGAATCTACCAATGAAAAAAAACAGCTCACAACAGAAGCATCAAATGATAAACGTCAACACATTTAACTTGGCAGCTCACAGATTTTGAAGGGGGTGTAATGTTTGCAGGTTTACTGTGGATTCAATATGTATACAATCCAGAGATGCATTTGAAAATGAAAGTTATTTAAAAGTGTGTTCTGTAGTGAAAATACTTAAACTAGAAGAAACAAAGCTATTTGGGTATCAATGCAGTCCCCAGTCATTAAATATTCATTTAGTTTACAATACCACGTGTTAATAGGTTTCATGCGGCTACAAAGGATAGTTTAGTAATTCCAGGAACATATAATCAGGGTTTTCTCTATATTATTAGAAAAACCTACTTTGTGTCAGAGTCCAACTGCTGACCTTTTTGAACCCACATTATCCTCTTTGTTAAGCAAAATCTTGCAGTGTCTGATTAAGCGTTATAGTAATTGCTCAAATCCATTCATTATCAGAATGTAATGGAATATGTTTCTATAATTCTATAACATGAAAAGAAAAAGGGGCTTTAATGCAGTCATTTCTCTTTCTAGATCATTCAATATATTGAAATGAATTAAATCAAATACCTCCTAATACTTATGTTGCGTATTAGGTCATGGCTAACTAGCAGGGTTTTTTGTACCATCCTTTCGCTTTTCTTATTAGAAATTGCTGTCTAGCAAATAAAGCTTAGGTTGAGCGCTCTGTTATTCAGAGCTACCTGTGTCTATTCTTCGTTATTAAGTAGTAGCTACTGTTATTGTTTGTTCTACAGTAACACCTATTGTCCTTTGTTACCCAATAGTAGCTGCTGATTAGCCCGATAAACCATTTGTTATGTGTGGTTATTAACATAAAAATGTACAGGATACTTCCTACATTAAAAGAGCATATACTTTGAGGATGCAAGGCCTATCAATGAGATATGATCAGATGTATGCTATTTTTACCGTACTTTCATCAGACCATTTTGGTCTTTTTGAGGTGTTCTGGAGCTCATACGATCTGGTGTGGAAGCGAGGGCAAGGGCGAAACCAGCAGCTCCACACCATGGGGCCAGCCTGGTGGGCTGTGAGGAGCCAGCCCAAGAACTTTGGTGGCCAGGCCCTCCAGCAGACCATCTGTACACAAATAGCAGCCCACAGGTCACGACTGACCAGAGGTGAAACATAGTACTGCCGCCACCTGGGCCCAAACCTGAGCCTGTCTCCAGCAGCAACTGGACGACAGACGTTAGTCGCCTGGCCAGTCCCTACTGTGCTACCTGCATCCTCCATGGCCCCCAGCGATGACAGAGACTCACTGGAGAGTCGAGACACCAACGCAGCAGACTTGGAACTGCTGATGCGTCCCGCAGCAGAGCTAGCCATCTGCGCACAGCTCATCATGGAGCCAGGGTCTCATCCACCTCGGCAGCTAAACATCAACAACCCAGCACTAAATAACACCCCTGCCTCTTGCCTGCCTGCTACCTCCCAATCCTCCTCCCAAGCCAGGAGAGGAGAGTAGCCTGGTTTCCACTAAAGCCACTACACACTCCCCCCACACCCTTGCTCCATCTGGGGGTACTGGCAAGTGATCCTTGGCTTAGTTTGGCGAGGGATCCCCATAACAGAGAGACCAAGCTGTTTGGATTGCATTTGACTGATCACTGCCAGAGAGAGCCCACAACCTACCACTGCTACTGAGGCCTCAGACCACTTCAGAATGCCAGATGATTTTGACCCCCCTGGACATGTGGAGGACACAGGGAAGAATGTTGTTTGCTTGTGGTTGGGGGACAAGAGCTGGGGGTTCCGTGACCTGTTCATCTTCAAACCCTCCTTACACCCTTACCGGTTTATTCCATGTAAGCTTTACAACTGTCTCCAAAGCATATGTGTGATCTCAATGCAGTCTATATGATATCCATGTTTCAGTGTGTGGAGGGGTACTGTAACTCCCAGGAGGTCTTGTGAGGGTAGTTGGAAGAGCATGTGAATAATGTTTGAAAGTGCACAGAAGGTGTATTCTGGGCTCGTCGGAAACTGATCTGGCAGAATCACCCCTTACACTATAAAGGTACTTGCTGTTTGTTATTTGGTATTATCTCTGTCTACCCTACTCTTTACTGTTATTTTGTGTACCTGGACATGTTGATTCTAATCGCCTGACCCGATTACTAATTATGGTGAAAAAGAAAGCCGCTGGGGGGTCCACCCCACTGTTAAAAGTACTTCTATATACATAATTTTGGAAAGGGCAGTGAGGGACACTAGCATGGAAATTGTGCTGACGGAAAGAAGACTCTCCATTAGTTTAGTTCCAGTGCTTGCACCTGCCCTTATAAAAAGTGATGAGCCCTCTTCCCAAAATCTGGGAACTTCACCTTCTTTAACCAGAGTAGTTTTTCTATAGTCGACTTAGGAAGGAGACAATGATAACTTTCATTCCGTAACAATAAAGGGGGAAAAATTGGAAATCAAACCACGCTAAGAGAGGACTCTATTTTTACTCCGACTCCCAACCACATGCCCAACCTTGCACCAATTATACAAGGAGATTTAATAACTCCAACTTTAATGCCTCATTGTATAGAGCACCTCGTGCATGACTGTTGCAATACATTTAAAGTGTTATGTGCACCCCTTCCCTAACAGGTGACCTTAACTGCTTCAACCCCAAATGCATTCATCAGGGGTAATCCTCAAGTATGAGTTACTAACCCAGCCTCTTGTTCTCAGGCCATGTCTGCTGCCTGCTTGCCCCACTGCCAGCCCGCCGCCAATACCCACACAACTACCAGGGCGGATGAACCCACACACAACTCACCGGCTGCACCGGGAGCCGTGCCAGCGCCACACGGCCAACGCGCGGGAGCGCGACCGCACCAACAGCGTCAACACAGCCTTCACCCCCCACGCACAACGCCACCACCCACATTGTGTTTAACTGGGTTCTGATGAGAGGCCCCTCCTTCCCTTCAAACTTTGTTTTACACTTTGCTGCCTCCCGTTCTGCCTTGGCGCCTGTGGTCTTTCTTCCATGACCCCCTGGTCTCCGGATTGAACTCCTCTGCCCCAGCTCCTCATGAACGATGAGGCTGCGACTTTGCTGCGGACTGCCTTTCTCCCCCTGGACTTGCTGGCTATGTCAGCCCTCTTCCTGGACTTTCGGACTTGGACCTTTGTGCTCCCCACCATTTTCTTTTTATGACTTGCTTCTTCTTCTACCTTTCTCCTCCGCCATTTTAGCGATCTCTGACCTCCCCCTCTGTCCTTTCGACCTTTCTATTGTCTCTCCTGTTGCCTCTGACACACTCCTCACTGTCTTACTCATTAATATCTGCTTCCCTCTCTCGTTTGTCTCACTTTCCTGCCCTTCTCTGTCCCTCCCTTGGTGTTGTGACTGCATCCCCCTCCGACCCCACTTAATATAACTCTTCTTTTCTGTATATAGAGATAACTCTAATCTCTAGTATATGCAGTAGACCTTTGTACTCTACTATTCCTATGTGACTCTTAGAGTATATCCATTCATATCCCTTCCTTATGTATATAGAGATAACTCTGACCACTAGTATATGCAGTAGACCTTTGTACTATCTACCATTCCTATGTGACTCTTCGAGTATATCCATTCGTATCCCTTCCCTATGTATATAGAGATAACTCTAATCACTAGTATATGCAGTAGACCATTGTACTCTCTACCATTCCTATGTGATTCTTAGAGTATATCCATTCACATCCCTTCCCTATGTATATAGACATAACTATAATCACCAGTCTCTTCTTTGTGTGACTTTACCTCTTGTACATTTGCACTTTTTTTCTGTGTGTATCGTTTATGTAACGCATGTAATCCTAAGTCCTTATGTTTAGCAACTGGTTCTTATGTAAAGCGCTCTGACACCTTCGGGTAAAGTTCGCGCTATATAAAATCACATTAAATAAAAAAATAAAAATAAATAAAAAAACATGTAAGAAGTGTATGTCTTTGTCAAACCTAAAGTAGCAGCCATTTTACAGAGTTTTATACCTTCAATAAAGTTTCAACAAATTATTAAAGTGACATTACACCATTTAGGGGCCGATTCCGATCTTGTTTGGAAGGGTTTCAAACGCGATCTGGCCGGAAAAAGTACGAGCCGTATGCGTGTTTTCCGACTGACTCGTACAGCTGTACAAGCAAGTAAGTACAATGTGAGAAATGCGAAATCGCCCACTAAATTGTTTCTGGGTCTGTACCCCTCCATACATCTTGTCCGTAAGCAAACCATGCTGTACAATGGAGCTGATTTCTAACCGAGCCAGTACGATGCACGATTCGGACAGCCGGATTGAGTCAGAGCCTCCGACACGTAAACACTCTGGGAAGCAGACTTCGGAGGTCCGTGCCGGACCCCCCTTCACCCGTAGTCGTATGAGTCTATCACAGTCCCCCCTACACATGCATGTACGTTGCAGGTGGCACAGACACGCCCCCACTACAGGGGGCGCCCTTGTGCGCAAAGTACCTTTTTCATCAATGGGAGCCTATGTACGCATCGTACAACAGGCTCCCATTGACTTCTAAGGGGCTCCGAGAAACCCGTGTCTGTCGGCACTTGTTTGCATCATACTCGGGCGCTCGGAGCCCCAGACACGAGTCGGTCAGAAGGCCCTCCAGGCCCAAGTCGGACGGAGCCTTCTCCCAGCGAGATAGGAATCGGCGCCTAAGAAATGAAAGTGACATGTGCATATTAAAACACAGGAAGAAATTGACCTGTACTTTGTGCAAATGAGCGTTTGATTTTGAATGCTATATTGTTCTTAATACTATGGCTACATTAACACTTGTGCATCAGCTCAGGGCATTTGAGAGGAAATGTTAAATACACGGCAGCCTTGGCCGTGGCAGAGGAGCACCATTTCCAACAATTGAAAGGGAAGGCTTGGAAAGGAACTTTTTCTCTCCGTGTAAGCATGCAGCCCCATGGCAAAACGAAGCCTGCAGTTTGGCAACCAAACCTACTCAAGGACTAAAACAAGCTTCAAATTATTTCACAGAGACAATGAATTTTTCGACTCACCTTAGAGACTACGTGAACCAGCATGCTATTGTGCAACTCTTGTGTGTAACGCCCAAAGTGGGTGGTGTTCTCAATAAAGCAACTAAAGAGACAACACTGGTGAGTCAGTCATTTCCCCTGTGTAGCAGCCCATGAAGAAGAGGCGCTGGCCTCGAAATGCGTCGGGAACATAAAAAGGGAATCCTTAAGGGAACAGAAAAGGGAATCCTTAAAATGAAATGGATGCAAAAAACTGCAAGCAGCCTCGCTTTTAGACCGGATGGTAGGAGCTGCATTGTGTGACCTCTGTAAAGCTCAGGGCATTTGAGAGGAAATGGTAAATACACGGCAGCCTTGGCCGTGGCAGAGGAGCACCATTTCCAACAATTGAAAGGGAAGGCTTGGAAAGGAACTTTTTCTCTCCGTGTAAGCATGCAGCCCCATGGCAAAACGAAGCCTGCAGTTTGGCAACCAAACCTACTCAAGGACTAAAACAAGCTTCAAATTATTTCACAGAGACAATGAATTTTTCGACTCACCTTAGAGACTACGTGAACCAGCATGCTATTGTGCAACTCTTGTGTGTAACACCCAAAGTGGGTGGTGTTCTCAATAAAGCAACTAAAGAGACAACACTGGTGAGTCAGTCATTTCCCCTGTGTAGCAGCCCATGAAGAAGAGGCGCTGGCCTCGAAACGCGTCGGGAACAGAAAAGGGAATTCTTCAAATGAAATGGATGCAAAAAACTGCAAGCAGCCTCGCTTTTAGACCGGATGATAGGAGCTGCATCGTGTGACCTCTGTAAAGCTCAGGGCATTTGAGAGGAAATATATATATATTACAAGATTTTCTGCCAATCCGTGCAGAAATAACGAGCCACACCAGGTATGCAGGTAAAAAGTGTTGCAGGTTTATTCAGGCAGACAGGGAAGACGCGTTTCAATCACCACTGAGATCTTGGTCACATGCAAAAAACACAAAGGGGGTGCTACTGGTCAGAAAAGGCTAGAAAGTGTCTGTTTTCCAATGAGTGAGTGTGTGTATAGACTAATAAGAGTGACAAAGGGAGAGAAGAAAGGAAAAGAAAACCCATCAGCCCACCCATTGGCGGAACTTCATCATCTGGGATTTTTTGAATGCAGACTGGTATCCACTAGGTTCCTCACTAGTAAGTATTGTGAGGAGACTCTAGTGTCAGATCCGCCAGTGATGGAAAGCCAGGCAGCAGTTAAGTTATGAGCTGTGGGTAATGAAAAGTTACAGTGCTCAAAGAATATGTACTAATGAAAAGTGATAAATAAGTAATATTTAAAATTGACTAACATGGTGCCTAAGAACTAATTTTATTGAGACGGTCACCATGATGACAAGGTTAAAAGCAGAGTGTGGATAGTTTTCAACAAATACTACTATCCATTGGTGGATTAACTGGTCGACATGTTTCAGCCAAAAAATGGCTTTCTTCAGGACCTACTATTACAATACTACTTCAACTGTGACAAAGAATAGTGATAACTAAATACCATGCAGGAGCAGTTAACCTACCATCTGTTGGAATACTTAATGGTAGGATCTGAAGTCATGGTTGTGAAAAATCCTCTCCTGAAACACAAAAAGTGTACACACACGCACAATATAAGATATGAAAACAACATATATGTAATAAGACATAAAGCAGCCAAAGAGACATTGCTCAATCATTAATAGTTGTGTAATCACTCACCCAAAATCTGCTTGGGAGTGGCCTCACCTTGCCTGGCACTTGCTCGGGGTAATGAGGCCCCGCTCTGGGGAAATGGAAACATAAATACCATTGCTTCTCATCTTGTATGGTACATATCCACTTCATTCATAAATCTCTTAATGTCGAGAGTGGGCAGAAAAAACGGCGGTCTAAGCTAGCCTAGCCAGGTGATGATCAATGATTTTGAAGGTTAAATAATTCTAGTTGTTAAAATCAAATGCGCACGAAAAATTGCCACTTGGAGTTATAACACTGCAGATCCACAGGTGTCCATATTGATCAAGAAATGACCATGATGTTTGTATGATCGTGTTATAAGGGACATCTGCTGATCTAAATGGGAAAAAGCTCAACAGGAGAAAAAAGAAAAACCTCTTAACTTGGTCCCCAAAGATAGGTACATGACCTTATGGCAGACAATTAAATTAAGGTTCTCAGACTGAGATGTATAAACAATATTACACACAGTTAAAAGTCGCCAAACAACGTCAAAAGACGGAGTTAGATGGAGTAAAATGGACCTCCTATATGCTCTACCCCGCTGTCCGTCGGTACCTCAGACCCTTATTGAGCTGAGTGGAAGGTAACATGACGGAAAGGACGGCCCGTTTAAATACAACTTCTGCGGACCCCAGAGAAAGCATCTAATGAGTGGTAACAGCCTCCGCAGGTGTGCCCAAGGGTCGTGCTGTTCCGACATCGGTAGAAACAAGCAGACCAGAGAGAGAAACGATCTCGCCCGCAGTAGAAGCCTCATAGTTCTAGGCAGATATTTGGAATGCTGTACCTGATTGGTCTGCGCGATTAGAATTATCGCGCTCGCTATTGGTTACACAAAAAGCCAATATGAGCCTAGTTTAAACAAAACGGCTCAATCAAGCATCGGCAAGGCGTCCAGAGTTTCCCTTATCATGGTGCATCAGAATGGTTCCAAATGTTGAGACAAAGCAAGTTTTCTATTTGTAAATAAATGACCAGTAGCACCCCCTTTGTGTTTTTTGCGAGTTAGAGTAGGGGATAGGGTGCACGTAGGTCATTAAACCATTTCATGAAAAACAGAGGGGAGAGCAAGGTATTTGGTTCACCAAGTGAACGGGGGAATACTCCTGTACCCCTTGGTATATCAATAGAGAACAAAAGAAGGAGTACCACCCAGTGGAAATCACAGTTCCTAATGGGGTGCAGGCTGGAACAAAAGGGGGAAAAAACTCTCCTTTTGTTAAAAAACCCCTCACTCACCACCTAGTGGTGACATGCTTCATCATCGGGGTCCACCCTAATGACCCAGCGTCATCAGGGTGTACTACAACACCTGATTACAGTGGAGCTGGTTGTGAGTGAGGATGCGTGAAAAGGAAAAAAGTATGTGTGTTAAAAATTGTCCTGGTTTAACTTAAGAAATTAAAGTTTTATTTATAAGCAACTGGACAATATTAAAAACAAAAGTGCGAGATAGAGTGTGGGTAATTATGAGCCCATGTATCTCTATGTGTTGTCAGGTCTACATGTTTCAACCATAAAGGTGTAGGTTCACCAGGTTTTCTTCAGGACCGTTGCCCTGAGAGTGGATGGTTTGCGTCCCCTAAAAGGCGCGCCCAGTCCTACTCTCTGGGACCACAATAGTGACAAAAAAGTAGATGTCTGTGGTAAACGCTAAAACCCGGTTGGGTTTGCGTAAAAAATCAAAATACCTGCAAAGGAAATTGAGGAGTAATGTCAGATAATCGGTCTATGTACAAGCCTGTAACGTCGTGCAGTGTCTCACATTCGTGTCTGCATGCTGATGATCCCATTAGGACAGGTATCTATTGCTCGTGTAAAGGGTACCATTTCTCAGTGCCATGATGTGGAGGTCAGTACAAAGGGGAGGGACTAGGATAGGACAATATTTTACGGGGTCCAGTGTACTCGTCCTATAGACTCGTGACACAAAGGGATGTACAAAAGTTCCCCGGGAAGAGTGACGGAGAGAGGTGTGTGTGCTAGTAAATGGGGGGAATCCCCTTGTTGGAACTAGAACCCTCACACACCCAGCAAGCTAGGTGTCATGCTTCATCATATGGGCTCTGCTCCTCGTCAGACTGGCGCTGCAATGTCTGACGGGCTCCCGAAACCGGGGCTCTTTATCGGAGATCTTCTGTTCCCGCCATATGGTGCATGCGTGTGAGAGGGCCTGGGGAGTGTGGTCGTGACGTGAATGTTAAATTAAAAAAGGTGAGTCAGTCCACATATTAAATTTATTCTCGTAGTAGACTCCCTTGGTTAAAAACAAAGGATGGTGGTGTGGGAGGGGAGAGACAATTACCCTGACACTATTAGAGTGAATTGGACTACTACCCTCAATTATCGGTCAACATGTTTCTTGCCTGATGGCAATTCTTCAGGACCTAATGGAATCGTACCACACTGTGAAAATTGTAGTGAAAACTATATAAATATATACATAAAAGTGAAGGGTCAAAAACTTGCAGGCAGGTATACGACCGTATTTAGTCAGTAATACCAGGATGCAGGCCAGTCGGTCCTGCTGCAGTGTGAATGCCTGTAGAAATGAGATTGGGTTAAAAGACATCATACAGGATAACTGCATTAATGAAGTTACACCCTGAAAGGATAGTGAGCGCACACACACCCACAATAACCGTGCTAGATTAAAAAACCGATCATGAACGCTGATAATAATGGCAAGCCATTGATGTGGACAATTAGTACAAGCCATTGCATGCATCGGTCGGAAGTGACATGAAGAAACAATTTTGTACAGTGCTGTACAATCTGAGGAGTGTTATCTAGGTAACCTTACCCTAAACAGGATCCCTGATGGACCTCTCAGTCTGCTCCCGTGGGACCGGCTGGGGAGGTATGGTACCTAATTAGCAGGAGACAATGGTTGTTTACAGAGTGGGCAGTCTATCGACATATTTGTCTGGAGTGCTGGCACCCAGGCGTAGACTAACCCGGTGGCACTCGAGACAAGGTAAGGTAGGGTGCCTCCCTACGTGCCCCGAGCACTGGAATCATCCGGTGTGCCCCCCACTGCCTCAATCGGCCAGGGCTACACCGACCACCGGGGCGAGTACGGCCAACAAGACCAGCGCCCGCCGTCTGTGCGCCGAGCCCCAAACGGAGCGTTAAGGACCCAGCGCGAGCCGGCAAAACAGCCGAGCCAGGTGGCCGCGTCCGTCCCGCATTTAAAGAAAGGCGTGCTGCACCGTCGTGCAGCGGGAGGCGGCCATCCAGAGAGTAACATGCCCAAGGGATACAGTGGGGATTCACGAAAGAGCTTACCTGGTCAGTCGTCAGCGTATCAAGGCGGCTACATGAAAAAGTCTCACCTTCGGCGGCAGCAGTCCGGGCCGATTCACCTACCCCACGAGCAGCGTCTGGATAATGACGCAGAGCAGCTGGTGACGGTCTCTCTGCGCGGGCCATATTTAAGCGCCATCGAGATTGCCTGCTGCAGCATCGCTTTCCATTATGGGACCGCCCCCACCCATGACTGCGCATGTGTTGTGTAGAGGGGGACTTAGCCAAGAGACGGTCTGTTGGTTATGGCGGCCATCTTGGAGTGGTGAAAGTTAAAGATGAAAGCAGATGGGGAAGATGATAACTGTTCCTTATAAAGGCAGGGCAGTAGAGCATGTGACTGCGAGTATCCAAATCACCAGATAATCAATTGTAATATGGCCTCAACATAACCGGGATATAGTATTACACTCGCTAAAAGACGGTCTGATGGCTATGGCGGCCATCTTAGAGAGGTGAAAGTTTGTAGAGGAAAGCAGATGTGGAAGATGATAGTTGTTCCTTTTAGAGGCTGGGTCATAGAGCATGTGACTGCGAGTATCCAAATGACCTACTAATCAATTGTAAAAATGGTCTCAACATAGCAGGGATGCAGTACTAGACATATCATTGCTCGTGATGGACGTCGCATCAGTGTATAGATCATAAGGTCATGTGCCTAAAGATACCCAAGGGACAGAGTCATTTAATCCAACAAGGTCCAATCGAAGACGATGGACCCATCTTTGTTCAATCCTGAACAGGGCTTTTTTGGAAATGACTCGGTGGGCTTCTAACACCAACCAAGTGAGACTGTTTTCTGTGTGTTTGTTTTGGAAAAAATGCTCGTAAAGTTTGGTATGTGTTTTGTGGCACCTGATGTTGCTCTTGTGCTCTAAAATCCTTACTTTTATGTGCCTCATGGTCATTCCTATGTAGTTTTTGCCACAAGGGCAAGTAATCATGTAGACACAGTTGGTGCTGTTGCAGTTGGTGTGCTTGCGTAGTTGCCAACGAAATGTGTCAGAAAATCTTACTTCTTTACATTGGGATGTCTGGGGGCATGCCGCACATCCGCCACAGGGGAAATGACCAACCACTGGGGGAAGGTCCCACAGTCTCCTCTGGTTATCACTGTTGTTATGTCTCGGGCGGGTGTGTATAAGGGCATCCTTGAGATTTGCAGTTCTTTTAAATGCGAATCTGGGCTTTGGAATTTCTAGCCCTCCCGAGTTGATTATTGGCCAATGTTTATTTATTGTTTTTTTGAGAGATGTGGAATTGGGAGTGAAAGAGGTCACACATGTTATCAACTCATCTTGGGCTTTAGGATGTTCTTCCAAAAGGTTTATTCTAGGGTTATTCAGGGCTCTTTTACGTGACTGTTTGATTAACCTAGTTGGATACCCTCTGTCTTGTAGTTTGTGTTGTAGCAGAGTGGCCTCCCTTTGGAAATCTTCTGTATCCGAGCAATTCCTCCTAATCCGGAGGAATTGGCCAAAGGGCAGGTTATCCCTTAAGGCCCGTGGGTGATTGCTCTGGAATAGTAGAAGACTGTTTCTGTCAGTGTTTTTACGAAACAGGGTCGTGCTCAAGCTGGTAGGATTGAGGTTGATGCATAAGTCCAGGAAGGGGATGGTGGTGGTTGATATTGTTTCCGTGAACTTAAGGTATTGATTTTGAAGGTTAATCCAGCTGCAAAAGGCCTCACAGGTCCTGCGATCACCCTTCCAAAAGACCAGGATATCGTCAATATACCTGCGCCATAAGGTGATATTGTCACGATAGGGGTTGTGTGCAGACTGGATAACTCTTTCCTCAAAGGTCGCCATGTAAATACATGCCAGGCTTGGAGCAAATGTAGAACCCATAGAGGTCCCCTGGATTTGATGGTAAAGTTGGGGACCATATTGGAAAAAGTTTTCGGTTAAAGCCAAGGATGCACATGCCATGATAAATGAAACCGGAGTTGGAGAGGACCAGTCCTCCAACAGTAGGGTGGACTCCACTGCCTCCAGAGTGGCCTGTTGAGGGATATTGGTGTAGAGCGCCTCAACATCCATCGTGAGGAGGAGGTCCACACCTTCCCTCCCCTCAAATGATTCAATAAGTCGGAGGACATCCCGGGTGTCTTGTAAAAAAGATGGGCATGTTACTCTCTGGATGGCCGCCTCCCGCTGCACGACGGTGCAGCACGCCTTTCTTTAAATGCGGGACGGACGCGGCCACCTGGCTCGGCTGTTTTGCCGGCTCGCGCTGGGTCCTTGACGCTCCGTTTGGGGCTCGGCGCACAGACGGCGGGCGCTGGTCTTGTTGGCCGTACTCGCCCCGGTGGTCGGTGTAGCCCTGGCCGATTGAGGCAGTGGGGGGCACACCGGACGATTCCATTGCTCGGGGCACGTAGGGAGGCACCCTACCTTACCTTGTCTCGAGTGCCACCGGGTTAGTCTACGCCTGGGTGCCAGCACTCCAGACAAATATGTCGATAGACTGCCCACTCTGTAAACAACCATTGTCTCCTGCTAATTAGGTACCATACCTCCCCAGCCGGTCCCACGGGAGCAGACTGAGAGGTCCATCAGGGATCCTGTTTAGGGTAAGGTTACCTAGATAACACTCCTCAGATTGTACAGCACTGTACAAAATTGTTTCTTCATGTCACTTCCGACCGATGCATGCAATGGCTTGTACTAATTGTCCACATCAATGGCTTGCCATTATTATCAGCGTTCATGATCGTTTTTTTAATCTAGCACGGTTATTGTGGGTGTGTGTGCGCTCACTATCCTTTCAGGGTGTAACTTCATTAATGCAGTTATCCTGTATGATGTCTTTTAACCCAATCTCATTTCTACAGGCATTCACACTGCAGCAGGACCGACTGGCCTGCATCCTGGTATTACTGACTAAATACGGTCGTATACCTGCCTGCAAGTTTTTGACCCTTCACTTTTATGTATATATATTTATATAGTTTTCACTACAATTTTCACAGTGTGGTACGATTCCATTAGGTCCTGAAGAATTGCCATCAGGCAAGAAACATGTTGACCGATAATTGAGGGTAGTAGTCCAATTCACTCTAATAGTGTCAGGGTAATTGTCTCTCCCCTCCCACACCACCATCCTTTGTTTTTAACCAAGGGAGTCTACTACGAGAATAAATTTAATATGTGGACTGACTCACCTTTTTTAATTTAACATTCACGTCACGACCACACTCCCCAGGCCCTCTCACACGCATGCACCATATGGCGGGAACAGAAGATCTCCGATAAAGAGCCCCGGTTTCGGGAGCCCGTCAGACATTGCAGCGCCAGTCTGACGAGGAGCAGAGCCCATATGATGAAGCATGACACCTAGCTTGCTGGGTGTGTGAGGGTTCTAGTTCCAACAAGGGGATTCCCCCCACTTACTAGCACACACACCTCTCTCCGTCACTCTTCCCGGGGAACTTTTGTACATCCCTTTGTGCCATGGTGGAGGTACCTGGGTTGTAGTATAAGCGGTATACTGCTTGACTTATCTTGTGCACAATGTAGATTTTACGTGCGTCAATATCTATTCGATGCATACGCCTGACATCCAATTTATGTGGCGTGAACAAATCTTGCATGCCTATAGTGCGGGCAAACTTATTTTTAACGTGCATCGACTGCCATGCTCTGCATGCATCACTCGTACCGGACTCACAAACAAAAAACATTTAAAGACACACAAGGGTTTAGCTTACTCGTATTAGGGTATTGTGAAACCTCATAGGGCGGGGAGAGGTTAACCTCGTGGAGAGAACGTATTCTGAAACAAAGATCGGTGGAATGTTTCAAGAATAGCGTCTGACTAGGAACAGTGGTTAAGAAAGATCGGGACCAGGCGCAGAGGTCTGTGTAGCCCGCGGGTCCCGGAGCAATAATTACTTACAGTTCTGTGAGGAGGTCACTGGCCGAATACCTACTGCGGTCCTCCGCCCTGTTACAGAGAGAACGGGCGCCGCGGCCGGGATGTAAGCTTTCCGCTTCCGCAATAGGCGGAGTTGACTGCCGGTCACGTGGGGCGGCGCCAGCGCCGTCACTGTGGCAAAGTCAAAGACGGTGGCTGCAGTAGCTCAATCTCGCCCTGAAATGTAGGGTTCGATTCCCGCATTTTTTTCCCCCTCTGGATGGAACACTTAGTAATGGGCGGGGTGACCATCCCACCACACATAGTCCAATAGCCTATTCTGCAGGGCTCTACATCCTTGACCCCGGCTATAACACCATTAAATCCTATTTCTATGTGACTTCCTTAGCAATGTTTGACACCATGTACATGTTTTAACAATGGTTGAGCCATGTACCCCCAGCAATGTCCCGTCAGACCAACTTCTCCCAATATTAAAATATCCTGCTCCCCAGGGCTTTACATTGTTTGACCCTCGAAGCAGCACAATTTCAACTATTTACCACTTTGGGCCCCCCTCAAAGCTTATGCTTTATGGTCACTTCGACCTGAACCTGGCAACTAATAAATCATGTCTTTTCATTTAGACCGATTCCCATCACGGGAATCGAACCCTACATTTCAGGGCGAGATTGAGCTACTGCAGCCACCGTCTTTGACTTTGCCACAGTGACGGCGCTGGCGCCGCCACACGTGACTGGCAGTCAACTCCGCCTATTGCGGAAGCAGAAAGCTTACATCCCGGCCGCGGCGCCCGTTCTCTCTGTAACAGGGCGGAGGACCGCAGTAGGTATTCGGCCAGTGACCTCCTCACAGAACTGTAAGTAATTATTGCTCCGGGACCCGCGGGCTACACAGACCTCTGCGCCTGGTCCCGATCTTTCTTAACCACTGTTCCTAGTCAGACGCTATTCTTGAAACATTCCACCGATCTTTGTTTCAGAATACGTTCTCTCCACGAGGTTAACCTCTCCCCGCCCTATGAGGTTTCACAATACCCTAATACGAGTAAGCTAAACCCTTGTGTGTCTTTAAATGTTTTTTGTTTGTGAGTCCGGTACGAGTGATGCATGCAGAGCATGGCAGTCGATGCACGTTAAAAATAATTTTGCCCGCACTATAGGCATGCAAGATTTGTTCACGCCACATAAATTGGATGTCAGGCGTATGCATCGAATAGATATTGACGCACGTAAAATCTACATTGTGCACAAGATAAGTCAAGCAGTATACCGCTTATACTACAACCCAGGTACCTCCACATCATGGCACTGAGAAACGGTACCCTTTACACGAGCAATAGATACCTGTCCTAATGGGATCATCAGCATGCAGACACGAATGTGAGACACTGCACGACGTTACAGGCTTGTACATAGACCGATTATCTGACATTACTCCTCAATTTCCTTTGCAGGTATTTTGATTTTTCACGCAAACCCAACCGGGTTTTAGCGTTTACCACAGACATCTACTTTTTTGTCACTATTGTGGTCCCAGAGAGTAGGACTGGGCGCGCCTTTTAGGGGACGCACACCATCCACTCTCAGGGCAACGGTCCTGAAGAAAACCTGGTGAACCTACACCTTTATGGTTGAAACATGTAGACCTGACAACACATAGAGATACATGGGCTCATAATTACCCACACTCTATCTCGCACTTTTGTTTTTAATATTGTCCAGTTGCTTATAAATAAAACTTTAATTTCTTACGTTAAACCAGGACAATTTTTAACACACATACTTTTTTCCTTTTCACGCATCCTCACTCACAACCAGCTCCACTGTAATCAGGTGTTGTAGCACACCCTGATGACGCTAGGTCATTAGGGTGGACCCCGATTATGAAGCATGTCACCACTAGGTGGTGAGTGAGGGTTTTTTTAACAAAAGGAGAGTTTTTTCCCCCTTTTGTTCCAGCCTGCACCCCATTAGGAACTGTGATTTCCACTGGGTGGTACTCCTTCTTTTGTTCTCCATTAAACCATTTCCCCTGTAGACCCTCCTCCCACGTTGTGTTTTTTGTTACTATAGTGCAGCCACGGCTGCGGGTCTTTATATTCAGGCAACCTCAATTAGGATTGCCGTTAGCTCTCCCGTGGTGATTCTGGGTGGGTTTTTTGGGATGGCAGAATTCGCGGGCCTGGCCTTCGATGACCACACTTTACAATCAATTCTTGTTGAGAATCCGAGTATGCTTGATTCTATACCAACAACGGGATCGGTGCCGCTAGGGGATTGGGATACTATCCTTAATTTGAAAAAAAGTCACACACGCACCATTATACATGGGCAAATTATGGCAGAATACCTTCATGGGAAATGTTCTCCCACTGGTCTTTTAGTGACTAATGTCCCAAGACTATTCCTTACAGATAAGACCTTTCTTAAAGATTGGACACAAATCGCGTGGCGATGCACCCGCGATTGGCTCATCCTTATCATCACGACTGCAAAAAAAGTATCTGACGCCATTCTGGTCGAGATACAGGTATTAGAGGGCCAGATTAAAGCCACTCTTACCGACAGACAGTTCAAGAAACAACTGGATGAAGCCAATAAAACTAGCAAGGAGTACAAGGACTCTATCTTCTTCACGAAGATAGAAAAATTTAAGAAGGATCTAATCAAATTTTCATTTGAAAAAATCTATCCGTACACTAGTGAAAGCTATACACCACCTGACTTCACTAGAAAGGGAAAAAAGGTACGGATCTAATTATTCTACATCCTCTTCAGATGCTGATTCCAATGAATCAGATCCAGGCACTAGTGGCGCTACACAATGGAGAGGGAGAGGCCAATACAACCGCCTAATCGCAAGAGGACTGGAATAGGGAACTATTTCCAACCAGGTCCATGTTGGCCTCCAGCACCATGGGGATACCCACAGTTTCCACAACCCATGCCACAGTACCATCCGCAGCCCCAATTTTACGACGGACACGTTTTTTTAGGACAGGGCCGTGGCCGGAGCCGGGGCAGACGGAGGGGGCAGCCCCTAGTACAATGGGAAGACGTACAAGAACTTCCCTACACTCGCAGCCGACGGGGTCAACAACAACCACCCCAGGAAGCGAGGAGGACTTAGTAGTTAACCTGAGCTCACGTACATTAACTTCCATTGAGCACCAAGTGCTTAACAAAGGACTCGGGTTTGTTCCCACGTATAGTGGTGATGCTTTCCAGTTACATACTGAAATTGAAAAATTCTTCAGAAAGGTTCGCCTTCACTTCTTCTTTTCTGATCACATTGAAGATCAGGAGCATATTGAGAAAGACATTAATACGGGTCTCAAGAGGAAATCCACCTTTACTCCTCTACTTCAGCAGGTACTCCCGATGGTCAGCGCTTTCGAGAAGGCAGTTACCCATGAGATTGGCTCCTTGAATCTATCTAATCAGGACACCTTTCAAAATCTATCAAGGGCAGAAAGAATGGCCGTGGACACACTTTCTAGAGACACCCTGATTACCATCAAACCCGCCGATAAGGGTGGTGCGATAGTAATTCTCGACACCACCTCTTATCGAGCTGAATGTTTGAGACAGCTAGGGGACTCTAACTCCTATACTTTACTTACTGTAGATCCCACCACAAGACTAGCGGCAGAAATAAAGAACCTAGTGGAAGAAGCAAGTGCGGAGGGCTGGATTACACCACAAGAAACCTTATTCCTGGTAACCATCCACCCAGTGACCCCGTACTTCTATGCACTGCCGAAGATTCACAAACCAGCCAGACCACCTCCTGGCCGACCCATAATTTCTGGCATCGGATCCCTCCTGGAGCCCCTTTCCACTTTTGTTGATTTCTTCTTGAGGCCTTTGGTGCGCACCATGCCCACCTACCTCCAAGATACAAAGGATGTTCTGCGTCTGCTGCCTGAGGTTGAATTCAACATCGATACTGACATCCTTGTCAGTTTCGATGTTGAATCACTGTACACATGCATTCCGCAGGAGGAGACCCTACTGGCAGTAAGAGGCTTATTGGAAGCCCAAGTTCATGACAGCATTACTCCTATTAGCTTTATCATGGAGCTAGCCAGGATAGCCATGACAGAGAATGTTTTCCAATTTGAGGACTCACTATACCTACAGACATCAAGTACCTCAATGGGGAGCGTTTTCACCCCTAGCTTGGCGAACTTATATGTCCATCTTTTTGAGACACAGTCTGTACTCGACCACAATAATCCGTTTTACCATCAGACGATATTGTGGAAGAGATACATTGACGATGTCCTGGTTGTCTGGCGTGGAGACACCACCTCAATACTTGCATTCCAAAGTTGGCTCAATGCCCAGAATCAATTTCTTAAATTCACCATTGAGTACAGTGAGTCAGAGCTTCCGTTTTTGGATCTACTCATGTTTCCGAAAGATGGTCATTTGGCCAGTAGGTTATATCGCAAACCTATGTCTAGGAACTCTCTCCTCCAATTTCACAGTCACCATCCATGCTCCCTGCGGGAAAATTTCCCATTCGGGCAATTCCTCAGGGTGCGCAGAAATTGTTCTGAGAAATGTGATTTTGATGACCTGTCTCAAGACCTGAGCACTAAGTTAAGACAACGACACTATCCCAATGCCCTGATACGCAAGGCACGGAAAAGGGCCTCCAACAACCACCGTGAGGCTTTACTTGCCCTCCCAGTTACAAAACCAGCCTTGAAAAACTTGACTTTCGTAAGTACTTTCAGCACGGCCTCCACGCAGGTACAAAAGATAGTCCGCAAGAACTGGCGGATTTTGAATACTGCCGGAGTGACAATTCCGTTTCCATTGTTCGCCTTTAAGAGGAGTCAAAATGTACGCGATGGTCTAGTGCACAATAGGCCTCGCTCTTTCTCACAAGAGTCCATTACCACATTATAGAACCTACCATCGGTCCAGGGTCATTACCCATGCGGTGTGGGCTCTGTGTGTCCCCAGACAGAAAAGACCTTAACAGTAGACATCGGCAGAGAGCGCCCATGGATCTTGAAGTATCACACCAATTGCAATAGCGAGAGGGTAATTTATATGATATCATGTCCATGCTCCCTTTGCTATGTTGGAATAACCACGAGAAAGGTGAAGCTTAGGATCCACGAACATAAGAGTACAATCAGGAGAAACCGACAGGCAACACGCCTGACGAATCATTTCTTGACCATGAAACATACCGTTGAGGATTTGAAGTGGATAATATTGGAACAACCCTTCATCCCTCAGCATGTCAGTGATGTTTCCCATTACCTTTTTGTTAAGGAACAAAAGTGGATTTTTAGATTGAAGTGTGATACTGCAGGGTTGAATGACGAGATCCCGTGGGTTCAAATCTGAAGATTCTATTAAACATTGACAACCTATTTGACCATCGTGACATTTATGACACTTTAATACTATCTTCACCATGATCATGGGTGTTCCTCTGACGACTATCTAATCTGAGTCAACCTCGATGTCAACAGATACAGCTGAATGATTAGCTGATTCAGCTTAATGGCTGCACCCCCAGTCATTCTCTACCAAATTATGTTTACACCACGAGTATCCACTGTTTTTCAGATTCTATAAAGTCTTTATAGCAAGTTTCGTACCTTCGATTCTTTCACAAACTTTGCTATTCATTCCCTAACACGAGGTGCACTCGTGCACTTATACTCCTCCTTGAAGGGTTTGGTCAGGTCTATGGAACGGTACTTAGACTGTTCGTTTAAGGGTTTTTTTGTTGCTCAGTTGACCCGATAATTAATTTTAATTTTGTAATTAATTCTTGATAAAGGGATTGTACCGTTTCACATTGGATCTGTTTACAATAAGCGGTGACAAATTAATCGTTGCATGCCGCTCAGCCTGACAGTACTTCAACGTTTCTCATCTACAAATAGAAAGCTTGCTTTGTCTCAACGATTGAACATTTTTTAATACACCATAGCAAGGGAAACTCCGGACGCCCTGCCGTTGCCTGATTGGGCCGTTTTGCTAAAACTATGCTCCTATTGGCTATTTGTGTAACCAATAGTGAGCGCGATAATAGGCGGTGACACGTCAGTCTTTGTATGCCGCGCTGCAGCCTGACGGAGCCGTCAAGTACATTGACGTTTCCCGTTGGCCATCTCATTTATTTACAAATAGAAAGCTTGCTTTGTCTCAACATTTGGAACCGTTCTGATGCACCATGATAAGGGAAACTCTGGACGCCTTGCCGATGCTTGATTGAGCCGTTTTGTTTAAACTAGGCTCATATTGGCTATTTGTGTAACCAATAGCGAGCGCGATAATTCTAATCGCGCAGACCAATCAGGTAAAGCCTTCCAAATATCTGCCTAGAACTATGATACTTCTACTGCGGGCGAGATCGTTTCTCTCTCTGGTCCGCTTGTTTCTACCGATGTCGGAACAGCACGACCCTTGGGCACACCTCCGGAGGCTGTTACCACTCATTAGATGCTTTCTTTGAGGTCCGCAGAAGTTGTATTTAAACGGCCAGCCTGTTCGTCATGTTACCTTCCCCTCAGCTCAGTAAGGGTCTGAGGTACCGACGGACAGGTGAGTGCAGTGGGGTAGAACATATAAGAGGTCCATTTTACTTAATCTAACTCCGTCTTATGACGTTGTTTGGCGACTTTTTAACTGTATGTAATATTGTTTATACATCTCAGTCTGAGAACCTTAATTTGATTGTCTGCCATAAGGTCATGTACCCATCTCTGGGGACCAAGTTAAGAGGTTTTTCTTGTTTCTCCTGTTGAGCTTTTTCCCATTATGCTCAGCAGGTGTCCCTCATAACACGATCATACAAACATCATGGTCATTTCTTGATCAATATGGACACCTGTGGATCTGCAGTGTTATAACTCCAAGTGGCAATTTTTCGTGCGCATTTGGTTTTAACAACTATAATTATTTAACTTTCAAAATCATTGATCATCAGCTGGCTAGGCTAGCTTAGACTGCCGTTTTTTCTGCCCACTCTCGACATTAAGAGATTTATGAATGAAGTGTATATGTACCATACAAGATGTGATACAATGGTATTTATGTTTCCATTTCCCCAGAGCGGGGCCTCATTACCTGAGCGAGTGCCAGGTGAGGTGAGGCCACTCCCAAGCACATTTTGGGTGAGTGATTACACAACTAATAATGATTGAGCAATGTCTCTTTGGCTGCTATATGTCTTATTACATATATGTTGTTTTCATATCTTATATTGTGTGTGTGTACACTTTTTGTGTTTCAGGAGAGGATTTTTCACAACCATGACTTCAGATCCTACCATTAAGTATTTCAACAGATGGTAGGTTAACTGCTCCTGCATGGTATTTAGTTATCACTATTCTTTGTCACAGTTGCAGTAGTGTTGTAATAGTAGGTCCTGAAGAAAGCCATTTTTTGGCTGAAACATGTCGACCAGTTAATCCACCAATGGATAGTAGTATTTGTTGATAACTATCCACACTCTGCTTTTAACCTTGTCATCATGGTGACCGTCTCAATAAAATTAGTTCTTAGGCACCATGTTAGTCAATTTTAAATATCACTTCTTTATCACTTTTCATTAGTACATATTCTTTGAGCACTGCACTTTTTCATTACCCACAGCTCATAACTTATCTGCTGCCTGGCTTTCCATCACTGGCGGATCCGACACTAGAGTCTCCTCACAATACTTACTAGTGAAGAACCTAGTGGATACCAGTCTGCATTCAAAAAATCCCAGATGATGAAGTTCCGCCAATGGGTGGGCTGATGGGTTTTCTTTTCCTTTCTTCTCTCCATTTGTCACCCTTATTAGTCTACACACACACTCATTCATTAGAAAACAGACACTTTCTAGCCTTTTCTGACCAGTAGCACCCCATTTGTGTTTTTTGTGAGTTAGAGTAGGGGATAGGGTGCACGTAGGTCATTAAACCATTTCCCCTGTAGACCCTCCTCCCACGTTGTGTTTTTATCTTGGTCACATGACCATCCGAGAATTTCCCACATATTTAAAGTGACAGAGGAATGCACGATGCAGTGTGCATAGAAATAAAAGAAATATTGCCAAATCATGTCATTTAAACACATACATTAAATACAAATGTGTTTTTAAACCCTCATAATATTACAAATAATGATACAAGGCATGGGAAATAAAGTGATAAATGCATTGACATATTGAATGCTTTTTGAAGTGAAGATATTAGTGATTGTCAAATACATTTAAATATTATCACATCTAGTGAGGGGCTCACTCGTTCTGATGGGCAGTCTCAGGGAATACAGAAATAATAATTATCCCATTGTTTGTGCATCCACTGTGGTGCCCAGACGTGTGGGTGGATCAAGGTAAAGTACCTTAGTGGACCATAAGGTGAAGTTGTGTCGGTAATGTGAAAGGTAGGTGGGTTTGTGATGGTATCAGTGGGGGTATAAATCAAAATAAAAACAAGTCGCCACAATACGTTGCTGAAGTGAGTCTATAGTAGAGAT
Organism: Lissotriton helveticus; assembly: GCF_964261635.1. Classification (NCBI taxonomy): domain Eukaryota; kingdom Metazoa; phylum Chordata; class Amphibia; order Caudata; family Salamandridae; genus Lissotriton; species Lissotriton helveticus. The sequence goes on along the minus strand of NC_136059.1, from coordinate 1,820,881,302 downwards.
GGCCAGTGGGAACAGGCTGGTTCTCATGTGCTCTTATGATTATTGTAGTGACTATCCTTCCAACCAGGTCAGGGCGGTGGTCTGTCAAAATAAAAGCAAAGCAGATCAATGCAGTACAATGGTACAAAGTAAGTTTCTAATTGCTATCTAAAGTGCCTATGTAATGCGCCCCCAACGTGTGGTTGAGTTATACAATGCATTCTGATACATATATAAATTGACATGAAAATTTGGCAAAGTGAGTTAAAAAATAACAGTACAAGCTCTGTTAATAGTCAAACGAAAATTCATTTCTGGTGGTTGAGAACCAAACTCAATTAATTACAGGTGTATATATAATTCTTCATCATTCTTCATGCCATTAGGGAATGTACTGCCAGCCAGCAATATCAGCCTAGATTCTAGTCTGCGTAGAGCCTGTACTCTGTTACTACCCCTAGTGTTTCTGGGTATGGTGGCCAGGCCAAAGTATTTACCCTTCGTCCAGCCCCCCTCATGTGTTTCACTGAAGTGTCTGGTGGTGCTAAAGCTGAAGTCACGGTTGGTCACCGCTCTCCAGTGCTCAAGGATTCTCTTTTTTACTGGAAAGGTTGTTGAACCTACAGACCACTTGTCGCACGGACAAGTGATAGCATACACTACGAAATCAGTATTGCAATTAATGTTTTTGGTGATGCGTCATTTCCTTCTTGCTCTCCTCAGAGATACTTCGCTCACATTGTTACTGTGACTGCAGGCCTTGCACTTATTGCATTTGTAGAACCCTCCTTTCTGATCTAACCAAGTTTGTTTTGGTCTTGGGTTGCAGATGACTATTGACTAGGATGTCTTTCAGTGAGGTAGTTTTCCTGTTTGTCACTGGAGGTGATTGGCCCAAATTGTCTTTCAGGAGGGGGTCTTGTGTGAGAATGTGCCATCTTTTCTTGAGAATGTTTCAAAGCTGGCTGGCTTGTGTGTTGTAGGTGGTAATAAACCTGACCTGTGTCTCTGAGTTATTCACTGTGTTGGTGCATTTAGGTGGTGAGTATAGCGCATCATGGTGGCGGATGGAGTCAGCTTTGGTTGCCCCTTTCTGCAACCTATTTACCGGGTAACCTCTATTCCTGAATCTTTGCATCATGTCCTGTCTGTTTTTTTTGGTAGGTGACCTCTGTGTTGCAATTTCCCCTAGCACGTAGGAACTCGCTATAGGGAACGCTCCATCTGAAGTTAGGTGGATGGCAGCTAGCTGAGTGCAAAATGGAATTGCCTGCTGTTTTTTTACGGTAAAGGTCAGTTGTGAGTTTCCCCTCCTCAATAGTAAGCCTAATGTCAAGAAAGTCAATGCTGTGTTGGCTGTGTTGCATAGTAAATTTAAGGTTCATGGAATTGCCGTTAAGTAGCTTCACAAATTCAAGAAGATCACTTCCATTGCCCTCCCACACAAAGAAAACATCGTTGATGTATCTGAGCCATAGTCTGTTGTTACTGGACCCTGGGTCTAGCTCTTCACTCCAGAGTACCTGCTCCTCCCACCAGCCAGCCGCCAGATTCGCATAGCAGGGGGCGAAGCAGGTACCCATGGAAGTGCCCTGCAGTTCCTTATACCACCTCCCATTGAACATAAAAACATTCTCAGTAAGGCAAATCTCGATCATTTGAGGTAACATTTGTGTGTGTTCAAGCAATTAATTGTCTCTTGCTCTGAGAAAATGCTGACATGCTCTGAGACCACCTGGGTGTCTAATGCTCGTATAGAGACTTTCTACATCTAAAGATACCATCCAATAGTCGTTTTCCCAATGTATGTTGTGTATTTTTTGGAGGAAGTCCTTTGTGTCTCTGAGGTATGAATTAAGGTCTCTGACCTAAGGGAAGAGAAAGTGGTCAACGTATTCAGATGTTTTCTCAAGTAAGCTATTCTTGGAGGATACGATCGGAAGTCCTGGGGGTTGATGGCATCTTTTTGTACTTTAGGGAGTAGGTAAAATGTCTGTGTGGTAGGGGTCTCATTAAGTAGGAATTTTCTCTCATCCCAGCTGATGAGTTTTTTGTCAGACTAGTCCTGGAGATGACTGTGGTATCTGGTTTGTAGATTAATAAGGTAGTTTTTGTCAACCCTCTCATAACAGATAGTGTTGTTGATTTGCCTGTTTGCCTCTAGTATGTATTTCTCCCTGTCCATTATCATGATGTTACCCCCCTTGTCAGAAGATTTGATGACAATGCTGTCATATTTATGCAAACTGGAAATTGCATCCCAGTGTTCTTTCTTCATGTTTCTATTCTTGGGGCTGGTATCCATGAGTTTAAGTATGTCATTGCTGACAGTCTCATGAAATAGGTCTATGTTATCTTTGGGTGTCTGAGGTACATACCTAGAGGGGGCTCTGAAATGTGTCAGACTTATCATGTCAGTGGGTAATCCTAAAGAAAGTAGTGTTATGTTATGTCCCTCTGGGTGCAGTGGATCAGGTGCAAGGCTGGATATCGCGTTTTGGTCTAATAGATCCTGCATGTCCACTACAGCTGGTATATCGGCTATCGCTAGTGTTGGTGCAGTGCCCTCATTAGAGATTTGTGCAGTTACATTGTTGGTCATGGTATTCAGTTGTGAGCTGTGTAATTTATACAATATAACCTTACGCACACATTTGTATAGGTCAACTGGAGTATTGGCATAGTCTACATTATTATCTGGACAAAAAGATAAACCAAATTTTAAAACCTCTTCTTCTGCGGTTGTGATAGGTCTACATGACAGGTTCATTACCGTGAGCTGCTGGGTGTTGTCAGCCATTATTTCTTGGGATCCTGGCTTCTCGTTCCCATGCCAATATTGCCGCTCCTTTCTTCTCCTCCACAATCTTTTCTTGCTCTTGTGTTGGCGCCTCTTCCTTTTCCCCCTAGTTTTCCCCTGTACGATTGTTCTTGGTTCATCTGCATGAGACGTACCTCCTCACAAAAAGAAGAAAGTTACCCATGATTGGAGGCAGCACTGTCAATTTATTCTAGGTCGGAACTCACATCTGTTGTGGAGCCACTGATTCCTCTATCCACGATCCCCATTGCTTTGTCTTTGGCCATGATCCCCAGTGCTTTGTCTTTGGCCATGTTGGCTCTGATTTTGTTAAATTTGCGTGCAAATGTTAGTATTCTGCCGCTTTTATAATCTCTTTCATCACAGGAACATTTTCTTTCTTTTCTTTCAATCACTCCTTTCTCAAAGATTGTAATCCTTTCATCAACCAGTTTTAATGTGTTTTTAACTTCATTCTGGTCTGAGCATTTAGAGAATTCCACCATCAGGGCTTCGATTTGCTCAATTAGTTCTTTATGCTCATCACATGCATTTTTTATTAACATGTGTAGCGTGTTCCTGGAGCAGGTGTTGGTATTTCCAGTCCAGTCCTTCAGTAGTTGGGGTTTGGGGCAGTTCAGGGTAGGAATAATGAAAATTCTCAGACCTCGTGGGATCCTGCTAACCTCTAGATAGTTTTGCAGGGAAGTGGCCTCCCACCACCGGCTGGTTTCTTTCTTTCTCAGTCTCTCCAGTTGATTTCCCAGTTGTTTAACACTAGTGGTCTCTGGTGTTGCTGTGTGCTGGCTGCTAGGGTTCCCATTATTTTCAACATTTTCTTTTTGAAAATAAGGTTTGCGGATGCTTCTCTCCCCTTAATCCATTCTGCTGCCATATTTAAACACCGCTGCTTCGTTGGAAATATTCCTGCACCCTGTGCCGTGAAGCAGTCTCACAGGCGGGCTCTGGTTTCACTCTGAAACGCTCCAGTACGTCACCTTACACGAGCGGAAAGTTCAATTTTACCAATGCACCGGAAGGAAGAGCGAGTGTGTCACGGGCAATACGGGAAAGTTAGATTTCAATTCTCTTACCGCGTTGGTCGCTCGCTCTTGTCAACTCCCGGTCAAAGGTGTACATATCGTGCGGAGGAGACGCTCCTTTCAGCACTGAGGTTTCTTCAGAGTTACTGCCAGTGGGCGTGCTCTCTAGGGGTCCAGACGTCGGGTTGGCGAAAAAGCACTTCCCTTCCAGGCGAGCCGGGGCTCGTGAACCGGACGCCACCGCTACCACATTCCACGAGATTTTCTGCCAATCCGTGCAGAAATAGCGAGCCACACCAGGTATGCAGGTAAAAAGTGTTGCAGGTTTATTTAGGCAGACAGGGAAGACGCTTTTCGATCTCGACTGAGATCTTGGTCACATGACCATCCAAGAATTTCCCACATATCTAAAGTGACAGTGGAATGCATGACGCAGAGTGTATAGAAATAAAAGAAATATTGCCAAATCATGTCATTTAAAAACATACATTAAATATGAATGTGTTTTTAAACCCTCATAATATTACAAATAAGGATACAAGGCATAGGAAATAAAGTGATTAATGCATTGACATATTGAATGCTTTTTGAAGTGAAGATATTAGTGATTGTCAATAACATTTAAATATTATCACATCTAGAGAGGGGCTCACTCATTCCGATGGGCAGTCTCAGGGAATACAGAAATAATAATGATCCCATTGTTTGTGCATCCACTGTGTCTATATATATATATCAGCCGCGGGCCGTGGAGGGTGTTACGGTGGGGCAGGGAGGCGGGGAGGGGGAGGGGCGGGGTGGAGGGTGCTAAAAACAGGCATATGGATCATTGCAGGTAAGTACACAATTTAATTAATAAATCGAAATTCGTAGCGCGCAGTGCATGGCAAAAAGCAATGCTGTGCGCGTTACGAATTTCGTTTTATTAATTAAATTGTGTACTTACCTGCAATGATCCATATGCCTGTTTTTAGCACCCTCCACCCCGCCCCTCCCCCTCCCCGCCTCCCTGCCCCACCGTAACTCCCTCCACGGCCCGCGGCTGATATATATATATATATCTATATATATATATATAGATATATATATATATAATATATATATATATACACATATATACAGGACACAGGTGCTCGGTTTAAAACTGACGCAACACCAAAACAAAGGGCGCGCCAATAAATCGGACCAATCAAGCAAGGTCTGTAACACATTCTCCAAAGTTCCTTCTCACATAGAAAGATAACTATGTTGTGTCTTGCATAAATAATGAATTTATTCATCAGTTGCTGGACGCCTTTCACCTGTCCTGCAGTAAAAAACGTACTTCCATAATTAACAGAATTATTTACCTATTAAAGAAATATTATTAATTAAAAAACAAATGATAACTCATAAAAACTAATCAACTTCCCACACTTTACCCCTATAATCCCCACAACCGTCAGCTAAAATTAAACTTAATTAATTAATAACAGAATTAAAAATTATTTTCAATTAAAAAACTAACAGTATTTTACAACTAATTATAAAGTAAGCTAAATTAATTTACTTCCCACCCTTTACCTCCATAAAAGAAAACCCACACCCAAAAAAATAAACCATTACCCTAATTAAATATCAATTAATTAATTAATATTAATGATCAAATAAATAATAATTAATTAAACATAAATTAGTTTCCACGTTGTACCCCTTTAAACCCCACAACCATCACCTAAAAATAATTACACACTTTCCATATTCAATTATTGAATAATTAATTAATATTAGTTGACAACTAATTATTAATTAATTAAACATAAATTACTTCTCCCCCTTTACCCTTATAATCTCCACAACCTACACCCAAAATTACTCACACAATTCCTGTGATTAATTTTCAATACATTAATTGATATAACTTAACGCATAATTATGAATTAATCAAAAATAAATTACTTCCCACCCTTAACCCATATAAAACCCACTATCCACACCTGAAATGAATTACACAATTTCCATATTTCATTTTCAATTAATTAATAAATGTTAATTAACAAAGTATTATTAATTAATTAAAAATACATTACTTCACACCCTATAGCCCTATAAACCACAAAACCTGCCCCTAAACAAAATTGCACAATTACCATAATTAATTACCAATTAAATAAACAATATTAATTAACAACAAATGAATAAATAATAATTAATTACTTCCCACGGTTAACACTATTAAATCTCAATTAAATAAATATTAATAAATACAAAATATTCATTATTATTCTATGATTAAATTACTTCACACCCTATTCCCTTATTCCCCTATAAACCCAGAACCTGCTATGGAACTAAAAAACAAAACATTTAATTAATATAAAATTGATAACTACAAAAAATGTTACACATATATTAAAAAACAAACAATGCAAAAAAATACATCAGATACATTTAAAATATATACAAAAATACATGACACTAATTAAAAAATCAATATTTTAAAGAACTATATTTTTGCAACTTATATTAATTACTTCTATATTTTTAAATTCAATATTACTTACCTACAAATCAATATACTTGACAACGATAATCTTGCATGCGATATTTGTGTAGGTTGAATTTTTTTGGACTCAATATTCTGTCTCATTAGAAAAAGAAACCTTAGGCACAATTCCTGTGTATTCTCTAGAGGCAGTAAGTTCTTAAGGTAGATCTAGAGATCGAGCAAGTGATTGTGGTTGGACCTGTAATTCTCAATAGTTGATGTATTTATGTTACACTGCCACTATGAGGAAACCAACACCATGTTCCCTAGGAGGCTCAGAATCTAAGGGCATTTAACACTTAGAGACTGCCAAAGAGAAAATTGCATTTATTTGTTCACTAAGGTCCATATTTATGACCCGGCTTGTATCTCGTTTGCAACACTGTGGGGCCCGAGTGGCTCCGTAAATCTGGAGAAACAGAAAATCGAGGCATGGCCCTACTCTGCAGTGGGAAGGTATTCCATGGGCATTGCAAAGGTGTCTCCATACACTCCATGGATTTTGATTAATGGGTAAACCTGGGAATGCACCAAAAAGATTTGTCTTCCCAGTGGAACCTTATTGAGGAGAAATATCTTAATTGATCCTTGTTACTTTCTCTTTCTGTGTGTGTTGCATTCTGCAGCACACATTAAAAGAGGAATACTCCTCTAAGGATTGTTTTTTTGCAGAGAGGTAACCCTTCCTGCTCAAAAACGATTCTGCATGTTTTTCATAGGTATGAGGTTCAAGCTTGAGACAATTCGGATATGATTGCATGCCTTTTATTTCACAGGTCCAAAAGAGCCTCCTATGAATCAGGTTTAGTGAAACCATATTTTTAGCATAGATGTGTGTGTGTGATTGAGGTTTTTATATATGTGTTTGCCCATAAACAGTGAAGCCTTACTACATTTACCTGTCTAAATACACAATATGTTCATACACTTAGATCAGTATACTGCGGTAATAGAAGCCCTGAAGAATACCTATGACCAGTGAGGACAGGAAGGCAGAAATATGTGGAGTTTGGGCTTATGATTCCCGCAAATCTGGCCTTTGGTTTTAATCGTACTTTGGAAAGTGCAAATTAAATAATAATAAACTCCTCAACAAAAATTTACAAAAGGGAAATTTATATCACTTGCAAAAGCTCTAGCAAAGAACAAAGGCCCTTTGAGCTAAAAAATAAATAGCTGAAAATAGCCCGCCTTGGAGCCACTTGGGTATTGCTCACCCTACCCAACGTAGAGCTTGACTTGATGATGAAGCATGCCACATAGCATGTATGAGGGTCAGTGCAGCATAAAGAGGATACTACTTGATTGTGGTAGTTGTGGACTTAAAGGAAGATTCCCCTAAAGTACAAAACATGGAACATCACTCCATTTGAATTGAATTTTCCTGATCTGGGAGAATGTTTGAAAGTCCGAAAGAATCCTTTTGCTCCCCTCATTTTTTGGCTTATAGATGCAGTTCGAAGTCACAAGGGGTCCCACTGCATACAGTGCCACATTTTTCCATGTCTTTTGTTAAATACATACAAACACAAAGTTAGCTACATCTGAAGAAAGCTTTGACAAAGAAAAAACATGATTCCTGGTGCTTCAGTGGCTAAAGAGGAGGAATGGGTCCTCCATAATGTGAACAATACAAACTATGATATAGGGAAAAAAGAGAGGACAAAGTGGGTAAAAGAAAGGGAACATTCAACCAAATTGCCCTTCATGAATCATGGCAAGATGTGATTTTAACACGCAATGCATTCCAAAGTGAGTAAGTTCATGTATAATTTCCCTGTATTCAAATTACTAATGTTAAGAACTGTTTGGAGATGCAAAGGTAGAAATTGGGTAATGTGAGAAGATTCAACTGATGTGCAGGTGATGATGGGTGGTAAGAACAAATCAAATTGAATAATGTGGATTGGAACAAAGAAACTTGAATGACAAAAAAGAGAAAGGAAGAATAAAGTGTGAAAAAGAAGATGGATGCTAGACACCCAGGGGAAGTACTGAAAGAGATATTTGGAATAAGGCTTCCAGAGCAGAACTTTACTGAGAGCAGGAAAAATTAATGAGAGGGAGTGAGTTTTTGGTATGAGATAGAGGAAAGGAAACAAGAGGCAGTGATAAGTTTAAAAAAAGGATACCAATATCCCTATTGAGGAGAGCATTCTATATGTTTTACCTGAAATAGAACTGGAGTGGCCATCGTACATCCTTTAACTGATCCTAAAAATGATTTCTTCTTAATATTTACTAGAGCAGGGGTCTCCAACCTTTTCTTTAGTGAGAGCTACTTCTGATCAGTGAAATTCATCGTGAGCTACTACAGGCCAAGCAAATCACACATTGCTTCCAGAGAGCCCACACAGTCAGCTTTATTGACTTGAAGCCTAATTTCCATAGGAACAGTTTGTTATAATAAATCCCTCTGAAAATATCATCATGATTAATATGTGTCACATCGAGATTTGTGTGCTATGGCTGTTAACTAGACCTTATCACAAACATTTGGGAATGCTTCCGAGAGACCAAACTGTGGTAGCATCTCTTGTCTTTGGACATATTCTAGCCACCATGTACCTAAGAATCTCTTCAAATGGTGAATGCTGAGCGTTCACAGGTGTCCAGCAGTGAAGCTTCCGGCAATCTCAGCCTCTCATCTAGGAAGAAGGTAACCCTGTCCGAAATATGTATAGTGAAAACAAAGGAAGCTTTAAGTGGTTGAAGATAGTAAATAAAAACGTTTCCATCTCAGTATCTTAAAGTGATTTAAAAATGGAAGCACTTATTTGCAGTCAGTACCAGAAGGTACTGGGATGCTTTACATGAGCACCAGTTACATCAGAGAAGCTTGCATTTATTTTTTGCATGCACAGCAATCACAAGATTTGGGCCGCCATTGAGATTCAAACCTAGAAGGCCACATCCACTTTTCAAACTCACTCCTCTCTATTTTTAGAGGGCAAGAATTTACACATGAAATGGAAATTAACACAAAACAATGTACACTACCAGTGTGAAAAAAAGCTGAATAAACAAAGAAAAGTCAACCTGTTCCATGCTCAATTTGCCTATACAGCTGGTACAACTAAAACTATAAATTAAATGAAAAGCTCAGACGTGGCACTGGGGGTTCATTCCAATATAATATATTAAAACAAAGACAACTCAACAATTAGTGAGGAGCAAATACATGAGCAAGATGACGATTTAAGTGAAGGACCTAGTCACACTGCTTTCATTTATTCATTGCGACTAGGCCGTACTAACCACAATGATTAAATGAAAGCATCCTCTCGCATTTTAAATTTCTCCCAGCGTTTTACACAAATATTATTTTTCTAATGAAGAACCTCTCATGTGTTGGAAGTTATGGCATTGCCAGGTTTACACTGGTTGTGCTCTTGTGTCGAGAACCGCACCACCTGCATGCTATGTAAACCAAAGTCCTGGGCCTTGTAATAAGGCTCCGGTGTCAAAGCTGCCATTTTGCCTTTCTGCTGCTCCATCCAGACAGGTCGTGAAGGATGAAAGTTCCGTTCCTAGCTGCAGAAGGCAGAGAGCTTGGTTTCCGGTGGGAAGTCTAATGCTGCTTGTGCTGGGGCCGAGGTATACTGGGATTTTAGTTCTGGGGCATGCTATTAATATTGAAGTAGATGCAGTTGAATTGAAGCCCAGTTATGTGAAGGCGACGCCATTCCCCTTTTATGACTGACTCTTACTGTCCAGCCTGGAGGCCAGGCGGCCCACATTCCTTTCTGGCAAGAGGCTCCAAGGTGCACTGGCCACACCAATGCTTGTTTATTCAAGAATCTAAGGGGCACATTCATTAAAGAATTGTGTTGACTTTGCACCACGCATTGGGGTGCAAGAGTGACTCAAGTATTAAGTGAGATTTATCAAGCCACATAATGCCACGTTGCATGGCCTTGCATGGCTTGATAAATCTAGAGTAACGCAATGCAGCACAAATCACTTTGTTGCATTACTCCGCCCCAAGGAGGCATTCCATGGGTGGAGTCTGGGTGTTCACGCGCAGACACCCATGTATTTTGGTGCGTTCCCAAATTTACCATTACTGGTAGACCTGGGGATGCATCGAAATGCTTTGCTTCTCCAGGTGAGGCGTAACAAGGAGAAATATCTTAATTTCTCCTGGTCACTTCCTCTTTCTCTCTATGTGCTGCATTGTGCAGCACACACTGAAAGAGGAAAATGCCTCAGAGGATTGTGTTATACACGTAAATGTCCCTTCCTGCACAAAAACAATCCTGTTTACAATGCAGGCACCCTTGCACCATGGTGCAAGGGTGCCTGGGTTAACGTCAAGCAGCACATTGTGCTCCAGCTCAGGAACATGACAGGAAAGTGCTGTTTTATGTTAAATATGGTTATTGTCCTTTCCCTATCACACAGCACAGCAAGGTGATAGGGTGATTTTGTAATAAATATGCCCCTACATAACCATAGTTTAAATGATATAATGTTGGGAGTTACAAGTGAGTGAAATATTCAGTGAGAAATTGACGGGGATTGAAATAGAAGAAAAGCAAGGACATTTGGCCAGCAAGTATAGGGGAAGTACTCGAAGTGAAAGATCAACAGGGTGGACCAGAACAAAGTAGAGTAATGTAGTGAAAAATGTAAGATGGTAGGGGCTACTCTATTCATAGGTCTTGTGCATGTGTGTGTGTGTGTGTGTGTGTGTGTGTGTGTACGCCTTTCTGTCTGTCTGCCTCCATCAGGTTACAAAGGATGGGCAAGCATGTTGTGCATAATAGTTGATGGTTTAGTATTTGGCCTGGCATAAGCCACAAGCATTCCTTCAAACTACTTTTTTAAGAATGGTTGACATGGCTGCTTTGTTTGAATGCTAGATTTAAATCCCCTGTCTGACTTTACTACTTTCATAGCTGGGAATATGGAATTTGTTAAGTTAGCCTTTTAATTGCTCTGCAATTCAGTATGCCACTTAAAAATCATTGCCTTTTGATAGGATATGCTGTATTAACTGCAAATTTCATTCTGATTGCATAAACATTCAAGCATCCACTAATTTTGATTAGTCAAATCCATAATCATCATCATATCTGAAATAATTGTGCGAATTAAGAGCAGTGCAAAACATTATGGGTCTACTCAAGCAAAGCCATAATTACACTAAAATGCAGTCATAAGGAGGGACACAGAACAGAACATTGTCAAATCACTGATGGCAAGCTACATACATCACATTAAGCAAACATAAACGGTGGTACTTAATCTATAGTCAGAATAGTTACCGTTGCCAATCCATTTGCTTAGCAGCACTTTCCAATCCAGATGAAGAAACAAAATCATCTCAACAGTCTACTACTACAATCACATATCCCACACATACTACATTAATGGCAAGACGTTAACATGAATTCACCCACCCAGCTTTAAAATCACACAAACGAATTTACAACGAAAGACAACTATTTACAATTAAAATATTGGGAAATTAAATTGTCAATTCATGTGACATTAGAATGCAAAATAAAGAAGAACACATCTGAAAAGTGATGGTGCTCAAATAACAAGAGCATTGCATTAGGACTCTGGTGAGCTGCGGCTGCTTTGCTTGCTACAATAGCGATCCTATCGTGCTTGGCCACAGATTGTTTTTATCATCGCTGCTTTTTTCTTTTAACTATTGCTTTCTTGTAATCATTCATTTGAACTTACCTATTGCACTTTACATCTTCCGGTCACTGCCCTGGTCCACCGCGGGTCTGTGCCGTTTGAGTGGAGGGCGTGGTTGGAGTCACTTTGCACTTTGCCACGTCAGCATTTTTTCCGCTTCCGGATAGGCGGTGGGTGTAAAGATGTGCTCTACAGTGGGCTGCTCTGTCTTACTCTACTACTTAATGCAGGCTGGCAAACAGATGCGCAGCTGACTGTTGTGAGTTACGGCCGCTTTATTGCATGCTTGTTACAATAGCGATACTATCGCGCTTGGCTACAGATTGTTTTTATCATCACTGCTTTTTGTTTTAACTATTGCCTTATTTTAATCATTCGTTTTAATTCACCTATTGCACTTTACATATTCAGGTTACTGCCCTGGTCTGTGCCGTTTGAGTGGAGGGCGTGGTTGGAGTCACTTTGCACTTTGTCATTCCCAGCATTTTTTCTGCTTCCGGGTAGGTGGTAGGCTGCCTCTGACTCACTCTACTACTTAATGCAGGCTGGCAAGTGGGTGCACGCAGCAGGCGTTCCCCTGGCGCAACGAAGGCGCGCCTAAGGCAAGCCCGTCTGCCCCTGTCCGTACCCGGCCGTGACCATGGGCCAGAAACCCGCGCCTTTATCAGTCAGGCTCAAGACGCTACACATCCTTAATGTTGCATAGCCTTAGACGTCAAATTTTCAATCCACACTCTCCTGTACTGCAGTGCCCTTGTTGCTGCTTTGAGTGGACTTCTAATCCTTAACTGGTAGCTGGCAAGACTCAGAAGGGGTGTCTGAGTCTTCTAATATTTGGTAAACAGTTCTTCATCACAGAGGGAATTTCGCTGGTTTAGCTTGAACTGTCACTCCCTGTCCAAACATCAGCTCCATTTGTTTCATTTTCTCATTGATGAAGACCTTGACGTTGTTTTTTTAATGGAGACATGGCATCGTGATAGTTCTGTACCTGATATTATTGCAGCAGTGCCTAACAACTTTTCATTGTTGGGTTATAATTGACCCCACAAGGTTGGGGGAGGTATAGATATTATTTATAAAATTAATTACAATTGTAAAATTGTGGAACTCCAGATCCCGAATTGTGAATCTTTGGCTTTTTCTATTTCTTTTACTCATAAGTTTACCTTCTCTGGTGCTTTTGTCTATCATCCCCCTGGACCATTGCTCAATTGGTGCTCAGCATTTTGTGAACTATTGGCTCCTCTGTGCTTGGTGACCTCAATGGCCACCTTGAGAACTTGGAAGATAAATCTGCCTCTACTTTTATTGAGGACATGAATATTCTTATTCTTATACTATTACATTCTCTTCCCACTCACATTGCTGGTCATCTTCTTTACCCTAATTTCTCTAATCTCTCTATTATCTCTGTGGCACTTCCTGTCCAGTTAATCAATCAATCAATCAATCAGGACACTTGTAAAGCGCACTACATACCCGTGAGGGTCTCAAAGGCACTGGGGGGGGGGAGCTGCTACTGATCAAAGAGCCAGGCATTGAGGAGTCTTCGGAAGGCCAGTAGGTCTTGGGTCTGCCTTAGGTTGGTGGGGAGGGTGTTCCAGGTCTTGGTGGCGAGGTGGGAGAAGGATCTGCGGGGGTTCTTCGGATGCGGGGGACTGTGGCGAGGGCGAGGCCGGCAGTGCGGAGCTGGCAGGTGGGGGTGTAGAAGCTGAGTGGTCTGTTGAGGAATGTTGGGCCGGTGTTAGGGAGAGCTTTGTGTGCGTGGATGAGGAGCTTGAAGGTTATCCTCTTGTTGATGGGGAACCAGTGCTGGTCTCTCAGGTGGGGTGTGATGTGGCTGTGGCAGGGGATGTCAAGGATCAAACGTGCCGAGGCGTTCTGGATGTGTTGCAGTCGTCTCAGGAGCTTGGCCGACGTTCCTACGTAGAAGGCGTTTCCGTATCCAGTCTGCTGCTGACGGGGACCTGGGTGACTGTTTTTCTAGTTTCTGTGTGGATCCACTTGAAGATACTGCGGAGCATTCGGAGGGTGTTGAAGCAGGATGAGGAGACGGCGTTGACCTGCTTGGTCTTGGAGAGGGTGGAGTCGAGGATTACCCCTAGGTTGCATGCGTGGTCGGTGGGTGTCGGAGCCGTTCCTAGTGTTGTCAGCCACCTAGAGTCATTCCAAGCTGAGGCGAAGATCCTAGGAAGAGGACCTCCATCTTGTCCGAGTTCAGCTTCAGTCGGCTGTTCCTCATCCATTCGGCGATGGCCTTCATTCCTTCATGGAGGTTGGTTTTGGCGGTGTGAGGGTCTTTAGTGAGGGAGAGGTTAAGCTGGGTGTCGTCGGCATAGGAGATGATGTTGAGGTCGTGCTATCGGGTGAAGTGGGCCAGGGGTGCCATGTAGATGTTGAACATCGTTGGGCTGAAGGATGAGCCCTGGGGAAAGCCACAGATGATCTCGGTAGCTTCAGAGCTAAGGGAGGGAGGCGGACGCTCTGTGTTCTGCCGGAGAGGAAGGAGGTGGTCCAATAAAGTGCCTTCTCTTGGATCCTGGTGTCGTGTAGGCGTGTTCATAGTGTGCAGTGGCAGACCATATCGAAGGTGGCTGACAGGTCCAGAAGGATGAGGGTCGCTGTTTCTCCATTGTCAGGCAGTGTCCTGATGTCTTCAGTGGCGGCAATGAGAGTGGTTTTGGTGCTATGGTTGCTGCGGGACCCGGACTGTGATGGGTCCAGGATGCTGTTCTCCTTGAGGTAGCGGGTTAGTAGTTTGTTGATGGTTTTCTCGATGGCCTGTGCCGGGGACAGGAGCAGGGAGATGGGCCAGAAGTACTTCAGGTCCTTGGGATCCGCCTTGGGATTCTTGAGTAAGGCGTTGATCTCGGCGTGTTTCTAGCTTTCCGGGAAGGTTGCTGTCTCAAATGAGATGTTGATTACTTTCCGGAGATGGCGTGCAATGGCTGTTCTGGCTTTGTTGACGATGTGGTGTGGGCATGGGTCTAACGGTGATCCGGAGTGGATGGTGTTCATGATCTTGCTGGTGTCCTCGTCGTTGATGCAGGTCCAGCAGAGCAGGAGGTTGGTGAGGGTGGTGGTCGCGGTGGCAGATGTCTCAGTGGTAGTCGGGGCAGTCGTAACATTGAAGCTGTTGTGGATGTCAGCGATCTTGCGGGCGAAGAAGATGGCCAGCGAGTCGCACAGGGCTTGCGAAGGTGGGATATCGTTGGTGTTGGAACTGAGGTTGGAGAGTTCCTTCATGATGTTAAAGAGCTCTTTGCTGTTGTGTGCATGGTTGTCTAGGCGGTCTTTGAAGGAGACCTTCTTAGTGGCTCTGATAAGGTGATGGTGTCTGCTGGTGGCGTTCTTGTGGGCTGTGTAGCTGGCCGGTGTTCGCTCGCGGAGCCAGTTCTTCTCTAGTTTTCAGCATGTTCGTTTGGAGGCCTGGAGGTCTTCGGTGAACCAGGTGGCTTTCTTGCTGGTGTGGCTGTTGGAGAGTTTCTTGAGCGGGGGGAGTGTGTTGGCGCAGTTGTCGATCCACTGTCTTAGGTTGCGGGCGGTGGTGTCGGAGTCGGCGGGTGGCCTCTGGGTGAGGGTGGTGGTTAGCTGGTCTTCGTTGACTTTGCCCCAGCTGCGACAAGGCACCTGTTGGGTGCGATGGTGGGCTTCCTGAAGGTGAAATGGATGCAATGATGGTGGGTCCAGTGGGGTTCGATGGTGTGGTTGAAGGAGACGTGAGGGCTAGCGGAGAAGATGGGGTCAAGCGTGTATCCGGTGGCGTGGGTGGGTGTTGTCACGAGCTGTCTGAGTCCGAGGTTGGCGAGGTTGGCGATCAGGGTGGTGGTGTTGTTGTTGTTCTCAAGGTGGAAGTTCAGGTCCCTGAGGAGGATGTAGTCCATGGAGGCGAGGGCGTATGTGGTGATGAAGTCAGCGATGGAGTTGCTGAACTGTGGACGGAGTCCGAGGAGTCTGTAGATGAGGGTTCCTCTGAGAATGGTGTTGGGGTTGGTGTGGATTTGGAAGTGCAGGTGTTCGGCGGTGCTGAGTGTGTCGTCTGTGGTGGTCGAGACTCTGAGAGTGTTCCTGTGGACAATGGCAATTCCTCCTCCTACTCCATTGGTACAGTCCCTGTAGGTGACCTTGTAGCCTTCTGGGATGCTATGGCTATGTCGGGTGCCGAGGAGGGGTTCATCCAGGTCTCCGTCAGGAAGGCGATGTCCGGGGAGGTTGAGTCGAGGAGGTCCCAGAGTTCAATGGCGTGTTTGCGGGCGGAGTGGGTGTTGAGGAGGATGCATCTGAGGTAGTTGGGCTCTTTCCTGGGCAGAGGTTTGGCGAGGTGGATGCTGGTGAAGTTGCAGGTCCGGCAGGTGAAGTGTACGCTTCGGGTGGCCTGGTAGCAGGTGTGTTCTCGTCCAGACTTGGGTGCGTGGAGGGGGCCAGGGGTTCTGGCGCTGGGTGTAGTCCAGGTGCCTTCAGTGCTCCAGCGGTGCACCAGCTGCACACGTCCGCTGCAGAGAAGATCAGGAACTGGTCCAAACCTAATTTAGCTTCCTTGAATAATGTGCTTCTGGATAATATCCCTGTTCTTGTCTCCTCTCCTGACTTAGCTCAAGTTAGTATGCATTATTGGATCTCTCCAGCCACTGATGCTGTCTTGCCTCTTGTCTCAAAACCTCAGTTCAGGACACATCGACCTGCACCTTGGTTTACTCTGAAAAAGTGCTGTAAAGCATTAGAAAGGCAATGGAGGAAACTTTATCTGCCTGATGTTAAATTAGAGTACTTGGGAGCTTTAAAGAAATATCATGCTCTAATTAGATCGGCACGTGCTACCTTTTTCATAGATACGATCTCTAGCTTTCAGCACTGCCAGGAAACTATGTTTAAGGTGGTGAATCAACTCTCGGCCACCAGTGCGTTTCTGCCTTCCCCTTTACTTACTCAACCACAATGTCATGAGTTAGCATTGTTCTTTGATGACAAAGCTAATTCTATCCATGCTCAACTCGCGGCTGATGTTGTTCAACAAGGAATCATATTATTTCCTACTTGCTCTCTGCCAGGTTCCCATGAATTATCTCCCCAGACCTCTGCACATGAGTACCGCGAACAGATAACACCACAGAACAGCTTTTGGCCTCTCCTGGATTTACTGTCCTTGAAGCTGTCATTGAGCTCTATTAAGTCTGGCTCTCCTGCTGATCCCTTCCCCCCATACTCAGTCGCCTGGATGACACAGTACTCTTTTTTGATTCTGGACTTACTCAATAAATCTTTAAAAAAAGGTTTGGTACTTAAGGTGTGGAAGATCGTTCTTGTCCTTCCTTTATTAAAAAAGGAAGGTCTTGACCTGCTTTGTTGATCCAACTTTCGTCCTAATTCTCTTCTTTCTGTGTTCTCTCAAATTTTGGCATGGCATATTAATACCTTACTTTCCTCTTTTGTTATAACTTCTAATTTGCTTCATCCATCTCATTCTGGATTCAGACATGGTCACTCTCCTTGGGGTCACTGAGCATCTCAGATTACAACTTGACTCTTGGTGAACCTCTGCGCTCATCCTGTTGGATTTAAGCGCTGCGTTTGACACGATGTCTAATTCCATTCTGTTAGAATGCCTTGAAGACTGTGGGATTATGGGCTTGGCTCTGAAATGGCTGAGGTCTTTTCTTACTGATCGTACATTTCAGGGGTTTTTTAACAATGTGGGATGGCACACATTACAGCTAACCTCTGGAGTCCCTCAGGGCTCTATTGTGACCCCTTTACTTTTTAATATATATGTTCGACCCTTGGCTGACATTGCAGAAAGGTCGAGTCTGACTGTCTTCTCCAATGTTGATGATACTCAGATCGTCTTCTCCCTTTCTTTCCTTCCTTATTGCAGTGTGGCTTGAGGAATGTATCTGCCTGGTTGACCAGTAATGCTCTGAAGCTTAACAGTTCTAAAACCTAGATTTTGGGTAATAACCCTGAGCTGTGGAGGTATCCAACACTGGCCTGATGATTTGGGCCCTGTACCTGTTCCTGTGTCTAAAGTCAAGAATTTGGGTTTTTATTATCGATCAAAAGCTCTCTTTTAAATCTCAGGTCTCCAGGGTTGCTTCATCTTGTTTTGCTGTTCTCAGATGGATCATAAAATACCTTTGATTAACCCCATTGGCCGCTCTGAGAACTATTTTGCAGGCATTGGTGACATCCAGGTTGGACTACGGTAATGTCCTTTATCTGGGTGTTGATAAAGCCTCTTTACATTGGCTACAGGTGATCCAGAATGCTCCTGCCCATCTTCTTTTTCATCTGCCGAGATTCGCCTCCGCTTCTCCTCTACTCCATCAACTTCATTGGCTTAGAATAAGTAATCGTATTGAGTTTTAGTCCCTCTGTTACATGTTTCACGTCAAATGGGGCCTTGCTCCTTCTAACATTCAAAGCCTACTCACACTCTATGTTCCGGTTCAACAACTGCGCTCTTCCAGTCTTTCATTGTTCTCAGTTCCCAGGTTTTGGATGGCCCGTAAGAGGGGTCACTCCTCCTCCTGTCTTGGCCTCACGCTCTGGAATGCCCTTCCGCTTGACCTCAGAAAATGTCAATCCTTGTTGGCCTTCCATAAGAATTTAAAGATGCTGTTGTTTTGTGACTATGTTGGACCTCCCTGTTTTTTCTATATCTTTTTCTTTAATTCTGTTCAACTGTGGTGGCCTCCAAACATCCAGCACTGGGAGAACCTGTTAGGTAGCTGCGCGCTTTACACATGTAAAATACAAATTAGTATGGAGGCCCCTGTACTATCAGAAACACAGCATGTTAGTGAACAAGCCATCAACATCCTGAATACCATCACATGGAGAAAAGCCTACACCAGCAGTCTCAAACACATCACATCAAACTCTTTATTCCAGCAAAAGTACCATAAAAGATACAAACATTCAGAGTGAACATCATCCATTCCAATTAGGAAATAACATACAAGTAGTTGTTCGGAGCAATGCAATTTATAAAGAATGTAACAAAAATGTTTGTAACTGTAACAGCGAGCGAACAGTACTTGAACACCACAATTGTCATACAAGGCAAGACTTCCAGGCCACGAGTGAACAAAGCCTTACTGTGCAGTGTGACAGAATCACTATATAAAGTGCAAATGCATTCATATAAAATATGTCTGAATATCTGGCACTAAAATTTACATTCATAGACATTACACAACATAATAAAAGAACGTGTTTAAAATACACCAGTATTCACAATAAAACAGAATAGAAAGGTAAGAGTCTGATAATGTTCAAAGACGATGGACTAGTTACATTTAAAAATATTAACCATTATTGCAATTGGTAAATTGGGGGACGGTTATCGCATCTGTGGCACTCATGGGTGGAAACGGGGGTTGGCAGTGCCCTACTTCTAATCGTCCAGGTATGGCCCAAAAATTTGGCAGTTGCGCACACGAATAAAGGTCTTGCGTCTGGTTTCAAAATGCGCAGGGCCACTCTAAAATTTCGAGTCCCAAGTTGCCTTTAAATTGGGTTTGGCCATTTGCCCTAGGTTTACATACGATATAAATGCAAAAAGAACATGACATATCGATTTGTGCGGGCATGGGCAACAGGGGCAGCCCTTTGGCTGGTCTTTATTAATCAGCCAGATGTTTGTAAGTGCTTCAATTGGCAGACTACCGTCCCCGGAAGCTTGTTTCCTTCCCAGTGTAAGAATTGGCTTTTGTAGTTTGGTTTGCCCTGTTCCCATCATGCACTGGGACAGGAACAGACTAATTTGCATACAGCCAGGTTCTGAAACTGGGATGGTGCAGTGAGCTAAAAAACAGTGTTGGATCTAGCCCTGATCTCTTGACTGGGTGAGAGTATTCTGCTTAATTCAGAGACTCTGTCCCTCACCACCCCTTGTTGTAAATATTTTTGTCCACCCTAAGCGTGGAAGGGTATACTCAGACATGAGTCCCTTGCTCATTGCACCATCAGGATTCAAGCAAGCCGGGCCGAAGACGGCTGTAATGCCAGAAACCGGTCCCCGGAAGCTTGTTTCCTTCCCAGTGTAAGAATTGGCTTTTGTAGTTTGGTTTGCCCTGTTCCCATCATGCACTGGGACAGGAACAGACTAATTTGCATACAGCCAGGTTCTGAAACTGGGATGGTGCACTGAGCTAAAAAACGGTGTTGGATCTAGCCCTGATCTCTTGACTGGGTGAGAGTATTCTGCTTAATTCAGAGACTCTGTCCCTCACCACCCCTTGTTGTAAATATTTTTGTCCACCCTAAGCGTGGAAGGGTATACTCAGACATGAGTCCCTTGCTCATTGCACCATCAGGATTCAAGCAAGCCGGGCCAAAGACGGCTGTAATGCGAGAAACCGGTCCCCGGAAGCTTGTTTCCTTCCCAGTGTAAGAATTGGCTTTTGTAGTTTGGTTTGCCCTGTTCCCATCATGCACTGGGACAGGAACAGACTAATTTGCATACAGCCAGGTTCTGAAACTGGTATGGTGCAGTGAGCTAAAAAACGGTGTTGGATCTTGCCCTGATCTCTTGACTGGGTGAGAGTATTCTGCTTAATTCAGAGACTCTGTCCCTCACCACCCCTTGTTGTAAATATACAAATTGTATGTAGAGCTTCCTATCGGCCGGCACCTTGATAATATCAAGGTAGCTTTCTAGGGAGTGGCAGGTTTTAATGCTTCTAAATTCTTCGGTTAGTCTGCCCTGATTACTGTTAGAGTGTGCATTTTGCTCGACCCAATCCCAGTATAATAGTTTGATCTGACTTCTGGTAATGGGTTGGTGGGCTGCCAATATTGTGTCCTGATAGACAAATGCTGGATAAGAGGCCTTTGACATGTTGATCCAGCCTATTTTATAGTACCTAGGGCACAAACCTCTTTGAAGGCTGAGACTTAGGGTGGCCATTCCAGAATGGTAACCAATCTCTGCCAATTAAGCATGAGGCGAAGCTTCACTAGGTCATTATTAGGCTTGATGCCCATATCAAGCTTTAATGGGCAGAGAGGACTACTTTGCGGGAGGGATACCAGATTTCTGAGGGACTTGTTCTTCATGGCTGTGAGGTCGCATACTCTCACCATACCCCACAGCTCTGCCCTATAAAGGCCACTACTCACATCCTTGTAGCTATATAATTTCCTCACAGGTGAAATTGGCTTGGTGTAAGAGAAACAGTGCTCCTTCCTCAGAGCCTCGGTTACTTGTGAGAATTTAAGGTAGGCCTTATTGAGGTGGTGTTTCCAGGCTATACCCTCTGATAGTCTGATTCCAAGATAATCAAAGGAGCTTACTCACTCCAGGGGAGTATTGTCTCTGACCATGTCATGTGTGATGTAATATGTGACATCATCAGCCGTGCATTACGGGCGTGCGAGTTATAGTTAGCTCAACTAACTATAACGGGGGAATTTCGATGGTTTTTTACCAGTGAAATGTCCAACTAACAATAACGCCCCTGAAACCTATGTTTTTTTCAATGAATTTCTACGTTTTTTTTAAATGCTAATTTCTAATTATAACATGCCTGAAACCTATGGTTTTTTCAGGGAATTTCAAAGGTTTTTTAAATGCTAATTTCTAACTTTAGCGTGCCTGAAACCTATCCTTTTTAAGTGAATTTCGAAGGTTTTTTAAATGCTAATTTTGTACTATAAAGGGCCTGAAACCTATAGTTTTTAAAGTGACTTCTAAAGTTTTTTAAATGCTAGTTTCTAACTATGCCTACAGAGGTAGGACATGGGAAGAAAGAAGAAGAAACGGACAGAAAGAAGCAAATGAAATGCAGAAAGAAGCAACAGAAGTCCACAAAGACGAAGAGAAGAGCAGGAAGAAGCAAGAAGTGCAGAAAGAACAAACAGAGGAGCAGAAAGAGGCCTTGTTGCAAAATCATCTTGTGCCCTTAACTTTTTAAGACGGTTACCTGTGGTAACTGACTCTGCCTAACCAGGCCTTGAGTCAGTGCTATGCTAAAAGACACTTAGAATACAGTGAAAACACCTACATACACTAGGGAACACTATGCGTTTGGGTACCGCTGTGATTAGCAGGACCTCCTCTGTAAGGCCCTAGTACACAATAGGGCAGGGGGATTAAAACTACCTCTAACTCAGAGGTGCAGAAAGGTTCCGCCCCCTCCCTTCACCACTGTGCAAATGCGGCTGTGGCGTGTTTTAAGTTGGGGGATTAAGTCCCCTTGAACCCTGACGATCCCTGGGGTCCAACTAGCCCACCAGGTACCAGCAGTAAGCATCACAGAGCTGCGTTGTAGAGAGGTGTAAAAAGCTGCGTGGCCTGGTCCACCTCTCTGCAACACAGGCCTCTGGCACTTACTGGAGGTACTTGGTGGGCTAGTTGGACCCCAGGGGCAATCAGGATTGAAGGGGAATTAATTCCCCAACTTAAAACAGGCCACAGGGCGTGTTTGCACACATGTCACCTCAGACCCTGCCCCCTCCCTTCACCACTGTGCAAACATGCCCCATGGCTCATTTTAAGTTGGGGAATTAAGTTCCCTTGAATCCTGAGGGTCCCTGGGGTCCAACTAGCCCACCAGGTACCTCCAGTAAGCACCACAGAGCTGGCTTGCAGAATAGTGTAAAAAGGGGTGTGGCCTGTACCACATCTCTGCAACGCAGCCCTGTGACGCTTACTGGAGGTACCTGGTGGGCTAGTTGGCCCCCGGGGACCCCCAGTATTGAAGGAGAATTAATTCCCCATTGTTTGCAGACTGTTGCTGTGAGGGGGCGGGGCCTCCGGCACAATCCAGGGTTTTGTTTTATTTAGAAGGTAGAAGGGGGTCTGTGTGGCCCCCATTCTTTTTACTTTTTGTGGGCCCTGGGGACCCCATTCCCCAGGGCCTTACCCATATTTACAAAAAATTTTTTACCAGGAAGGAGGCCGCGTGGCCCTCTCTCCCATGGCCAATTCCAACTACCGGGACCCCATCCCCCGGGGCATGGCCACATAAATGTAATTTTTTTCTTATGGAGGGGCTGCGTGACCCCCCTCCTGAGGCCTCTATTAGCCCAGGGGACCCCATCCCCTCGGGCCGGCCTCTATTGTTTTTTATTATTATTTCTTTTTTGAGGAGGGGGTGCCGTGTGACCCTCCTCCCGGGCCACTTCTAGCCCGGGGACCCCATCCCCCGGGGCTGGCCCTCTCCGTTGGTGATCGTGGGGGGAGCCCCAATGCCCCCACGGTCCCTGCCGGCTCCCTGCGTCCTGCGCGAGCCGGCATTGCTTTTCCATTGCAAAAGCAATCTGGTTTACATTTTGGAAGAGAGTGCAGGTTTCCTCCTCTCTTTTCTATAACCCAAACCAAGTTTGCTATGGCAGAGCAGGAGCAACCCTGCCATAGCAAACAGCAGTGGCCCGGGGGTTGGCACCCTGGGACACTGCAGGAGCTGGCACTAGGGGGTGGCGGTCCCCAGGGCCATCACAGGCTCCAGGAGGGGGGCCACGGGGCCTTCTCCCAATATCTACACAGCCCCAGGGGTGGTGTTTTCTGGGGGTCCAGTACTGACCCCCGAATTTGAATAATGAGTGCCCCGGGGCAGTGGCGGTCCCCGGGGCATGTGGGGGAGCTCAACACCCCCACACAGGTTGGTTTTAAAAAAAAATTAAAGCACCGGGCGTGGCGGGGGGTCATGTGCCCCTGCCAATATTTTTAAAAAGCACCAGGAGTTGGTGGTCTCCGAGCTGTGGGGAGGCTGTGTGTCCCCCGCAACTCAATTACCGAGGCACAAGATGGCTGCCAACACTTCCTGGTTTGGAGTGTTGACAGCCAAGTAGAATGCAGCTCGGGATCGGCAGTGTGGTATGTTATTATTTGGAGTTGACATGGGCGCGCACGGGCGCATGTCAACTTGGTGTAATATTCGCGTGGATACCTTGTTTGAATGTAGTCGCGTGTTAGTGTGGTTGCTGCTGGCTGCCGCGTGTGAGTGTATGTGTTTGAATGTGTCACGTGTGTGTGTGTGTGACAGGTCGGCGGCCGCGTGGTATGTATGTGTTTGAATGAATGAGTGGTGATATATGGAAGCGAGAGGACAGTTAGGATTCATTCGTTTGTACCTGAGACTCGCACTGGATGAGGAATAAATGTCTCTTAGGATCATCTTCTGCCTCCTGTCATTTCTTCATGTTTATTGAGAGAAACAGACTTTTGCAACATTGGCGACGTTTGGGGAAGCACCCGCACGGAGGAAGGACATCGTTTGGATTATTTTGATTATTTCATTTACAGAAATTGTTTCCTCACAGACTATTGGCTGTCACTAATTTGGGAAACCTCTTGCTGCGCAACTTGTAATATTATTGGGCAATTATCATCCACTCACGGATTAATCTCATATTGCACTTCATCATAATTGGCTGTTGGAATCACATGGTATCTAGGAAGTCTTCGTGAAAGGAATGATACCGGTTTGTTTTCACAAAATTTTAAGTGTTCAGGAAGATTTTGGCAAAGCGGAATTAATTGCTTCAAGGCAAGTAAGTTGAATTTCCTTCTGTGATACGCACTCACATATTACGTGTCACAAATTCAGTATTAATCATCTGTGATACGCACACACCCTGTAAATCATTAACACTTATATCTATTTACTACAAGTATGGCAGGGATTCAACCCCCACCTTCATTTCTCACCCTACCAGGAGAGCCACAGATTGAATGGGATATATGGGAAGCAATGTTTTTGGCATATGTGGAAGTGCTTGAGGGAGAAGAATGTGATCCAGACAGACAGTTAGCGCTACTTAAACATTGTGTTGGTGGCATAGCCCTTAAAGAGTACAAAAATGTACCACCTCTAAGTGACAGTTTGAATCTAAATGTGTATCAAATTGCTTCAAAACAACTTTCCATTAGGTGTGGAAAAAAATAAATATGGTTATGGAGCGATTTTAAATTTTTCAGGAAACAGAAAAGTGACAAATCTATTGATGACTATGTATCTGTTTTGAGAGCCCTTGCAGTCACTTGTGATTTTGAGCATATTAACTCTGACCAAGTCTTTAGAGATCAGATCCTTATGCGAACAAATAACAAAAAGATACAACAGAGACTCTGGATCACATCAGATATGTCTCTTAATGCAGCCATAGAGATAGCGAAATCTATCGAACATTCAGAAAAGTTTGTTGATGAGATTAGGTCTTGTGAGAAGTCTGAGGTACATATTGTTAATAAAGAGTATGTCAAGCAGAAAGATTTTGATAGTCAGAAAAAGTTCACTAATCCAAGGAACAAAAACTATTACAGACCTGAGAACAGGAATGAAAATTATTATAGATCTGACAACAGGTACAGATGGCAAAAGCAAGACTCAAGGATGATCACAGTGTACTGTTTTAGATGTGGCAGCAGTTATCATTTGGGCAACTCGAAATCGTGTCCTGCTTTGGATAAATTGTATGCTAGATGCAACAAAAAAGGACATTTCCCAAGGGTGTGTAGATCAGCTCCTAGGAGAGTTAATGTCATTCAGGAATATGAAGAATCGGATGATTGTGAATATGATGTTAACACTATACTATGTGTAAATAAGGGCTTTGGTAACAAGAAATTTCCTTCCTGCCATATTGGAATTAATGGGATTCCTACCAAAGTTTTGGTGGACTATTGTTCATGGTATACCATCTTACCTCATTCCTTGGTCAAGACTATTTGGCCAGATACTAAACTTATTCAACCTGACATTTCACCAAGTGGTTACACCGGACATAAATTACAGCTCGATGGGTACAGCTGAGTTGACTTTCCATGAACGTAGTACACGAGGGAAAATATATGTTACTAAAGTAGGAGAAGCATTATTAGGTTGGCCTCATCAAGAGGAACTTGGTATAAATCTGGATCCTAATGCTGACCCTCCTGTATTTTCTATTGCAGCAAACTCAACAAATTCGGGGTCCACCAAGAATGCTAATGTTTCATTTGCATGTGAAGTTGAAAAGAAATATCCTATGTTGTTACGGATGAACTTGGTCGGTATAGAGGTTTTGAGCATCGCATAAAAGTACATGCCAATGCTTTACCTATCAGGCATAGGGTTAGGAATGTTCCCTTATCCTATTGAAACAAGCTGAAAGAGATGCTTAATGAGATGTGTGAAAAAAAAATAGTTGAAGCTATAGAATCATCTCCGTGGGTTTCTCCAGTGGTGATTTCAGTTAAATCTGGGGGAGATCTTCGTTTGTGCATAGATTTGCCCACTTAAAATAATGCTATTTGTGTAGATTCTCATCCTCTACCAAATCTTCATGAGATGGTTTCAACCTTAGCTGATGCACAGGTATTTTCATGTTTAGACCTTGCAAGTGCATATCACCAAGTGGTTCTTCATGAGGATTCAAGAGATTTGACGGCATTCATTACGCCTGAGGTGCTATACAGGTTTTGCAGGATGCCCTTTGGGTTGGCTAGTGCAGCAGCTGTATTTCAAAGGTTGATGAAGAAAACATTAAATGGTCTTACTGGAGCAATAGCATTTCAAGATGACATTTTGGTTTTTGGTAAAAACAAAGTGGAACATGACAACAATTTAACAGAAGTACTGAAAGCGCTATCAGACAAAGGTCTAACACTTCGAGCAGATAAATTCAAGTTCAAAAGGAAGGAGGTGGAATACTTGGGGCATTGCATCAGTGCAGATGGTATCAAACCTAAAGCATCACATTTGGAGAATATCAGCACGGCTCCTATTCCTGTAAACAAAGAGCAATTGGTGGCCTTTTTAGGCTTAGTAGAATTCTATGCAAAGTTCATTCCAAACTATGCCACTGTGATTGAACCGTTTAGGGGCCTGCTAAAAAAGAATGCTAAATATGTTTAGACTGACACTGTGACTGCAACCTTTACCACTGTGAAAGATTTGATAATCAAAGCCCCATGTCTTAAGCCTTTTGTTATTGGTAAACACTGTATTGTGATGGTGGATGCGAGCAATTGTGGGCTAGGTGCAGTACTTATCCAAGAGGAATGGGGTAAAGAATAGATTGTGGCTTATGCCTCAAGAACGTTAAGGGAATCTGAACGTCACTATTCGGTGATTGAGAGAGAGCTTCTGGCGTGTGTTTGGGGTGCTGAGCACTTTGGACAAATCTTGTGGGGTACAAAATTCACTATTAAATCTGATCACAAACCCCTTGTACACATTTTATCACCAGGTGGTGGACGCACACTGTCCTCCAGATTAGTAGCCCTTTGTTCAGAAAGAGCCCTTCTTGTTAAATGGTGTAAATCCCTTCAGTAGTACCTGAGAAATTAAAAAAAAAAAGTTTTGATATCTGGGTGGAGCCTAACCACACAAGCACGAGCTTGCCTCTGATTGGCTGCCAATACTTCAAACCAGGCAGTGTTGGCAACCATCTTGTGCCTCGGACTAAGGGAGAAATGAAAAGGTGTGAGAAAGATTAAAAAAGAAAGGGCTCAAAAATAGCTTTTTTTTAAAAAAAGAATTCGGGCGGGGTCGCGCCTGTGGTTTTGACACGTGAAATGCAAATAAAAAACGTCAAAGTTTATATGTTACAACGTGAAGAGTGTCGCTCTAATTATTCTAGCACGTGAATATGATTTTTGACAGTTTGGAGAGTGTCTGTTACCAGTGAACAAGTTTAATCAATCATGTTAAATTATTTTGTGCCTTTAGTGGTGCTTCCAAAGGAAAAAGACTTATGCAAAACACCCTATTTATAGATTCAGTTCACATTTACAATAACCTGAAAAATAAGAAGCATAAATATGCTAGGAGAAAACAAGAACCATAAGTGACAGTCCTTTTAGGAGTTAGGAGAATGAACATGGGTGGAATTACCACAAGTGGGATTAGCAGTCTCAACATGAGTGGAATTTCTGATTACCATGACACAGGACTGTTTGCCGTGAAAAGATGCTGCATGCCTATTCTTCTGTCTTACCCTTTTCCTGCCTTTGTCCTTCCCGTTCTGTCTACTTCACTTATTCTTTCCTTGTACAATACTCTCTTCTTCACTTACCAATCTCCCTCCTTTCCCTTATTTCCTTCAGTCCTCCTTACCTTCTTCCACCCCACATCCTTTTATTCCTTATTTCCTCTCATCCTATCTTCCTCACTTCTATTCATTTTTTCTTCTTCCCTTCACTTCGTCTTTCCTCTCCCCTTCTTCTTTCTCCTCTCCTCCCCTCCTCTTCCTCCATCTCTTTTCTTCTAACACTCTGTCCATCTCTTTTTTAACTCCCTCTCTCATAAGCCCCTTCTGTTCCTGTCTGTCATAACTTTCCTCTCTTCTTTCCTTCCTCCATCTTTTCAATCTTTCCCCTTCCCTTCCCTTTTTATACCTGTCTTAATTCTACAGCTTTTCTTCTCCTATACCCTACTAACTGCTTGAGTCCACTACTTCCTTTCTCATACGGCCCTGTGTGTCTGTCTGTCTGTCTGTCTGTCTCTCTCTCTCTCTCTCTCTCTCTCTCTCTCTCTCTCTCTCTCTCTCTCTCTCTCTCTCTCTCTCTCTCTCTCTCTCTCTCTCTCTCTCTCTCTCTCTCTCTATATATATATATATATATATATATATATATATCGAAACAAGAGTCCAGCAATGCGTCTCCTCGCACCACCGCGGAACAGATCTCAAAACACCAAGGTAGAATTTCAAAGATGTGGCTTTATTTTTCCCTCGCCATCGGCATGACGCGTTTCGGCCGTCACAAAACGGCCTTGATCACATATATAAGGTACGTGAAGCTCCTGCTACGCAATAGACAAACAGCAAAACTGTCAGGCAGCAAACAGGAACAGCGAGACCCGAAGAAGGTGCAAATCTTTTTATTGAGTTTTAGCCCAGCACCAGTCCGCCATGACGCGTTTCGGCTAGAGATAGCCTTGATCACATGACAAGCGTCAAGAGGGCTGATCACCCTTTTAAAGTGCAAGCAGTGCCATCACATGTAATAGATAGAGAAAACATACTAATGTAGTTTCCATATTATTACAACACATTTCATATCTCGACATAAATGTCTGAATTGCACAGGTTCACAAATCAATGATAATTAGTCATAGTCGCAGCCGGTAAGTGTGTAAAAATTAATTTTTTGACCAGACTGTGCTAGATGTAACAACTAGACCTATAGTTGATAAAGCCTACATTGCAACGATTACATACAACTTTTAAAATGCTATAAAAGTTAAAAGCCACTTAAATAGTTATATACAATAAAATATAACCTTTGAAACTACTAAAATCAATACAAATCATATTATAATATTAAGACTGCGTTGTCATGAGGTCCTAGTTGCTTCAAATCGAGCCCAAGTGGGCCTACTATTTTAAGGGCCAGTTGTAATTGATGTATATATACACATATTACCTACTGGCGGTCGCCAGTAGGTATATATAGTTAGGATTTTTTCTCTATGGGATTTTTGAAAATTCTATGTCTAATAACTTTGGCGTTTGTGGACGGAATCGGCTGAAATTTTCAGGAAAATGGAACATTTTGTTTCTGAGCAGCCCCTGAAAATTTGGAGGGGGTTCGTCAAGGGGGGGCCGAGAAAAAAGGGGGGTCCCAAAACGTGTTTTTAACATTGAGTTTTCCATAGGGCGGTTGGCCTCACTTTTAGCCCGAACGGCTGAATGGATTTGCACGAAACTTGGCAAAATTGTAGGGACTGGTAGCCCGATGTGCCTTTGCTAGGTCTCAATATATGTGCTCCAGTGGATTTTGAGAAATTAACGTTCAAAAAAAGATATATATCTGTAACAGCGGACCAGGCAGCGCTCCGGTTCGCGGACTTTACGCGTTACGGAGCTTTGTGAAGCGAAGCTGATTGGTTCTCCGGCGTCTGTAAACATTCCAAACAGTCCGTAGCGGCCGCCATCTTGTCTCTCGGTAGGATCGAGAGACAAGAGGAGGCCAAAGCGAAGGGGCAAATGACCATAAGGGGGCATAGTAGATCCTCCCTGACCCTCTAGGTTTGATGTGGAGGTTTTAAAAGGGCCCCGCGGGGCAAAAAAATAAAAAATAATAATAATCGAACGGCTGAATGGATTTGCACGAAACTTGGCAAAATTGTAGGGACTGGTAGCCCGATGTGCCTTTGCTAGGTCTCAATATATGTGCTCCAGTGGATTCTGAGAAATTAACGTTCAAAAAAAATATATATCTGTAACAGCGCTCCGCTTTGCGTACTTTTCGCGTAACGGAGCTTTGCGAAGCTGATTGGTTCTCCGGCGTCTGTAAACATTCCAAACAGTCCGTAGCGGCCGCCATCTTGTCTCTCGGTAGGATCGAGAGACAAGAGGAGGCCAAAGCGAAGGGGCAAATGACCATAAGGGGGCATAGTAGATCCTCCCTGACCCCCTAGGTTTGATGTGGAGGTTTTAAAAGGGCCCCGCGGGGCCAAAAAAAAAATAATAATAATAATCGAACGGCTGAATGGATTTGCACGAAACTTGGCAAAATTGTAGGGACTGGTAGCTCGATGTGCCTTTGCTAGGTCTCAATATATGTGCTTCAGTGGATTTTGAGAAATTAACGTTCAAAAAAAGATATATATCTGTAACAGCGCTCCGCTTCGCGGAGATAAAATTATCTCTGTATTACCTAGCTGTTGCTAACACCAGTTAGCGACCGCTAGTAGGAGATAGTGACCATCTTGGGCCCCACTTTGCATGTCAGTGATATTTATCACTAATGACATGCAAAGTGGGCATGCCAAGATGTTAGCGACTGGAAACAGTCGCTAACATCGCTATCTCCTATTACCAACTTTTGGAGATATTCGCGCTAAGCGCGAATATCTCCAAAAGCTACCACCTGCCCTGAGCAGTTCTTAGCCATGTTATCCAATGGGAGGTGGATAACATGGCTAAGAGCATTAGCTCGGTAATGCATGAATATCGCTGAGTTTTCAGCGATATTAATGCATTGTGGTCGTTTTTTATGGCATTTGCGATAAACCTTGATAATAGCAAGGTTTATCTGCGATAATTTCTGACGATGCTTAGCGGTAAAAAATTCGTTGCTAAGCATCGTTAGGGATAAATATCGCTTAACTTTGGTAATATGCCCCAACGTCTGTTAACGTTCGATTCGAAGGAAATCAGGAAGTGTTGAAAAACATTGTCTGCGCCATCTTGCCTTTTTTCAAATGCCACACTTTTGTCGTGCACGGCAGTCATTTTAGATGCCTTGACCAGACCCACTCTCTGCACGCTGTCGATCCTTAGCATGGCTCCCCACCCTCGCAAGCATCTCCCCCAGGCACTGGTCACCCTCGTTCTCTGTCTTATGCATGGGTAATAAACCTCCCCCCATCTGCGCTGCTCTTCCCTGAGAATCACACCCTGTGCCCGCCCGACACCTCCCTTTCGCCCTATTCACTACCGCACCCTCTGACACTCCTTTTCCTCTGTGTCCGATTGTCCAGGCCGGTCCTAGGCTATCAGCTAGCCCTGCAGATGTAGTTTATGGCCCCAGCTGTAAAGAATCACCCCTCTTCAAAGGAGTTATAGTAGATCAAGGCCCACACTCGATGAGATCCGTCACAGCACACGCGTTCCTACTATCTGAAAACCATCCTGTATTGTGATTGGGGAGGGGACCGAGCCTGAAGCGGAAGATTCCAGGGATGACTCTTTGTACATCAAAGTTTTTACAATTATGTGTCACATTAAAAATATATAGCACTCCAACAAAGTAGTAAGATTATAAAACTTTAATAACTTATAAATAT
This sequence comes from Lissotriton helveticus, assembly GCF_964261635.1. Classification (NCBI taxonomy): domain Eukaryota; kingdom Metazoa; phylum Chordata; class Amphibia; order Caudata; family Salamandridae; genus Lissotriton; species Lissotriton helveticus. Next base: position 1,820,849,574 of record NC_136059.1, on the reverse strand, counting down.
ATACAACAAAACAAAAACAGTAAAAACATATAAACATTTTTAGGGAAAAACAACGAAGTAGCGGTCGGCTGTGCGAATAGTCCCAACGCAGCACAACGTCCAGATTTCTGGACGGCACCCAGGTGATGTTGCCTGGGTGCCGCACTGATTTCGGCATCCGGCGTGGGGCGTCGCGGGGGGTGGGTCATCAGTAGCAAACTGTTGTGCGAATAGTTCCAAGGCAGCAGAACGATGGCACCAAGGTGATGTCCAGTAAGTTGCCGCACTGGTTTTGGTATCCTACAATGCTGCTCCGAATAACGGCGTGGGGCGCCCCGGGGGGGGGGGAGGCGGCGTGAACGGGCCTCTCCAGGATAGAGCCTTGTCTGTTGTAGTGGGGCGCCCCTTTTACCGTTTCAGTTGCCATTCCGTCCGCTTTTGGTCCACTGTGTCAAAAGCCGCAATTCAGCTGAGTTGCGCCCACTCTTGCGGTGCAGCGATAGGCGGCTGTCACAGGACTCTCAAAATGGCGGCAGGCTCTTTTCTTTTTGGGCCTGGTCCACTGAAATGGCCCTGGGACACCTTGGAAATCGGACGCTTGTCTGCTAGGTCTTGGACCCCATTCTCGAAAGCGTCCCCTCCGCCTTGAGGATTCAACAAAAGTTTTGGGGGCCCCCGACTCCTGCAGACTTCTGGTGGGGAGCGGCTGCCATGATTGCTCGCGGAATGACCACGACGGAGCCACGAGATGGTGGTGCTTTCATGGTGACGCCAGCTTCAGTGTGAAACATCCAGAAACAAGGTGGGGCTTTCATCGTTTGGGAAAAAAAAAGTTTTCATCCAATGAAAAGTGTTATTTTTAGGTCATATGATCAAGCCTTCCATCATTAGGAAACCAAAAGTAAAATGAACCAATGAAAAGTTTTATAAACAAGTCACATGACCTGTTATGCGGCATAGGGTATAAAAAGCGTAGAAAATCCGTTGGCACGTGAGGCGGCGTCAGTAGCGGACCGATGTGCGAATAGGCCGAAGGCAACACAACGCGCCAAGATCCGGATGGCACCGAGGTGGTGTCCAGCAAGTTGCAGCACTGGTGTGGCCATCCTACAATGCTGAAAGTCGGCGTGGGGCGCCCCGTTGGCCTGTGAGTTCGCGTCAGTAGCGGACCGATGTGCGAATAGGCCGAAGGCAGCACAACGCGCCAAGATCCGGATGGCACCGAGGTGGTGTCTAGTAAGTTGCCGCACTGGTGTGGCCATCCTACAATGTTGAAAGTCGGCGTGGGGCGCCCCGTTGGCCTGTGAGATGGCGTCAGTAGCGGACCGATGTGCGAATGGGGCCAAAGGCAGCGCAACAATATTTTCGGTATAGAAGACACCACAAGGCGCTGAGATGCCAAGATCCGGATGGCACCGAGGTGGTGTCTAGCAAGTTGTGGCACTGGTGTGGCCATCCTACAATGGTAAAAGTCGGCGTGGGGACCCCTGTTGGCCTGTGAGATGGTGTCAGTAGCGGACCGATGTGCGAATGGGGCCAAAGGCAGCGCAACAATATTTTCTGACTAGAAGACACCACAAGGCGCTGAGATGCCAAGATCCGGATGGCACCGAGGTGATGTCTAGCAAGTTGCTGTACTGGTGTGGCCATCCTACAATGCTGAAACTCGGCGTGGGGCGCCCCATTAGCCTGTGAGATGGCGTCAGTAGCGGACCGATGTGCGAATGGGGCCAAAGGCAGCGCAACAATATTTTCTGAATAGAAGACACCACAAGGCGCTGAGATGCCAAGATCCGGATGGCACCGAGGTGGTGTCTAGTAAGGTGCACTGGTGTGGCCATCCTACAATGCTGAAAGTCGGCGTGGGGCGCCCCGTTGGCCTGTGAGATGGCGGCAGTAGCGGACCGATGTGCGAATGGGGCCAAAGGCAGCGCAACAATATTTTTGGAATAGAAGACACCACAAGGCGCTGAGATTCGGTTAGCACCGAGGTGGTGTCTAGCAAGCTATGCAGCTGAGTTGCGTGCGCACTTGCGGCGAATAGGTCGAAGGCAGCACAACAATGTTTTCTGAATAGAAGACACCACAAGGCGCTGAGATTCGGTTACCACCGAGGTGGTGTCTAGCAAGTTGCTGCACTGGTGTGGCCATCCTACAATACTGCTCCGAATAACGGCGTGGGGTGCCCGAAGGGGGGGGGGGAGGCGGCGTGAACGGGCCTTCCTAGGTGGAGGCTCGTCTGCTGTAGTGGGGCGCCCCTTTACCGTTTCAGTTGCCATTCAGCTGAGTTTTGGCCGCTCTTGATGCTACAGCGACAGGCGGCTGCAACAGGACTCTCAAAATGGCGGCCTGTTCTTTGGATTTGGGCCTGGTCCACTAAAATGGCCCTGGGACACCTTAGAACTCGGACGCTCTTTTTTTTTTTCCTTTCCTCTACATGCAAAAAAAGGTAAATGCCCGGTACGTTATACGCTTCATCTGCCACGATGTACTCTCCAGAGGAACCGAAAAAAAATATAGTTATGGTAACTATACCATGCATCGTCATATGGAGAGGTGGCACCAATTAATTATAGTGCTGCATAAAAGAGAGATTTGGAGGAGAACCCCCGACCTGCCAGTACATTCATCAAAGAAGTGGCACTGACAGCATCAGAGGCAAGGGAAACGGTCCCAAATATTTAGAAGAACTTTGGAAAGATTAAAATGACATGTTTAGATTGTGGCAAATTAATTTCATGTGGACAGATGAGTGTTACTCTATAAATACAGCATATGAACATCATCATAGTCGATGGTTGGTAGAGACATTTTGACTATATCCTGGACCTGCCCGTCCTCGCCCAAAATGGCGCCGGAATAAATGGGACTCGTAACTCCTTGTTGTGTACTGGTTGCAGAACCTTGAAATCACGAGATACGTATGCAGTTTTGAAGCACATGGCGGGCGGGGACGAGAATTGATTGAGTATTTCGACATCCCTATTGATATTAAGTTCTGATGTGTTATTGATTACTGCACTATTGAAAGTTCGAATTAACGTCACGCATGGTACTTGCCCGCAAATGTATATCTAGATAATTTTATTGTAACTGGCCCTGTCGTATTTTAATTATAAAATGTACGTCCACCGATTCCGCAACTTTTAGACACCTTAGTTCTTGCAACCTAATGGCCCGCCCGTTACGTTCCTCTACAGTGTAAATGTCTACTCATCATATACGATTACAGTTTGCTCCGTGGCCGGCCCACGTGGTTATAGGCTCGTATTTGTATAATGAAATTTTCACAATAAAGGTTTTTAAAAGAAAACATGGTAGTAGTATATACATTGGTAAAGTTTTTAATAATAGTCACTGTTTTAGAATCATTAAAAGGCAAGTGAAATAAAGCAGACCAATTACATAAAGGGTAAAAGGTATAATACGCAGGAACGCAGTAAAGATAAATGGTCAAGGGCTGTTGTGTTTTCTACTCCTGCAACATAAAGTGATCGATAAGAATCTCATATTCAGGCGTATCGGCGACTAAGACAGCAGGTCGACCCTCTTTTGCTCAACGGCTCCGTCATGGGACGAAGAAACGCCCTTTTTCTCGAAAAAAGAATATATTTTACTTGCAGGACAGTTGTAAATTTTCCGGGAAAGTACATTAGCCTGGAACATTATAACATATATTTAAGAAAAAATAATGTTCGGAAGTAATAAAAAGCGTAATTTTTAGGTCATATGACTAAGCCTTTCATCATTAGAATAAGAAAAGTAAAATGAACCAATGAAAAGTTTTATTAACAAGTCACATGACCTGTTATGCTTACGTTACGCGCTGCGCGTCGCGCCCCGGATGACTTCCGGATGCGCTAACGCGGCGCGTCATATGACGCATTACGCGACAACGCAGGTCCAGAATATAGTCAAAATGTCTCCACCAACCAGCGGTCGGAACACAACCCCTTTCAGCAGGCTAAATAGTTCTGTTAAATGACAACAGAAGGGACAGGCAACAAGAACCATCAGTCAAAGAGGGGAGGGCTAGTTCTTCTCTACCGGGTTACATTGGGGCGCTACCGGAACTGATCGAATTGGTAGTCTACAGTGTTTCTGGATGTTTCAGACTGAAGCTGGCGTTAGCATGAGAGCACCACCATTTCGTAGCTCCGTCGTGGCCATTCCGCGAGCAATCATGGCAGCCGCTCTTTATCGTTATTTTGGGCGGGGTGGGTGGCGGAGCCGAGCTGTATTGCAGCCATCATGGTGTGGAGTTCAGTTCATCTCACTAGTTTCGTATTTGTCATGAGGGGTTGTTCTTAATGTTTCTATTTTAGCGAGGTCAAAAAGAGATCCCATTAGTGGCCTACTGATTTTGCTCGATTCCTTTTGTTTTTTTACACGATTTTTCGTTATCTGCAAAGACTAAACAGAGTATTGCGACTCTGTGTTTGTTTGTAAATAGAGAATGAACCAAAGAGAACCAATTCTAAAACAGTAAATGCTTGGATAACAATCAATCAAATGGAGAGAGAAGCAGGCACGACGTATTACAACGGGGGCAAAGGCCTGCGTTAACTACCTTTCACTATCTGCAAAGAGAGAGTATTCCTAATAGAAATGAGGGGGGGGGGCAGCATTCAAAGCAGATCAGTGTGCATAAACACGAAAATGTTTTTACTTACCACGTACTTGACATTCGACAGCTTATGATATTTGCTATTAAAAAACCATTGAAATTCACTGAAAAAACCATAGGTTATAGACCATATATAGTTAGGAATTAGCATTTACAAAACCTTGAAAATTCACTGAAAAAACCATAGGTTATAGACCATATATAGTTAGGAATTAGCATTTACAAAACCTTGAAAATTCACTGAAAAAACCATAGGTTATAGACCATATATCGTTAGGAATTAGCATTTAAAAAACCTTATTTTACCCACACAAAACCATTGAAATTCCATATATAGTTAGTTGCACTAACTATATATCGCGCACCCGCAATCCACTGCTGATGATGTCACATATTACATCATTCATGACATGGTCAGTGACATCACTGATGACATCACTGATGACATCTCAAATGACATCACTGATGACATCACTGATGACATCTCATTTGACATCAATGACCACATCACTGATGATATCATTCATGTGACAATACAATGCATCTCCTCACATTTTAATATAACCTCTGTTTCACCCAGTGTTAAATACAGAGTATAATTTTTGAAACCATTGACACACCAATACTAGTTACTACATACACACTCACTGATTCCTACGTCTACACACACCTTCACTCATTCACCCATACAATCATTCATACATACAATCACTCATCTTTACAACACTATCATATGCACTCATACACCTATACAGACACTCACAGTCTGCCACTCATCCATGGAGTTACTCACACACCTAGTCAGTCCTGTAAAGAATCAATGACACTTCCATTTTCTTGTCTATACAGTTAAACATAGAGCACCTTACTTTTTCAAACATATACTAACACATACTTACCTTCTTATACAATCATTGATACAAGTACACATTGATCTGCACAGAGTCATACACCTCCCAGCCAGCCACACACACACACTCAGTCTCCCATACAAATACTTGGGCAATCAATCAATAACCCATATAGTTACTCATATAGCTACTGATCAACACATGCAGCAGTTTATAGAACAACAGACATAATGATGCACAAATTAAGACACTTTAGTCACTAACCCATGCACTCAGTGAGACACATTTAATCACTCAGTCATACAGTCAGTCATGCACCTACTAAATCCTTCGTCCAGACACTTACACATCCACTCATTCTTCAATATGTAAGACATATTTAAACTTTACAGAAACAAAAAATCACTGGATGTTGTTATCAGTCATGTCATCAGTGATGTCATTTGAGATGTCATCAGTGATGTCATCAGTGATGTCACTGACCATGTCATGAATGATGTAATATGTGACATCATCAGCAGTGGATTGCGGGTGCGCGATATATAGTTAGTGCAACTAACTATATATGGAATTTCAATGGTTTTGTGTGGGTAAAATAAGGTTTTTTAAATGCTAATTCCTAAAGATATATGGTCTATAACCTATGGTTTTTTCAGTGAATTTTCAAGGTTTTGTAAATGCTAATTCCTAACTATATATGGTCTATAACCTATGGTTTTTTCAGTGAATATATATATATATATATATATATATATTGGTGAGCAATAACTAATGAAGAGCTACAGCACGTCCTGCAATTTCTCCAGTTTCCACAACAAAGATTGGACCAAAGTCAGATTCTTTGGTCTTGACACAATTCCTCTAAATATTCGAGGGGGGAATAGAACAGCTGCCCTCAGGAAACTTGAATCACGCTTTATAATTGAAGCAGGCTCCCGTTTCCCCCATGGACCTAATCAGGAGGAGGAATTACACTCCTGCCTTTAAAACATCTATCTTGCTCCTTAACTCGAAAAATACACCCTGATGACACTTCTATTTTCTCCCTTCTCCTCAATTCCCCCCTTTTTTCTCCCTTCCTTACCCTCTTGGTTGTACACTTTGCACTTGCCTCACAGTTTTTAATATGTCACCCCAATATCAACCTGAATATTAATGTTGAGTTTTTACTCGTGTATGATGTGTTCACAAATTTCTGGAAGAAATGGACAAAGCTGCCAAGTTTTTTCCCTCCTTTTTAGGGTGAATGTATCGTTTTTGTACTGTTTATTATCAGTTTTGAAAGTCGAAAAAACCCATAACTATTATTTATATTTCTTCCTTTATTTTCCGCAGAATTTACAACACCATCTTGGGGCATGTGAAGACCATGGTTACTGTTATTAGCACGGAAGTTCCTTCTGGTCGCTCTCTTATTTCTTCATTGATACCACATTGAATAATAGTACAATCCTTGCTATGACCAATCACCTTGATACTTATACTGTTCAAATGGGCACTAGACCCTAAATTAAGTGTACTATACCCTTTAATGATCACACGTAAAGGTGTGGTAATCTTCCATCTACACTATCATAGCTGGACAAGCTTAGAATATAAATTTTCCCTTGCCCTTTAGTTCTAATTACAAACAGTAACAAAATAAATACTGTGTTGATAATATACGACATTATCATGAATACAATTTTGTTTTGTTTATGACAATTTATATTTGTTTAAACTGTGGGGCAACAGTCTGTTTATTGTGTTTATTCACTATCACATGACTTACCTCTACTTAAGAATTCTAATGGAGGCGTAAGGTCATGTGACCAAGTACACACCTGGGTACGAAACGCATCGTCCTCGCTTGTGGCAAAAGAAAAATAAAAGCTGAACAAAACCCAAACGGTGGGCTCGTCTGGATTTCTTTCAATTGGATTTCCGTCCTCCACGATATATATATATATATATATATATATATATATATATATATATATATATATATATATATATATACTCCTACTCCCTCACGCCATCAACTCAGCAACGCCAGCACAGTGCTTGCTGGGAATTGAAGTTCGAGATATTTACGGCGAACATTCACAGGTGTGCTGACTGCATCTGGGGGAGGGGACTCTGGTGCTAGCAAGTATTTTACACAGGACGGAGGCAATTGGAGAAGGACTCTTCACAGTGCAGGGCGCTGACGAAGGCAACAAGCCGAAATGCATTCGCCGCCACTGGGACAATCTGAATAAAGCGTGTTTCCTGACCTGATAACCCCTATGGCCTCTGATCTCTTCTTTGAAGGATGGTACGTCATATATACTGCGCTGGCCAGAGGCGCAGAACAGATGGCCCTGCGGCATCAAGTGACCCGGATTTTAAGCTGGCACCACGCTGCTTGCAGCGCTTTATTGTTCGAGGGATCGAAATAATCCGGCGTCCGCCAGGAACCATGGGCCAACATGGACAGACTGAGGTATTTATTCTCGAAGGGGCGTGCTGTCTCTATTTGACTGCCCTTGCCTGTGTGTGGAACTGTGAGGACTGGCGGCTGCAGTATGAAGGGGACTCAGGGCAGAGACCGTGGTTTCATTTTGAACTTTGATTACTTCACTACTCACCTGCGGCTGGCACCAACCTATGTTTACTCCTACTCCCTCACGCCACCAACTCAGCAACGCCAGCACAGTGCTTGCTGGGAATTGAAGTTCGAGATATTTACAGCGAACATTCACAGGTGTGCTGACTGCATCTGGGGGAGGGGACTCTGGTGCTAGCAAGTATTTTACACAGGACGGATGCAATTGGAGAAGGACTCTTCACAGTGCAGGGCGCTGACGAAGGCAACAAGCCGAAATGCATTCGCCGCTACTGGGACAATCTGAATAAAGCGTGTTTCCTGACCTGATAACCCCTTTGGCCTCTGATCTCTTCTTTGAAGGATGGTACGTCATATATACTGCGCTGGCCAGAGGCGCAGAACAGATGGCCCTGCGGCATCAAGTGACCCGGATTTTAAGCTGGCACCACGCTGCTTGCAGCGCTTTAGTGTTCGAGGGATCGAAATAATCCGGCGTCCGCCAGGAACCACGGGCCAACATGGACAGACTGAGGTATTTATTCTCGAAGGGGCGTGCTGTCTCTATTTGACTGCCCTTGCCTGTGTGTGGAACTGTGAGGACTGGCGGCTGCAGTATGAAGGGGACTCAGGGCAGAGACCGTGGTTTCATTTTGAACTTTGATTACTTCACTACTCACCTGCGGCTGGCACCAACCTATGTTTACTCCTACTCCCTCACACCACCAACTCAGCAACGCCAGCACAGTGCTTGCTGGGAATTGAAGTTCGAGATATTTACGGCGAACATTCACAGGTGTGCTGACTGCATCTGGGGGAGGGGACTCTGGTGCTAGCAAGTATTTTACACAGGACGGAGGCAATTGGAGAAGGACTCTTCACAGTGCAGGGTGCTGACGAAGGCAACAAGCCGAAATGCATTCGCCGCCACTGGGACAATCTGAATAAAGCGTTTTTCCTGACCTGATAACCCCTTTGGCCTCTGATCTCTTCTTTGAAGGATGGTACATCATATAAATATATATATATATGACTGAGCAAAGCCCTTGAGCTATGAGAGGGAACACTGCTCACCACCAGCCCTCCGGCTCTGGAAACCTCTAGCTGCTCGCATTCTTGAGCTTCTTTGTTTAATTGCAATTCCGACGCGTTTCAAGGCTATACACGCCCCTTAATCATGGAGTCAGCAACAAAGGGAATAATCTTTTCACAAAGCATATAGTGCAAAGGGACTGAGCCCACTTAGGGCATTACACTGGTTTTCACAGCTGCTAAGGACTACCATCACCAGCATGCCCCGGCATGTGCCACGACCACGTGGTTTTCCCTGCAGCAATAAAAGGCCGTCAGAGAAATGCGGTGAAAAGATTATTCCCTTTGTTGCTGACTCCATGATTAAGGGGCGTGTATACCCTTGAAACGTGTTGGAATTGCAATTAAACAAAGAAGCTCAAGAATGCGAGCAGCTAGAGGTTTCCAGAGCCGGAGGGCTGGTGGTGAGCAGTGTTCCCTCTCATAGCTCAAGGGCTTTGCTCAGTCATTAATCACACGGTTTCCTTGGCCGTGGAGAGGGGAACCACTTCTCTCAGTACAGGAGGAAATACAGCCGGGGAGAGAAGAGCTCAGAAGGCGAAACGATTTCCAGTTTCTTAAAGTGCTCACCGTCATAAGCAAACGAAGCAAGCAGACTCGAACTTCGACCTACTTAAGTTCTACTATAAAGCATATTGTACAAAGGGACTGAGCCCACTTAGGGCATTACACTGGTTTTCACCGCTACTAAGGACTACCATCACCAGCATGCCCCGGCATGTGCCACGACCACGTGGTTTTCCCTGCAGCAATAAAAGGCCGTCAGAGAAATGCGGCGAAAAGATTATTCCCTTTGTTGCTGACTCCATGATTAAGGGGCGTGTATAGCCTTGAAACGCGTCGGAATTGCAATTAAACAAAGAAGCTCAAGAATGCGAGCAGCTAGAGGTTTCCAGAGCCGGAGGGCTGGTGGTGAGCAGTGTTCCCTCTCATAGCTCAAGGGCTTTGCTCAGTCATTAATCACACGGTTTCCTTGGCCGTGGAGAGGGGAACCACTTCTCTCAGTACAGGAGGAAATACAGCCGGGGAGAGAAGAGCTCAGAAGGTGAAACGATTTCCAGTTTCTTAAAGTGCTCACCGCCATAAGCAAACGAAGCAAGCAGACTCGAACTTCGACCTACTTAAGGTCTATTATAAAGCATATTGTACAAAGGGACTGAGCCCACTTAGGGCATTACACTGGTTTTCACCGCTACTAAGGACTACCATCACCAGCATGCCCCGGCATGTGCCACGACAACGGGCTTTTCCCTGCAGCAATAAAAAGCCGTCATAGAAATGCGGTGAAAAGATTCTTCCCTTTGTTGCTGACTCCATGATTAAGGGGCGTGTATAGCCTTGAAACGCGTCGGAATTGCAATTAAACAAAGAAGCTCAAGAATGCGAGCAGCTAGAGGTTTCCAGAGCCGGAGTGCTGGTGGTGAGCAGTGTTCCTTCTCATAGCTCAAGGGCTTTGCTCAGTCATTAATCACACGGTTTCCTTGGCCGTGGAGAGGGGAACCACTTCTCTCAGTACAGGAGGAAATACAGCCGGGGAGAGAAGAGCTCAGAAGGCGAAACGATTTCCAGTTTCTTAAAGTGCTCACCGCCATAAGCAAACGAAGCAAGCAGACTCGAACTTCGACCTACTTAAGGTCTATTATAAAGCATATTGTACAAAGGGACTGAGCCCACTTAGGGCATTACACTGGTTTTCACCGCTACTAAGGACTACCATCACCAGCATGCCCCGGCATGTGCCACGACCACCTGGTTTTCCCTGCAGCAATAAAAGGCCGTCAGAGAAATGCGGTGAAAAGATTATTCCCTTTGTTGCTGACTCCATGATTAAGGGGCGTGTATAGCCTTGAAACACGTCGGAATTGCAATTAAACAAAGAAGCTCAAGAATGCGAGCAGCTACAGGTTTCCAGAGCCGGAGGGCCGGTGGTGAGCAGTGTTCCCTCTCATAGCTCAAGGGCTTTGCTCAGTCATTAATCACACGGTTTCCTTGGCCGTGGAGAGGGGAACCACTTCTCTCAGTACAGGAGGAAATACAGCCGGGGAGAGAAGAGCTCAGAAGGCGAAACGATTTCCAGTTTCTTAAAGTGCTCACCGCCTTAAGCAAACGAAGCAAGCAGACTCGAACTTCGACCTACTTAAGGTCTATTATAAAGCATATTGTACAAAGGGACTGAGCCCACTTAGGGCATTACACTGGTTTTCACCGCTACTAAGGACTACCATCACCAGCATGCCCCGGCATGTGCCACGACCACCTGGTTTTCCCTGCAGCAATAAAAGGCCGTCAGAGAAATGCGGTGAAAAGATTATTCCCTTTGTTGCTGACTCCATGATTAAGGGGCGTGTATAGCCTTGAAACACGTCGGAATTGCAATTAAACAAAGAAGCTCAAGAATGCGAGCAGCTACAGGTTTCCAGAGCCGGAGGGCCGGTGGTGAGCAGTGTTGCCTCTCATAGCTCAAGGGCTTTGCTCAGTTATATATATATATATATATATATATATATATATATATATATATATATATATATATATATATTCACTGAAAAAACCATAGGTTTCACACCAGTTATAGTTAGGAATTAGCATTTAAAAAACCTATTAAAACCTATGTAATATGTGATGTCATCAGCAGTGCAATGCACGCGCAAGTTATAGTGAGTCCAACTAACTATAACGTGGGATTTTCAATGGTTTTATGCGAGTAAAATTTCCACCTAACTATAACTGGTGTGAAACCTATGGTTTTTTCAGTGAATATATATATGTATATATATTCACTAAAAAACCATAGGTTTGACACCAGTTATAGTTAGCTGGAAAGTTTACTCGCATAAAACCAATGAAATTCCCACGTTATAGTTAGTTGGACTCACTATAACTTGCGCGTGCAATGCACTGCTGATGATGTCACATATTACATCACTCATGACATGGTCAGTGACATCAGTCATGACATCACTGATGACACCATCCAGTGAATGTGTGTCTTTTTAAAAAATAAATATGTGTTATATATGTATATGTAAAAGTTGATGGAAGAATAAATGTTTAAATAAGTGTTTACTTGGATGTTTTTAAAAAAAAATTGATTGGTTAACTGGTTTATTAAGTGTATCTTAGTGAATACATATATTAGAGAGTAATGTTTAAATATTTAAATATATGTATTAGTGTTTCACTTTGTGTATAAGTGGTTGCATGGGTTGGTGAGTAGCTACATGTGTATGTATATGGGTTATTAGATGTTTTTGTTAGTATCAGTATGAGTGTTTGTATGGTTTGGTGGGGGTATTACTTAACACATTGATGCATGAATGACTGACTCTCTCTTTGTATGTGTTTTGAAGACAGCATATGTGCAGGACTGTATGGGTGGAAACGTGTGTATTAGTGAGTGAATGACTGTCTCACTAGTGTCTTTATCAGTAACTACATATGTTTTACTCTAATATATGTGAATATTGATGTACATAAGTGAGTATATGTGAGAGAAAGAGATTGTAAGAGTTTCTGTTTAGATAAGTATGTGTTTCTATAAGTGATTGTTTAAGAGAGTAAGTATGTGTAAGTTTCCATAGAAGTAAGGTGGTTGTGTGTGTATAGCTGTATATGCAAATAAATGGATGTTCAATAGTTTATTTGCATGTGTGAATATGTGTGAGAGTATCTTTTGGATGACTGTCGGTGTGTAACAGGATGTATAGGTGTATCACTACATATCATGAGTGAGTATATGTACGAGTGACTATATAGAACTGTTGATCAATGAGTGGATGTGTATATAGATGGTGGAATTATTGAATTGGTTGTTGTAACTGGTATGGGTATCTCCATTTTTTGAAAATGTTAGTTTCTATTTTTGAATATGTGTTTCAAGGGTTACATTACAGTAAAAAGAGGTCTGTCACTCTGTCACAAGGATGGTGTCATCAGTGATGTCATGACTGATGTCACTGACCATGTCATGAGTGATGTAATATGTGACGTCATCAGCAGTGCATTGCACGCGCAAGTTATAGTGAGTCCAACTAACTATAACGTGGGAATTTCATTGGTTTTATGCGAGTAAACTTTCCAGCTAACTATAACTGGTGTCAAACCTATGTTTTTTTCAGTGAATTTCATAGGTTTTGTAAATGCTATTTCCTAACTATAACGTGTGTAACACCTATGGTTTTTTCAGTGAATTTCATAGGTTTTTTAAATGCTACTTCCTAACTATAACGTGTTTAAAACGTATGGTTTTTTCAGTGAATATATATATATATATATATAAAATTTCTATGGCAAAATGAAACCCCTCATTTTGTTCCTTTTCAAATTAAATGTATTAAGTGTTACCACTTTATTCCAATCAAGATGACTTCAGGTGTGCCATACTTTTGTCATAAGTAAGACTGTTAGCGTTCTAGTTGTTCTTTAGAACACTCTGGGACATTCTGTCATTGGGCTATAGTTGGGCTACATCTGGCTGATATTTGGGCTACATTTGGGCTCTTTTGTCTCTGATGGCCATCTTGGGAGACTGCATATCAGAATTTTTTTAATGAAATATAAGAGGATTTGAGAAGTCACTCAAAATGTGCCCTAATTTTTCTTTCTTCAGCACTAATCATAATTTCTATGGCAAAATGAACCCCCTCATTTTGTTCCTTTGCAAATTAAATGTTTTAAGTGTTAACACTTTATTCCAATCAAGATGACTTCAGGTGTGCCATACTTTTGTCATAAGTAAGACTGTTAGCGCTCTAGTTGTTCTTTAGAGCACTCTGGGACATTCTGTCATTGGGCTATAGTTGGGCTACATCTGGCTGATATTTGGGCTACATTTGTTTTTTTTTGTCTCTGGTGGCCATCTTTGGGCTACATTGGGCTACATTGGGCTACATTTGGGCTCTAACATATATATAGCCCAATGTAGCCCAATATATAGTTTTTCAAAGTTAATTTTCCCAGCAACTACTGAACAGATTTACACTATTCAAAGAAAAGCGTAATCTGCGAGCCATACTCTACCTTTCTACCAAATTTCTTATAAATCCATTCAGCCGTTCGAGCTGTAGCCGTGTCTAAACGTCCTATGGAAAATAACATGGGGAAAACACGTTTTGGGACCCCCTTTTATCTCAGCCCCCACTTTAAGAATCCCCCCCAAACTTTCAGGGATGGAGCGGAGTAGGCCATCTTCTTTGAGAAATTTGCAAAGATTCGTCCACCGGCGCCAAAGTTATTCTCAATAGAATATTGCGGATTTCCTATGGAAACTAGGTCCTAACTACTGTCATTGGGCTATTGTTGGGCTACATCTGGCTGATATTTGGGCTACATTTGGGATCTTTTGTCTCTGGTGGCCATCTTGGGAGACTGCATATCAGAATTAATTTTTTTAATGAAATATAAGAGGATTTGAGAAGTCACTCAAAATGTGCCCTAATTTTTCTTTCTTCAGCACTAATCATAATTTCTATGGCAAAATGAACCCCCTCATTTTGTTCCTTTGCAAATTAAATGTTTTAAGTGTTAACACTTTATTCCAATCAAGATGACTTCAGGTGTGCCATACTTTTGTCATAAGTAAGACTGTTAGCGCCCTAGTTGCTCTTTAGAACACTCTGGGACATTCTGTCATTGGGCTATAGTTGGGCTACATCTGGCTGATATTTGGGCTACATTTGCTTTTTTTTGTCTCTGGTGGCCATCTTTGGGCTACATTGGGCTACATTGGGCTACATTGGGCTACATTGGGCTACATTTGGGCTCTAACATATATATAGCCCAATGTAGCTCAATATATATTTTTTCAAAGTAAATTTTCTCAGCAACTACTGAACAGATTTACACCATTCAAAGAAAAGCGTAATCTGCGAGCCGGACTCTACCTTTCTACCAAATTTCGTATAAATCCATTCAGCCGTTCGAGCTGTAGCCGTGTCTAAACATCCTATGGAAAATAACATGGGGAAAACACGTTTGGGGACCCCCCTTTTATCTCAGCCCCCTCTTGACGAATTCCCCCCAAACTTTCAGGGAAGGAGCGTAGCAGAGCAGGCCATCTTCTTTGAGAAATTCGCAAAGATTCGTCCACCGGCGCCAAAGTTATTCTCAATAGAATGTTGCGGATTTCCTATGGAAACTAGGTCCTAACCATAACTACCTACTGGCGACCGCCAGTAGGTAATATATATATATATATATATATATATATATATATATGTTGTCCAATGTGCCTAAGCTTTTGGGGAGGCACTCGACATTCTTCCACCCTGCGGGCTTCTCTCTTAGCGCACTGCCTCATTTCACATAAAATCAAATCTGCCCGACGCGTTTCTGGGAGCTTGGTCCCGTCATCAGGGGCTGCATTCAAGAAATGTTCGTTCATGCGATCGTATTTACCGGGCATTGCTTAAACCACACCCAAGGGAGGCGTGTGTTCAGTACACCGTCTTGCCATGCTTTCTGGGATAGGTAGTCCGTTTGATGCATGTAGTTTTTATTAGGTCATTCTTGAAGAGTGATGCAAGTGTTCATACCTTAGTAGGCTGTGTTAAGGTTCAGTGCGCTATAATTTTCTCATGGAGTCCTGTCCTCAACCTCCAACAAGTTTGGAAGCGATTAGCCTCGACTGCCGCACTTGGTGTCCGCTGCTGCAGTCGATGGTGCCATCCCCCCGACCGGGCGGCCGATGAGAATTTTGTTGTCCAATGTGCCTAAGCTTTTGGGGAGGCACTCGACATTCTTCCGCCCTGCGGGCTTCTCTCTTAGCGCACTGCCTCATTTCACATAAAATCAAATCTGCCCGACGCGTTTCTGGGAGCTTGGTCCCGTCATCAGGGGCTGCATTCAAGAAATGTTCGTTCATGCGATCGTATTTACCGGGCATTGCTTAAACCACACCCAAGAGGCAGAGGAACCCTTCCAATCTGTCAGCACAGCACGTTGTGGGTAAAATGACTCGCTTTCACAAATCGGATCCTACTAAAGGAAACAAACATTATCTCCAAATCTGCTTTAATGGAACAATCAATGCAGCGCAAAAGAACTACTATGACCAGCATGCAGTGTGGATTAATTAAAAAAATCATGTAAGTTCCACAAATGACAATGAATAAATGAGCATGCGTCAATGAAGCGCGTTCCAATGAAAAGCAGGAGAACGCCTCTGATGAAGTGGTAATTGGACCACAGAAACGCGTCAGGCGAGCGTGACTTCCCGGATGATGGCGAGAGATGTCGGTGACCTTCGTGGTGGCGCGCTGTTGAGTGCACCCTGAAAAGCTGAGGCCATTGGAATACAAAAATTCACACAGGAGCCTTCCCGTGCAGGATGCACCGGCTCAGACAAGCGAGCGGCCAAGGCAGAGGAACCCTTCCAATCTGTCAGCACAGCACGTTGTGGGTAAAATGACTCGCTTTCACAAATCGGATCCTACTAAAGGAAACAAACATTATCTCCAAATCTGCTTTAATGGAACAATCAATGCAGCGCAAAAGAACTACTATGACCAGCATGCAGTGTGGATTAATTAAAAAAATCATGTAAGTTCCACAAATGACAATGAATAAATGAGCATGCGTCAATGAAGCGCGTTCCAATGAAAAGCAGGAGAACGCCTCTGATGAAGTGGTAATTGGACCACAGAAACGCGTCAGGCGAGCGTGACTTCCCGGATGATGGCGAGAGATGTCGGTGACCTTCGTGGTGGCGCGCTGTTGAGTGCACCCTGAAAAGCTGAGGCCATTGGAATACATATATATATATATATATATATATATATATATAAATATATACATATATATATATATATATATATATATATATATATATATATATATATATATATATATATATATATATATATCATGCTCTGGCCTGGCTCCTTTTACAAAAGGCACTCGAATGCTGACACGGGCCCCAAGCACAGCCCAGCTCCTACGTATAGAGCGTTGCCTTTCTGTCACCTTTCACAGCTCCACAATATTAGCCTGACGCGTTTCGAATTACTTCTTTTTCAAAGGCTTGTAGTGCAGAGAAACCACGCACACCACCTCACTGCTGCTCGGTATTTTCCTTTATTGCGCGCCCCTTATGGGCTGATTTGCAGAAGCCTGCGCATTTAATGCTGGGAGTTGCAGTACAGGTAAAGTACGTGCAATGTTCTGCTGAAATAAAACTCACAAATGAGCCCCAGTAAGGAAACGCATCCTCATCCTCTGCCAGATATTCCATATTTCGAAGATGCTGGATGTCATCCCCGATGGCCCCCAGTCCTTCCGGGGTGTTGCACTCTTGGCGGCAAGGATGCCGCCTTAAACATCACGCTCTGGACTGGCTCCTTTTACAAGAGGCACTCGAATGCTGACACGGGCCCCAAGTACAGCCCTGCTCCCATGTATAGAGCGTTGCCTTTCTATCACCTTTCACAGCTCCACAATATTAGCCTGACGCGTTTCGAATTACTTCCTTTTCAAAGGCTTGTAGTGCAGAGAAACCACACACACCACATATATATATTCACTGAAAAAAACATAGGTTTCACACACGTTATAGTTAGGAATTAGCATTTAAAAAACCTTGCAAATTCACTGAAAAAACCATAGGTTTCACACATGTTATAGTTAGCTGGACATTTCACTCATACAAAACCTTTGAAATTCCCTCGTTATAGTTAGTTCAGCTAACTATAACTCGTGCGCCCGCAATGCACTGCTGATGACGTCACATATTACATCACTCATGACATGGTCAGTGACATCACTCATGACATCACTGATGACATCTCAAATGACATAACTCATGACATCACTGATGACATCATCCAGTGAAGGTGTGTCTTTCTAAAAAATAAATATTTTTTATATGTATTTTTTTAATGTATATTTGAAGGTCGATAGAAGAATAAATGGGTAAATACGTGTCTAAATGGATGTTTTATATTGGTAAAATTGATTGTATAACTGACTCATTAAGTGTATCTTAGTGAATACATGTATTAGCGAGCAATCAGTGTCTCATTTTGTGTATAAGTGGCTGTATGGGTTGGTGAGTAGCTACATGAGTGTGTATATGGATTATTAGTTGGTTTTTTGAGTATCAGTATGAGTGTCTGTATGATTCGGTGGGGGATATTACTTACCGCATAGATGCATTAATGAGTGTCTCACTGTTTGTATGTGTTTTGAAGACAGCATGTGTGCAGGACTGTATGGGTGGATGAGTGTGTGTATAGGTGTGTTAGTGAGTGAATGACTGTCTCAATACTGTCTTTATGACTAAGTACATATGCTTTAAACTACTATATGTGAGTATTTGTGTATATAAGTGAGTACATGTGAGAGTGTGAGAGATTGGAAGAGTTCCTGTATAAATAAGTATGTTTTTCTATAAGTGATTGTTTAAGAGAGTAAGTATGTGTACGTTTCTGTAAAGGTAAGTGTAGTGCTGTGTATATAGCTGTAAATGCAAGTAAATGGATCTTTGATAGTTTATTTGCATGTGTGAGTATGTGTGTGAGTAACTCTTTGGATGAGTATCGGTGTGTAACAGGATGTATAGGTGTATGAGTACATATGATGAGTGAGTGCATGTATGAGTTACTATATAGAACTGTTGGTGAATGAGTGGATGTGTATGTAGATTTTGTAATTACTGAATAGGTTGTAGTAACTGGTATTGGTATCTCTTTCTTTTTTTTTTGGCCTCAAACATGCCACTTCCTTCATGCAAGCACTGATTGGAGACCGCCCTTGTAATTGGCTTGAAAGGAGAGGTAGAGTCTTCACAGAGGTATGGCTGTATCCGAGTCCCACTCCTGTTCACGTACCTTGTGGTATATAAATAAATAATACCGGATCTATTTTTGACTGGATATAGTAATAACAGATAGCTCAATACATAAGAGTCAAGATTCGAGGTAGTAGGAGTTTGCAGGTTTAATACAGCATAAAGGACAGGAACAGGACAACCTGCACAGGAATAGGATGGCAGCGCTGCCGGGGGCAGGATCGGTATCGGCGTAACATTTAATAACAGTGCACAAGTATATATACTAAAACAATTGCATTACAATACATACGATAGGCGGAGCAGTGGGTGGGGTCAGTAACAGTCGCGAAAGATAAGGGTGAAAGTAGGTGTAACAGGAGGCGTATTCGTAGACATGTGATGTAAACGTAACAGAATATGTCATAAATGGGGCGGAAACATGGAGGGGGCTACCTAAAGAGCCGGGACCTCTGACCTAGTGGTGCGCGCAAGCTGGCAGTGACGTGATACTAGGGAGAAGCTGGGAGCTATGACTTCTGAGCTAGAAGGAGAGACGAAAGTCTGGAGAGTCAGAGCGACATGTACCTAAACACTATCTAGTATCTGATGTTTAGAGAACATGTTGATAGAATCCAAAAGTTATCAGGGCAAAGGCTAACAGACACTAAGACTGGTGCATGCATTATTCTACATGTAGTGTGTGTTGAGGAATATTAAATGACCATTAATACAGTATTTCTCTTACATGGAGACGTAAAGGCTAGACGATGACTGAAACTATTGTTGCGATTCAGTAGCTAAGGAATGCGGAGAAGGAGGGCTGGACTGATAACTAGAATCATAACATACTCTTGGCAGACTGGCAGGCAGAGCCAGGCCGAGCCGGGCACTGTGAGGCAGGAAGTAAGTGAAGGGTCAGGGATACAGGTGGGGGCTGTATCGCTCCTCAGCGAGGGTTCAGGAGACAGGAGCTGAATCTGAGTCCGGGCCCTTTTGAGGCCTAGAAACAGGGACTTTACAATGAAATAACGTGCACACTGAGAAACGTGGCAACGTAGCTTTACATAGGCCTAATACTCGTAGCTTTCACGAGGACTGGAAACTGGCATACTAGAGATGGACACAACTGTAATTGCGTCTTTAATCGATCATGGGGAATACATATGCATATTAATCATGCACATGCAACATAAGATGGGGGACACGTAGTGACACAGAACATGGCAAAATTTACTTTTCCACATTCCCTCCTTGTCACTACGTTTCCATCAGGAAACATCAATATTCATGATACCATCTATCATTTCATACAGTATCATTTGCTCGTCTCGAATTTTCTTGGAACTGGATTTAGAACGGGACTCGGGACTAGGAATACAAGAGGTAGCACAAATGCCGCAAATCGCAGGGCCACATTGTATACAGAGGCAGCAACTGAATATGATCGCTACTGCAATACCTAGAAAGGACAACACTTTCCATCCCCAGGCGGAAATTATATTCCAGAACCAACCGGACCATGTCCAGGTGCCTGGATTTTGGTGTAACTGATGGGCAATTTTATGAAGTCTGGTTATAGCTGAATAAACAGACGGCGCGTTATTAGGAATGAAAATGCAGCAACTAGATCCGATGACTCTACATGCCCCGCCCCTATCGGCCAGTATGACGTCAAGGACGAGACGATTCTGGAGCACGACAATTCTCATAAAAGATTGCTCTTCGGTTAAGTTACTTAGAGCAGAGGTAGTCTCAATCACTACTGCTTCAAGTGTTCTGGTTAATCTACGTATCAGTTTACTATTCACGACAGTACCTAAGTAGGGAAAGACACCTTTATTGATGTCTATGTATTGTTCTAGAGCAGTTTCAGTATAATCAACAATCGGGAGGTCTCTCTTGTGTCTAGTATGCACTAGGTGGGAGTTCCTATGATAGTCAGGTGGGGCTAGAAAAACTGGTGGCAGTAGGAAGGCAATGTAACAGGTTCCCTCCCAATCGAGGGGCAGACGAACATATGCGGTCTGACCACAAACAAAATATGAATGACGTGAAGCTTTGAAAATAGATTTCCCACTGTCACTATACTTGACAATAGTAGTACAATCACTATGTCCTACATGTACGGAACCATTATTTCTGACACATAATTCACCTTTGACTGGTAGTACTGACATAGCAGGTAAGTCTGGAGTAGTATCAGACTGGACATTCAGGACCATGAGATTCGAAGAATAATTACCCAAATTATAAACTTCATTTTCTAGATCTAACCCTGTTCTGTGGGGAAGACCTTTCTTGTCTGGAAAACATGTACTGTTCAGAAAGGACATATCATTTGAGGATGACGTTAACGTGGACCATGCTCCACATGAACCGTTATGTGAAAATGGATAAGGAAACAGTGGCAGAACTCCCTTCGGTGTCTGGAAAGGGGGGAGTCGACCACATACCCAACAATTAGTGGCATTGCTGGTCTGGTGTGAATAATGTAACATGCGGATAAAGGAATTATTTCGCATAGCAAGACGATAAGATAGTTCATGAGGAGGCAGATCACTAAACGTATGCTCTACTGTAGTATTAGAAGACTTATTTACATGAGAAACTGGAAAACATAAATAAAATGCATAACTCGTGCAGGTAATCATAAGGCTGAGATATAGCAGAAAACATAAAATAATAATGCAACTTTTAGAGTTCTCACTAACTCTCTCTCTATGGGGGTCTATTTTATACATGTCAGAAACCGGTCTAACCGTTTCACCTAGGGGAGGACTTAGACAATCAAACTGGCTGACTTATTTCACTAGACCTTAACTTTAACTTATACTCCTGCTGCGGAGTTTTCTCTAACAGGGAGGGGTTTGTATCAATGTCTTTTGCGGGACAGTCCTTGAGAATAGTACTTTGGCAGTCTTTAAAATCCTCGGAAATGTTCTTGGAAACAGTCTTTAGTCCATAAAACTTCTTTACATGCGACAAATGTACCCAGCCCTTCCTGCCTTCCAGCTTGACGGCAGTACGGGTGGCCAGGAGAACTTGCTTGGGCTCCTTCCAGCGGGGCTCCAGCGGACTTGAACGATCAAAGTTCCTTACGAGAACCAGACTTCCGGGAACGATTTCATGCGGTGCCACCTCGGTATTGTCTGGAAATGCGGCGGCAACCTGTAAACGACAAGAGTGTAGGGCAGACATCAAGGAAGCTAGGTAATCTGTCAGCATATTACTTGAAACATCTGTAATACTTCGAGGTCTAGGTGTACCCCACATATTAGGGGGGCGGCCAAAAACGACCTCATAAGGGGACAGACCTGATCTGGAATGTGCGACCATGCGCATATAAAACAGAGCGACTGGCAGAGCAACTAACCAGTCCACACCTTTTTCTTGACACACTTTGGCAATACGGATTTTCAAGGTTTGATTATGTCTCTCTACTAGACCGGCTGCTTCAGGATGGCGTACACAATGGAACTTCCACTGGTATCCTAACAACAGGGAAACGTGTTTCATCAGTTCAGATGAGAATGGCTGGCCGTTATCAGAATATACGACCCTAGGGAGTCCATAACGGGGGAAGAATTCACGAACCAACTGCTTGGCAGTGGTCGCGGCTGTGTAATCTGGGACTGGATATGCTTCCGTCCATCTAGACAAAGCGCATACAACTACAAGGACATACTTGAAACCTCGACATCGCTCCATCTGAATATAATCCATCTGGAGGACTTCAAAAGGGTGGTCAGGGGGCTGGAATCCACCTTGTTCCACCGGGACACTTTTACCTGGATTGAATTGAAAACATATCATACAGGTACGGACTTTCTGCTTGGCTGCAGCTCGTAAATGCTTGTTGAACCAGATGTTCTGGATACTGTCTAACATAGCTTTTTCTCCTAAATGTGCTGGACTATGTGCGGTATTGATAATGACTTGAACCATAGAGTCGGGGAGAAACCATGTGGCTCTACCCTTCGTCACCCATCCCTGATCTGTCTGGACCCCTCCTTGTTCGGACCATTTCTTGATTTCTTCGGGAGTAGCATGTAACTGGATATCTATGATATCTTGAGTAGGGTCCTTAACTGTCATACAAGTAGTCTGTTCTAGAGTGGATGTCAGTGTCTTGTTAACTGGTATGTCTGGTGTCTGTGCTGTAAGCTTGGCTGTTCGATCTGCTAGATCATTTCCTTGGGAAATAATGTCAGTAACTTTCGTATGTGCTTTGCATTTCATGATAGCAATAGATGTCGGTAAATGTATGGCATCTAACAGAGCTTGAATAAGGAGACCATGCTGAATCTTGGTTCCATGAGAAGTCATGAAACCTCTCTCCTGCCAGAGCACTCCGAAGTCGTGTACAACTCCAAATGCGTAGCGTGAATCTGTGTAAACATTCACTTTCAGGTTCTTGGCGTGTATGCAGGCTTGTGTCAGAGCAACTAGCTCTGCTGCTTGAGCAGACAGGGTGTCAATACGGTGTGTTTCTATAACTTCAGTGTCAGTAGTCACTGCATACGCGGCAACTAGTTCTCCTGTACTCGTTCTCATACATGAACCATCCACATAAAGTGTCAGGTCAGGATCTGGTAATGGAATATCTGTCAGATCTTGTCTTGGCTTAGTCATAGTGTTAACTGCTTCCACACAGTCGTGTGTGGCAGGATTCGAATTAGCTGACGGTAACAGTGTAGCAGGATTTAGAACGTTGCAGCGTCTGATTTCTATGTGTGGCTGGAACAGTGTCAGTTCATAACCTGTTAAACGTGCAATTGTCAGTGCTGAGTCTGTGTTCGGTTTAAAAGAACTTCCACGGAGTGTGGAACTTGTACTGTCAAGGAGTGACCTAATACTATGGAATCACTTTGTCTGATAGCTAGTGCTGTGGCTGCAACTGACTTGAGGCACGCAGGCAGAGCCTGGGCTACTGGATCTAATGTGCTCGAAAAATAAGCACAGGGCTTGTATTGACCTGCTTGATCTTGTGTAAGAACAGATAATGCTGTACCATCACGTTCTGTGACAAAAAGTGTAAAAGGCTTACTGTAGTTCGGTGTAGCTAGAACAGGAGCTTGGCATAAAGCTTTCTTTAACTCATTGAAACTAAGTGTATGCTCAGATGTCCAAGGGAGGACAGTCGATACGGCTGCCTCCTGTGTCGTTAACTGTATCAGTGGTTTGGCTAGAAATGCATACTGAGAAATCCATTGTCTGCAATAAGAAGTAAGGCCGATAAAAGCACGTACCTCCTTCTGGGTCTTGGGCTGAGGAAGACTCGCTATTAACTGGATACGGTCTGGTGTCAACTGCCTACCCCACTTGGACAGTAAGTGGCCTAAGTAGATCACTTGCTGGACACAAAATTGAAGCTTTGAAGGGGACACCTTGTGCCCCATCTCGGCAAGGAAATACAGAACTGTAAGTGATGCTCGCTCGCAAGCACGTTCAGAACGGGCTGTGATCAGTAGATCATCCACATACTGGAGCAGGGCAGTGTCAGTTGGCATGTGAATATTGTCTAGTTGTCTCTTAAGTGCTTGACTGTAAATACTAGGACTTTCTGTGAAACCTTGAGGAGCTCGTGTGAATTTATAGCTCCTTCCATTTAAACAAAAACCGAAAAGGAACTGGCTGTCTGGATGAATGGGGACACTGAAAAACGCGTTCTTGAGGTCTATGACTGTGAAAAATGAGGCTTCGGAATCAATGGCTGTCAAAAGGGAAGAAATATCGGGAACAACTGGGTACTGGGGAATGATACATTTATTGAGTTCTCGAAGGTCAATCACTAATCGATATACTGGGGGTGCATTTGGATCAGTACGCTTCATGACTGGAATGATAGGAGAATTACATACATTGGAGTCAGTTTCTACAACTACTCCCTGAGCCATGAGCTCGTCAATAATTTTGGATAAGGCTGCTACAGCCTCAGGTGGCAATCTGTACTGTCTGATTCGTGGTAACACTACACCTTGCTTGAGAGTCACACGATGGGGTGTGATTTGCATAAAACCAACATCAGTTGGACCTTGCGCCCATAGATGCTGCGGAACATTAGACAATCTTGGATCAAAATCTCGTAAAACATAGTGACCCTTGAAGTCACGTAAAAACAAACGTATTCCCTCTGGGGAACAGCAAATAACTGCACCTAATTCCTTCAGTGTCTTAATGCCTAACAAATTTTCTGGACATGATTTCGTAAGTAATAGATCAGTAGTGCGGGACAATGGACCTACTTCTAGAGTAACTGGCTTTGAAATCTCGTTTACAATAGGCTTTCCTGAAAATCCAAGGGAAACATTTCTAGAGCCTGAGAGCGGAGCCCCTGGAACCTCGTCGTGACTAATGGTAGTCCTACTTGCCCCTGTATCAATCAGAAACTTTCTGTCTTTCCCTAATACTTGACTGTGTACATAGGGACCTTCTTGATCTACAGGAATCTCGATGAGAGGCAAGCCTACCTCCTTCTCTAGGCTGTTTCATGAGTATGCTTGATACTCTGGATACTCTGTCTGTGCATACTGGTACATCTGCTGTGTAACATGCTGTGTTGCAGCGATAGGCTGCGGTGCTGGAACTGTCTGTTGTGCGTTCTGTGGCTGAGAAGTCTGTGAAACTTGTTCTTGTCTAGGCGGACGTGGTCTTTCTTTAGTTTTACCGGTAGCTATATTATGTTTCAGAACTGCACACTCGTTTATGAAATGACCTGGCTGTTTACAATAATTGCATGTCCCTTTAACGGGAGCTGCAGGATGACTGGCTTGATTCGGACCCCTCTTCTGACTGTCTTGAGGAACAGATTGTGCAACTAGTACTTTCATTTTCGTGTCTTTCATACGTCTTCTCTCGTGTTCTTGCTCTTCTCTGATTCTATTCTGGTGATACTGGAGCATCTGTAACATCTGGGACGGGGTACTAGCTTGCCATGTACTTTCGACTTTCAAAACTTGATTTTTAACTTGTGGACTCGAATTCTCGACTAATTTAGTAACAAAAAGATGAGGGTATGACTCACTACTCGTCTTCAATCCACTGTTTATTATGAAACATTTTTCAAATCTAGAATAAAAATCACTAGTGTCTTCATCTTGTTTCTGTTTACAGGCTGAGATTGCATCCCAGTCTTCCTTTTTAGTGGCTAACAATCTGGGCAAAACTTGTATTAACAGTTCTGGTAATTCTTTACATTTCTCTCCAAGACCGGTACCTGGTACTCGTATCTTATCTTCAGCTTCTAGAACTGCCCAATCGATCTTTTTCTCTCCCACCTCCCATTCTTTTTCCTTGAGTTTCTCATATATGCCCGCAGGCAACAGGACTTTTAACATTTTAATAATATCTGGATACGTATATTCTCCCATACGGAGCATGTCTTTTAACTCTCGGTGGAACCCTGCTGGATCTTTGTCGTGACAGGGAATTAATTTCTTCATCTCTAAGAGTTCCATCTTTGTAATCGGGGTGTAAACAAATACTCGTTGCATTTCACCATCTGCTGTCCTGACTGGGTGTACTTCTCGTAACGGATTCTGTCTATCTATGTAAAACGGTTTACTTTCTGGAGGTGAGACATGAACAAAATGCGGGTTCAAAAACATACTATATTTGTAACGCTGTTCTAGAATGACACTAACTAAATCGGTACCTAAACCTTTCCATCTATACTGGAGTAACTCGTTCAGGACATCATGTAACGGACCTGGATCAGAATGTTGACCCTCATACAATGTGATGAGGTGCTGAATCATATACATACCCACCAGTCGCTGCTCGGCTGGGGGCAGTTTCAGAAACATTTGTGCCACTATTTCGTCTGGAAAAGTGGTAGAATCAGTAGCCCATCGGACTGCTGATCGGACTAGTTCTTGTTCATGCATAGTACTTAACTCACTATAACCGATTCGTGATTTCAGAATTTGATCGGTAGCTTGAAATACTTGTTCTAGAGAACCTTGTTCTGGTGCTGGATGATGAAAGATTTTCTTGTGTTCTAGGCGTAAATGGCGGTCTGGAAATCTAGATTTTCCTACATACGCTATTCTGGCGGTATTCTCGTCCTCTACCTCTTCTGTAGGAGAGTCATTCTCTTTCTCGCTTACCTGTGCTGTTTTACGTTGTTCGTGTAACCTTATTATCTCCTTACGAATTTTCTTGTACATACTCTCTATACTACTGATAGTTCTGTGCTTACCCTCGGCTATATTATCACTCCACCTTGTCAGAATTCTCATTTCGGTCGGATCTTTAGTCGGGGAATCTTGTTCCCGTATTAAACAATTGATCAGAAACTTTAATATCATGAGCTGGATCTCAGCTTTCCTTTGAGACATGGCTTCGCCAATACTTTCTGGATCATCCCCTGTACGGATGAAACGATATATTCTGTCTAGATCTTCTTTCATATCCGGTAGGGTGTCCAAATACCCAGTCACCCGTCTTACACGTATGGAATATATAACCGTACTATCATCGCCTGTGACTGGATCATAGCGGCATTCAGTAAGAGCTCGTCGGATTTCTGCAACGGACTTATATTTGGGCGTACGCTGTAACGCACGTTCATGTAACTCGACTAACGTTACACGTTGGTGTGGCGGCGGGGTACCAGGAGGACCTCCTCCTGCGGCCCCTATACTGGAGTCATCAACTGATACTCTTCGTGCTGGCAGAGTGGCTGATGTGGCGGGAAGTTGTACTATGGGCTGGACCGGGGGTACCGTAGCAGGTACTGCAAAAGGTGCCCCGGTGTCTGGAGGAGCAGGAATTGCATGATTTACAGGGACTGGCGGAACAGGATTTGCATATTCTGGGACTGTGTCGTCCAAATAGGACGAGAGAAAAATATCAGCTGCGGTCGGTTTGTGACGTAGCTTGGTCGGAACTAAGGGTGGCGGAAAATTACTGGATGCTTCCGGGGTTGCTTTTGGCAAGCCCTCGGCAAGAAGAGGGTACATACCCTTACTAAGGGCATTTCTCTGCCTGTCTGACTGTTCGGTTTTAACTCGTTCACCTATTTCGATTAGTTCCTTTACTTGGACTCTTTCTGAGGATTCTCTACTTAATTCTGACTTTCTGATTTCTTTTTCGGTTCTTTTATGAGATTCTTTGCGCCATAACTCAATGGCATCTTTCTGTGACTGTCTGGCTTTCTTTTTCCATAATACTTCTTCTACTCGCATGATGCACTCGGCATCCCATGTGCCTGATACGGGCCATCTATACTTTTCTTCTAACTCTTTGGTGTACTCCACCCATAAATCTAGATATAATATGGCACTTATGCCATGCTTCTGATACATAAAATGACCTGGACTGTCCCTAGGCGGGACAGGAACTGCTTCTTCTAACAGACCTTTTCTAGTTCTTAACTGACGTAGTTTGGAAAACAAAGGCATGACTGAACTGTAATCTAGACACAATACAATACACAATGAACACGATAATTACACCACTTTCATACCACGACATAAAAATACATGAATGACATTTTAAAATAACAGTCTTGACAAAATACTACCTGGAATACTGAAAACAGAATACATGAATTTTCTCGAGAACAGAACTGACTAGAACAGAAACTAGATGCACTGCTAAAACAGTACGAACTTACCGGTCTCATAAAGAGACACGTCAGGACCCGCATCCACCGGAGTGGACACTTCGTGTTGGGTCTGTGTACCACCAAACCCACGGACCAGAGTCAATTAGATTGGCCCTGTCTAGATACTACCCCAGCAACGGTACTCACCGGGCAGCAAGAACGGAAGGCCTCGGACTGGACTGGACTGCTTCGACGCCGGACGGACACGGACTTCGGACTTCTGTTACGGGTGGGCCTCCGGATACCTCGGACCTTGGACTCTCGGCTTGGGCTCTGGTCGGGACTCACCGCGTTCCTCCACCGCCTCGTCTGGATGCTGGACCGCAACCTCCGTCTCCTCAGTGGGCCTGAGGGATACTTGAAGCAGAAATATCTGCACGTGCACGGTATGGTTCCGTCACGGCTGCAGAGGATCAGGGGGCATACGTGGCTTCACCGGCGCATGGGGAAAGGGCAAGTCCCTATTCGGGCGCCATTATGTGGTATATAAATAAATAATACCGGATCTATTTTTGACTGGATATAGTAATAACAGATAGCTCAATAAATAAGAGTCAAGATTCGAGGTAGTAGGAGTTTGCAGGTTTAATACAGCATAAAGGACAGGAACAGGACAACCTGCACAGGAATAGGATGGCAGCGCTGCCGGGGGCAGGATCGGTATCGGCGTAACATTTAATAACAGTGCACAAGTATATATACTAAAACAATTGCATTACAATACATACGATAGGCGGAGCAGTGGGTGGGGTCAGTAACAGTCGCGAAAGATAAGGGTGAAAGTAGGTGTAACATGAGGCGTATTCGTAGACATGTGATGTAAACGTAACAGAATATGTCATAAATGGGGCGGAAACATGGAGGGGGCTACCTAAAGAGCCGGGACCTCTGACCTAGTGGTGCGCGCAAGCTGGCAGTGACGTGATACTAGGGAGAAGCTGGGAGCTATGACTTCTGAGCTAGAAGGAGAGACGAAAGTCTGGAGAGTCAGAGCGACATGTACCTAAACACTATCTAGTATCTGATGTTTAGAGAACATGTTGATAGAATCCAAAAGTTATCAGGGCAAAGGCTAACAGACACTAAGACTGGTGCATGCATTATTCTACATGTAGTGTGTGTTGAGGAATATTAAATGACCATTAATACAGTATTTCTCTTACATGGAGACGTAAAGGCTAGACGATGACTGAAACTATTGATGCGATTCAGTAGCTAAGGAATGCGGAGAAGGAGGGCTGGACTGATAACTAGAATCATAACATACTCTTGGCAGACTGGCAGGCAGAGCCAGGCCGAGCCGGGCACTGTGAGGCAGGAAGTAAGTGAAGGGTCAGGGATACAGGTGGGGGCTGTATCGCTCCTCAGCGAGGGTTCAGGAGACAGGAGCTGAATCTGAGTCCGGGCCCTTTTGAGGCCTAGAAACAGGGACTTTACAATGAAATAACGTGCACACTGAGAAACGTGGCAACGTAGCTTTACATAGGCCTAATACTCGTAGCTTTCACGAGGACTGGAAACTGGCATACTAGAGATGGACACAACTGTAATTGCGTCTTTAATCGATCATGGGGAATACATATGCATATTAATCATGCACATGCAACATAAGATGGGGGACACGTAGGGACACAGAACATGGCAAAATTTACTTTTCCACAACCTGAGGCCCACCTGTTACTAGGGAGGACTGGACCCACAGCCCTCCGGCATAAGCATAGGACTTGATCTTACTTCTCTCTCCACATTTCTAGGGCTGCCCAGATCTTATCCACACTAGAGATATCGCAAGCCATGTCCGATTGGCTGACCATAATGATGTTCTTTAAGCAGTCAGCAAAGGAAGGGGGTGCCTCAAGTTTCCAGGATCTACAGATTTCTCTCCTTGCAATAATTACTACATAAAATGCAAACCTTGAGGCTAGGGCCTTCACACCACACCAAAGACCGAAAAAGATTAGCCTTGCACTTACTTCAATCTGCAGGCCCAATACTTCCTCCAGGAAACCACAAACCTCCATCCAGAAGTGGCCGATCTTTGGGCAATCCATGAACACATGCAGATCGTCGGCAGCAGGATATTTGCATCTGGGACAATTATAGATTGTTGTTGAGATATTGGACAATTTATCTGGAGTCCAGTACACCCTGTGAGCAGTGTGCAAGTGATTCCTTCTAAGGTTAGCTGGTTTAACCACTGCCTGTAACATAGAGAAGGAATCACACCAAAGTATCCGCAAATCCTCCCCATTTTCCTGGAGTACACTGCCCCAACGCCTCACAAGCTCTTCCTCCAAACAATCCCCAGTTCCTATAAATGCTCCATACCAGAATGATAGCTTGCGCTTCCATGACCCTATTCTAGAAATAGCCCACTGCTATGCTTGAGGATTCATTACTCCATGCCTGGGATGACCACCATGCAGACAATTACATTATTTATTTATTTTTATACTAATTTCTTACATTTAATTATAAATTACATTTCATATTCTAAATGTAAAATAATAACAAAACTAATTTGAAAAATATTTTTTTTATTAATTATTTTTTTCCCAATATATTCAAATTGAATTCTATATAATTCCTTTTTCGTTGTTTTTTTGGTATTCGTACCGTACGCGTACTGTGATCGCACCATACTTTGTACAGCTAATCGTACTCAGCGCGTACTCGCGCATATGCTACAAATACGCTTTGACGTTACGCGTCGCATCAAAGCTTCCGTGTGACGTCATGTACGGCGCCCCGTACGCGAAAGGCACAAATGTTTTTAGTTGTTTCAAAACATGTATTTATGGATTAAGTGTACATACTAACAAAATACATTATCTAGGGTAATTATGAAAATAGTTTGTTTTAAAACTTTTAACAATCGTATATTACTTTTAACCCCTTCGCTGCGGGGGTTATTCCCCCGCTGTGCTGGGGGGGAGGGGTGCGCACAGCACCCCCATGCTCATGACAGGGCCGGCCTAAGGCATGTGCAAGCTGTGCACCTGCACAGGGCCGCCAAACCCCAGGGGCCGCCACGCCAATATCTATCCTTAGATACATATTTGCGTGGCGGCCCCTGGCAGGGATTTGGCGGCCTCGGGCCCCCTACCTACACTCCCTGCTCACGGCCTCCGGCCCTGCTCATGACGAGCTCAGCTCGTCATGAGCTACGGCACTCCGGTGCTTATGACGAGCTGAGCTCGTCACAGGTGAATTGACTCCCGTGGAACGCTCAGCACAGCAGGGGAATTCTCCCCACACCTGAGCGTTCCACGGGCCATGACGAGCTGAGCTCGTCATGTGCACCGGAGTGCCATGGCTCATGACGAGCTCAGCTCGTCATGAGCGTCGAAGGTGCTAAAAGCAATTACACAATTCTCCAAGACGAGTGTATGGCTCAATGTACAGCAGCTTCACTTTTAGAACAGGGTATAGATAAGCACATAGTGCTGTATGGCTCACTACAATACTGAAACAGAAGTGTGAAAGTGTTTATTGGAACTGTAAGGATACAGAATAGGCAATTAAAGGTTTAAAAGGCAAGTTTGCAGGTGCATACAAGAGTGCATGCATAGTCTATACAGATTTGAAGCAGTTCATGCCCTAAGGCCTACTTTCGTGCATGACTACTTGGGAACTGACTGAATGCTTAGAGTTCTGCAAGGAGAGTGTCTGGCTGAATATATAGCAGCTTTACTTTTAAAACAGTGTATAGATAAACACATACTGCTGTATGGCTCACTACAATACTAAAGTAGCAGTAGCAGTAGCAGAATGTTTGAGGGAAGCATAAAGATACAGACTGGGCATATGAAAGTTTAAAAGCCAAGTTTACAGGTGCATAGAACAGTGTATTTATTATTTATTAATCTTCCCAACGCCCCAAGCGCCAGCACACCTTACCCAGGATAAGTTTACAAAATTAAGAAGCATTCCAATACCAAATATTAATACTTTTTTATGTCTTGTATTTAGATGTTTTTAATCATGAAAATGCAAAGAACACAGTTTACCGAATAACACTTTTTAAACTCTCCAACGTATGTAGATAATAATACCTTATACGTGTTACGATCGAAATTTAAACCTTTAGAGCTTCACAGTTTGTAACTTTTCTGAACACGTGCAGAAGAAAAACAGTTAAAACCTGAGCACGTGTAAACTGCAAAACGTGCCATCTAAATAGGCGGTCCCACAGCTTCCTTCCGTTGACTACTAAACAACCAAAAACTATTTAAACCACACCTACTGTGCAATTAGTTTCGTTTTCGCGAGTTATTTCTGAGTCGCCATTCTATGTTGCAGGTTCCGTTTTCTAGCATCGGATTCCCTTTTTGCGTCAACAAACATATTCCGGAGTTGTAAGTTGTTTCAATATGGCATAGAAATAGTACTTAGTAATAGTTTGTGGCTATTTGTCAATATTTAAACATTTATATCTAGAAAAAAATGTTATTTTCATGTTTTTCGCTTTTTCTCTGTAACGTCAGCAGCTTGTTTTCAGAAACAGATAGATTATAACAAACATTGCTCCTTTTATGGCTTCTTTCACTCTATAGTGACTATTTATATTATAATATTGACACTGTACTTCGCTTGAGAGGTCTTGGTGACCCATCGACGCATACCCTAAACATTTACAATCAACGTCACCATCTTCCACTTGGTATTGTGTTTTCCCCTAGAGATCACATACTGTTAATATGTATATTATAACATTAACAGTCTTGGTGTTCTTAGTGGAGTTCATGATCCGTCGTCACAAAGAGTAACGATAAGTTAGCAACGTTACCGGCTTGCGGTTTTCAGTCTATTTTCCATCTGTGATCATGTGCTGTGAGAATATATACATATTATTATTCTCACCGTCATGATCTCAGAGGAGTTTATGACCCGTCACCACGAAGATCAAACTTTTTCACCTCCCGGAGAAAAGAAGTTCAGTAAATAATTACCGCTCGAAAGTATTTCATTATGGATGTTCTGGTAAATACATAACTTTATTTTCCTTTTCTTTTTACTTTAACAATGGTATCGATCGTTATATTATAATAGATTGTCCTATAGCTACAGAAGAGGAATCGGAGATTTTTCAGCGCCATCTATAATATAACTTTCAAATATTAAAAAGTACTTGATCAGATATTTTTTTCAAGAAACATATTGTACGAAACAGCAGAACAAAAAAATATAGCTATCATGCATACTTTGTTGCTTTAAATGTTTAATAAACCCTACATATCTGAATGTTATTTTCTAATTTCTATTCTTATTTGCGGTTCCTATTCACCTTCTCCCTAAAGAATATATATGACCTGTACTTTATATTATAAGAGTACCATCATATATATTCTTTAGAGAGTATGTGATTTATTAGCGGAACAGTCTGCAACCTCTAAGCACTACGACAGCACGTTCCTGAATTGTACAGAATACAAATTTGAAAAATAATAATGCATGCATTTCTATGTAATATGAAATCATTTGTATTTAACTGTTTTTTACTTGTTCTCTTGATCTGAGATAATGTAGGGCGTGAGTGTTTGTTGTAGCACTTCTATTCTACTTTATCTAAAAGTAACTGATGCCCTCTTACATCATCAAGAATATGGGGCAACACTTTTACAAACTGTAGCACAAAAAAGAAGTATATAGCCATGCTTAACTGATATTTTATGAAATTCCATTTTTAATTGTCACCCCTTTCATATATACAGCGACAGTTTCTGAAGAAAGTTCATTTTTATGTGCTTAATAAAAACTGTTTCAAACCTAGACAGAATTTTTTGCTGCGCAACCACACCTTTCCACCAGGAAAGTAAACACCATATTATAAGTAAATAGTACTCCTAAGAAGTATGTCACCCACAAACTTGATAAAAAAAACAGCGCAAGACACTGTC
Organism: Lissotriton helveticus; assembly: GCF_964261635.1. NCBI lineage: Eukaryota > Metazoa > Chordata > Amphibia > Caudata > Salamandridae > Lissotriton > Lissotriton helveticus. The sequence goes on along the minus strand of NC_136059.1, from coordinate 1,820,815,183 downwards.
ATTTTACTGCCGTGATTTATACACCACAAGGCAATTATATCAATGGCCCTTGAAACACATAACAAAAATGGTTTCCCTCATAATCCCTCTCTACCACCTTATGGGCACTGTACAGAGTTAATAGTGTTCCTAACCTGCCCTCTACTACTTTCTTTCCCCATACTCCTTTGGAAAATGCATCACAATATCACTGACAACAGTGAACCGTTCCCACCCAATAAGGAGCAAACTTGTGCTCTGAACACTTTAGCCAATAAAATGTCCATGTTGTTCAACAGACGAGCAAGGAATGACTGCCAAACCTTCTACTTTTAATACTTCACAGCCAATGATCATTAAGCTTCATAAAGTCCCACTTGGAGCATGTTACCCTAATACTCCCCGAACAGGAAGGAATCCCTAACAAATGTTTCCGCTGACTTCTTGTACGACTAACGGTTCCTATGAAAAAAATATAAATCTCCAGCACAATAACTATTTCAATTAGCAACATATTGTGGTGAACTTCTAACCTCTGTGCTCACGCAAGTGTTCCATGAACTGTTACTATGGTAACAGTCAGAAAGGTACTGGCGGTACAAAAAACATTATATTTAGCCTGGATCCTCTACAAGACAGAAAGGAAAGCAAAGTAAAACAAAACACTGTACCACATTTACAACCCCCTTGCGCCACTTGCGCGTCCACAGTCCCCCAATTAAAAATTAAAAGTGTGTGCACCTCAAACCCCGGGAACAACCACCCCCCGGAGATTTCTGTATTGTGTGACACTGGCTCAGTGGCCCTCCGCCTGGTGCCCTCGAGAGCCCTGTAGAGCGCCATGCCCAGAACCGGTTCCTGCAGTGTCCCGGGGTGCCTACACCCGGGATACTGTTGTTTGCTATGAGAAGGCAGAAGTATTGCGGCTCCCGCCCTCCCATAGCAAACTTAGTTTGAACTTTGAAAGACACAACTGTGAAATCTGTTCTCACTTTCACTCAGCGCATGTGTATTAATGGTACGCATGCGCACAATACGCCCCACCATGCTCACCATCAGTCCGTGTACCCCTAATGTTTCTCATTTCATTTGCGCATGCTCTATTCGAACATGACGGTCATGAGAAGTCGGCGGGACCGTGGGGGAATTGTACGCTCCGTCTTTTTTGTAGATAGGGTCACGTGTGTAGTGACGTATGTACTGGATGGGTGTGGTGTGGGTGTATACCAGCCATGAGGGATTTCTTTGTTCCAGGTCTAGTTGTTAGATCGGCACACACACTCCCTCATGGCTCGTATACACCCACACCACACCCATCCAGCCCATTTGTCACTACACATGTGACCCTATGTATAAAAAAGCCGAAAAGCACGTGTTGAATGCCATTTTAGAGTTGTTCCCAAAGAACCGAACAAGGGGCCCACTACTACATGCGTGGCCTCTTTGGTCACTGAGTTAGTGGTGCCCGAAGCACTGAGCGGGTGAAGAACCTGCGATGATGATGATGGGAATACGAGTATGTCGTTAGCCATAGAGATATCAATACTCGGCACCATATATGAGACTTCTTTGTTGGAGATCGGGACTACATCATGTAGAAGGTGTCTTTTCCACGAAAAGGTGAGCAGTGAGGCTTGACTACGCATCGGAGGGAGTCAGGGTTGTAGCAGACTAGATACAAAAACGCAACTTAGTATTTTAGACGAACCCACTCCTATATAGTGTATTAATTTACATGTATACATTTTTTTCCCATTAGCAGGAAACGTTTTTATAATTGCTGAAATGTCCGGAATATTACCAATACAAACAGTTGGTACAAATGTGAGAAGGAACGTGTATAAAAGCGCGATGTTATATAACTCCAAATTAATATAGTAACAATTACCAATCATAACATCTTTCTTTTATTATCTTTTAGATGTAGAGGTTCAGGATGGATTATGTCCGGCACGTGGTGAAAAACACCGTTGACAAAAAGGTGAGATGCGAGTATTGTTTTCAATCACTCTCTTATTTCCTCTCTCGTTTCATAAAAAAATTACACACAATGTTAACTTCCTTTTTATCTTTCAGGTTTTGTTTTCCAAATTGACGACACCCACCAAAAGAAACTTACAAAGATCTATGTTTGTGTATTCTGCGATGATCTGTGGCCATTCTAACAAGGAGTGAGAAGCCTGCTTCGACACGTAGTGCTCCCTGTTTGAATGACGGCAATGGCACAAGGTGAGCAAAGAAGCTTGTTTCTGAAAGAACGACAAGTTATCTGTGAAAGGAGAGAATGTGTAGTAGGCAGCAGGTGTGCAACACCCATTGGGCTAACGGGGCTTCAGCTAGAATGAGATAGCTTCCTGGGCTCACACACAGTTGCACCCGAGTACTTCACAGGTCTTTTAAAGACTTTTTGCTTGTTAATGAGGCTTTGATGTCTCCCGCCCCGCTTGTAGCTCCACTCGGCTTTTTGCTTGAAGTTAAGCCCCCCCCCCCAAAAAAAATTCTAGCCCCCCCCCGATATTTTTGACTGTGGTTGCGTCTCTGGCTTCAGGCACCCCCCCCCCACCATCGTGTGTGTCTCTCCCACATTTTAATGTCCTTTTTTCTCTCTTTCTCTTTCTTACTCTCTCACATCGTTTCTCTTTCTTCTTTAAAGTTTTGGACGCTGCTGTCTCCAGTCTGCTCTATAGAACCTTATCTGAGTTGAAGTGGTGATCTCTCTTGCTTACAGTGAAGGCTGCTTCGACACGTAGAGCACCCTCTTTGAATCACACCAATGGCACTAGGTGAGCAAAGAATTTTGTTTCCGAAACAACAACAAATTATTTGTGAAAGGAGAGAGTGGGTGGTGTGCAGCAGCTAGACTGTGTAGAAATGTATAATTAACTCCGAGCAGTGACAACAGATAGGTTACAACAGTCTGAGAAACAGAACTACAAGCTTATTGTGCCACTTTTGTGTCACTTTTAACATGGGAAAAGTGGCACAAGGAGCTTCTAAATCTGCGTCTGACTTTTCAAGAAAAACTCTCAAATCCAGACTCTGCGAGTTAATGGGGTGCAATAGTCTAGGTACGCAATTTTAAGAATTGACATTAAAATTCACTTTTGTCTGGAGTTTTGCAACTCAGTTTACAGTGATTAATCAAATGTTCTTTTCCTTGCTTCACCAAACATCCTTCAGAACCAATCCCGGCATATATACCATTATTGATGTTTTCTGTAATATTCCGTTTAAAAATATAGTTTTGCAGCACTTCATAGAGACAAATGTTCTTAAGATGATGACTTCTATTTGGATAATATGTATCCAACATATTTGTTTTCACAATATCTGTACTTTCTGGCTCATTTTCAGGTAAATATTCATTTTTTTGTACAGATTTGAGTACTCGATTTCATGTTGCAGCAAGACCTAGACTCACCCAAATGATTCTTCTAGATTTGGAGTATAGACTTGCAGAAGATAAGCCATCCGAGCATTCATACGCTCCAATTTCTCAATGAGATAACATCTTCAAACTGTTAGTATATAATTTCTTAGTCAGACTCTTCTCGTAGGAAATTCTCTTCCCACATTTCTTTCAATTCCGTCTTTTCTGATTTGGTATGTAGGATGTTACATATCGAGCAAGTTGAGGGTGTATTCTGAAGCAGCACATCCGTGGACACACAACGGAGGCAAAAGGTGAGCTATGAGTATTTTCTCCTGTATTAACTACTACATCTATAACTTTCTCTCACAGTTTTAATGTTGTTTTCTCTCTCTCACTCTCTGTGACATCATTTCTCTTTCTCTTTTAAAGTTATAGACACTGCTGTCTACTTTGACGTGCAGAATCAGAGTTGAATTGAAGTTGTGAATTCTGGTGGCTGCAGTGTTTATGCAAGGTAAGCACAGCGGCCAAGATATACAATGCCTACATTGCAATGCATTAGAAATAAATAGGCATACTTACAATCCTGTTGTGCCACTTTTGTGTCAGTAACGCAGTAGGCACTTCCATATAGACACCACTTGAACGCGGGGCTATAACAGAAGTGAAATGTACTAGGTACACTGCACACATAAAATCGTAGTGTTACCTTCACTTGTAATGCTTTACTTTATTTAGTCACATCTACATAACTTTAAACTCTAATTTTCTTTTTTGTTTTGCAGATTACCTATCCTATGTCTTTTGGAGTCCACATCACAATTTGTTTTTAATACTGTTTTATTAAAGTTATTTTTCCAGTTGTTTATTATATTATCTTTAAGTTACGTTTACAGTTATTGTTGCTTTAATAAAAGTTAATAAAAACAACGATATACTTATTTTTTTTGGGGGGGGTGGCGGTCCACAACAAAAATAATATTTTTAATTTGAAGTACAATAGTAAGATGGTTGACAGTACGGTTGAAAAGTACTGGCTGTACAATAAGTTATATTTTTCTGGATGGACTACAACATAAAAAGGAAATCAAAGTAAAACAAAACAATGTGTACAACATTTACAAACCTCTTGCGACATTTTCGCGTGAAAACCTACCCCCCTACAAAATTAACTGTGTGGGCCTCAATGACGCCCCTCAAACCACGAAAACGACCACCACCCGGAGATTTCTAAATTGTGTGAGGGAGGCTACGTTGCCCACCGCCTGATGCCCTGGAGTCTGCCATGCCCAGACCCGGTTCCTGCAGTGTCCTGGGGGGAAACAGCCATTACAACGCGGTCATAAACACGCATGACCGTCACCACAAATTCATTAGCAAGCATTTGGCTTTACCACGCATGCTTTTACAACTAGTATACATTTACCACGCATGATAAAGGCATAAGCACGATAATGGCTTTGTGGTGACGGTCACGCGTTGTAATGGATGTGCCTTAAGTGCTTCAAATTAGTTTTTAGGTATGCGTGTGACCAAGTCCGATAAGATTGGAGGCCAAGGACGTGGTGTCTGTGGCAGGAAATCTCAAGGATCACACAGAAGATAGGCGGGGGGTAAAATGAAAGTAGCAGGTAGCAGGTATGATAAAATTAACGGAGGAAAACTACTAAAATGGCGGAGGACGGAGTATGTAATTAACGTTTGGCGCCTCGACAATACGTTTCAAATACATATAGATAGAATATGATTATTAATATATTACAAAAGTATAGCAGCGGATGAGGCACACGACCCGGCAGAAGAAAGCGGCATATTTAATACATGAAATGAGGAGAGGTTTGCTTGGTGAACTTAAAAAGAAACAAAGAAGCGTGGGCTTGGAAACAAGGCTGTGCATGCGTAGAGTACAACTGGTGAAGAAAAAACCCCGGAAAGTTTTACATACCATCATAGAAATATAGCTCTTTTTTTGACCAGTAAAGTTAGTTCTGAAAGTAACTGTTTTTTATGAGCCCCCATGGTCCCAGCCGGCTCCCCGCGTCCTTCGGGAGCCGGCATTGCTTTTCGTCACCCCGGGCACTGCAGAAGGCCCCCCATTATGAAAAAAAATTTCCCCCGATATTTGACCCCCCCGGGGGCTAATTAACAATAAATAGGTCTTTTTTTCCCCCAAAACACGTACCATCGCGTACCACGCGATTTTAAAAAAAAAGTTGTGGGGGCCTAACGATCCATGTGGGACCCCCTGAGCAGGCCTAGATGGTCAGGATGTTTCTACCCTGCCCCTTATTTTTCTACTTTGTTTTACTGTTTTCTTGCGACTGGTTCTACCGAGGCACAATATGGCTGCCAACACTTCCTGGTTTGGAGTGTTGACAGACAGTTGACATCCAATCAACATGCAGCTCGTGCTCGCAATTGTACGGAATTCCGTACAGTACTTCGTCACTAGATATCACTATGATTTTACTTTTGATTTTCTCAGGTACTACTGAACGGATTTACACCATTTAACAAAAAGCACAATCTGTGAACCGAACTCTACCTCTCTGCCAAATTTGGTGTAATTCCGTTCAGCCATTCGGGCTGTAGCCCTGGCTAAAAGTCCCTATGGAAAACTGCATAGGGAAAACACGTTGTGGGACCCCCTTTTTTCTCGGCCCCCCACTTGACGAATCACCCTCAAACTTTCAGGGAAGGAGCGGAGCAGAGCAGGTCATTTTCTTGGAGAAATTCGTGAAGATTCGTTCACCGGCGCCAACGTTATTCCAAATAGAATGTTGTGGATTTCCTATGGAAATTAGGTCCTAACTATAACTACCTACTGCCAACCACCAGTAGGTTATACATATATATATATATATATATATATATATATATATATATATATATATATATATATATATATATATATATATATATATATATATATATATATATATATATATATATATATTACCTACTGGCGGTCGCCAGTAGGTATATATAGTTAGGATTTTTTCTCTATGGGTTTTTTGAAAATTCTATGTCTAATAACTTTGGCGTTTGTGGACGGAATTGGCTGAAATTTTCAGGAAAATGGCACATTTTGTTTCTGAGCAGCCCCTGAAAATTTTGGGGGGGTTCGTCAAGGGGGGGCCGAGAAAAAAGGGGGGTCCCAAAACGTGTTTTTAACATTGAGTTTTCCATAGGGCGGTTGGCCTCACTTTTAGCCCGAACGGCTGAATGGATTTGCACGAAACTTGGCAAAATTGTAGGGACTGGTAGCCCGATGTGCCTTTTGTAGGTCTCAATATATGTGCTCCAGTGGATTTTGAGAAAGTAACGTTTAAAAAAATATATATATCTGTAACAGCGGACCGGGCAGCGCTCTGGTTCGCGGACTTTTCGCGCAACGGAGCTTTGTGAAGCGAAGCTGATTGGTTCTCCGGCGTCTGTCAACATTCCAAACAGTCCGTAGCGGCCGCCATCTTGTCTCTCGGTAGGATCGAGAGACAAGAGGAGACCGAAGCGAAGGGGCAAATGACCATAAGGGGGCATAGTACATTGTCGCTCACCCCCTAGGTTTGATGTGGAGGTTTTAAAAGGGCCCCGCGGGGCAAAAAAAAATAAAAATAATAATAATCGAACAGCTGAATGGATTTGCACGAAAGTTGGCAAAATTGTAGGGACTGGTAGCCCGATGTGCCTTTGCTAGATCTCAATATATGTGCTCCAGTGGATTTTGAGAAATTAACGTTCAAAAAAAGATATATATCTGTAACAGCGCACCGCTTCGCGTACTTTTCGCGTTACGGAGCTTTGCGAAGCGAAGCTGATTGGCTCTCCGGCGTCTGTAAACATTCCAAACAGTCCGTAGCGGCCGCCATCTTGTCTCTCGGTAGGATCAAGAGACAAGAGGAGGCCAAAGCGAAGGGGCAAATGACCATAAGGGGGAATAGTAGATCGTCGGTGACCCCCTACGTTTGATGTGGAGGTTTTAAAAGGGCACCGCGGGGCAAAAAAAATAATAATAATAATAATCGAACGGCTGAATGGATTTGCACGAAACTTGGCAAAATTGTAGGGACTGGTAGCCCGATGTGCCTTTGCTAGGTCTCAATATATGTGCTCTAGTGGATTTTGAGAAATTAACGTTCAAAAAAAGATATATATCTGTAACAGCGCTCCGCTTCTCGTACTTTTCGCGTTACGGAGGTTTGCGAAGCTGATTGGTTTTTCGGCGTCTGTAAACATTCCAAACAGTCCGTAGCGGCCGCCATCTTGTCTCTCGGTAGGATCGAGAGACAAGAGGAGGCCAAAGCGAAGGGGCAAATGACCATAAGGGGGCATAGTAGATCCTCCCTGACCCCCTAGGTTTGATGTGGAGGCTTTGAAAGGGTCTCGCAGGGCAAAAAAAAAATATACCGTTTTTTTAGTTTTTTTGCGTGGAGTGCGCCCGGTTCGCGAACCGGGAAGCGGTCTGGGGAGCGTACTTTCTTGAAAATTAGTGAAAAAAGTTAGAGTAAAATAATAATTGTGAGTGATCAGATGTAGGGTAGCTCTGAGAAGAGCTTTTGGGTTTATGGTACATTTAGGTACTTATAAGTAGGTACCAATGCACAGTCTTAAATTCAGAGTGAAAACTCTGTTGCCCTCATCTGAGAAGTGAACTCCATCTGCTCTGTAGATATCTTGCATGTAGTAACGCAAGTTATTGTTGTACAGGGAGCCCATTCCATGGTCTCTCATGTAAGCTGAAACAGATTTGTTTACATGCTTCCTCGATTTCTCAATTTGTGGACAAAATTGGTTCGACCACCTCCATTTCTGTCTTTGGCATATATTTGAATATACCAAGGCAGTCTGAGGAAAAAGTGCCATCAATTGCTCAAAGGTGTCCTTTAAAAGCATTTCCAGACCTACCCCAGTCAAAGTGCCCAAATCATTACCTCCACAGTGCACAATTAACAGGTCAGGTTTTGGCAAATGCATAAAGGTTTTCACCAATGGTATCAATTGGTGACATTTTAATCCTCTGTGGCCAAACCACTTAATTTCCACATCTTGTAAATTGAGGTTAGGTAAATTCCTGTTTTCAGCGTACCTTTGAGCCCAATAGATGTAGCTATGTCCAACAATCCAGACAGAAAACATGGCGAGAGAAGGTTCTCCTGCAGTCAGATGAAGTGTGGCAATGAAATGGCAGTTGAAAAAATGAGAGTGTAAAATGAAAAAAACTGAGGAGTTTCTGTGTTAATGAAGCAGTAAGAGTGATTGGTGGATTTTGATTGCTGAAAACAGAAAGTTAGTGTGCATGGATGAGTTCGTTGAAAGATGTATTTTGAGTGGCGAAGAAAAAATCATTAAATGAAAGAATGCTTTGGATATGCAGGTGCACTGAGAGTTCAGAGTTCAATTGCAACATTGTTGTGTGAGAGGTCTTGCAAGAGGTGGTTGCTATGCAGAAAAAGCAGAGAGGGGGCAGAGGGGGGAAGGGTTTTGCTTTGAAAAAAAGTGAGGGAAGAGTTTTGATTGGGTGACATGAGAGATCTGTGTGAGGAATTACAGCATTTCTGTGCTTTTGATAGCTGCAGACTCTGGAGTGCATACCTTTTGCTCTGCTGAAGACAAATTGGTGTGTTTCTGAGACTGTTTTGAAACTCAAAGTATTTGCTAAGGTGAGAAAAAATTTCTTTAATTTAGATAGAAAATAGTGTGCTTTAAGGAGAAAATTATGAAGAAAGTTGTGTTTTTCAAATGTTGCTTTGTCTCAAGTGTTTCACAAATAGATTTTGTTTCTTTGAGAAATTGTAATTGGAGAAAATGTGAAGTATTAGTACTGACAGGGCTTTTATGTGCATAGGAGCTGTGGAGTGTTTTCAAATTATGACTTGTAAATCGTTTTTGAGAAAAAGCAATGGTTTTAATATTGATGAGAAGGACATAATGGTGTCTGCTTCTTTATAAGGTAATTGAGAGTCTCTGATGTTATTTTTCCCATTTCAATGTAAGAAGTTTGTCTGTGGAGCAAATTGCTTGTAAATATGCTCCCACCTGTGCATGGCAAATTTAGATTTTGAATGTTTCCGTTACATAGGCATGTTAAAGGTGACTGAAACATGCTGCAAAGGCAATCAAAAAATGCTTTTATGTGTCTTAAGGACATTTTAAGTCATTTCCCCATGTGCAGTGTTTTCAAATTATGAGTTGAAAATCGTTTTTGAGGTAAAGGAATGTTTTCAAAATTTATGTGCGCCATATGACCCCAATTTTTTTTTTCAGGGGTGCAGCAGGGTGTTCTTGAGACACCCCTGCACCGTCGGAAAAATTCGTAATTTGCGATGAGGTAATTGCTAATCGCAAATTGCACCTTCATTCCTATGGGCCTCCTGCTGCATGGAAATGAATGGGTAATCTTGCTGAAATGCAAAGTCGAATCTGTATTTAAAAGGGTCTGCACCTCTGTACGGGTGTTCGCTATGTGAAGCACGAAAGTTTCACGGGCCGAACTCAAGGCCACCTCTCTCTGAGACAAAAGAGCTCTTATTCTTGCCATGCTGTTGAAATGTGCTCCCAAGGTTGGTATTTGTGGCCAGATTGAAAACTCCCTATGTTCATGTGTGGGAGGAAATAGAACATTTCTGCAGCAAATAACCCGTTCATTTACTGTTACGATAAAATGAATACTTTTAATTAACCCAGAACAATCTTCATTATTGAGCATCAAATAACTACCATTTTCCAAGAACTTGAACGTGGGGATGATAGCAGGAACTGGCGTGCCCTGCAACACGCAAGCCATATTTGGTCGGTGTTTGTTGCATGAACCGTGTAACTGTATGTGCCTACACATTAGTGAATGATCTGGCGTCTCAGTGCATTCCTCTCCATTCAGATAAAGGTCTTGATCATCTTTGAAAATCTGTATGTGTATGGAAGCGACCAGACCTCATGAAGAAAACCACTACCTAAAGGTTAATAACGACCTATTGGTATATATTTCATACAATTTGAAAACTTATATAAAGCAAAAGGCAGCGTTATTAAACCGTGGATAAGGCACGTTGCCAAAGCAGTGAACCTTTTGGATTTATACTGGAAATGTTAAAGGAAGAATTACGGAGTAGGGCCTGTAAATCTTTAATGGACAACGAGTAAAATTACTCCAACCATCATATTCCTCTAACTCCGGGATAGTAGGGGTGTTTAATTTTTTAGAAGTAGCCAATCCAAAGCATTTGGTCTGGGAAATTGTTTCATTCACAAACAACATATGATTTGGGATGAGACATGCACGGTGGAAAGCCTCAGTGCCTTGTACCTGCCAGGTTCGTGAACCCCAAACTGATGTAGATCCTGGATATTTTTACACTGTGTTACGTTAGCATGGGCTCATTACTGGTTTAAACGCCATTTTTCCTTTTTTGTTACTTCTGCACACGATACTTAGTTGTTGCTTTAGCTTTCAGCCTACCTGCGTCAAGATCTATGCCTGCTTCAAGCAGGCGCAGGGTTTTGATGTAGCTTTGTCCTATCTGATTGTAAATGCGGCACACCGTGGGTGGCAGAGCAGCGGTGCACGTTAACTGGTGCATCCCTGGGGATGTGCTAGTTAATATAAATCTGCCCCTTTACATTTAATTATGTGCAGGGGACACAGAGTAGGTGAGGTTTATCCAAGGTTAAGAAGAGATGAGTCCTGTTCAGTGAAAAATTGGAGATAGGCTTCAGTATATTATATACTTAAGTAGTGTGTTAAGTTTTGGATGACTGTTATTAATTTACTGTTGGGTAATAGTGGTTAATAACATTTTTTATTATATTTTACCACAGATTCAACTGCAGATTATTTCAAGATTTTAGGATGCCTAGCAAAGAAAGAGTAAGAAAGGCTGCAAAACGTCAAAGACAGCAGGACCATGGAAGAATGCAGCAGTCCTCTAACAAAAAGATTTGTCAAGTCACCAAGAAAGCACCGGGTAAGAGTCGAAAAACAGTCATAAGAAATATGTGTAGTAAAAAAAATATTACTACAGAAAATGTTTCACTCCAGAAAAGGAGACAGAATTCAAATGGTAAGGAAAGGCCAATGAGAAATGTTACTGCTAGAGTAAGAGATAACTCTATGCATGAAAGTAGAAGGAAACAAGAGTTTAGGGATATTCGTAAACGAATGTTCCGCAACAGGATAATTGGGAATTTGTTAAAAAATATTAAGAAAGGTCAGCAGAAAGTGGTTTTTTATAAGAGAAAAAAAATTGTTGAGAAAGTTATTGATCAGGCATTTGAAATTAAACGTAAGTTATTTATTTTGACAATCAATAGAATTCGGAAGCTAAACAAGGTAATTTATGATTTCAAAAGAAATAGTAGATGGAAGAGAATAGTTAATCGTAGTAATTTTTGTGAAGTTTTTTCTGGAGAATGGATGCATAGTTCCAGCTCTGAGGCATTTTTTAATGAGGAGAGTTATTTCCAGGATAATGATTTGGTGCATGCAGTTGACACCAGTGGTCGAGCTTATGAAGTGAAAGATGGTTGTCCAGTTGAAAAAGAAAAACTTGTGACAACAGAGATAGAAGAGGTGTTAGGTAATGAGGTTTTAGGGAGACGTCCTAAGGGTCCTGTGTACACCTGGAAGTGTAGTAGTATTTGCAGTGTACGACAGGATTCCATCAATTTGCTTTGTGATTTTATACGGTCATTTAGTAAGAACAGTTTGAAGCAGAAAATGAAGTTTTTGCAAGAATTAGATCCTTGCAGAGTGAGAGAAGTGATAGGTTTGCATGGTCATTCACTGGCTTGTCTTTCCAGGAGAGTATGCCAGAGTGTTTTTCATCATTTCAGGATGCTAGCAGTGCATCATAATAAAGTGAGGAAATTAGTTAGAATGTTGTATTATGCTAAGAGTCCAGCAATTATGCTTAAACAATTATGCGCTGCTCTTTTGCATGGTTCTGAAATAGATGTGAAGAATATATGTGAAGAAATTGAGTTTTGTTACTTTGGAAGTAAAGAGGAGAATGTTGAAATTGACCAAGAAGAAGAGGGTCATGTGGAAGATAGTGTACAGGTTTCCAGTACAGATAATTTCCAGAGGGAAATTGCGACGTTTGAGGTGAAATCAAGTGAGAGGCCAAATTTCACTTGTGTGTGTTGTCGACGCACTTATTATAAGAATCAGACTAAGTTAGTGGATTTATATGGAAAAAGTGAAAGGGAAAATAATAGTGAATGGAAGGATTTTACAACATACTTGATGGTAGAAAATTGTTTTGATTTGGGATTGGATCAACGTGTGTGTACTTATTGTTGTAACAAATTAAATCAAAACCAGATGCCTGCTAGAGCAGTTCATAATAATCTGGAATTGGTTGAGATTCCTTCTGAATTGAAGGATTTAAATACTTATGAATCTATTTTGATTCAAAGTATCCATCCCTTTCAGGCTATTGTAAGAATGGAGCCAAAGACAGGGAAATTGCCTCCATCAGATTTACAGAGAGGATTAAAGGGAAGAGTTGTTTATTTGCCTCTAGATTTGAAGAAAAACATTAACACAATTGGAGTAGAAAAAGTGGAAGAGGAACCTCTTGTTATCTTAGTTAATGGGGTTCCGACAAAGAATAAGAAAATATGGCAAGATTTAGTAGATGTTAGGAAAGTCAAAAGGGCAACATTGTATTTGAAAAAATATAATAAGTACTATAAAAATGTATATGTTGCAGAAGAGGAAGTAAGTGAGGAAGAGGATAGCGATTTGTGTGCTGGTCAAATTGAGAAAGTAGAACCCTGTACTAGTGAAGAAATATATGAACATTATAGTGTTCATCCTTTGCATTCCAAGGAAGTCATGGGGAATGCTATTGAGTTGTTTCAAATGAAACAAGCGAAAGGGAGTCCCATTAGTGTTTGGGAGGAAAGTTTGGAAGCTCGGTGTTTCCCACAGCTTTTTCCAACAGGTCAGGAAGGAAGATATGATGAGCGACCTCATCAAATTCCTGCTTCTGAATACCGGACTTTGCGATTGTATGCAGGAGATCCTAGGTTTCGACAATGCATTCCTTATTTGTTTCATCTCCTGTTTGAAAGCGATCTGTCTGGACTGTCATATGCAGTGAACCACATCTTGAAAAGTGGTATACACATGCAAAACATCTCGAAGATGTTGTGCCTGAGAATATTTTTCAGAAAGTTACTGAGAAAAAATCTGGAATATGTTTGATGCCAACTCTTGCAGAATGTGCCAAATTCAACAACAAAATGTTGCATTTAGAAAAGCAAGAGATTGTGAAATTGGAAGCTATTGACAGAGTAGAGCATATGGGATCAACAATTATTTTGTCTGAGAATCTGAAAACAAAATTGGATTCATTAGAGAAGAGTATATCTAAAACTGCGGGTTTTGAAAAGACTCTGAATGTGTGCTTGAAACTGCCGTATAATTTTAAGAAGGAATTTACATGTTGAAAGAGGTCTGGTAAATGGATCAATGGGTAATGTTGTTGATTTTGTGAAATACAGAAATAGAGATGGAATTGAATTTTTAAAAATTAAATTTGATGGCATTGAGGAAGTACAACAGTGAAACAGAGGTTATATTAAAATGTGAGGAGATGCATTGTATTGTCACATGAATGATATCATCAGTGATGTGGTCATTGATGTCAAATGAGATGTCATCAGTGATGTCATCAGTGATGTCATTTGAGATGTCATCAGTGATGTCATCAGTGATGTCACTGACCATGTCATGAATGATGTAATATGTGACATCATCAGCAGTGGATTGCGGGTGCGCGATATATAGTTAGTGCAACTAACTATATATGGAATTTCAATGGTTTTGTGTGAGTAAAATAAGGTTTTTTAAATGCTAATTCCTAACTATATATGGTCTATAACCTATGGTTTTTTCAGTGAATTTTCAAGGTTTTGTAAATGCTAATTCCTAACTATATATGGTCTATAACCTATGGTTTTTTCAGTGAATATATATATATATATATATATATTCACTGAAAAAACCATAGGTTTTACACCAGTTATAGTTGGCTGGAAGTTTTACTCGCATAAAACCATTGAAATTCCCACATTATAGTTAGTTGGACTCACTATAACTTGCGCGTGCAATGCACTGCTGATGACATCACATATTACATCACTCATGACATGGTCAGTGACATCACTCATGACATCACTGATGACATCTCAAATGACATCACTGATGACACCATCCAGTGAATGTGTGTCTTTCTGAAAAATAAATAATAGTGAGTAATGTTTAAATATTGAAATATATGTAATAATGTAACACTTTGTGTATAAGTGGCTGCATGGGTTGGTGTGTAGCTACATCTGTAGGTATATGGGTTATTAGATGTTTTTCTTAGTATCAGTATAAGTGTTTGTATGGTTTGGTGGGGGTATTACTTAGCACATAGATGCATGAATGACTGACTCTCAGTTTGTATGTGTTTTGAATACAGCACATGTGCAGGACTATATGGGTGGATGAGTGTGTATATGTGTATGTTGGTGAGTGAATGACTGTCTCACTAGTGTCTTTATCAGTAACTACATATGTTTTAATGTAGTATATGTGAATATTGATGTATATAAGTGAGTATATGTGAGAGTGAGGGATTGTAAGAGTTCCTTTTTAAATTAGTATGTGTTTCTATAAGTGATTGTTTAAGAGAGTAAGTATGTGTAAGTTTCCATAAAAGTAAAGTGGTAGTGTGTGTATAACTGTATATGCAAATAAATGGATGTTTAATAGTTTATTTGCATGTGTGAGTATGTGTGACAGTATCTTTTGGATGACTGTCGGTGTGTAACAGGATGTATAGGTGTATCACTACATATGATGAGTGAGTATATGTATGAGTGACTACATAGAACTGTTGGTGAATGAGTGGATGTGTATATAGATGGTGGAATTACTGAATTGGTTGTTGTAACTGGTATGGGTATCTCCATTTTTTTGAAAATTTTAGTTTCTATTTTTGAATATGTGTTTCAAGGGTTACATTACAGTGAAAGGAGGTCTGTCACTCTGTCACAAGGATGGTGTCATCAGTGATGTCATGAGTGATGTCACCGACCATGTCATGAGTGATGTAATATGTGACTTCATCAGCAGTGCATTGCACGCGCAAGTTATAGTGAGTCCAACTAACTAGAACGTGGAAATTTCAATGGTTTTATGCGAGTAAAACTTCCAGCTAACTATAACTGGTGTAAAACCTATGGTTTTTTCAGTGAATTTAATAGGTTTTTTAAATGCTAATTCCTAACTATAACTGGTGTGAAACCTATGGTTTTTTCAGTGAATTTCATAGGTTTTTTAATAGCAAATATCTATAGGTATGAAAGTAATAATTTTTATAACAAATTTTAAATTGTGTGAATATTTTTTTTATTTTTTTTATTGTTTGCCTTGGTACGCGCCCCGGGGCGCTCCCGGGGCGCGTACCGGTGAACGTACGGGTGAGCGCAATGCTACGGAGCGCCCCGGGGTGCGTACCGGGGAGCGTCCCGAGAGCGCTATTCCCGCGAACGAATACAACATCATGATGTTTCGCGTAGTCGCGTGATGCGTCATATGACGCACTGCGTAAGCGCACCCGGAAGCACGCGATCGCATACGATTGAGCAACGTCTCGATTCGCTTACACGACGCGCCCCGAGGCGCGCCCCGGGGCGCGTAGCATAAGCGCGTCGGGTCATGTGATCTGAAAATAACACTTTTCATTGGTGCAGATCAGTTTTGGTTTCCAAATGATGAAAGCTTGGATCATGTGACTTGAAAATAACACTTTTCATTGGTTCAGAACACTTTTGTTTTCCAAATGATGAAACCCCCTCCTTTTTTCCTTATTCTGACTTTGTCCTTTGACTGAGGAAGACCTGTGTGGAGATCTGTCTCTAATCTTTTCTACTTTAAAATGGCTACAGTAGCAGCAGCAGCTGGAGCATCTGTCCCACCACCACCACCACCACCATCAAAAAGACCACCAGAAGATTATATTGGTGGTGAACAGGAAGAGGAGGAGGATGAGGAGGCACAGACAAGGGAGTTCCTGCCAGAAGATAAACAGCCCTACAAACCCAAAGAGCACTTTATATGGCAGTTCTACAAACTCCCAAGGGGTTTTAAAAAAGTCAACGCAGCAAAGGTGACTTGCTTAATTTGTGGTGATGAGCTATCCAGGGGGAACCCTAACAAAAAGTATTCCTTCGGGAATTATACGATGATTCGCCACATGATGCATTGGCATCCAAACAACTACTCTAATGCAGAGTTAAGGGACATCTGCAGTAAACTACCCCCATCAACGTCTCGATGCTCAACATCAAAAGAACCCACTCCATCGGGTTCGGGGGCAAGAGACACATTGGCTACTATCCAACCAAAGTTTAATGATCGCAAAATTTTATGCAAATATTGTAACAAGTTACTTGCTTATGTTGAGCAAAGCATTGAACTTATCATGGTTTCTGGTGATAACCATAAGTGTCCAAAAAAAACCAAATTTTTCCTGATTTTTTTCATGCTCCAGTTGAGCCATTTACAATTCCCTGTTTTTTGTTTCTCCCCATAAAAAATACAAAAAAAATATAAAAGTGTTCAGAAAAGCCAAAAAAAGTACAAAATGTTCAAAAAAACATAAAAAAAATATAAAACAACAAAAAGAAGAAAAAAACAGTTCTTTTTAGAACTACCTTTACTTTATAAAAATAAACCTATATTTTTAAAGAATCTGTGTCAATCTTTTTTCTGCAGGGTACGCGTACCGGTACATGCACCGGTACGTGCACCGGGGCGCGCACCGGGGAGCGCACCAAAAAAAAAAAGAAAAAAAAATGAATGAAGGAGTTAGCATGAGGGAAGAACACAAAGAGAGTAATGTTAAGATAAAGAGAGCTCGAGGAAGAAACACAGGGGGATTGTTTACTACATAGTTAAAAACAGACAAAGTGTAATAGGGTGAAAATGAGAAAAGTAAAATCACTAAAGGAGCAAAAGAAGGGAAGAGAGAGGAAGAACACTAAACTAGAGATAGTGGGAGAATGTGAGTGGGTGTTTAAAGAAAAAGATAGGACAGAAAAAAATTGAGAATGAACGGTAGTGGCGTAACTGGGATAAATGAAGAACGGTGAGGGAGGGTAAGAAAAGACCAGTTAGTATAAGTAAAGAGGGGTGAAAGAGAGTGAAAAATTGAATTAGGATAAGAGATGGGGAGTGACAAACACAAAGGACAGAGAAAATAAACAGTATGTGGTAAAGGAAGATACACAGTCCAGCTGTATAGTTAGATAATCATTTATTGTAGCTCTCTTCTAGGATAGATGAGTAGGAGAAGATAGGAAGTACAGATGTAGCCCCACCAGGAGCAAGCTCCAAGCAGCTCAGCCTGAGTTGACCATCTGACACTGTGAGCTAGAGAACAGTAGAGAAGTATGGAGAACAGTAGAGAAGTAATTTACTACACATCCTCCTTCCTTAGGGAATGACAGCAGAATAAAGAGAAAGATAGGCAAGATACCTCACATATAACATTTGCAAGAAAGTACAAAATGAGATACACAAATCTAATATTGTACGACATGAAGTATCATTAGCATGAGCAAAAATACAATAAGATGCTAAATAATAGATGAGCAGGAATACAATAAGATGCTAAATTTTACTAAATTTTACTACTACTTGCCTCATCCCCCTCCCTTAGGGAAATAGGAGGGATACAACAGGGGTAACATTCACTCTAGACAACCAGAAGAGTGTAAGCCCCATAACAAAGATTCCCTAGAGAAAAACGCTCTGAAAAGAAACCAAAAGTTCCTCTGGTCAAGACATACTGACACTGAAAATATGATAAAACTCCTCACTCAAAGTCCTACCATCATGAAACCCTTGGCCACGAGTTCCAAGCAGGTAAACTTCGACAGGAGCATAGTGTTAAAAATGAAAAGGTGTCTAAACAATCTCCACCAAAAATAGGGAACAACGCAGGGTACTAACCCTGTAAAATATTACAACCTCCCCTAAATAGGGTATATCCAGGATACTGACCCTGAAAAACTGAACGAACAAAAATTTGGAAACAGCGCAGAGTATTACCTGGGAACTGAAATGGGGCATTGACTACACACAAACACTACCACCTCCCCAAAGTAGGGTACACCACAGGAAATTTACACTGGGAACTGATATGGGCATTGACTACCCACAAACACTACTACCTCGCCAAAGTAGGGTACACCTCTGGAAATTCACCCTGGGAACTGAAATGGAGCATTGACTACCCACAAACACTACCACCTCCCCAAAGTAGGGTACACCACAGGAAATTTACACTGGGAACTGATATGGACATTGACTACCCACAAACACTACCACCTCCCCAAAGTAGGGTACACCTCAGGAAATTCATCCTGGGAACTGATATGGGGCATTGACTACCCACAAACACTACTACTTCCCCAAAGTAGGGTACACCACAGGAAATTTACACCGGGAACTGATATGGGCATTGACTACCCACAAACACTACCACCTCCCCAAAGTAGGGTACACCACAGGAAATTTACACTGGGAACTGATATGGGCATTGACTACCCACAAACACTACTACCTCGCCAAAGTAGGGTACACCTCAGGAAATTCACCCTGGGAACTGAAATGGGGCATTGACTACCCACAAACACTACCACCTCCCCAAAGTAGGGTACACCACAGGGAATTTACACTGGGAACTGGTATGGACATTGACTACCCACAAACACTACCACCTCTCAAAGTAGGGTACACCTCAGGAAATTCACCCTGGGAACTGATATGGGCATTGACTACCCACAAACACTACCACCCCCCCAAAGTAGGGTACACCTCAGGAAATTCACCCTGGGAACTGATATAGGGTGCACCACAAGATACTGACTCTAGTAACTGATGTGGACATTGACTACCCCCCACAACCTCCCCAAATAACCGGGTACACTCTATGTGAGAAGACTAAATGGACCATGCGGCAATACACTATATTCATAAGCTATACAGAACGCACACAACCAACTTAAATTGAATTAGTCGGCCTTTCTCCTTACTCCACGCGTAGGTTCACAATCGCCGCCAAGTTGTGGTA
This sequence comes from Lissotriton helveticus, assembly GCF_964261635.1. Classification (NCBI taxonomy): domain Eukaryota; kingdom Metazoa; phylum Chordata; class Amphibia; order Caudata; family Salamandridae; genus Lissotriton; species Lissotriton helveticus. The sequence goes on along the minus strand of NC_136059.1, from coordinate 1,820,795,698 downwards.
AAGGAAGATACACAGTCCAGCTGTATAGTTAGATAATCCTTTATTGTAGCTCTCTTCTAGGATAGATGAGTAGGAGAAGATAGGAAGTACAGATGTAGCCCCACCAGGAGCAAGCTCCAAGCAGCTCAGCCTGAGTTGACCAACTGACACTGTGAACTAGAGAACAGTAGAGAAGTATGGAGAACAGTAGAGAAGTAATTTACTACACAGTACCTGAATGGGTTTGAGTGAAATAGCAAACAAAGATAAGTAATGCAGTTTGTGTGAGTTATAGGGAGTCAGTGGGTGTAGGTCGGGGTGTCGGTGTGTAAGGTGTTTCTGTGATTGTGGCTGTGTGGGGTGTTTCGGTGTGGGTAGAGGTGAGGGTGTGTGAGATATGTGTCAGGGGTGTGTGGGTGTGGGGGTATATGTGTGGGATGTATGTGTGTGTATGGAATGTGTGTGTGTTTTTGAGGAGTGTGTGTGGGAGTTTTTTTGTGTGTATGAGGTGTGTGTGTGGTGTGTGTGTGGGATGTATGTTAGAGGTGTGTGTATGTGTTAGGAGGGGGATGAGGTTTATGTGTAGAAGTAAGGTAAATAATTAAGAAAAAGAGAATGAGTGAAGAAGCAAAGGAAGGGAACAGAGGGTAAGTGAAGTAAAAAATAGGGATCGAATGAAGTTGAATATGAGATGGGAAATCAGAAAAGGGGAGTAAACATGTAGAATAAGAATAAGCAAAGGGTGATAACAAACTACATTTTTTTAGTCATACTTACCATATAATAAATACATTTTTTAACTACACTTTGTATCTGTGAAAGAGAGAAGAAAAAATAAGTTATAATTAGTAAAATATGTATTTTAAATTAAAAGATCCAAATGAAGAGGTTAAAAATCATAACGCTCTATTTAGAAATAAAGTTAGAGTGAAGAACACAGAAAGGGAAATAAACTAAGGTAGAAGGACAAAAAGAGGGGAAAAAAATAGAAGGAGAGCAAATTACAAAGAGTAAGGCATATAGATTCACTGAGAAAAAGAGAGAGAAGAACAGAGAAATGAAATGAAGGTAAGAAAGATACTAAAACAATGTGAGTTACCAAAACTAAATCAGGAAACAGTAGTAAGTAAAAAGATAATGACTGAGACAGAAAACAGTCTAATTAAGGATGCATTTAGAAGAATGAGGAATAGAAGATAACTGAGAGTAAGTGAAGAACACTCATAGAATGAAAGGAGGAAGGGAGAGATGATAATATACAACGATTGAGGGAAATGGAATGAGGAAGTTAGTAGAGAGACACACTAAGAGAAAAAGTGAGTGAGGTGGAGTACAATGAGTGAGAAAAGGAAATGAGTAAGGGATCAAAAAAAGGAAAGAGAGGAGAAGACGACTAAAACAGTGGTACTGAGAGAAAATAATTTGGTGATGAAAGTAAAGAGAAGGACAATGAAAGAAAGGAAATGAGGGATAGTAATGGAACTAGAGTAAAAGAAATGGGATGAAGAACGATGAGAGAGGAGCAGTGAAGTTGTCGTAAAAGAAATGATAGAAGGTAGATAAACACAAGTGAACATAACACAAGGAGAGTGAGGCTCTGAGGACATAGAAGTAGTGAACGAAAAATAGATAGAAAATGTCAAAAGTAAGGAGCAAACAAAGATAAGCGAGGGAGAGTGGGTGATTTATAGTGATAGAGTGCGATAATACTGCAGAGTGAGTAAACAGGAATTACTAAAAGAGCAAAGGAGGAAAATACGGAAAAGGGAAGTAAAGCAGAGAGACTGAAAGCTGAAAAGTTATGCAAGGGAGAGAGGGGATGCAGACAGTTGAAATGAGAATGAGGGCTTGTCAAAGAAGTGGAGTAAAAGAACAGGGGTTACAGAGAGTGAGAGAAAGACATTATAAGTGAGTTAAAAGAGCTCAAAGAGGATGGAAAAAGGAAAGTGAGTGTCAGAGAATGGGAATACAATTTAATTTACACAATCCAAAGTATAGAATAACTTGTACAACATGTTACATAGTTTATTTTTGCTGTTCTCAGAATATATTGAATTTCACTTAAAACAGTGAGTTCAAATTACTCATCATATGACAGCGGGAAGAAAAAAACATAATCTAAAAGATTGTATTTTAAAAAAAACCTTAGATACTGACAAATAACAAATGTACACTAATCTTTGATTGACTTACTTTTCCTTGAGGCCAAATAGTATATTATGGAGGTCCTTTTCTCATTGCAAAGTACTTTGCTGTTCAGTAAAAAATCCATTTCATCTACTTTCTAGAAGAAAAACTCCAAGAACATCTGAAATATTTTCAATATTTTCATATAGTCCTTTTTTTCAGTCATGACTCTTTACTCATTCCTGCACCTTTCCATTTGGCCAAATAATGTCAGATGTATGAGTATATATCAGTACTCCTCCCGTCTTCATAGGCCAATTACCTTTACCTAAATTTTGGCTGTAAAAACACTAGGTATGAATTTATAAAGCCAAAAGGCAAACGTTGTTTGAAAGTCAAATGAGTGTCGTTACATTGGGTCCAACCTTTAGAAGTTTTTAAATAGCATGTGTAATGCCCGGATGTTGTAGAAGGACCGTCATGAAAAATAATAGCTACAGTTGCAAAGGTTCTTCCTGATATCGATAACTGAGAAGCCACTACATTTTTAATAGAAGTTGTCAATTTAGTTCCATCAGGTCTACATCGTAGGAACATGAAAATGACATAGTGACCATAATTTTGTAGAAATATTGTGGACAGCATTGCAGACTTACATTGGGTACACACCATATTGTGATCCGCTGCTTTAACTAGATTATTAAAAGGCACTGATTTACAGTCTGGTAAAGTCAAATATATAAATCTTTCAGAGTCTATTCTAGTAGTACTTGATGAAGCACAGTTATCACAGTCATGTTGCCATTGATAAGAAAGGTTAAAAAGATTTTTTATATCTACTCCTTCATCTTGCAATACATCAAACATATACATTAAAAATTCCTGACAATCCTGCTGAATATTCTGTGAAAATTGATTTTGACCTGAACATATGTCTAGAAGATTTCTAATTTCTGAAACACTTTCTATTTTTGCTCTATCACTACTACATTTCTCTAACACAGAATTCAATAAACAGCACAATGTTTGTTCCCGATTTTCGACAATCTGTTTTTGTAAATTTTGAAGAAAAAAACCAACATTAACTACTACATTAGCATAGCAGTTGACACCAGAACTGTTTTCAAACTGAAATCCAACAACATCCTCAACAGAATCCTTTTTCCTTCTCCTTACAATTACAGTTTCATCTACTTTTTGTCTTTTTGCTACTACCTCACTGCAATTTCTTCTTTTTCGGCCTACCACACGTTTTTCAATCAGAGGATATTGAGGCAAATGTGAAGCATACTCTCTTCTTAACCTATTGTATTCTTTAACACAATCTAGATCAGCACAAATCTTTGTTTCATCACACTCAATCAAGTACAATCCTGATAAAGTTCTGACTCGTGATAAAGCCACATATGCCATACCCTCTTTAAACACAGAACTTCCAATGTTCACCAAAGCACTATCTAAACTTAAACCTTGAGATTTATTAATTGTCACCGCATATGCCAAACAAATGGGAAACTGTTTTCGGCGAACATATAAGTCTTTCACGAGCAAAAATCTAGCTGAACAATGACAAATTTGTTCTATTTCATCAATGCCATCAAATTTAATTTTTAAAATTTCAATTCCATCTCTATTTTTGTAATTCACAAAACCAACAACATGACCCATTGCTCCATTTACCAGACCTCTTTCAACATTTAAATTCCTTCTCAAAATGACATGACAATTCAAACACACATTCATAGTCTTTTCAAAACCAGCAGTTTTAGATATACTCTTCTCTAATGAATCCAATTTTGATTTCAAATTTTCAGACAAAACAATTGTTGCTCCCATATGCTCTATTTTATCTGTAGCTTCCAGTTTCACTATCTCTTCATTTTCTAAATGTAACATTTTGTTGTTGAACATGGAACATTCTTTCAGAGTTGGCATCAAACATATGGCAGATTTTCTTAAAAATATTCTCTGGAAGAATGTTTTCATTTGGGTACAAATTTGAAAATTAACCGTCCATGTAAAGCTTCTTTCCCTTGCTGACTTACTTTTCCAATCCTTACATCTTGTAAAATATTTTTATAATCTTCATCCTTTGCCTGCCCCATATTTTGAAGCAGTTCTGCATATTTGAAGTTTAACCATATATTAACGTTTCCAATGCTTCCTAAGCACTTCCTGGTATCTTCATGTGTGAGCATTTTGAACACAGGTTGTCCTTTCACTGGAGTCAACTGCAGAAGATCTCCAAAAACAATAATATGTTTTCCTCCAAATAAGAAATCATAGTCTGTTTTAAGAATTTCTTGCATTCTCAAATGCACAAAAGCAAGCATTATATTTGACACCATGCTTACTTCATCAATGATAAGAAGTATCATTTTCTTCAGGACTCTCGAAACTTCGGACACGCATCTCCAGATAGCTTGTGATACTCCAATTTGTTATCATGCTCCACTGGCAGCATCAGTAAATGATGTAAAGTAATCCCTTTAATGTTATGTGCTGCCAGCCCAGTTGGAGCGGTAACAACACAAGACAGCGGTGATTCAGTCCTTTTCTGCAAATAAGTTGCTATTGCTTTAATCAGAAAACTTTTTCCAGTTCCCGCTTCTCCACTCACGTACAGTTGGACAGGCTTAAATGATGTACATGAGCACTCTTTTTTCTCATGACTGAATCCATGTTCAATCTGTTCTGTGACTTCGTCATATATCTGTTTCTGCTCAAAGTTTAGTTGTTTTACCAAAATCTTACAAGTTAACTTCATCATCTTGAGCTTGTTCCATAGCTCTTCCCACCTCATCCATGGCAGTGGCAGCTTCATTTTGGATACTTGGTCCTCCAAGTGGATCCTGACTCAATGAAGCAGAACTCTGACTGTCTTGGGAACTGTCTCTAGCAATCTCTGCAGCAATTGTGGCTTCTTGCTCTATTTCTTCGTTCAACATTTGCAGATAATTTGGAAAAACAGGACATTCTATGGTATCCTTGGTTGCATTAAAAGAATCTTCGTAACAGAGAAAATCTATAAGTAGTTCCTCTTCTGTACGCCATGGCTTAAAGAGTTGCAAAAGAGCCAAATAGTAAAATTCCCTTTTCTCTGGATTTTCACAACTCAATTTTCGATGATTAATCAAATGGCATTTTTTCTGTCTCACTAGACATCCTTCACACCCAAAGATAGCATATATTCCATTGTTAATATCTTCTCTGATGGTTCTCTTATAAAGATAGTTTTGCAGAACTTCATACAAACAAACGTTCTCAAGATGACTACTTCTATTTGGATAGTATGTATCCAACATGTTGGTCTTCAAAATATCTGTACTTTCTGGTTCTTTCTCCGCCAAATACTCTATTTCTTGTACAGATTTCAAAACTCGATTTTGTGTTGCAGCAAGACCTAGACTCACCCAAATGATGGTTCTAGATTTGGCATAGAGATTTGCTGATGACAATCGATCAGAACATTCATATGCTCCAATTTCTCGATACGACAACATCTTCAGACCGTAACTGTATAATTTCTTGCTTAGACTCTTTTCATGTGAAATGTCCTCCCACATTTCTTTCAGTTCTGTCTTTTCTTTTTTTGGGATGTAAGACGTCACATATCGAGCCACAGCAATAGAGTTGTCAGCAACAAATTGAATATCCATGGTAGCATTCCACATGGACAAAATCACTGGGTTGTAGTCGTTGATGTACTTGGACTCTTCGTTTCTTTTTAAATTGTATGTATTTTTTGGTGATTTCCTCATAACACTATGTCGCAGAGAAGACATCAAATTATTTACTCTTTCTTTAGAAATCACTGGTCGTGGAAAGGAGAAACAACATTTTGTGTAGAACTTGTCTTTGTTTCTGAATTTTCGACGACAGTACTTTCCACAACGATGGGATTGAAAGCGTAAAACTTGTTGCCTTAAACTATTTTCTTTGGTAGTTTTAGGAACAGCACATGTTGAATACTCTTCAATGAAGCTCATCACTGTTTCATCCGAATCTGTTCCAAATTTGGGTGCATCTTTAATCCATAACAACATATGTATATGAGGAGCACCTCTCGCTTGATACTCCTTTCTCCAAAAGAAATCCAAAACCTCTCCAAGGGGAGGATTTTTTTTGTTGGTAATAAAAGACATCATAGCTTCAAATATATGATTGAAATATCTGCATACATTCACTGGATCCAAAGAACACAATTCTCCAGGTGTTTTGAATTCTATATTTTATATATTTGCATTTGCCTCTCGTAGAAATTGGAGTAAGTCATCCCATGCATACTCGGCACAGCTAAGAATGAGGAACCATGTAGGAGTTCCTAAGTTTCTTAGCATACATTTCTATTCCCCATGACGACGGTACCAATACTCGTTTGTACCACATTGACATGCCATGAGATTGATTAGATGAGATTCCAAAATATTATCTTGCAGATTCACTTTCTCCATAAAGTCCCTCGCCGAAACATTTTGCAGATGTGCTCCACTTTTCAGTATATGGTTTACTGCATAAGAAAGCCCAGACAAGTCACTTTCATACAGTAGATGAAACAAATAGGGAATGCATTTACGAAACCTTGGATCTTCAGCATATAATCTTACAGTTCGATATTCAGATGCAGGAATTTGAAGTGGTCGATCGTCATATCGTCCACCTCGACCTGTTGGAAATAGCTGTGGAAAACAACGAGATTGCTGAGTCAATTGGGGTACGAAATGGTAATCTGCACGACTTTAAATGCACCAATAAGAGGGGTGGCTATCTTAAAGAAAAGGTATTGGCAAGGGGAAGTTATTAAAACGGCGGCAGATAAGGCCGGGCGGTGGGTAATAATGCAAATACGACTGAAGGGTACACTATATGTTTTTTGTTCGGTGTATGGTCCTAACAAAGATGAGCCACGGTTATTTGATTGGTTAAATATTGAATTATTATCTTGGTCAGGAGAGCTTATTCTAATGGGAGACTTTAACTGTGTATTGAATTATCAACAGGACACAACTAAAAAGGGAGTAGGATTACGTATGCGTAAAACTAGAGCTGCTATACTAGAGCTAGCTAAAATACATAATATAAAAGATATTTGGCGTAGCCTATACCCAGGCTTACCTGGATATACATATTATTCATCTCCCCATAAACTCTGCTCTAGGATTGATCTGGCCTGGGCTTCAGATAAATTACTGAGTAGGGGAGATATGAAGGTCATGCCAAAAATCTCATCGGATCATAACCCCATAATATTTACATTTGACCTAGCCTCAGGTATAAAAGAAGGGCGCTCTTTTACTTTTCCAAGATACTTACTTTTGGATGAGGTCTTTGTAACTTTGCTTAAAACACAGATAAAGGAGTTTATTACATTTAACCAAGATACAGCTAGTATACTTTCTGTTTGGGATGCCTGTAAGGCCTTTATTAGAGGAACTGCGCAACAATATATATTTAAACAAAATGCAACAAGGAAAAAAGAAACAAAGGTAATGACAGATAATATCTTACATATTGAAAAATTATTGGCCGACAGGCTCAAGGAGGACCATCGGAATAGCTTAGATATATCACTTCTGGAAAATAAACTTATGAGTATACGTACAGATATGAAAAGTTCTTTCAGGGAAAATAGCAGGTGTAAGATACTTAAATACAAAATTTCACAATACGAATCTGGGGATCGAATAGGAAAGCTTCTGGCTTATAAGGTAGCGGAAGAGCGAGCATCGACATTAATTAAATCTATAAAGGGCCCCAATGGTATCATATATACACAGCCGGTAGATATAAGGGAGCGATTTGTTTCTTATTATGAAGAATTGTACACCCCAGAGACCAGGGTTAGCTCAGAGCAGATCCAATCTTACCTAAATGATAATCTTCCCGTAAGACACTTTTTAGATCAGGAGATTTTAGATAATCTGGAACAGAACTATACAATAGAAGAGTTGCGCATAGCTGTGTTCTCACTCCCCTCTAATAAAGCGGCTGGGGAGGATACGATCCCTATCGAACTATATAAAATCTGTGCTGAAGAATTACTTCCTCTTTTCTGTTCAGTTGTGAACTCAATAGGCACATTAGGCAAAGCCCCGGAATCTTGGAAAACGGCGAAAATTATGTTCTTTCTAAAAAAACACAAACCTCCAATGGAATGTGGGTCATATCGGCCTATTTCTCTAATAAATACGGATGCTAAGGCCTATTCTAAATTAATATCAATGCGATTGGCATCTCTTATGCCGCAGCTTGTTAATGAGCAACAGCACGGTTTCATAGCTGGGAGGGATACTACTGCCCATGTTAATATGGCGATTACGGCATTCGATATAGCGGCAACTAATCTCACCCCACTCGGTATGATTTTACTGGACGCAGAAAAAGCGTTCGACCGAGTGGGGTGGGATTATCTGTGGAAAGTATTAATGCAGTATGGGTTTAGAGAACGCTTCCTCAGAGGTATACAGGCCATATACAGGGATCCTAATGCTAAAATCAGCTATGCAGGGGCACTTTCATCAACTTTCACAATATTAAGGGGGACTCGACAGGGGTGTCCACTTTCACCCCTGTTGTTTGCCCTCTCTATGGAGCCTTTTATAAATGCCTTACAGAACCAAGAGAAGATAACGTCGGTAGAACACGAACATAAAATTCTTAAAATTACTGCATATGCAGATGACTTAGCTATATTTACCACTAATGTAATAGATGCTCTATCAGGAATTACAGAAGAAGCGGAAAAATTCGGTGACATTTCCGGTTATAAATTAAACTTTAATAAGACCCAAACTATTATGAACTATCAAACTAACCAATCAGTCACTGGGCTATGTAAGTCGGCTGTTTATTTAGGGGTGACTATATCTTCTAAAATAAATGAAATAACCAAACTGAACTATGAACCTTTACTTAAGCAGGTTACATCAACGCTTAAAAAATGGCACAAAATCCCATTGAATATTCTGGGGAGAATTAATTTGATAAAAATGAATATCCTGCCCAAATTCTTATATTTTTTTCGTTCCATTCCCCTCCGAGTTAATAATATATTTTTTAAGAAATTAGAAGGAATATGCAGTAGCTTTATTTGGAGCTACAAAAAACCCAGGAGGTCTATGGCGATACTAAAGTTACCCCTAGAGAAGGGCGGATTAGATTTTCCGGACTTTAAGTCATATTATTTTGCATCTTTTATAGGACGCTTTAGGAGTTTATTAAATAGGAATAACATTTTTTTCTTTCACCAATTTATGTTAGGCATTAATTCATCACAATTCTTAACAAGAATACAGGACCCAAATTTTTTCAAACGCGTCAAATTTAAGACCGCAAAGGACGTGGTAGCGATTTTTAAATTAGTTATGAAATTTTGTGACACCACATATTTTCACTCAGACTTACCATTGTGGGACAACCCAGGGTTACCTGGTATTTTTAACGATAAAGCCGGGAGAGAGTGGGCTAACTATGGGATTAAGAGATTGGGAGACCTATATGGCCCTGAGGGCTTTCTACAGTTCTCGACTTTACAAGTAATATATTCGCTACCAAGTGAAATGATACTCAAATATCTGCAAGTAAGGGACTATTTTTTACGGAAAATGAACCTGAAAGAAATTACTAGCTCGGACATTTGGGAATTTTTGTACAGCTCTAAAGAGAAATCACTAATTAGCACAGGTTACAAACATTTAATCCAGCATAACTTGGATGACTGCCCTCGACTGTCCCTAAAGTGGACGCTTGAATTAGGAATCAATGTGACACCACAGAATATCTCAAATGCTTTAACAATTCTTAACAAAATGGTTTATTCTTCGAGCTTAAAGCTTCAATTATACAGGACGGTCAGCCAACTTTATCATACGCCCCAGATTATTGCCAAATGGTCACAAGATATTGAACGTACCAAATGTCCTAAGTGCGACCTGGTGGCAGCAGATCTTATTCATATGATCTATTCCTGTCCAGCACTGAAATCGTTTTGGCAAGAAATAGAAATTATTTTATATCAAAAACAACTGATTAGTTCTCCACTTAATTTACCTATGGTTTTGCTTTCTATACATGAGAGCAGCAAAAATAATCTAAATTGGTTATACATAGCAATTTCATGTGCTAGATTGGTAATAGCTAGAGCCTGGATATCACCGAACCCACCTCATAAGACTGAGTGGCTAATGTTATTACATGAGATATACACTATGGAAAAAGCTCTTGCTAAGAACAGGAGCCGGAAATCTGTAGATAGAATGGAAAGGATTTGGGCTAATTTTGTATAAAAGTTAAGTGTTATAAGATGAACTTTTATGTGTAAAAAGTCTTTTTGTTAGGCTGAAGCTGTAATATCTAAAGAATACTGGTTTAATTTGTACTTTGATGCTATCCCTGATATCACTCTAAATTATGGTATGTTATTTTTTTTTGCTACATTGTCTTTCAGTTGTGACTTGTCTGCCAAATAAAAAATTTAAAAAAAAAAAAAAAAAGGAAAACAACGAGCTTCCAAACTTTCTTCCCATACACTAACGGGACTTCCTTTTGCTGCTTTCATTTGAAACAATTCAATTGCATTCCCCATTACTTCTTTGGAATGCAAAGGATGAACAGTATAATGTTCATATATTTCTTCACTTCTAGAGACATCAACTTTTTCAATTTGGCCACCTGAACAATCACTGTCTTCATCTGCAGCTGTTTCCTCTGCTGCAACATAAACATGTTTGTAATACTCATTGTTTTTGACTAAATACAACGTTGCCTTTTTGACTTTCCTAACATCCACTAAATCTTGCCAGATTTTTTTACTCTTTGTCGGAACCCCATTAACTAGAATAACTAAAGGTTCCTCTTCTACTTTTTCTATACCAATTGTATCAATATTTTTTTTGAAATCTAGAGGCAAATAAACAACTCTTCCCTTTAATCCTCTCAACAAATCTGTAGGAGGCAATTACCCTATCTTAGGCTCCATGCGAACAATTGCCTGAAAAGGGTGGACACATTGAATCAAAATAGACTCATATGTATTTAAATCCATCAATTCAGGGGGAATGTCTACCAACTCCAGATTATTATGAACAGCTCCAGCAGGCATTCTGTTTTGATTTAATTTATCATAACAATATTTACAAATACGCTGATCAGAACTCAAATCAAAACAATTCTCCACCCACAAATAAGTTGCAAAATCTTTCCACTCATAATTATTCACCTTTTCCCGTTTTACGTATAAATCAACTAATCTAGTTTGATGCTTATAATGACTTCGTCGACAACACACACATGTAAAATTCGGCCTTTCACTTGATTTCACCTTAAACCTGGCAATTTCCTGCTCAAACTTTTCTGTACTTGAAAGCTGTACATTGTCTTCCACATTACCTTGAATTGCTGTGTCAATTTCTACACTATCCTCTTTTTTTATCAAAATAACAAATCTCAATTTCTTCACAAATCTTCTTCACATCTAATTCAGTTCCATGCAAAAGAGCACTGTTTAATTGTTTAAGCTTAAGTGCTGGACTTTTTGCATAATACAACATTCTCACTAATTTCCTCAATTTGGTATGATGCACTGCTAACATCCTAAAATGATGAAAAACACTCTGACAGACTTTTCTAGAAAGACAAGCCAGTGAATGGCCTTGCAAACCTGTCTTTTCTCTCACTCTGCAAGGATCTAAGTCTTGCAACATCTTCATTTTCTGCTTTAGACTTTTCTTACTATATGTACGTAAGAAATTACAAAACAAATCAATTGATTCCTGTCGCACACTACAAATACGACTACACTTCCAAGTGTACACTGGACCCTTAGTACGTCTCCCTAAAACTCCATCAGATAACACCTCTTCTGGTTCTCTAGGCACAAGTTTCTCTTTTTCACTCGGACAACCGTCTTTCACTTCATACGCTCGACCACTGGTGTCAACTGCATGCACTAAATCATTCTCCTGGAAGTAACTCTCCTCATTAAAAAATGGCTCACAACTTGAACTGTGCATCCATTCTCCAGAAAAAACTTTACAAAAATTAGTCCGATTAATTACTCTTTTCCATCTACTGTTTGATTTGAAAACATCAATTGTCTTGTTAAGTGTCCTAATTCTATTGATTATTAAAATAAATAATTTTTTCTTAACTTCAAAAGCCTGATCAACAATCTTCTCTACACTTTTCTTTTTCTTATAAAAAGCAGCTCTCCGTTTACCTTTCCTAATGTTTTTTAACAAATTTAAAACCACTCTATTGCAAAACATTCGTCTACGAATGTCTCTAAACTGATTCTGCCTTCTATTCCTATACATATTATTCTCTCCTGCTCCAGTTTTAGGATTCTTTGAAGTTCTCTCCTTCCTTTTCAATTTTACTCTCTCATTTTCTTTTTCTACATGCTGTCCATCATTTTTTTGGGATGTACATATGTTACGTAAAAAAGACTTAGTTGTCTTACCAGGAGCTTGGTTCCTGTTTTTTGAAGTATTTGTTGTGGAAGAGTGCTGTAATTCCGTTGCTGTTTTTGATTTTTCCCGGTTACGTTTTTTTCTTGTCCTTTCCCTTGTGGACATCTTTGCTTACTCTTCAAATAACGATTTCAATCTGTGTTAAAGAAAAAAGTAGCACATTATAGACCACTATTACCAAACAACAAAGCAATGACAAAAAGCAAACGATCTATTCAGGGTTACAGATCAGGTGAGGACTCTCCAGGGGTGCACAAAACGTGAGGCCTGTATTGAAGATTATAGTGGAAGACAGCTCTGTCCACAAGTACAAAGAATATGAGACCTGTGTATAAGTCCACTGCACTCTTATACACACGCTTCACCACCTATGCTTCCAGAGAAAGGCCTCTCTCCCAATACAGTCTTGATCATAAACCTCACCTCCTCTGTCCCTCTGGACATGTCTCACCTCATCTGCACAATCTACTTCCTAATCTCAGGTAACACAGATTACATAATTGATCCTCATTTATAAAGCCATGCGTCAGTTTTGCGCTACTGAAGCATCACTTTTTGTGACGCATTGGCGTCATAAAACATGTGCCTTGTTGCACCATATTTAAAAAGTGACGCATGTAGGTAGATGCGTCATTTGTAAAACCTTTTGCACCACATTATACCTCTGTCAAGTGTAATGTACAGAGAGGGGTCATTTCTCCACAAAAAGCATCGTAATAATGACGCAGTAAAATCTATGAGATTTCACTGCATCACTTTTAGGACACTGTTACATCAAAATCTTGCACCTGCCTCACAACAGGGATAAGACTGAGGCAAAAGCTTTCACATGGAGCTTCACATTTTTACAAAATGCAATTCCTCTATGCAAACAAACTCAATATGCTTCCTACACTGAGTTAACCCAGGTAACATCATTGTAAAGAGTCAAATTGACACCTGTGTCTATGAGTGCAGACAGGAATAGGCTTCATGGAGCCTAGTCCACTGCACTCTTACATACAAGCCTCACATCCTACGCTCCCCAGGAAAGCCCAAACATGTACCTTTTTGCACCATATTTAAAAAGTGACGCATGTAGTTAGATGCGTCACTTTTTAAACCTCTGCGCCACAATATACTCAAAGATGTAAAAACCATTCATTTCCCCCAAAATAGCACAGATCCTATGTACAACCATCTGCCTCACAGCGGGGATAAGACTAAGGCAAAAGCGTTCACATGGAGCTTCACAATTTTACAAAATACAATTCCTCTATGCAAACAAACTCAATATGCTTCCTACACTGTGTTAACATAGGTAACATCATTGTAAAGAGTCAAATTGACACCTGTGTCTAAGAGTGCAGTCGGGGATAGGCTTCATGAAGCCTAGTCCACTGCACTCTTAGACACAAGCCTCACCACCTACGCTCCCCAGGAAAGCCCAAACATGTACCTTTTTGCACCATATTTAAAAAGTGACACATGTAGTTAGATGCATCACTTTTTAAACCTCTGCGCCACATTATACTCAAAAATGTAAAAACCAGGGATAAGACTGAGGCAAAAGCTTTCACATAGAGCTTCACAATTTTACAAAATACAATTCCTCTATGCAAACAAACTCAATATGCTTCCTACACTGAGTTAACACAGGTAACATCATTGTAAAGAGTCAAATGTATTTCTTTAAACATGCACACATTCTTTATTCCTTTTAAAAAATGTAAAAGCCATTCATTTTTCCCAAAATCGTTTTTGACATCACATTTAAAAAACACAGCACAGGTCCTATGTAGAAGCATTCCATGTCACTACTAAAACTTCACAATTTTACAAAATACAATTACTCTATGCAGTAAAAACTTTTTACCAAGCATTATCAAAAAGCATGACACAAAGCAACATTAAAAAACCACAATTTGCTTCCAAATATTCTCCATAGAGTATACAAGTCTCTATGCATATTAAATTAATCATAACTCACCTTTACAAATATTTTAGGAGATTCAGAACAGTGTCAGATACACACACCAATATTTCTTTAGCAGAGCAAAAGGTATGTTCTCCAGGCACTGCAAACCATAAAGGCACAGAAACCCTCTAATTCTACACACATATTGCTCATGGTAACCAATCAAATCTCTTTCCTCTGTATTTTCAAACCAACACCCTTCCCCCCTCAGCCCTTTCTATCTGTTACCATAGCAACTCCCTCCTCACTGAGCTCCCAGGGTTAAAAGTTTATTTTACAATGTTGCAAATCACCTCAGCAAGGATGTTTGACCTGCGAATACACCAGCTTATCTGGTGCAATGTTTCTTTAAATGACTTTTTTTTAACCATTCAAATTACTTCTTACACAGAACACAACCATGCAGCCTAACTTTCAGTTTTCAACTATCTCATTCTACCAATCATTGCTTGTGATTCAAGAGCACTGAAATTCCACAGTTTTTTTTTTTGCAAACTCCTATTGTTCCAACTGCCATTTCTTTTCCACACTTCATCTGACTGCATCAGAATCTCCTCTCACCATGTATTCTGTCTGGATTATTGGACATAGCTATATCCACTGGGCTCAAAGGTATGCAGCTACCAGAAATTTTCACAACCTTGACTTACCAAATGTGAAGATTAAATGGATTGGCCAGAGAGGATTGAAATGTCACCAATTGATACCATTGGTGAAAACCTTTTTGCATTTGCCACACCCTGACCTTTTAATTGTGCACTGTGGAGGAAATGACTTGGGCACTTTGACTGGGGTAGGTCTGGAAATGCTTTTAAAGGACACCTTTGATCAATTGATGGCATTTTTTCCTCAAACTGCCTTGGTATATTCCAATATATGCCAAAGGCAGAAATGGAAGTGGTCCAATCAATTTTGTCCACAATTTGAGAAAGGACGGAAACATGTGAATAAATCTGTTTCTGCTTACATGAGAGACTATGGAATGGGTTCAATATCCAATAATAACTTGCGTTACAACATGCAAGATATCTACAGAGTAGATGGTGTGCACTTTTCAGATGAGGGGAATAGAATATTCCTCCTGAATTTAAGACTGTGCATTGGTACCTACTTGTAGGTACCTAAATCAGCCACAGAACCCAAAAGCCCTTTTCAGGGCTACCCTATCTCTGATCACTCCAAATGATTATCTTTTTCTGAATTTTTTTCACAATTTTTCACCAAAGTACGCTCCCCGGTACGCTTCCCGGTGCGCGTACCAGGCGCTCCCCCCGCGAAAATGTGAAAATAATGGTTTGTTTTTTTTGGTCTATATGGGCCTCCTAACACCCCCTCAGAAAACCTAGGGGGTCAGGGAGTGCCTACCGTGCCCCCTTATACCCATTCCCAACGTTGTTTGTCCTCCATTTTCTGTCTCAAATCTACCGAAACACAAAATGGTGGACTCCCGTAGCGCTGCCGGTACGTGTACCGGGGCGCGCACCGGGAAGCTCTCCCAAAAATGTTAAAAGTTAATTTACATAAAAACCACTGGAGACACTTTCACCAAATATAGAATAGGTCATACTACATACCAGTCCCTACCATTTTCCCAAATTTGGTGGAATTCCATTGAGCCATTTGAGCTGCAGCACTGTCTAAATATCCTGAGGTAAATTACATGACTAAAACACATATGAAAGTGTTAGAATTTGCAACCAATGAAAATGTTACTTTCATTTTTTATTTTTATGTGCTGACATTTCATTGGTTATGAACATGAATATATATGAAAAATGAGAGGGAAACACGGCCATTTTGAGTACTACTACCTGAGGTACATTTATAAAGGATTTCCTCTGAAAACATCAACTCCTTTCTGAAAGGTAATTTGTTAATTTTTAAGGGGAACTATGTTCTGCATTTTAAGTTAAATTGGAAAAACGTTTTATGATAGTTTTTTACTGTCCCTCTGTTATAGTTATAGATTCAGATAGGCTTCTCTGTTATAGTTATGGATTGATTTAGGCTTCTCTAGTATATTTATAAATTTACTTAGGCTTCTTCACATGCACTTTTTTATATTTCTACTTCCTGCCTGATACCATACACTGCCCAAAGATAACTTGACTGTTAAAAACTCAAAAGTACCTCTCTGAACTTAAACCCAACATTGCCCTATCTCTACTGATATATTTATTTTTTATGCAATTTACAGCAACATAATGGAAGGAGATCCAAATAAATGTAATATTTCATTCGAACTTGATCTTCAGGACAACCCAGAGGAAGAGAATAACGATTCAGATTTTTTGGATCAGTCTCTTGATGAAGAGTTTCTCAAATATGTGGAAGAAATGGAATCATGTAATCCAAATGAGGACATTCCCGACGACATAATGTTGGAAGTCTTATTACATTTTGAAAAATCAGAGCAATAAATTTATATTTAATAATTAAAAATTGTTCCAGACATTATTCTTTTTTATATGTAATCAATGAAATAGTACCAAAATGAATATAATATAATGTGAGACTTATAGTATACTGTGCAATTTTCTTTTGTGATACATAGTAAGTTTGCTCATAGTTACTTCCTTTCTCTCACTATATTATCTCCAAAGTGTATTTGACATCTGTTTTTTATCTCCTGCCTCCTTTCTCTCACAGTCTGTCTCTAATGCACGATATCACCGCCAATTTTCTATACATTTAGAAGAGATTAAATGTAATACTGGAAAATATCATAAGGGAGCAGGATAGACTACCTCTGATCCCCTAGACCTTCTCAGGGTGTGCTTAAAGGATCTGTTTCTACTTTCCTGACAGACTATTCTATGGATTCCATATACCACAATAACTTCTGTAACAACATACAAATTATCTACAAAGGAGACGGACTACATTGAATTTAAAACTCTGCATTGGTACCTACATGTTGGTACTTAAATACGCCACACAACACAACAACTCTATTCAGAGCTACCCTACCTCTGAGCACTTTAAATTATTATTTTACTGTTTCACTGAGTTTTCCCCATGTGTGGTGGGGGGAGGTGTGTGTGGTGGATGTGTGGGGTGTGTCTGTGAGGTGTGTGTGTGTGTCGGGGGGTGAGGTGTATAGGTGTGTGTAAGTGTGTGGGGTATGTGGGTGTGGGTGGGGGTGTGGCTGTGTAAGCTCTGTGTGTGGGTGTGGGTGTGTGGGGTGTTTGGGTGTAGGTGGAGGAGTGAGTGTGTGCGGTGTGTGTGGGGGGTGTGTGTGGGGGGGATATGTGTGTAGGATGTGTGTGTATGTGTGGGATGTGTGGGTGTGTCTGTGAGGTGTGTGTGTGTCTGTGGGGGGAGGGAGATGTGTGTGTGGGATGTGTGGGGTGTGTCTGTGATGTATCTGTGTGTGCGTGTGTGTGTGTGTGTTGGGGGGTGAGGTGTGTGTGTGGGTGTGTGGGGTGTGTGGGTGTGGGTGTGGATGTGTAAGGTGTCGGTGTGGGGGTGTGGGGTGTTTGGGTGTGGGTGGAGGTGTGCGTGTGTGAGGTATGTGTGGGGAGTGTGTGACTGTGGGGGTGTGGGGTTGTGTGCGTGTGGGTGTGTGTGGGACGTACTTGTAGGTACCTAAAACAGCCACAGAACCCAAAAGCTCTTTTCAGAGCTACCCTACCTCTAATCACTCAAAATGATTATTTTTCACTATTTTTCACCAAAGTACGCTCCCTGGTACGCTCCCCGGTACGCGTACCGTGCGCTCCCCCCGCGAAAATCGAAAAAAATAAAAAAATGTTTGGTCCCGCGGGACCCTTTTATGGCCCCCACATCAAACCTAGGGGGTCAGGGGGGGTCTACCCTGCCCCCTTTTGGTTATTTCCCCCTTTATTTTTGCCACCTCTTGTGTCTCGATCCTACCGAGACACAAGATGGCGGCCGCTGCGGACTGTTTCGAATGTTTACAGACACCCGAGAGCCAATCAGCTTTCCGTGCGCAAGTCGCGTGGCTCTAGATATATACATTTTTTTTAACCTAAATTAATCAAAATCCTCTGGAGCACATATCTTGAGACATAGCAAAGGCACATCGGGCTACCAGTCCCTACAATTTTGCCAAGTTTGGTGAAAATCCATTCAGCCGTTCGAGCTAAAAGTGCGACAGACCGCCCTATGGAAATTAACATGGGGAAAACACGTTTTGGGACCCCCCTTTTATCTTGGCCCCGGCTTGCCAAATCCCCCCCAAACTTTCAGGGAAGGAGCGGAGAGCAGCGAGGCAAAGTTGCTGAAAAATTCAGGCTGATTCCTCAACCGGCGCCAAAGTTATTCCAAATAGAATGTTGCGATTTCCCTATGGAAATCAATCCTAACTATAACTACCTACTGGCGACCGCCAGTAGGTAATATATATATATATATATCACTGAAAAAACCATAGGTTATAAACCATATATAGTTAGGAATTAGCATTTAAAAAACCTTGAAAATTCACTGAAAAAACCATAGGTTATAGACCATATATAGTTAGGAATTAGCATTTAAAAAACCTTATTTTACTCACACAAAACCAATGAAATTCCATATATAGTTAGTTGTACTAACTATATATCACGCACCCGCAATCCACTGCTGATGATGTCACATATTACATCATTCATGACATGGTCAGTGACATCACTGATGACATCACTGATGACATCTCAAATGACATCACTGATGACATCACTGATGACATCTCAAATGACATCACTGATGACATCATTGATGACATCATACAGTGACTGTATTTTTCTGTAAAGTTAAAATATGTCTTACATATTTAAGAATGAGTGGATGTATAAGTGTCTGGATGAAGGATTTAGTAGGTGCATGACTGACTGTATGAGTGAGTGGTTAAATGTGTCTCACTGAGTGCATGGGTTAGTGACTAAACTGTCTTAATTTGTGCATCATTATGTCTGTTGTTCTGTAAACTGCTGCATGTGTTGATCAGTAGCTATATGAGTAACTATATGGGTTATTGATTGGTTGCCCAAGCATTTGTATGGGAGACTGAGTGTGTGTGTGGGTGGCTGGGAGGTGTATGACTCTGTGCATAGATGTATGGGTTCAAAAGTGCATGTGGAAACAGCTGTATGGGCGGTTGACTGTGTGCATGACTGTATTGGTGAGTGAATGGATATCTCAGTGCTACATGTCAAAGTAAGTACATATGTAAAATACAGTACATGTGAGAGTTGACATATATAAATAACTGTGCATAAGAGCCAGTGAATGTGTGAGTGCCTGTATGGATCATTGTGCTCTTGTATCCAGGATTGTATAAGTGAGTAAATATGTTTTAGTATATGTTTGAATAAGTAAGATGTGTATAACTGTATAGTTGTGAAAATGGAGGTGTGATTGATTCTTTGCATGACTGACTAGGTGTGTAAGTAACTCCATGGATGAGTGACAGTCTGTGAGTGTCTGTTTACACTGAGTGTATCTAAGGTTATATTAGAGTCTGAAGAGGTTCATTGTATTATCACATGAGTGATGTCATCAGTGATGTGATCAGTAATGTCAAATGAGATGTCATCAGTGATGTCATTTGAGATGTCATCAGTGATGTCATCAGTGATGTCATCAGTGATGTCATTTGAGATGTCATCAGTGATGTCATCAGTGATGTCATTTGAGATGTCATCAGTGATGTCATCAGTGATGTCATTTGAGATGTCATCAGTGATGTCATCAGTGATGTCACTGACCATGTCATGAATGATGTAATATGTGACATCATCAGCAGTAGATTGCGGGTGCGTGATATATAGTTAGTACAACTAACTA
The DNA here is from genome assembly GCF_964261635.1 of Lissotriton helveticus. Taxonomy (NCBI): domain Eukaryota; kingdom Metazoa; phylum Chordata; class Amphibia; order Caudata; family Salamandridae; genus Lissotriton; species Lissotriton helveticus. Next base: position 1,820,775,376 of record NC_136059.1, on the reverse strand, counting down.
TATATGGAATTTCATTGGTTTTGTGTGAGTAAAATAAGGTTTTTTAAATGCTAATTCCTAACTATATATGGTCTATAACCTATGGTTTTTTCAGTGAATTTTCAAGGTTTTTTAAATGCTAATTCCTAACTATATATGGTTTATAACCTATGGTTTTTTCAGTGAATTTCAATGGTTTTTTAATAGCAAATATCTATAGCTATAAAATGTATTCTTATTTAAATCCAAAAATATATTTTATATGTTTATTAATAATTTTTTTTAAATATTTTTTTTGTTTCGCTCCCGGTCCGCGAACCGGGAAGCTTCCCGTTAGCTCAATTTGATGCCGCGTCCCGGTCCGCGAACCGGTAAAAAATCAACTTAGTGACGGTATCGCGTTTCCGCGTAATGCGTCTTATGACGTACTGCGTTAGCGCACCCGGAAGTGCCCCGGGGCGCGGACCGAGGCGCGAAGCTCAGCGACCCGGAAGCTAACCGGGGCGCGTCGCGAAAGCGCGACGTATCGCGTTGCCGCGTAATGCGTCTTGTGACGTACCGCGTTAGCGCACCCGGAAGTGTCCCGGGGCGCGGACCGGGGCGCGAAGCTTAGCGACCCGGAAGCTAACCGGGGCGCGTTCCGCAGCGCGTAACATGAGCGTGAGAGGTCATGTGACTTGTTAATAAAACTTTTCATTGGTTCATTTCAATTTTGGTTTCATAATGATGTAAGGCTAGGTCAGGTGACCTAAAAATAACACTTTTCATTGGTTGAGAAGTATTGTTTTTCCCAAATGATGAAAACCCCTCCTTCTTTCCTCACTCTGACTTTCATCTTGGGGAGAGAAAGACCCTTTTACTTTATAGAGAAATGGCTTCCATTGTTGCTTCAACTAGTGTTCCCCCACCACCACCCCCACCTCCTCAAGGGAAGAAAGGACCACCTGCTCAACCAATGTTTGAAGAAGAGGAAGATCAAGAAGAGGAGGAAGAGGAGGAAGAGCCTGAGTTTTTGCCAGAGGAGCCCAGGAGGTACAATAGAAAAGAAAACTACATCTGGCAATTTTTTAAATTTCCAGCAGGGCAAAAAAAAGTCAATGCCAGATATGTGTTTTGCCGTATTTGCAACGATCGACTGTCAAGGGGCACTGACAAGAAATACAGCTTCGGCAATTATACGATGCACAGGCATATGAGTAGGTGGCACCCAAATAATTATAGTGCTGCCCAGCTTCGTGATGAACAGCAAAATCCCCTGGCAATGGTGAGAACATCTGCTGTCAAAGAAGTATCGGGACCAGAGGCGAGGGAGGTGATCCCGAACATTCAAATGGACATGGGGGAAGTAAAGCAAGTGTGCGTGTGGTGCAGCCAAACACTTTGCTACCGAGAAAGTAGCATTACTCTTATAATGAGAGCTATCAAAAATCATGTTTGCCCGAAACGCCCCAAAAAATAAATTCTTCTTTTTTTCGTTGCTCCTGTTGAGCCCTTCTCAATGAATCATTTTTGTTTCCCCCCTCCCCCCCAAAAAAACAAAAAAATTACAAAATGTTCAGAAAAAACAAAAAAAATATAAAAAATGTTCAGAAAAATAATAAAAAAAATTTAAAACAACAAAAACCAAAAAAAAGTTCTTTTCAGAACTACCTCCCCATTATAAAAAAAATTGGTAGAATTTTTGAAACTCTGCCAATCTCTATTTCTTTTAGTTCGCTTCCAGTTCGCACTCCGGTACGCGAACCAGGAGCGAACCAACAAAATTTTTTTAAAAAAAGAACAGTAAGTATAAGGGAAGGAAACAGACAGTTATGTTAAAAGAAAGACAGCTACAGGGAGTAAAGAAAACATACTGTTACCCGCAATCCACTTCTGATCATGTCACATATTATATCATTCTTGATATGGTCAGTGACATCATCAGCAGTGGATTGCGAGTAACAGTATCTTTTGTTTACTTCCTATAGCTGTCTTTCTTGTAACATAAATGTCTGTTTCCTATCCTTATACTTACTGTTCTTGTTTTAAAAAAATTTTAAGATCATTCAGAAACAGTAACATTAATAGAGACAGAATGAGTGAATAATAATGAAGAAGTATGAGAAGAGAGGGACTGAGAAAAATACTGGAAGGAGTAGAATAATTAAGTAATAGAGAAAGGAATGAGAGAAGTAGCAAACGCAGGAAAGTAAGGATTAAAGAAATGAAGCAGTAGAACTAATAGATGTTAAATGTGATAGATTAAATGATTGATTCAGGATGACGATAAGGTGTGTCCTCTCCAAAATTTTGTTTAAGATGAGGCCTACTTAGGGTTGCATATCAAATTTATGCTTGTTGAAGAATACAGAGGAGATAATACATGTGAAGGCCTACCATTGAAGTAAAACATGTCCACTTCACTCTTGAACAACGGCCAGACCTCTTCTGTGTCCATAGACAGACCTAAAGTTCATCTGCACAATGTCATCCGTAAACTTAGAAAACACAAGTAATGTAATTGAAAAACGTGGAGTTTCTTTTGCTCATTTCAAAATCACATCACCTGTGTTGCCTTTGCTTAGGTATCTCATAGTGCAGATGTAGTTCAGCATATGAAACAGTACGCAGAAGTGCAGCAGTGTATGCATTAATACATGTGAAGGCCTACCAATGAAGTAAGTCATGTCCACTTATTACATCATTCATGACATAGTCAATGACATCATCAGCAGTGGATTGCGGGTTAAAAGAGTAGAAAACATTTACCTTATAATTCTTGTTAACTTTTTCAAATATTTTTTCATACTTTCAATCTGTAAAAGAGAGAAGAAACATTTCAAAAATATTAAAACATGTATTTAAAAATTTGAAAAGACAAGGGAAAAGGTTCAAGAAGAAACAGTTTTTCAAAAACTTTGAGATTTACAGAAGCCTCTGCTGCTATACGTCCCCTACACAATCCTAAAGATATATATTTTAAACAAACAGTATCTTGATGCTGATGAAGTGAGGCCTATTTTGGAACATGGTGCATCTTTTGCACTGCTGATGTCTCACAATAGTGATGCAATAGCAGCGCAAAAAAGATGTAAAGCCATCATAAAATTGTGTCTAACATTTTAAATGATTCTTTCAGGATACAAATAAGATGTGTCCTTTCAAGAGGTTTCTTTAAGGTGAGGCCTATTCAGTTTTCAAAATAAAACAGTACCCAGAAGTGCAGCACTGTAAGCATTAACTTTGACACTTACAGAAGCCTCAGTTTCTCCATATCTACCTCACATTTCTAAATGTATATCATAAGTACAAAAAGTAGAACATTAATTATACATGTTAAATGGTTTATTTTTGCTGTTCTCAGAATGTATCAAATTTCACTAAAAACAGTGACTTGAAGGTATTCATCATGTAACAGCGGGGAAAAAAAAACACAATCAAAATGATTGTGTTTAAAAAACCCATACATCAGAAATCAAAATTCAGAACTCCTTAAAGTTAACTTACTTTCCATGACGTCCAAGGATGTCCTATGAACAGCTTACACTCTTTTGTGCTGTTATTACTTTCAGCCCGCCACTTTCTGAAAGAAAATCTCCATCGTTTTTAAAAACACGTTACATGCAATAAATGACTTCTTGCTCTCTACCACAATTTTCCACAAGGCCAAATCTGGTCAGAGCCATTTATAACTCTTGGATTTCTTGTAAGCCAATCCCGTCATTTGGCATTTCCGCAACTTTCAGAGTTAAAATGTTGAAGATCATTTTCACAATCCTGGAATAGTAATATCTTCCCCTTCTTGCTCAGTCATGTTCTACATTTCCTATGACATTTCCTATGACACTAATACTGCTTACTATGAAGCAGACTTACACTACCTCTATGACTACTACAATTATTTAATTCTCTACATCACTTTTAATCACAAAGCAATGTAAAACAGTAGACAGCATTGCAGACTTACATTCCCTCTACTCCATGTTTTGATTGGCTGCTTCAATTAGCTTATAAAAAAAGAAACAGTTTTTCTGAACTCATTGAAAGTGCACGTATTTCTCCATGACGTCCAGTCCTATGGTTAGAAGTTATGTCTCTGAACTACACTTATCCTCAAGGCCAAATTGTGTAGGAGCCATTAGAACTTCTTGAAATTCCACAGAGCACATCCCGAGATTATTTCCCTAAAATTTTGGTTTTAAAAACACCAGGTAAGAGTTTTTAAGGTCATACGGCAATTTTTTTTGAAAATTAAAACAGAATCATTGCAGAATGACCAGCCATTTCTAGACTTTAAATAAGCTGTGTAATGTCCTGATGTTATTGAAGGGTCGTCATGATATATAATTGCTGCAGTTACAAAAGTCCTTCCTGATATTGACAACTGCGAAGCTACAACATTTTTAATTAAAGTTGTCAATTTTGTTCCATCAGGCCTACATCGTTGGAACATTAAAATGACATACTGGCCATATGTTCGTATAAATAATGTGGACATCATTTCAGATTTACATTGGCTACACTCCATGTTGTGATCAGCTGCTTTTACTAGCTTATTAAAGGAGACTGATTTACTGTCTGGCAAAGTTAAATATATAAATCTTTCTGAGTCTACACTAGTAGTACTTGATACCATACAGTTCTCACAGTCATGCTGCCATTGATAAGAAAGCCCAAACAGCTGATCTACATCTACACCTTCAGCATGTAATACATCAAGCATATACATTAAAAACTCCTGACAATCTTGCTGAATATTTTGAGAGAATTGTGTTTGGCCTGAACATCTGTCTAACAGATTTCGAATTTCAGACACACTTTCTATGTTTCTTCTATCAGTGCTACATTTCTCTAACACAGAATTTAACAAACTGCAAAATCTTTGATCAGAATTGACCACAATCTCTTCTTTTACATTTTTTAGAGAAAACAAAACATTAACCACTACATTAGCTTAGCAGTTGACACCAGAACTGTTTTCAAACTGAAAACCAACAACATCTTCAACAGAATCCTTTTTGTTTCTGCTTGTAATTTTAGGTTCATTGACTTTTTGTCTTTTTGCTACAACCTCCCCAGTATTGTTCTCATTTCTTCGTTTCCGGCCTATCACACGTTTCTCAAACAAAGGATACTGAGGCAAATGTGGCGCATACTCTCTTCTTAACCTATTGTATTCCTTAACACAATCTAGATCCGCACAAATGTTTGTGACATCACACTCAATCAAGTACAATCCCGATAAAGTTCTAACTCGTGACAATGCCACATATGCCATACCCTCCTTGAACACAGAACTGCCAATATTCACCAATGCACTGTCTACACTTAAACCTTGCGATTTATGGATTGTCACCGCATATGCCAAGCAAACAGGAAACTGCTTACGGCGAACATATAAGTCTTTTACAAGCAAAAATCTAGCAGAACAACGAGCAATTAGCTGTACTTCCTCAATGCCATCAAATTTAATTTTAAAAAATTCAATTCCATCTCTATTTCTGTATTTCACAAAATCAACAACATTACCCATTGATCCATTTACCAGACCTCTTTCAACATGTAAATTCCTTCTTAAAATTATACGGCAGTTCAAGCACACATTCAGAGTCTTTTCAAAACCTGCAGTTTTAGATATACTCTTCTCTAATGAATCCAATTTCTTTTTCAGATTCTCAGACAAAATAATTGTTGATCCCATATGCTCTACTCTATCAATAGCTTCCAGTTTCACAATCTCTTGCTTTTCTAAATGCAACATTTTGTTGTTAAATTTGGCACATTCTGCAAGAGTTGGCATCAAACATATTCCAGATTTCTTCTCAGTAATTTTCTGAAAAATATTCTCAGGCACAACATCTTGTTCTGGATATAAATTTGACAGTAATCGTGCGTGTAAAGCTTCTTTCCCATGCTCGGTCACTTTTCCAATTCTAACATCTTGTAGAATAGTCTTGTAAACTTCATCCTTCGCCTGACGCATATTTTCATGCAGTTCAGCATAATTGAAGTTTAACCATATATTGACGTTGCCAATGCTGCCTAGGCACTTCCTGGTATCTTCATGCGTGAGCATTTTGAACACAGGTTGCCCTTTCACTGGTGTCAGCTGCAGAAGATCTCCGAAAACAATGATGTGTTTGCCACCAAATAACACATCATACTCTGTTTTGAGAACTTCTTGCATCCTCAAATGCACAAAGGCAAGCATGACATTGGAAACCATGCTTACTTCGTCAATGATAAGAAGTTTCATTTTCCTCAAGATTCTTGAAACTTCAAAACAAGCATCTCCAGATAGCTTGTGATATTGTAATTTGTTGTCATGCTCCACTGGCAGCCTAAGTAAACGATGTAAAGTAATCCCTTTAATATTATGTGCTGCCAGTCCAGTTGGAGCAGTGACAACACAAGACAGCGATGACTCTGTCCTTTCCTGCAAATAGCATGAAATTGCTTTAATGAGGAAACTTTTTCCAGTTCCCGCTTCTCCACTCACGTACAGTCGGACAGGCTTCAACGACGTACATGAGCACTCTTTCTTATCATGACTTAATCCATGATCAATTTGCATGGTAACTTCGTCATATATTTTCCTCTGCTCAACGTTGAGTTGTCTTTCCAACTCTTCTAAGTTAACCGCATCCTCCTGAGCATGTGCCATGGCTCTTTCCACTTCATTCATGGCAGTGGCAGCTTCATTTTCGATAACAGGTCCTCCTAGTGGATCCTGACTCAATGAAGCAGAACTCTGACTGTCCTGAGAACTGTCTCTGGCAATCTCGGCTGCAATCGTTGCTTCCTGCTCAATTTCCGCATTCAACATTTCTACATATTTGGGAAAAGCAGGACATTCTATGGTCTCCTTGGCGGCATTGAAAGAGTCTTCGTAACAGAGGAAATCTCCAAGCAGTTCCTCTTCTGCACGCCAAGGCTTGAAAAGTTGCAAAAGTGCTAAATAGAAAAACTCCTTTTTTTCAGGAGATTCGCCACTCAATTTTCGATGGTTTACCAAGTGGCATTTTCTTTGCTTGACCAGACATCCCTCACTTCCTATTACAGCATACACTCCTTTCTCAGTATCTTCTTTGATGTTCCTCTTGAATATGTAATTTTGCAGAACCTCATACAGACAAACATTCTCGAGGTGACTGCTTCGATTTGGATAATATGTATCCAACATGTTTGTCTTCAAAATGTCGGTACTGTTTGGCTCCTTTTCCGCCAAATACTCAATTTCCCGCACAGGTTTGAGAACTCGATTACGCGTTGCTGCAAGACCAAGACTCGCCCAAACGATACTCCTGGACTTGGCATAGAGACTTGCTGAAGACAACCGGTCAGAACATTCGTACGCTCCGATTTCTCGATGCGACAACATCTTCAGACTGAAACTGTACAACTTCTTGCTGAGGCTCTTTTCATGGGAAATGTCCTCCCACATATCCTTCAATTCTGTCTTCTCTTTTTTGGTGATGTAAGACGTCACATACCGAGCCACAGCCATACAGTTATCAGCCACAAACTGTATATCCATGTTAGCATTCCACATGGACAAAATCACCGGGTTGTAGTCGTTGATGTACTTGGACTCTTCGTTCCTCTTCAAATTGTAAGTGTTTTTAGGTGATTTCTTCATGACATTGTGTCGCAGCGAAGACATCAAACTGTTTACTCTTCCTTTAGAAATCACCGGTCGTGGAAAGCCGAAACGACATTTAGTGTAGAACTTGTCCTTGTTTCGGAATTTACGACGGCAGTACTTTCCACATCGATGGCTTTGGAAACGCAGAACTTTTTCTCTTAGGCTTTTCTTCTCCTTTGCGTTTGGAACAGCACACGTAGAATACTGTTGGATGAAACTCATCACTGAGTCTTCTGGATCCGTTCCAAATTTAGGTGCATCCTTGATCCACAGCAACATATGTATATGAGGAGCACCTCTTGCTTGGTACTCCTTTCTCCAGAAGAAATCCAACACCTCTCCAAGAGGTGGATTCTTCTTATTCATGATGAAAGACATCATAGCTTCAAATCTATGATTGAAGTACCTACATACATTGACTGGATCCAAAGAGCACAGTTCTCCGGGTGTCTTGAATTCGATGTTATCTACGTTAGCATTTGCCTCTCGTAGAAATTCAAGTAAGTCTTCCCAGCCATACTCGGCACAGCTCAGAGTGAGGAACCATGTGGGAGTACCTAAGTTCCTCAACATACATTTTAAATCACCATGACGACGGTACCAGTACTCATTAGTACCACGCTGACACGCCATGAGATTAATCAGGTGAGAATCCAAAATACTGTCTTGGACATTGACTTTATCCATAAAGTCACTTGCCGAGATGTTTTGCATGTGTATACCACTTTTCAAGATGTGGTTCACTGCATATGACAGTCCAGACAGATCGCTTTCAAACAGGAGATGAAACAAATAAGGAATGCATTGTCGAAACCTAGCATCTCCTGCATACAATCGCAAAGTCCGGTATTCAGAAGCAGGAATTTGATGAGGTCGCTCATCATATCTTCCTCCCTGACCTGTTGGAAAAAGCTGTGGGAAACACCGAGCTTCCAAACTTTCCTCCCAAACACTAATGGGACTCCCTTTGGCTTGTTTCATTTGAAACAACTCAATAGCATTCCCCATGACTTCCTTGGAATGCAAAGGATGAACACTATAATGTTCATATATTTCTTCACTAGTAGAGGGTTCTACTTTCTCAATTTGACCAGCACACAAATCGCTATCCTCTTCCTCACTTACTTCCTCTTCTGCAACATATACATTCTTATAGTATTTATTATTTTTTTTCAAATACAATGTTGCCTTTTTAACTTTCCTAACATCTACTAAATCTTGCCATATTTTCCTATTCTTTGTCGGAACCCCATTAACTAAGATACCCAGAGGTTCCTCTTCCACTTTTTCTACTCCAATTGTGTTAATGTTTTTCTTCAAATCTAGAGGCAAATAAACAACTCTTCCCTTTAATACTCTCTGTAAATCTGATGGAGGCAATTTCCCTGTCTTTGGCTCCATTCTTACAATAGCCTGAAAGGGATGGATACTTTGAATCAAAATAGATTCATAAGTATTTAAATCCTTCAATTCAGAAGGAATCTCAACCAATTCCAGATTATTATGAACTGCTCTAGCAGGCATCTGGTTTTGATTTAATTTGCAACAACAATAACTACACACACGTTGATCCAATCCCAAATCAAAACAATTTTCTACCATCAAGTATGTTGCGAAATCCTTCCATTCACTATTATTTTCCCTTTCACTTTTTGCATATAAATCCACTAACTTAGTCTGATTCTTATAATAAGTGCGTCGACAACACACACAAGTGAAATTAGGCCTCTCACTTGATTTCACCTCAAACGTCGCAATTTCCCTCTGGAAATTATCTGTACTGGAAACCTGTACACTATCTTCCACATGACCCTCTTCTTCTTGCTCAATTTCAACATTCTCCTCTTTACTTCCAAAGTAACAAAACTCAATTTCTTCACATATATTCTTCACATCTATTTCAGAACCATGCAAAAGAGCAGCGCATAATTGTTTAAGCATAATTGCTGGACTCTTAGCATAATACAACATTCTAACTAATTTCCTCACTTTATTATGATGCACTGCTAGCATCCTGAAATGATGAAAAACACTCTGGCATACTCTCCTGGAAAGACAAGCCAGTGAATGACCATGCAAACCTGTCACTTCTCTTACTCTGCAAGGATCTAATTCTTGCAACAACCTTATTTTCTGCTTCAAACTTTTCTTATTAAATGACCGTACAAAATCACAAAGCAAATTGATGGAATCCTGTCGCACACTGCAAATACTACTACACTTCCAGGTGTACACAGGACCCTTAGCACGTCTTCCTAAAACCTCATTACCTAACACCTCTTCTGCCTCTGTTGTCACAAGTTTTTCTTTTTCAATTGGACAACCATCTTTCACTTCATAAGCACGACCACTGGTGTCAACTGCATGCACCAAATCATTATCCTGGAAATAACTCTCCTCATTAAAAAATGCCTCACAGCTTGAACTATGCATCCATTCTCCAGAAAAAACTTCACAAAAATTACTACGATTAACTATTCTCTTCCATCTACTATTTCTTTTGAAATCATAAATTGCCTTGTTTAGCTTCCTAATTCTATTGATTATCAAAATAAATAACTTACGTTTAATTTCAAATGCCTGATCAATACCTTTCTCAACTTTTTTTTTTCTCTTATAAAAAACCAGTTTCTGTTGACCTTTCTTAATATTTTTTAACAAATTGCCAATTATCCTGTTGCGGAACATTCGTTTACGAATCTCCCTAAACTGTTGTTTCCTTCTACTATCATGCACAGAGTTATCTCTTGCTCTAGCAGTAACATTTTTCATTGGCCTTTCCTTTCCATTTGAATTCCTTCTCGTTTTATGGACTGAAACATTTTCTGTAGTAATATTTTTTTTACTACACATATTTCTTATGAAATATTTTGTGCTCTTACCCGGTGCTTTCTTCGTGACTTGACAAATCTTTTTGTTAGAGGACTGCTGCTTATTTTCTTTCACCTGCTGTCTTTGACGTTTTGCAGCCTTTCTCTGTCTTTCTATTGTTGGCATGGTGAAATCTTGAAATGATCTGCAGTTGAATCTGTGTAAAATATAATAAAAAATGTTATTAACCATTATTACCAAACAGTAAAACAATAACAGTGATCAAAAACTTAAAACACTACTTGACATTTTAAATAGAATATTTTTTAGTCCTTGCAAATTTACAATACAGAAATAGCAGAAAAGAAATGACATTTATATTTATGTTACCTGTGCTATTTTATATGTGAATCTGATCTAATTTTATGAGCATATTTTAATATTTTATTGAAGACACTACACATAACCTGCTTTTGAAGGTGTCTTTATTTTTAAATTAAACGGTTTACCTTTTTACTTTTTATTAATTATAAATTTTAAAAATAAATGTTTATATTTCCATAGGCTCAAGCAGGTCAGCTTCCCATCCTATGTCATATAATTCGGACAAATCTGCATCCTCATCACGCTCTTCTTCATCCTCAGGATTTAAATCATCCAAGGGATCAACATCCACTGATGTTTCAATTACAAGTTCAATGATGAGGTCAAAATCAACTGATTGCAGATTGTCGCTCATGTTGAGGTTGTCTTTATCTTTAAAGAAAGATAACAACAATGAGATGTTGCAGAGTAAGAGACAAATCTCAGAGATTATAATAGTAAAATTGTTTAACAAGAGTAATATTTTGCAGCTATTATTTAGCCATGTCCATCAATGCTGAGCAGGTGAAGACTATGTCTAAATTTTCAGTGAACAGGACTCATCTCTTCTTAACCTTGGATAAGCCTCACCGACTCTGTGTGTCCTGCACATACTTAAATGTAAAGGGGCAGATTTATGTTAAATGGCACATCCCCAGGCATGCACCAGTTAACGTGCACCACTACTCTGCCACCCATGGTGTGCCGTATTTACAATCAGATAGGAGAAAGCTTCGTCAAAACCCTGCGCCTGCTTTAAGCAGGCATAGGTCTTGACGCAACATTGTGGAGATGGGGCACCCCTGAGCCTTGCTTGAGCTGCATCGTACTTGCGATACAACTCCAGCAATCACTACCTTTACAGCACAGATACGTCACGCATCTGTGCCATTTTTGCCCCATGATGCCCCGCATTCTAAATGCAGCACACCATGGGTGGCGGAACAGCGGCGCAGGATGACTGACACATCCCTGGTGATGCACCAGTCATCATAAATCTATCCCTAAGCTTCTTATCTTGTTACAGATGAACCGCCATATGTAGCATGAAACTATTTTGCATTTCCTAAATAGCAAATTTTAAGGAATAAATAGCAATTCTTTACCATTCCTAATTTGCAATGAGCAAATTGCTAATTGCAAGTTACCCATTCATTTCCATGGGCTAGGAGGCTCATAGGAATGAAGGTTTAATTTGCGATTAGCAATTTGCTCATCACAAATTAGGAATTTTTCCAAGGGTGCAGGGGTGTCTCAAGAACACCCTGCTGCACCCCTGAAAAAGAAATTTGGGGGCATATGGCACACATACATGCCCTAAGGGCATGTGTTGGCGTCATATGGCACCTTTTGTTTTTTTGAAAAAAAGCTTTTTGAAAAGAATTCACAAATTACCACCAATTTACCACAATAGTTTCCAAATCCTTAATGTCATTTTTTACATATTTTTTGTTTGATACATTGCATTTAAGTAGTCACAAAATTTGCAAATCCTTCAGTGCAATTGCAAAATAAGGAATAGCAAATTTTGCTACTCCTTATTTTGCATCAAACTTGTTTGATACATACCATTTGTCTAATTAACATTCGCAAAGGCCGAAATTCGTAGAATTTTGATCTTTGCGAATGCTAATTAGCTTGATACATATGGCCCCAAGTGAGGCCTGTCTTGCGACATGGTGCATCTTTTGCATCACTGCTGCATCGGTTTCATGTGGTACGTTTTTTTTACACCATGACATATCTGCCTAAATGCATCAATTTGTAATGTTGTCGCCTCATAGCAAATCTTTTGCACCGCCGCTGCATCATAAAAGTGACGCACAGTGGCGCAAAAGAGGCATACACCTATCATAAATCTGTCTCTACCATTTTAAATGATGAATTCAGGATGACGATAAGGTGTGGCCTATCCAGAGGTTTGTTTAAGGTGAGGCCTACTCAGGATTGCAGATTAAAGTTACGCTTGATGAAGAATACAGAGGACATAATACATGTAAAGCTCTACCAATGAAGTAAGTGATGTCCACTTCATTGCGCCAGTCATCATAAATGTATCCCTAAGCTTCTTATCTTGTTACAGATGAACCACCATATGTACCATCAAACTATTTTGCATTTCCTAAATAGCAAATTTTAAGGAATAAATAGCAATTCTTTACCATTCCTAATTTGCAATGAGCAAATTGCTAATTGCAAATTAGCACCGCCGCTGCATCATAAAAGTGACGCACAGTGGCACAAAAGAGGCATACACCTATCATAAATCTGTCCCTAGCATTTTAAATGATTAATCCAGGATGACGATAAGGTGTGGCCTATCCAGAAGTTTGTTTAAGGTGAGGCCTACTCAGGATTGCAGATTAAAGTTACGCTTGATGAAGAATACAGAGGAGATAATACATGTAAAGGCCTACCAATGAAGTAAGTAATGTCCACTTTATTGCGCCAGTCATCATAAATGTATCCCTAAGCTTCTTATCTTGTTACAGATGAACCACCATATGTACCATCAAACTATTTTGCATTTCCTAAATAGCAAATTTTAAGGAATAAATAGCAATTCTTTACCATTCCTAATTTGCAATGAGCAAATTGCTAATTGCAAGTTACCCATTCATTTCCATGGGCTAGGAGGCTCATAGGAATGAAGGTTGCAATTTGCGATTAGCAATTAGCTCATCACAAAATAGGACATTTTTCAAGCGTGCAGGGGTATCTCAAGAACACCCTGCTACACCCCTGAAAAAGAAATTTGGGGGCATATGGCACACATGCCCTAAGGACATGTATAGGCGTCATATGGCACCTTTTGTTTTTTGGAAAAAAATGCTTTTTGAAAAGAATTCGCAAATTACCACAAACTAGAAGTTGGTGGTAGTTTCCAAATCCTTAATATCATTTTTTACATATTTTTTGTTTGATACATTGCATTTAAGGAATCGCAAAATTTGCAAATCCTTCAGTGCAATCGCAAAATAAGGAATAGCAAATTTTGAATTAAGGAAATTTTTAGTAATTTCTATATTTGCTGTGTTTTCAAATTATGATTTGAAAATCGTTTTTGGGGAAAAGTAATGGTTAAAAATTTATGACAAGGACATAATGGTGTATGCTTCTCTATAAGGCATTTCAGTGTCTCTGATGTCATTTTTTCCATATTACATTATAAGACCTTTCCCCATAGAGCACATTCCTTGTAAATATGCTCCCACCTGTGCATGGTGAATTTAGATTTTGACTGTTTGAATCACATAGCCATGTTAAAAGTCACCCCAAAAAATTGCAAACGCTTGTTTAAGGTGAGGCCTACTCAGGATTGCAGATTAAAGTTACGCTTGATGAAGAATACAGAGGACATAATACATGTAAAGCTCTACCAATGAAGTAAGTGATGTCCACTTCATTGCGCCAGTCATCATAAATGTATCCCTAAGCTTCTTATCTTGTTAGACATTAACCGCCATATGTATCATATAACTATTTTGCATTTCCAAAATAGCGAATTTTAAGGAATAAATAGCGATTCTTTACCATTCCTAATTTGCGATGAGCAAATTGCTAATTGCAAATTACCCATTCATTTCCATGGAGCAGGAGGCCCATAGGAATGAAGGTGCAATTTGCGATTAGCAATTAGCTCATCGCAAATTAGGAATTTTTCCAAAGTTGCAGGGGTGTCTCAAGAACACCCTGCTGCACCCCTGAAAACGAAATTTGTGGGCATATGGCGCACATAAATTTTAACAACATTCCTTTACCTCAAAAACGATTTTCAATTCATAATTTGAAAACACTGCCCACAGGGAAAATACTTAAAATGTCCTTAAGACACATGAAAGTGTTTTTTTATTGCCTTTCCAGCATGGTTGGGTCACTTTTGGCTATGTAACACAAACATTTAAAATCTAAATTTCCCATGCACAGGTCGGAGCATATTTACAAGCAACTTGCGCTACAGAGAAAGGTCTTACATTAAAATGGGAAAAATAACATCAGGGACAGTCAATTGCCGTATAAAGAAGCATACACCATTATGTCCTTGTCATAAATTTAAAAACAATTCCTTTTCCCCAAAAACGATTTTCAAATCATAATTTCAAAACACTGCACATGGGAAAATTACTTAAAATGTCCTTAAGACACATAAAAGCGTTTTTTGATTGCCTTTGCAGCATGTTTGTATCACTTTTAACATGGCTATGTAACACAAACATTCAAAATCTAAATTTTCCATGCACATGTGGGATCATATTTACAAGCAATTTGCGCCACATAATTCATAATTTTCTCCTTAAAGCACACTATTCTCTATCTAAATTAAAGAAATATTTTCTCACCTTAGCAAATACTTTGAGTTTGAAAACAGTCTCAGAAACACACCAATTTGTCTTCAGCAGAGCAAAAGGTATGCACTCCAGAGTCTGCAGCTATCAAAAGCACAGAAATGCTGTAAATCTTCACACATATCTCTCATGTCACCCAATCAAAACTCTTCCCTCACTTTTTTTCAAATGAAAACCCTTCCCCCCTCTGCCATTTCATGCCTTTTCTGCATGGCAACCACCTCATTGGAAGACTTCTGGTGTTTGCAAGTTCACACAACTTTGTTGCAATTGAACTCTGAACTCTCAGTGCACCTGCATATCCAGTGCATTCTTTCATTTAATGATTTTTTATTGACCATTCAAAATACATCTTTCAAAGAACACATCCGTGCACCCTAACTTTCTGTTTTCAGCAATCAAAATCCACCAATCACTGTTACTGCTTCATGAACACAGAAACTCCACAGTTTTTTTCATTTTAAACTCTCATTTTTTCAACTGCCATTTCATTGCCACACTTCATCTGACTGCAGGAGAACCTTCTCTCACCATGTTTTCTGTCTGGATTGTTGGACATAGTTATATTCACTGGGCTCAAAGGTACGTTGAAAACAGGAATTTACCTAACCTCAATTTACAAGATGTGGAAATTAAGTGGTTTGGCCACAGAGGATTAAAATGTCACCAATTGATACCATTGGTGAAAACCTTTATGCATTTGCCCAAACCTGACCTGTTAATTGTGCACTGTGGAGGTAATGACTTGGGCACTTTGACTGGGGTAGGTCTGGAAATGCTTTTAAAGGACACCTTTGAGCAATTGATGGCACTTTTTCCTCAGACTGCCTTGGTATATTCAAATATATGCCAAAGACAGAAATGGAGGTGGTCAAACCAATTTTGTCCACAAATTGAGAAGTCGAGGAAGCATGTAAACAAATCTGTTTCAGCTTACATGAGAGACCATGGAATGGGCTCCCTGTACAACAATAACTTGCGTTACTACATGCAAGATATCTACAGAGGAGATGGAGTTCACTTCTCAGATGAGGGCAACAGAGTTTTCACTCTGAATTTAAGAATGTGCATTGGTACCTACTTATAAGTACCTAAATGTACCATAAACCCAAAAGCTCTTCTCAGAGCTACCCTACATCTAATCACTCACAATTATTATTTTACTCTAACATTTTTCACTAATTTTCAACAAAGTACGCTCCCCGGGGCGCTACCCGGTACGCGAACCGGGAGCTAACCTCGCGAAATTTTTTTAAAAAATGTTTTTTTTCCGCACATATAAGCCTCCTCAGCCACCCTCACAAAACCTAGGGTGTCAAGATAAGTCTACCGTGCCCCCTTCTACCCATTCTGAACATTATTTGCCCTCCATTTTGTATCTTAATTCGACCGAAACACAAAATGGTGGACTCCCGTTACGCTTAAGGTTCGCGAACCGGGGCGCTCACCGGTTCGCGTACCGGGTCGCTCCCTGGGAAGCGCACCATCAAAAAAGGTGGTAAAGTAGTTCACAGAAAAGCCACTGGAGACAATTTCACCAAATATAGATTAGCTCATACTACATACCAATCCCTACCATTTTCACAAATTTGATTGGAATTCCATTTAGTCATTTAGCCTGTAGACCTCTCTAAATACCCTGAGGTAAATTACTTCACAAAACACATCTGAAGTGTTGGAATTGACAACCAATGAAAATGTTACTTTCATTTTCTACTTTTTTTACCTGACATTTCATTGGTTATATACCTGAATATATATAAAGGAAGAGAAGAAAACACAGCCATTTTGACTACTACTTCTTGCTGTACATTTCAATAGTATTTTCACTAATTCCTTCAACTTCTTTCTAAAGGTAAGTTTTTATTTTTAAAACTGAAGTATATTGTGCACTATAAGTTAATATGGTAAACTTTTTCTGATAGATATATACTATCCCTCTTTAGTAGTTATAGATTTAGAGAGACTTCTCTGTTATAGTTATGGATGGAGTTAGGCTTCTCTTGTATAATTATGAATTTACTTACGTTAAATCACATACACTTTTTTAAATTCCTACTTCCACTCTGATACTATACACTGCCCAAAGATAAATTCACTGATAAAAAATGCCTATCTAAAATTATTCCCAACATTGCCCTATCTCTACTAATATATATTTTTTTAATCCAAATTTCAGGCAAAATGGAAGGCGAAAACCAAGTTTCTTTTGAAATGGACCTGCAAGAGAGCAGCCAAGAATTGATTGATACAATTGATCAAATTGACATTGAATTTTTCGATGAAACTTGGGACAATGAACTACTGCAATGTGTACAAGCAGTAGATAACCTCCTTGCAAATGAGGTCATTTTACACCCTCAGAGACTACAATGTATATTCCATGATAATTATGAAATTTCTGACAATGAAATGTTAGAAAGTTTAATAAATTATGAAACACAATCACAATAAAAAAAATGCTTAAAAAATAAAGAAAATAAAAAATAATCAACAAAACCAACAATCAATTAACATACTGCATTTGAAAAGTCTCTCATTCTTTTTTCATTGTAGTACGCTGCCCAGAACGCTTCCCGGTTCGCGTACCGGGCGCTACCCACGCAAAAAAAACAAAAAAAAAATGGGTTTTTTTTGCCCCGCGGGGCCCTTTTAAAGCCTCCACATTAAACCTAGGGGGTCAGGGAGGATCTACTATGCCCCCTTATGGTCATTTCCCCCTTTGTTTTGGCCTCCTCTTGTCTCTCAATCCTACCGAGAGACAAGATGGCGGCCGCTACGGACTGTTTAGAATGTTGACAGACACCGGAGAGCCAATCAGCATCGCTACGCGAAGTTCCGGTACGCGCCCCGGTCCGCGAACCGGGGCGCGGACCGGAGCGCGCTTACAGATATATATCTTTTTTTAAACGTTAATTTCTCAAAATCCACTGGAGCACATATATTGAGACCTACAAAAGGCACATCGGGCTACCAGTCCCTACAATTTTGCCAAGTTTCGTGCAAATCCATTCAGCCGTTCGGGCTAAAAGTGAGGCCAACCGCCCTATGGAAAACTCAATGTTAAAAACACGTTTTGGGACCCCCCTTTTTTCTCGGCCCCCCCTTGACGAACCCCCCCCAAATTCAAGGGCTGCTCAGAAACAAAATGTTCCATTTTCCAGAAAATTTCAGCCAATTCCGTCCACAAACACCAAAGTTATTAGACATAGAATTTTCAAAAATCCCATAGGGAAAAAATCCTAACTATATATACCTACTGGCGACCGCCAGTAGGTAATATATATATATACATATATATATGTATGTTGGTACAGCAATGGCCCAAAAGCACAAAGGCGTACTTGACAGCAGCTGTAAAGCTGAGGCTTTATTGACATGGAGAGCCAGCGTCTTCATTTAAGGTATAAGTTCTGTGTCAACAAATTTCAAGGCAGCAGCCTTTTCTTCAGGACACCTTGAGTCTGCACACAGATGCCTACAATCGGTTCTTTATAAAACATGCACAGGACCCCAGTGGGTCACACAGCGTTTAAGTCCAGTACTATGCATATTGGGACATGTAGCCCCCTTGGAGAGTTTGTTATCGTCCTTTAGTAGGTTCCATGTGATCTCCATTAAAAAGCAATTTGTGCCCTCCAGTGGGCCCTCAAATGCCACGCTGCCACATTAACTCTCAGTTGCTGTGCTGCATGCAGCCACAACAAAGTTTCTGAACGCTGCACAGCCTCTCCTTTATTTTATGGTGATGGTGCAGCCTTTCACTACCACTACCTATATATATGTATGTATATATATTACCTACTGGTGGTTGCCAGTAGGTAGTTAAAGTTAGGACCTAGTTTACATAGGAAAAGTGTTTTTTGATTTGCCAATATCTCTGGCGCCATTTGACGAATCTTCGTGAAATTTTCAAAGCAGATGGGGCGCTCCGGTCAGCGTATGTCTTCAACGTTTCAAGTTGATTCATGAAGCGGGGGCTGCGAAAAAAGGGGGGTCCCAAAATGCAATTTCCCTATGTTAATTTCATAGGAAACTTTAGACAAAGCTACAGCCCGAACTACAGGAGGAGTCGCAACCCCTCCCATGCACGAGCTTCATTCTAATTGGCTGCCAACACTCCAAACTAGGAAGTGTTGGCTGCCATCCTGTAACTGAGTTACAAGATAACAGTACAAAAAAAGGTAAAAAAAGGGGAAAAGGGAGCAGGGTACAAACACCCTGATCTCCTAGGCCTGCTCAGGGGCCAGGCCAAAAAATGATTTTTTTTTTAAACGACCGATTTGGCGCAGGGTGGGCGTATCCGGACCAAAAAATAGAAAAATTAAAAAGCACAGGCTCCTGCGCTTTGTTTTCTATAAGCCCCCGGGTGGGCCACTTCCCTGGGCCTTGAATGATGATTTGCGGAGAGCATGCGGTCCCGGGGACCACCACCTCACCGGTGCTCTCTTTTTAAAATTAAATTATGTGTGTACAGGGGCCCACGGGGGCCCCTGCAGCCCCGGCACTGCCACTTCCCTGGGGCTTGATTGATGATTTGCGGGGGCACGCAGCCCCCGCAGCCCCGAGGACCACATCCTCCCTGGGGCTCTCTTTTGTAAATTAAATTATTTGTGTGCGGGGGCCCACGGGGGCCCCCGCAGCCCGGGGACTGCCACCTCCCCCGGGCTTGAATGATGATTGGTGGTGGGCACGCAGCCTCCCTGCAGCCATGCCCCCATAGAACGGCCACCTCCCGGGGCATGATTGATGATTTGTGGGGGGCACGCAGCCCTCTACAACCCCGCAGAACCACAACCTCCCTGGGGCACTATTTATTTTATAAGATTATTTGTGTGGGGGGTCTCGTGCCCCCCACATGCCCTGGGGACCACCACCTCCCCCTGGCGTGTTGTAAATTGGGGGATTAAGTCCCCTTCAATCCTAAGGGTCCCTAGGGACCAACTAGCCCACCAGGTACCTCCAGTAAGCACCACAGTGCTGGGTTGCAGAGAAGTGGTCTGAGGCCACGCCCCTTTTTATACCACTCTGCAAACGCAGTTTCTGGTGCACTGCTGGTGGGGCGATGAGGACCTCTTGTGTTCTGAGGACCTCAGGACACAAGTGGACTTCATCCTCCGAGCAGTAGTGTGCTGATGCCGCATTTGCAGCGTGGTGTAAAAATGGGCATGGCCTCCAAACACCTCTCTGCAACACAGCTCTGTGACTGTTACTGCCGGTACCTGGTGGGCTACTTGGCCCACCAGGGACCCTCAGGATTCAAGGCGAGTTAATCCCCCAACTTACAACGCGCCAGGGTGCGCATTTGCACAGTGGTGCAGGAAGGGGGCGGGCCTGATATAACAAGTTAGCATTCCTGCTGTGTGGGACTTACTGAAGGTAATAAAAGGGGTCGTTGGCCCCCAAGGTTGACATTGGGGGCTAACTACCTCTTCTGTTTCCTCCAGTAAATCCCACACAGTGGGATTGCTAAAAGGTGTTTGGAGGCCTGTCTCACCTTTCTCCACCACTCTGAAAACGTAACTGCTATGTTATAGTTAGAAATGAGCATTTAAAAAACCTTTGAAATCCACTGAAAAAAACAAAGTTTTAGGGGCGTTATAATTAGAAATTAACATTTGAAAAACCTTTGAAATTCACTGAAAAAAACATGGGTTTCAGGCTCGTTATAGTTAGAAATTAGCATTTCAGGGTATATTTAGTTAGACATTTCACACATACAAAACAATAGAAATTCCACCGTTATAGTTAGTTGAGCTAACTATAACTTGTGCCCCCATAATGCACTGCTAATGACGTCACATATTACATCATTCATGACATGGTCAGTGACATCAATGATGACATCACTGATGACATCTCAAATGACATCACTGATGACATCATCCATGTGAAAATGTGATACACCTCCTCAGTCTAATATAACCTTCGATACATGAGTTATAGTTAGCTATAAGAAGTGACAAAAAGCATTTGTCGATGTCTATGCTAACTACTGCCTTCGATGTGCACTGCGGACAGCAGGGTTCACAACTTGAATTCACCTTTGGATCTACACTACGGACAGCATTGAATTCAGCCTTGATTTATTTGATGCAGAGAGAATTGTACTCTATGTCCTCATATTTTGTTAAAGGATGTGACAAAAAGCATTCCTCGATGTCCGTGCTGACTACTGCCTTCGATCTACACTGCGATCAGCAGGGTTCACAACTTGAATTCAGCTTTGGATCTACACTACGGATGGCATTAAATTCAGCCTTGATTTATTTGATGCAAAGAGAATTGTACTCTATGTCCTCAGATTTTGTTAAAAGAATGTAACAAAAAGCATTCCTTGATGACTGTGCTGACTACAGCCTTCGATCTACACTGCGGATAGTAGGGCTCACAATTCAGATCGAGTCGCAATTGCAGATGACATTGCTCCCATTGCGACACGCCTGGACCACGTATCATCGCAGGCTGCGTACCCGCTGAATGCTTCTGATGCCCGTACCTCACTGCACCACAACTTATAGACCCTTTATGATAGAATGTTTTGTGTATGATTTGAGATCTGCTGCCCTAACCTCAGTGCACCACAAGTCATGGACCCTTTACGATAGAATCTTTTCTGTATTATTTCACATGTAGTGATCCTATCTTACTGCAGCACAAGTCATAGACCCTGTATGATGGAATCTCTGTGTATGATCCAATTGTAGGAGAGTAGGGTCTGCTTCCTATTGTTACCCCCACGTTTTGCAGTTTTTTTTACTTTAATCTGGCTGTGGCCCTGCTAATCAGGACCACAGGTTAGCTGTTCTCTCTCTAAATTGATTGCATGTACTTTAGGTACATACCAAATTGGTTACTGGGTTACCCTTGTGAGTCACTAGTATATGGTACCTTAGGTACCAAGGGCATAGGTTCCCCAGAGGCCTACCAGGGGCTGAAGCATGTATTATGCCACCCCTGGGAAGCCTTCCAAAATGACACCACAGGTCTGCACTTGCAGCCTGGGTAAGGTGGTGTAAGCACCCCTTACTGGGATATAGTATACCTATATCCAATATTTAAAACTGAGACATATTAACCTATAAGTCACTCCTGTGGGAGACCTTGACAATCCTAAAAGCAGAGTGCTTGGTTTTGTGTGAGAGGGTGCCCTAGCATGAGCTGAGCCCCTCTGCAGCTTTCAGAATCCCTTCCTTATAGCTGTTCTGTGATATGGCCATACCATATACTCTTAAATGTATTATAATCCTCGTGGTTAATGCTAACTTTGGTTTGGCTTTATCAAAACATGTCGTGTTTGGTGTGAAACACTTTGTATACTACACCCCACCCCCCCAGTTCTGGCGGAAGGGGGAAGCATTCCACCCTTCTAGAGGGAGAAGACATGTACACACTTAGTTTTCCGGTAAATGTTTAAAAGAGCCTCAGCATCACAAAATGGATGCTGCTGGCACAGACACGAGTCTGACCTCCTGCTGCTGAACCAAACTCCAGCAGGGGAGGCTTGGACAATAGGTTTCCTGCCCAGGGAGGATAGGCTATAGTGTATTGAGCAGGGTGGGTTGCATTCAGTGAATGCTTTTCAGACTCTGCCTGGGGCACACAAGGTGCTCCATACATTTCCCAGTTCAAACCGGTTGCTGGGGCACTCAGCCACAGCTCTGGCGTGAAATTGTACAAAACGGAAGGGGTGTAACCGCCCCCTCCCCAGGTCCTCCCATAGGTGGGACCCTAGAGTTAGTCCAACTCCTAAACTTAGAATAAGTATAGGAACCCAGTCACTGAGACTTTAGATTACCCTGGACGAAACTCTGAAGATGAAATCCTGGACCTTTGACATTCCATATCTACTGGAAGACGGAAGAAATCTCCCTTGAGGTCAAGGAGTGACCTCCCTGTTCAAACAGGTACCTAAGAGCATCCTGCCGGTCAGCATTTTCGATGCTCCTACCAGATCCCGAAGAATCTGTGACACAGGACATGGACTTCCAGACATTTCTGAGACTGACACGAGGTCTCAGCAAAGCTGAGACCCGCAGCCAAGATGAGAGATGTGGGACCGGAACTCCTGGACATCCTGCAAGTTTTCAAGTGCACCTACTTCCCGAAGTTTCCTGAAGTTGTGCATTGGGCTATTTGTTGCCCTTTGCCCTGAGCACCTTTTGCACCGAAGCTGTGAGGCCTACACTCCATGAGTGTTCCGTGATCCCGTTTTCTTCACAGCAGCTCAAGGCTTCTTCACGATCTCTAGTCTGTTGTCTAGTGGGTCCCCACAAAGGACAATCCTTGTTTCCTGAGCTTTCCTGGTTGCTCCAGACGTGCTCTGATTTCCTTCCAAAGGGTGAGACCCTCAGACCTTGCTGGTCTGCACCAAAGCCAATCTTTGCATCTTGCATGGGTAGCTGTTGCCAAGGCTTGTTGGGTCCAATCCAGATTCCAACACTGCAGCACTTGACATCCTTCAAGGAACAGCTCAAATTCAGCTCCAGGTTGTCGTCGATGCCTCCTGGTTCTCGTGGCTGAAGAATCAAGCTTCACCTACTCCACATGAAAGCACCCGACATCGGCTGGCATCTTCTTGTCGCCATCCTGGTCACTGGCTAGTGAGCCAGACTCTGTCCCCTCAGCTTTCAGGTTCTTCAGATCTCTGATCCACCCTTGGATCCACCCGGACACTTTTCCTCTGGTCGCCTGCAGCACTTTTTCACAGCTCTCCATTGGAATTGATGACAAAACCGACACAAAAAGACACCTATGCATCCGGCTTCCCTGGGTGAGGTAACACGAGTACTTCGGTGCTCCCATGGGTCTTGACTCTCGAAGTGTCTTAGTCTAAGGGGGTTTCACCACAGTCCACTCCTTAGTGTCCTTAAACTGTAAAATTGTAACTTAAACTTTCCTCATGGAAGTCTATGGTGATTTGCGGCTGTGTTTAGACACTGCACGCCTCCCCGTGGGTCTCCTGCGTCCCTACCTTGGGTGGTTCCTGGTTGCCCCAGCAGTTCTACAGGCCCTAGGCCTCACTTCTATCCCTTACGTGGTTCTTATACCACTGAATTAGTATATGGTTTGTGACGCCCGAGGGCAAAACGCATACTGTGCTATTTACTGTGCTATTTAAAGTTCTTGTATTGTACTTTTGCCTCTAGCCTCATAAATAGACTAGAGGGGTTGTGTTTAGAATAAATACATATATATTTGAAATATACCTGGTGTGGAGCCCTTTCATTTGATCATTCAAGAGATTATAGACTGGTAAAACCAGTTGCTTTACATTCCTTCAAGACTTAGCCTGAAGGCTACTCTCCCCAGCTACCAGTAGGATAGCTTTCAATGAGGTTGTCTTCAACCTACCATCAATAGGGGTCATTTCGACTGGTGTAAGGTGCCCACTAGAATAGTGGACATCATATACCAGGCCAACTTCTCACATTGGTGTGCAGCGTGTGGGATTCCAGCTTGCATTGTTTTACCAGATAATCTTGAGAATATCATTTGAAAAACCACTAAAGGTACCAGTAGATACATATAAATCACGCTTAGAATACAGTAAGTTCTACTTAACTTAGAATTGTGAGTGGTAAGGGCCTAGCACACCCTCACTACATCTCAAGAGAGTTAGTAGGAAACCAAATAGAGTAGGTAGTGCATGCACCACACCTCACTAGTTATGACTTCAGATGCAGGACCTAGTGTGTCCTTGCCGGATGTCAGTAACTTACAGACATCTAAGCATTACACATTCACTTTCTCTGAGTTAAGGGCTCTGTGTACAGCTAGGCAACTGAAGACTGGCAAAGGTGCCAACACCCAACGCCTCAGAGAGGTACTACTGTTAGATGACCTGAAGAAGGCTTCAGAGCCTGGAATGGTAGGCAGTGGGTTGGGAGCAGCAGATGAGGAAGATCCTGGCGGTCCACTCCCACAGGATTCAGACTCTTATGCTGACCAGGAAGTTGACCATGAACTAGACCTGGAGAATCCAGTTCTGCCTGGAGATGACGAAGGCCTAAATGGCCCTCTCTTTGTCCCCCCAGGAAGAGTTTGAGTTGGACCCAGAACAGATAGACCCCCCTCAGTGGAATCCAATCATTTTGGGACAATCATAGGGTCCTCTGCCCCAGCTCATAGGATGGTAACCTCCAAGGAGAAGAGGGAGCATCAGGTGTGGATGGAAGAAGCCCAACTGAGAGTAAGGAGACAAAGAGTGGCCTTAGAAAAGGAAACCCTAGCTCTGGAAAGAGTAAGACAAAAGATGGGGCTAAAGCCCCATGGTGGCAGCAATTTCCCTAGAGGTAGGAATAGGTCTTATGACCATAGAAACTTAAGCAAGATTGTCCCTCCCTATCAGGGAGCAGAACTCCTGGACATCCTGCAAGTTTGCATGTGCACCTACTTCCCAAAGTTTTCCGAAGTTGTGCATTAGGCTATTTGTTGCCCTTGCCCTGAGCACCTTTTGGACCCAAGCTGTGAGGCCTACACTCCACGAGTGTTCCATGGGCCCATTTTCTTCACAGCAGCTTGAGGCTCCTTCGCGATCTCTAGTCTGTTGGCTAATGGGTCCCCACAAAGGACAATCCTTTGTTTCTTGAGCTTTCCTTGTTGCTCCAGACGTGCTCTGACTCCCCTCCAAAGGGTGAGTCCATCAGACCTTGTTGGTCTGCACCAAAGCCAATCTTTGTACATTGCGTGGGTTGTGTTGCCAAGGCTTGTTGGGTCCAATCCGGAATCTGACGCTGCAGCACTCGACATCCTTCGTGGGACAGCTTGAATCCAGCTCCTGGTTGTCATCGGCGCCTGCTAGTCCTCGTGGCTGAAGAGTTAAGCTTCACCTCCTCCACTTGAAAGCACCCGACATCGACTGGCATATTCTGTTCGCCATTCTGGTCACTGGCTAGTGACCCAGACTCGGTCCTCTCTGCTTTCAGGTTCTTCAGATCTGCGATCCACCCTTGGATGCACCCGGACACTTTTCCTTTGGTCGCCTGCAGCACTTCTTCGCAGCTCTCCATTGGAATCGACGACGAAACCCGACATGAAAAGACACCTATGCACCCGGCTTCCCTGGGTGAGGTAACAGGAGTACTCCAGTGCTCCCGTGGGTCTTGACTCTCGAAATGTCCTAGTCTAAGGGGGTTTCACAGGAGTCCACTCCTAAGTGTCCTTAAACTGTAAAATTGTAACTTAAACTTTCCTCATAGAAGTCTATGGTGATTTGCGGCTGTGTTTAGACACTGCACACGTCCCCCGTGGGTCTCCTGCGTCCCTACCGTGGGTGGTTCCTGGTTGCCCCAGTGGTTCTACAGGCCCTAGGCCTCACTTCTATCCCTCACGTGGTTCTTATACCACTAGTTTAGTATATGGTATTTGAGGCACAGAGGACAAAACATATACTGTGCTATTTACTGTGTGTTATTTAAAGTTCTTGTATTGTACTTTTGCTTCTAGCCTCGTAAAGAAACTAAAGGGTTGTTGAATCTGTGTGTATGATCCAATGACAACTGTTGTACTAGTTACCAGCACCAACCATTCCCGGAGGGCTGGCTTACACACACCCCACATGCACCCAGGACAGACATCGCTGAACATGTGACCCTGGTAATAAAAAGTCGAGCGCACGTGCCCGTACTTAGTTCAACTATCTATCTGTGTCTCTGTGTTCATTATGTTTACAAGATGCTGCCCCTAGGCCCACCCCACATTACATTGTGCTGTAGACAGCGTATGCAACCATGTTACCTCTGGCAGTAGAAAAAACGTTGGTTAAGTAACTTTCTCTCGCTCATTCTACAAGTACGAACGTAGTGACTGGATCACTAGAGTACTGCAAGCAAAGTGTATAGTAAATCTATAATCTATAAGTGAGTGGGGATTGCCGGAGTTTATTTTTTTTGTTGCATATTTATATAGCGCAGACTCGACCCAAAAGTATTTCAGCGCTTTACATGAGCACCGTATTTACATTACACATTCAGGCACGTGGAGATTATGTGATTTGCCCACAATCACAGGATGTGGACGCGACCCCTAGGCTCGAACCCTCGTTTCCAGCACCAAGTTTGGCAGTCTAGCAGACGGACCACATAAGTACATATGTTGGCGCAGCCTAACTCCGACGATGAGCTTCGCTCTAATGCACTGCCCTTCACATGCAGCCCGAACTTTTCATGGCCCTGTTTTGCTACAGCTACAACACTCCAGTAAGTTTGCAATAAACATTCATATCCACAGAAATGCGTCATGTCCACCATCATTCATGTGTGGAACTATAGATTCACACAGGACTCTCAGCAACCAAGCGGACTCTATTCCCCAACTAGTAGTGGGCCAGATGGTGTATTTGCAGTTTGGTGATGCAAAGGGGGCATGCCTCTGATGACTTCTGAGCAATCCCACTGTGTGGGACTACTGGAGGTAACAGGAGGAGTTTTTGTCTTCCAAGGACCCTCACCGTACACGGGGACTTCATGCCCCAACAAGTAGTGCACCAGGAGAACTGTTGGCAGAGTGGTGGGGAAAGGGGGCAACTGCCTTTCTCAGTCCCATCACCCAGCCTTTTTCTTTTGTTGTATTATTTATAATAGTGGTGGTGGTTCCTGGGGCTGTAAGGAGGTGTGCAGGCACCTCCACATTATTTTCATTAGATTTGACCTGGGGAGTAGGTAGTCCCAAGGGCATGGAGAGTGCTGTGCCATAAAACCCTACATATTTAAATGTGGGATTGACTTCCGGACCTGGCCCACCAGGGGGATAAAGATTAGGGAAGTGCAGGAGACTGTGCTTTGTTTTTTCCTTTTTTTACATTTGAAGTGGAAGCCGTGGATCCAGCGTGGGGTCTACTGAAATTATTTTTTAAATACTTTTTTGCTTTGCGGGGTTAGGGGGACAGGGTATTCCTACCCTGCCCCCTTATCTTTTTTAATAATTTTGGCTGCTGATTTGCCTTGGGGGCGAGCTACCTCTCCTGTTACCTCCAGTAAGTTCCACAGAGTGCAAGTGGTGTGAGGACATTGGAGGCCACGCCCCTTTTCTCCACCACTTGCAAAAGCACCTCCTGGTGCAATACTGGCTCGGGGATACAGTCCTTTTGGATGCTCAGGGACCTTGGGGGCCAAGAAGCCCTTCTGTTACCTGCAGTAAGACCCTTACTGCAGGATTCCTGACAGCTAGTCGTAAGCCCCGCATATTTTCTTCACCACTCTGCAAAATGCCACTACCAGCTAAAAAAAACATGGAAATTCACTTAAAACCAAAGGTTACATGGACATTATACCTTAGGAAATAAATCTTGAGCCTTGAAAAACCATAGAAATTCACAAAAAAAACAAAGGTTACAGGGAAGTTATAGTTAGGCTCACATTTTCCTCATACAAAATCATTGAAATTCTGCAGTTATAGTTACCTGAGCTAACTATAACTTACGCCCCAGCAATGCACAGCTTATGACCGTACATATTACATCACTCATGACATTGTCAGTGACATCACTGATGATATCACTGATGATATCTCAAATGATACCACTGCAGACATCATCTACAGAACCACTCACACACAACCTCGTGTACGCCCACTCACACATCCATTTTACCACTCACATACCCATTCACAGACCTCATATACACACACACTGCGCAACAGAAGCACTCACACACCCATTCACTCACTCCTCCAACCACTCTCATAACCATTCACTCATCCATACTGCCACTCATACAACCAGTCTTTCAGCCATACAGCCACTCACACAGCCACACACTCACCCATACAGCTACTCACACATCTACCTATTTACCTACACAGTCACTCACACACACTCACTCACCCATACAGCCTTTCAACACAGCCACCACTCACCCCTACACACACTCACACAACCACTTACATACCCATTCACACATCCATACAAGCACTCACACATCTGCTTGCTCACCCATACATCCATTTACACAGATGCTCACTCTCCAATACAGACACTCACACACTATTTTAACCAAGCACGTACTGAAACAGCCACTCACTTGCCTACACAGCCACTTACACACCCATTCACTCACTCATGCATCCATTCAGACACCCACTCACTCCCCATACAGGCACTGCACACCTTCTTACCCACCCATAGAGCCACTCACACTGCTTCTCACTCACCCATAAAGCTACTGATACATCGACTCACTCACCAATGCAGCCAATCACACACCTACACAGCTACTCACACACCCACTTATACACATATACAGCCACTCACACACTGATACACACAAGGATATATGCAGTCACATAGCCACTCACATAATATATGTTAGAAGCAGTATCACTCAGTAGTACTGCACCTAGTACAGCAATATAACTTTCTGTAGTAGGTTAGTGTGCATGTTTAATAATCATAAACTCTTAGAAAATACTTACACTCATTGGATGATATCATCAGTGATGTCATTTGACATATCATCAGTGATGTCACTTACCATGTAATGAGTGATGTAATATGTGAGGTCATAAGCAGTGTGTTTCTGCCTGGTAGTTACAGAGATGTTATAGTTGGGGTCGGAATGTACTCACACAAAAACAGAGAATTTCTGCAGTTATAGTTATGGTTAGCTCAAGTTACTATAACTTCTACCCTAAAGTAACTATAACTTGCATCCCTGCCATGCAGTTTTCTCATCAATAATGTTTTTGCAAATGTTGTCGTGATAATATCAATGATGCCACAGAAGGTGTTATCAATGATGTAATTCGCTGTGCATTGCCAGGACGTGAGATATAGTTACAGTAGCTTGTTTTTGTATAGAAGTTCTGCTGACTAGTGACCTTCCATTTTGAAGCACTGTAAATAGAGGTCAAACGTTTTCCACATTCATGCATGAGCAGCTCGTGTGTTATTTTAGACGTAATTTAGGGGCATATGTTCAAGGAAGTAGTGGAGTGAGGAATTAGTCATCACTACGCACTTCAGAAATGCAAGGCTGCACCATATTTACAACAATATAGTACAGCCTTGCATTTCCCCCTGTGCTGACGCTACACTTAGCAGTGTAGCGCCAACACAGGCACCCTTGCACCATAGTGCAATGGTTTCTGCATGTTGGGGAAAGATTGTTTATGTACAGGAAGGTCCCCCTTCTCGTCCATAAACAATCTTTAAATGCCATTTTGTCACTCCTATGTGTGCTGCTTAATCCAGCACACATGGAAGTTGCAAAATGGAATTTTTTTAAAGATTGGTTATGTACAGGAAGGGGGACCTTCCTGTACATAAAGAATCCAAGGCATTCAGCTTTTTTCCATGTGTGCTGCACAAGGCAGCCCACTTGGAAAAAGCAAAAACAAGGAGAAATAATGCATTTCTCCTCTTTTCGCTAACTTAAGACCAGATTTTCTCTGGTCTTAATTATTGGCGCTGGCTTCTATTTATGCTTGTAAATGGGGGCAGCATCAAAATCAATGGGTCTTGCGGTGGAGCGCCCACCCCAACACCCACTGCCCACCCCTTTCACGCTAAGCATAGCAGGATTGGGGGCCTTATTTAAAAGGAAGAGTTAAGCCACGTTAAGTGGCTTAACGCTGCCTTGTATTTAAGGAAAACCAAAGGTGGTGATGGACGGAGCGTTGACAATACAAGCACTCACCCCCAGTCAACTGATCTGGGTTTAATCCATCACCGTTCTTTAGCCCACTCTGCCACCCCAGTTCAGACATGGCCATATGCAAATCAGTCTGACCCTATGCCTCATCCAGCCCGAACTGCCAAGCCATGCCTTCCCTGGACCGGAAACAAGCTTCCGAGGACCGGTTTCTGGCATTACAGCCGTCTTCAGCCCGGCTTGCTTGAATCCAGTGGCAAAGTGAGCAAGGGACTCACGTCTGAGCATACCCTGCCAACTTATGGCGAACAAAGCAAAACCAAAGGTGGTGATGGACGGAGCGTTGACAATACAAGCACTCACCCACAGTCAACTGATCTGGGTTTGATCTGAGGCTGAAAACAAAGAGGTAGAGGCCCCACTCACCGAGAGACAGGGTACCAAATACAATCAATGTAAAAGAAAGGGTTTCTCTTGGGTAATAAATCACAAAAGTTCAAACTGCAGAAATCCAGTCTTACAATCATATAAAAAATATTTCAAGCATTCAGGTGTACTAGATCCACTTGAGATTCGGGACCCATGAATCAATTATAAACACGCTAATCAAATTTATTTGGATATCACAAACAATTCTTCATTTATTAAAACCACAATTCCTAAAAACCATAATATAAACCGATAAATGACAGTTAAAAATGTATATCAACAAATGTAAACATATAACCAAAAAAATTATACCAATGTATATGATAGACAGAAAACATGTGAAATACTAAGAGTCATCATAATTGAGTTAAACCGACTGAATCAATTATGTTGAAGTCTTTCATTTCTAATATGATTAGGCTCAAATGTTGCTCGAATTTAACAATATAAAGGGGGGACGTCGACACATTTTGCCAGGACTTTTATTTTATTGTCTCTCCTACTTTTAGCACAATCTCATGTGTGCCTGTGAAAAACAAAAATTGATAAAACATACATCAACCAACACAATTCTCATATGTATCTAAGAAAGAGTGGAGCGGTGCACAACCCTGGTCTTCTGTTTCAATAACAATAAATAGTCAATTTTCTGTAGTGAAAAAGTATTTTTTATTCTGGTATTCCAACAAAATTGTACTAAGAGTCTGAGCCAAAGCATTTCGTTCAGCAGAGTGAACTTCATCAGAGCATGTGAAATAAACAAGACTGTTTCCGAAGGGGTCCGTATGGGTGGAGTCTCCTATTCTGGAATTGACCAAATTAATGCTGTATTAGCAGGCACATGTCATATGGCGTTACAAATGGGGGTGGGGTCGCACACTACTCACACACCAGCGGGATCGCCCCTAAGGACTGTGGTAAGTGTAGTTTGTGTTCCACGATGCATCTTCTTTCCATTCTCTGCTATCTTCGCTATCTTCGCCATCCCTGGACACGTGTTTCAGGGTATTTACCCCTCATCAGCAGGGATTAGGCCGTGTTCTGGGGTTGCCGGTGGCTGCCAAATATTGCCAGGTTTAGTACCACTCAGACGCGCAGGTGCGGGGTCCCAGGCTCGTCAGCCAACTGCTCGAGGGAGTTTTAACATTACAAATGGGGGTGTGGTCGTACACTGCTCACACACCAGCGGGAACGCCCCTAAGGACTGTGGTAAGTGGAGTTCGTGTTCCGCAATGCATCTTCTTTCGATTCTCTGCTATCTTCGCTATCTTCGCCATCCCTGGACACGTGTTTTGGGGTATTTACCCCTCATCAGCAGGGATTAGGCCGTGTTCTGGGGTTGCCGGTGGCTGCCAAATATTGCCAGGTTTAGTACCACTCAGGCGCGCAGGTGCCGGGTCCCAGGCTTGTCTGCCAACTGCTCGAGGGAGCTTTAACATTACAAACGGGAGTGGGGTCGCACACTACTCACACACCAGCGGGATCGCCCCTTAGGACTGTGGTAAGTGTAGTTCGTGTTCCGCGATGCATCTTCTTTCGATTCTCTGCTATCATCGCCATCCCTGGACACGTGTTTCGGGGTATTTACCCCTCATCAGCAAGGATTAGGCCGTGTTCTGGGGTTGCCGGTGGCTGCCAAATATTGCCAGGTTTAGTACCACTCAGGCGCACAGGTGCGGGGTCCCAGGCTCGTCAGCCAACTGCTCGAGGGAGCTTTAACATTGCAAATGGGGGTGGGGTCGCACACTACTCACACACCAGCGGGATCGCCCCTAAGGACTGTGGTAAGTGTAGTTCATGTTCCGCGATGCATCTTCTTTCGATTCTCTGCTATCTTCGCTATCTTCGCCATCCCTAGACACGTGTTTCGGGGTATTTACCCCTCATCAGCAGGGATTAGGCCGTGTTCTGGGGTTGCTGGTGGCTGCCAAATATTGCCAGGTTTAGTACCACTCAGGTGCGCTGGTGCGGGGTCCCAGGCTCGTCAGCCAACTGCTCGAGGGAGCTTTAACATTACAAATGGGGGTGGGGTCGCACACTACTCACACACCAGCGGGATCGCCCCTAAGGACTGTGGTAAGTGTCGTTCGCGTTCCGCAATGCATCTTCTTTCGATTCTCTGCTATCTTCGCTATCTTCGCCATCCCTGGACACGTGTTTTGGGGTATTTACCCCTCATCAGCAGGGATTAGGCCGTGTTCTGGGGTTGCCGGTGGCTGCCAAATATTGCCAGGTTTAGTACCACTCAGGCGCGCAGGTGCGGGGTCCCAGGCTCGTCAGCCAACTGCTCGAGGGAGCTTTAACATTACAAATGGGGGTGGGGTTGCACACTACTCACACACCAGCGGGATCGCCCCTAAGGACTGTGGTAAGTGTAGTTCGTGTTCCGCGATGCATCTTCTTTCGATTCTCTGCTATCTTTGCCATCTTCGCCATCCCTGGACACGTGTTTCGGGGTATTTACCCCTCATCAGCAGGGATTAGGCTGTGTTCTGGAGTTGCCGGTGGCTGCCAAATATTGCCAGGTTTAGTACCACTCAGGCGCGCAGGGGCGGGGTCCCAGGCTCGTCAGCCAACTGCTCGAGGGAGCTTTAACATTACAAATGGAGTGGGGTTGCACACTACTCACACACCAGTGGGATCGCCCCTAAGGACTGTGGTAAGTGTAGCTCGTGTTCCGCGATGCATCTTCCTTCGATTCTCTGCTATCTTCGCTATCTTCGCCATCCCTGGACATGTGTTTCGGGGTATTTACCCCTCATCAGCAGGGATTAGGCCGTGTTCTGGGGTTGCCGGTGGCTGCCAAATATTGCCAGGTTTAGTACCACTCAGGCGCGCAGGTGCGGGGTCCCAGGCTCGTCAGCCAACTGCTAGAGGGAGCTTTAACATTACAAATGGGGGTGGGGTCGCACACTACTCACACACCAGCGGGATCGCCCCTAAGGACTGTGGTAAGTGGAGTTCGTGTTCCGCGATGCATCTTCTTTCGATTCTCTGCTATCTTTGCTATCTTCACCATCCCTGGACACGTGTTTCGGGGTATTTACCCCTCATCAGCAGGGATTCGGCCGTGTTCTGGGGTTGCCGGTGGCTGCCAAATATTGCCAGGTTTAGTACCACTCAGGCGCACAGGTGCGGGGTCCCAGTCTCGTCAGCCAACTGCTCGAGGGAGCTTTAACATTACAAATGGGGGTGGGGTCGCACACTACTCACACACCAGCGGGATCGCCCCTAAGGACTGTGGTAAGTGTAGTTTGTGTTCCGCGATGCATCTTCTTTCGATTCTCTGCTATCTTCGCCATCTTCGCCATCCCTGGACACGTGTTTCGGGGTATTTACCCCTCATCAGCAGGGATTAGGCTGTGTTCTGGAGTTGCCGGTGGCTGCCAAATATTGCCAGGTTTAGTACCACTCAGGCGCGCAGGGGCGGGGTCCCAGGCTCGTCAGCCAACTGCTCGAGGGAGCTTTAACATTACAAATGGAGTGGGGTTGCACACTACTCACACACCAGTGGGATCGCCCCTAAGGACTGTGGTAAGTGTAGCTCGTGTTCCGCGATGCATCTTCCTTCGATTCTCTGCTATCTTCGCTATCTTCGCCATCCCTGGACATGTGTTTCGGGGTATTTACCCCTCATCAGCAGGGATTAGGCCGTGTTCTGGGGTTGCCGGTGGCTGCCAAATATTGCCAGGTTTAGTACCACTCAGGCGCGCAGGTGCGGGGTCCCAGGCTCGTCAGCCAACTGCTCGAGGGAGCTTTAACATTACAAATGGGGGTGGGGTCGCACACTACTCACACACCAGCGGGATCGCCCCTAAGGACTGTGGTAAGTGGAGTTCGTGTTCCGCGATGCATCTTCTTTCGATTCTCTGCTATCTTTGCTATCTTCACCATCCCTGGACACGTGTTTCGGGGTATTTACCCCTCATCAGCAGGGATTCGGCCGTGTTCTGGGGTTGCCGGTGGCTGCCAAATATTGCCAGGTTTAGTACCACTCAGGCGCGCAGGTGCGGGGTCCCAGTCTCGTCAGCCAACTGCTCGAGGGAGCTTTAACATTACAAATGGGGGTGGGGTCGCACACTACTCACACACCAGCGGGATCGCCCCTAAGGACTGTGGTAAGTGTAGTTTGTGTTCCGCGATGCATCTTCTTTCGATTCTCTGCTATCTTCGCTATCTTCGCCATCCCTGGACACGTGTTTCGGGGTATTTACCCCTCATCAGCAGGGATTAGGCCATGTTCTGGGGTTGCCGGTGGCTGCCAAATATTGCCAGGTTTAATACCACTCAGGCGCGCAGGTGCAGGGTCCCAGGCTCGTCAGCCAACTGCTCGAAGGAGCTTTAACATTACAAATGGGAGTGGGGTCGCACACTACTCACACACCAGCGGGATCGCCCCTAAGGACTGTGGTAAGTGTAGTTCGTGTTCCGCGATGCATCTTCTTTCGATTCTCTGCTATCTTCGCTATCTTCGCCATGCCTGGACACGTGTTTCGGGGTATTTACCCCTCATCAGCAGGGATTAGGCCGTGTTCTGGGGTTGCCGGTGGCTGCCAAATATTGCCAGGTTTAGTACCACTCAGGCACGCAGGTGCGGGGTCCCAGGCTCATCGGCCAACTGCTCGAGGGAGCTTTAACATTACAAATGGGGGTGGGGTTGCACACTACTCCCACACCAGCGGGATCACTCCTAAGGACTGTGGTAAGTGTAGTTCGTGTTCCGCGATGCATCTTCTTTCGATTCTCTGCTATCTTTGCTATCTTCGCCATCCCTGGACACGTGTTTCGTGGTATTTACCCCTCATCAGCAGGGATTAGGCCGTGTTCTGGGGTTGCCGGTGGCTGCCAAATATTGCCAGGTTTAGTACCACTTAGGCGCGCAGGTGCGGGGTCCCAGGCTCACATGTCATATGGCGTATCCGAGGGCAGAAGGTGCCTCCTTGATAAGGGTTCAATCGAGCGTTCAGGAACAGAAAATAACCGTGCTCCTTCCTCACACAGCCTCTGGATGTACGTGGATTCCACTTACTTCCAGAGGCGGTGTGAGGATGGAGCACATAAGTGGATTTGGAGATTGCATCAAAAACTGAAGGGGAATGATGTGGAATGTAGACACAGCAACTACTCCTGATGATGCAACATGCACGACCTCGATCAGCGAAAATCCCATCTAAGATCATACGATTTTGAAGCACCACAATCCAATGCAGGCACCTCTGCACCTGCGTTGCAGGGATGATTGAGTTTGTGCAGGAAGGGTTAGGTTCTGACGTATACCCAGGTTTACAATGCCTTGTAAATCTGTGAATAAGTCAGGTTCCATTGGTGTTGTGGGGGAACAGCCACAGCAAAACACCCATGGAACACCCCTTTCACACAGTTTTCTGCGCAAAAGGGGCCCATATTTATAAGGCAATGAAAAGCCACATAAAACAGCTTTCCATGGCCTTTTAAATATGCAGTGGATCATTGCGTCACCGGAACATCAAAGAAGTGATGTCCCAAGGGTGCAAAGTGCTGATAGGGCCTCATAAATTACTCCCATGGAATTTCTACTTTCTACAGTGATGTATGTGCCTGCGCTGCACTCAGAGAAGAAGATGTGGTGTTGCGGCCAGAGCTTTGGAACTGAGAAGCCAGGTTTGAGTCAAGGTGTCAGATCAACATGCTGTTATTCTGGGCAAATCACGTAATCATCCAGTGCCTAAATGTGACCTTTTGTAATGTAATTGCTGCTCATTAAAGCGCTCAATACCTTCAAGTTGAGTTTGCGCAATTTAAAAATGCATTAAGAAAAATATCACTTGAAGATTGTCAGTCATTTGGGATTTGGGGCTGGGTATTGCTTTTTTATTCACCACTGTGACCAATGGAACAGCAAAAGTAGGAATTACCAGTGCATCTTGGTATCAATTCCAGTTGTTCTGTGAGTTAATGCCAATTTAACCAGTGGGGAGGGCACTCAGTTTGAATTTTGTTGTGAGGGGTATGGTTTTCCAAATCAGGCATGCTCTGCCCAATCTCTCATCACTAGAGGGTCAATTGTCCATCAATGGGGGTTACAAGGTGCTCAATTTGGGGGCAATGGAAAGGTACCTCAGAGGATGAGGCCAGGTGGAGGGTGAAATTGATTTAGAGCAAAAGGCAACATGGTCACACCTCAATTTCGCAGTGAAAAATTACCCTTTTTTTTGCAAAGTGCCTAGCTGTTGTTTTTGAACCCTAGCTCTGCTGGCACCTAGGGAAACCTAGCAAACCTATACACTTTTCAAGTAGACACCCAGGGAAATCCAGGATGGGGTGATTTTAGTGCCTCCCACCAGGTTCTGTTACCCAGAATCCCTTGCAAACCTAAATAATTGACAAAAAAACACATTTTCCCCACATTTCTGTCCTGGAAAGTACTGGAATCTGCGTGGATCTACAAATTTCAACCCACCCCTGTTCCCCAAAATCTTATGAGAAAAATTATACCTCACTTGTGTGGGTCGGCCTAGTGTCTGCGACAGGAAACGGCGCAGTGAAAAATTACCCTTTTTTGGCAATGTGCCTAGCTGTCGTTTTTGAACCCTAGTTCTCCCGGCACCTAGGGAAATATACCAAACACACATATTTGTGGAAACTAGACACCCGGGGGCTTCCAGGGAGGTATGGCTTGCGTGGATCCGCCAGCGTTTTCTTACCCAGAATGCCTTGCAAAGCTAGATTTTTGCTGAAAAAATGACTTTTCTCGCATTTTTGTGTGGGAAAGTGTGGCATCACCGGGCTTACACAAATTTCCTACCACCCAGCGTTCCCCCAGGTCTCCCGATAAAAATAGTGCCTCACTTGTATGGGAGGCCCAAGTACCCGCAACAGCCAAGGGCCCAAAACGTAGTGAGGCGATATTAAATTTTCCTATCTCCAAAGAACCTGGTTTTGCAAGGGGGTTCACCTGGGTTTTTGGCCCCGTGCTGGGCAGCCTTCTAGGGAAACCTACCAAACCCACACATTTCTGAAAACTAGACACTGGGGG
Organism: Lissotriton helveticus; assembly: GCF_964261635.1. Classification (NCBI taxonomy): domain Eukaryota; kingdom Metazoa; phylum Chordata; class Amphibia; order Caudata; family Salamandridae; genus Lissotriton; species Lissotriton helveticus. The sequence goes on along the minus strand of NC_136059.1, from coordinate 1,820,737,219 downwards.
TTTCCATGGAGGCTTGCGTGGATCTACCCAGAATCCTTTGCAAACCTCGATTTAGCGGGGCAGATTGGGGTCTAATGCCCCCATCTGCCTCCCGAGGGGGACAGACAGACCACTAGATGCCAGGGAGGTTTTTAAGCAAATTTTAATTAGGGTGGGAGCTGCCCCTACCCTAATTAAAATTTGCCCCCCAAAAAATCCCTGGTATCTTGTGGCCTTTTTGCCCCACCGGGGGGGGGGGGGAAATTCTAGGCTTTTATTTTTGCGGAGGAGGTGGTGGGGGAATGGGCATGCCTGCACCAGATGGATTTCCTGCCCCTGTCCTCATGACGGAATGGTTCCGTCATGAGCATAGGAGCACCGATGCTCATGACGGAACCATTCCGTCATGAGCATCGAAGGGGTTACATTTCTGGAACAACATCATTACACACATATGCATTACACCTTAGTAAAATATTGTAAGAGAGATTTCAAAATGCATAAGTCCAAAGCTGATGAAGTCAGACAATACAAATGGAAACAAGTAAAAATAAAGATTACCTTTGATTCCAGTGACAAGGGGATTGATTAGCCTCATGGTAAACCAGCAGCAGCAAAGGAAAGATGATTGGGTTCATGTCAGAAACTGAAGAACCAGTAGAAAAAATGGATGTTTCTACCTTATATAGCTTCAACACTGCCAACTCAGTTGTTGAGGTTTATGCACCAAAGTTACATTGACCGAAAGGCACATCATAATTGGCTCAGCAGAAATCTTGGCTGAACTCCCTCTGACAGCCTCTTTTGCCTCTGACACCTTCGATGCATGTGTAACATTCTGATGGAGAATTTGGCACTAGGATGGGCTATCGTCCATAGATCCACCTGCATTTAAATTGAGCCCTCGAACTGCCTAGTAGGCGGACAGAGACACCAATAGATAAGCAAAGGCGGGACAAGATCTGCCAAGATCTAAATCTGGCCCTGAGAAAACCTGAGGGCCTGGCTTTGAATATAGCTTTGAACTTGACTGAAAGTTGTGCAGTGCTCGGCAAATCAGTTAATAGGTAATGATGGTGCAATTGTGGGTAACTGTGTGTAATTCAAAGATTTAGGCCGCCGTTTGATGTTTGCTTCATCGCCATCCCTGCCCATAATGTACAAAAACATGTGGCTCCCCAACTAAGTGGCCAAATACAATGTTGTTTTGAAACATGCCCAAACAAATTGGTTCCAGACTAGTTTCCAAATGAATCAGGTTTTGTGAGTCCAGACGACCGATTACAAAGCCTCCCAACATTATTTGGTCGGACTCACATTGACTTCAATGGAAGCCTGTGTTCCAAACAGGATCCCATTGAAAAAAGGGGTGGTTGGGGAAAACCTTGCACCCTGTGGCAGGCACCCCATGGTGCCTACCTCATTGTGTATGGTTGGGAAGAGGGGTCCCTTGGATAACCTCAAGGGTCCCATTCGAATGCCTCTGGGTAAAGGGGGTCCCGCAACAGGCCCCCAAAGACCGATTCCGAAAGCAATTTCATCTCGGGCAAACCAATGAGGAACCGCTGTCCCAATCGGTCATCGTAATGGCTCGGGCCAAAACCGTGTTCATAGAGCTGTACAAATCGGCCCTTAAAAAGACACAGGCTGTCTGGATGCCTTTTGTAACCAATTCGGTCTGCCCAAACCATTTCCGGGCATTATAATCGGGCATTGGGAAAACTGTATGATTCGGTAGGAAACAAAGGTTTCGAATCGGATTCGACAATACTGAGTCTCATCCGGAACCCTTCCTAATGACATCATAATCAGCCCCTAAGTCTGATAGAACAACATAAACACACAGCATACATGTTTTTACATTGTTATCTTTGTTTTTCCATTCCTTGACTGGCCTTTCCTCTTGAGCTCTTTGTGTACCAGCTCATTTTGTGACATTCACTAAGAAGCCCTATATAAAAAAAAATTCAAAGTGCATGTGCCACACCTTCAATAGGGTTCCTATAAGTCTACTTATCGATGTCTGTGTGAGCACCTTTTTGTGCTTATTGGGAGAACCCTCCATAGACATCTTCTTGTTCCTAAAGGACTTTTTTATGTTGTGTCTTACACAGGCCCACGATTCCTTGCTATGAAACGTCTTGCAGATGTCTGATGCTCACAGGTCTAATGGAGAATCTCGAAGCTCCAGCAGTGCCTTTTGTCTGAGAGGAAAGTATTGGAATAGATCTGGCTTAAATTGCTGCTAAATAAAAATACAGGCATGCACAAATGCTGTTTACGTGTGTTAGCCCAATAAAGCCAGACAAATTGGCAATGTGTGCTCTGAAACTGGCTCAGAGAGTCTCTTCCATATCGTTTGAAGTGGTAACCCCACACTGCCGTTTGAAGTACTAGCACACTCTGAAGTTTGGATCTAGATAAGCCCTGCATCTTGCATCATCAAAACGCTGCCTGCTCACAAACCATAGCAAGAAAAGAAAAGAAATACCACATGGAGAGCCTTTCTTCTTTTTTTATCCTGGAGCATTAATTCCATACTCATCCATCCCACTTGCCATCTCATCTACCCTGGTACATCCTCACTGATAAAGATTAGAACAGTAGGTATTATCACGGGGCTGCCAGGTATAATATGGCGGGTAATGCACTGTAATTACCCTCTTCCAGACTGCTGGATGTGCCTCTCTGTATTGTCAAAATAATGGAAGACGAAAATTAGAGTCTTTACTTTTTTTAATTTCTTGTATGAGTACCTGTGTTTTCTCATTAACTTGTGATTCCAGACTCCTCACTTAAAGACAAACCTTTAACATCTTTGAATAGCTATCCTCAGTGAATAACCCCTACATTGTACGTGTTGCACATGCCCAATCGCATCAGCAAGACGTACAACGTAGGGGTTATTCAGTGCAAGGAGGAGGCAGGAGAGAGCAGCCATTGCGAGGAGGAGGCAGCCGAGGCAGAAACTCCAGGGAAGTTCCTTTTTACTTATTTTTTTATACATTTGGGAGGGTGGAGGGGCCGGCTAACTATGATCCGCCACAGAGTCGTAGTTTTGCCTGAACTCCGCGTTCGCAGTGGAACGTGGAGTAGGCAAAACTCCGTTGGCGGAGCATAGTTACCCGGCCAGGATTATATTTTTGTCCGACGATATTCTTCAAAATGTTGTTACCATACCGAGATCATTTTATGGCCAAATTCATGAGTTAAAGTACTTTCTAGCTTCCCTTCACATCTAAATTCTCAATGAAACAAAGCAATTGGTTTGCAGGCATGTTATAAAAAGGAGTAAATATGAAAGACATTGAGACCTAATAAATGGGGACGTTTGGGCCAATAGCATTTCAGGTCAGGTTAATTACAATGGGTCCAAATAGATACAGAAAAAGAATGAAAAATATATCTAAGTAAATATTCTGAACTTCAGAATAGCTACATCCTGGCAAGTAGCCAGATGGTGGGGTAGAGACCTGTTGTGTGAAAGCAACAACTGGAAACTCGGGCACGCCGCAACTATGGTGGTTATGCCGGTCCCTAATGCTATTGAGGGGCGGGGCTGGTGAGGGCACTGGTGACGTGGCTGGCACCAGCCCGATATTCGCCCCTGATAGGTAAGTGAAGGCATGACCCAAAAGCGCTCAAGGGCTTTCGGGGCCCAGGAGGTGGGCTAGGCTGGATCCTGCTAGTTTCAGCAGGTCACAATCGCGATCCTTTAAAGAGGGCCATGGAGCGGTGGGACGGTCCCTTTCCTCGCTGCTCTGCACTCTGCAGGCTACTCCGTCCATGCGATGGTGATTGTTATTTCTAATTTGCTTTTTGTCTCCCTTACATGTCAGCTGCTCCTTTTCATGGCGATCAGAGGAGAAATGAGAATCCGCGGTGTCCTTTTCTACTGCACAGCAGCCGGGAGCCAAGCGGGTCTGAGTGTATACTCTATGGACTAAAAGAAGGAGCACAGAGGGAAACACAAGAACTAGGACGCCCTCCACTCATTAAGTCACAACAATAATGATGTCCTAGTGCTCAAGGTAGAAACAATATTGTCAAGAAATCTGCGGCATCACAAGTTGCACCAAAATTACAACATACCTCCCCTCTTGCAATGAATTTGGGGTAGGGGATGCCTCAGTCTGTTGCCACTATTAAAATAGCCCAACTCTGATAGACTTAACAAACATTTACAAAGCCCACATTCACCTAGTGTAACATAGAAAAAAGGTGAGAAAGCGAGATGGCACCTCACGGGCGCAACACCAAAAGGACCCCTGGCTGGTACTCACCAGGATGGCCCTGTTATCATCATTGGTACCATTAAGCTATAACGGAAACGTGTCCTAAACCCAAAGAAAAGATCGTGCGTGATGCAGTGAACAAAAATTATATGTGACTCAACGTACAACATTTAACACATAACACATATTCTATTCTGCAACTAGGACTAGTTCCTTTAATTTTGTTCCTATTTGTTGCATACCAAACATATATAGAATTAAAAAAGGAGGTTGTGAATACTACCAATCGATTCACAACCTACTCACAGCCGACATGTTTCATTGCCTTGGTTTGTATCAGGCAATTTCCTCAGGGCATATACCTTTCAATGCCACTGCAAAGGACACTGGGCTTTGCGCACCTTCAATAATCCTAGCCTCTCATACCAGCCGAGAGGAATTTGAACAGGATCACAGCTCCCAATGGTAAGCTTTGTTAAGTCTCCCTCCGTTCTTGTTACGGTAGTGAGGAGAAGTCCGGCGCTCAATCAGCCCTGGCCCTGGAACTGAGTTGAGGGACAGGATGGAGCAGAAGGAATGACCTTGGTTGGTGGGGAAGCCCCCAGAGCTGCATTTCCTCTGTTACCCAAAAAGTCTAAATCAAAGCATGGATTGGGGGGCCCTTTCCCCCGAGCTCACCGGTAAAGGGGTGAACGTGGCAGCTCCAGGAGGGATTACACCAGGAGGCCCCAGACAACTGGCGGTGGCAGTGCCGCCAGTGGAAGGTCCCTGTTCAGATGGGATTCCGAGCCAGCCAGTTTTGGTCCCCTGTGAGCCCCGGTAAGTGGTGTGCCTGGGTATGCAGACTTGGTGACCAGTTTAGCAGCAGTGCTCCCATGGTTAGCATAGGCAGGGACATGGACCCCTTCAGCGGGGCATTGCTAGACAAGAGGGATGCCTTGGAGAGGGCTACTAAACTGATGCACAAGTGGAAAGATCAAAGCAGGTAGAGACACAGAAAGTAGCGTCAGATCCAGAAGCTATGGGTAGTGTGCCAACCAGCGGGGCAGAGCAAAGCGGTCCTGTGAAAGACAAGGGTGGACCTGAACTTCAAAATGTGAGTGCAACAATGGAGGCAGAGCACGCCAAGAAGCAGGACGCGACAGCAGCAGGTATGGTGCAAGGGTATACACCCGTTACGACGCAACTTTTACTCCGCACTACCATTACAACGCGGGCATTACAACGCATGACATTACAACGCATTGCGCTGGGGGGCGCTCTAGGATAAGAGGTAAGTTTAATTTACTATCCAACACCTTCCCTAGGGTCCACGGGGACTGGAGTTAGAATAGTAAATTATACTTACCACTATCCAGCACCCCAAAGCGCTATGCGTTGTAACGGTATTCGTTGTAAATACCGCGTTGTAATGGTATGCGGAGTAAAAGTATGCGTTGTAACGTCATACATCCGGTGCAAGTGTTACCAAGTTTATGCTTGGGAGAGTTATGGTCCTCCAGAGATCGTCTGGGTAGACATATCTCAAAAGAAGTGAAGGAAGAAATCTGGAAAGAGGAATATGTTAACATGTTTTCCTTATTAATTGATAAGGATGAGAAGGAAGAAGCAAAAAAGCTTAGGGAGTGGGCCAATCCCAGGGATTGGGGTAATTGGTCTCACACAAAGAAGATTGAGAAAACTCTGGTGAATTGGATGAAAGGTTTCTCCAATTATCTTGCAATAAAGGTAGATTGTTTCCCTGGGTTAGGCATGCAGATGGCATGCTATCAAAATAGGATCACCTGTGTGCATGATGAATACAGGGAAGTGGGATGAAAATAATATGACCAGGAGTTCAGGAGGGCAAAGCAAATGACCCTGGCTTAACCTGGGATCAGAGAGACATCATCATGTGGTTGCATCATATAAAAACTGTAAGTCAAGATAATACACAAGGGCAGTCCTTTCGAGTGGCCCACCTGCTAATATGGGTTGGGGGAAGAAAGGGGAATGCTGGGATTTCAATAGGCGAACCAGCTTCGGGCCCCCTGGCTCATGCAGATTTATGCATGCTTGATCCTTCATTGGCCTCTCCTCACTCCCTGAATACAAACTGTTCGACCTGGCACTGTTGGCGTGGGTCTCCCTTCCATTTTGTTTACTGTTGCATCATGTGTTTCTGCTGGATATAGATGCTTTGGGCACTGTGCAACTGCTATTCAGTGCCTCAGTGCAAGTGCTCCCTATGGTAAATTGATGTATGGATTAGAGATTCCGTGATTGGCTGGTTTGGTATACTTGTCAGATCCTAGTACAGTGCACTGAGTGTGCCCAGGGCTTGTAAACCAAATGCTGCTCATGGGCTTGCAGCACTGGTTGTTCCACCCACAGAAGCAGCCTGTGTCTCAGGTCTGCCATTGCAGAGCCTGTGTGCAGTCTGGTACTGCCATGCTGACTGGGCAAGTGCACCCACTTGTAAGTCCCTAAACCTTCCCTTTTCTGCATATTAGCCACCCCTATGGTAGGCCCAATGGCAGGGTGCATTGCAGGTAAAATGTAGGACATGCCCTGGTGTGTATGGCATGTCCTATTAGTGAATTAGAGCCAGTTTTGTTTTTCACTATTCCAAGGCTACCTGTTCCCCATAGGCCAGAATGTGCAATTTGATTATTACATATTATAATCCTAACTGACTCAGGGAACTAGGTAGAAATTCGAGTTTAGTATGCCTGAACTCAGAGTGATAAAATACATCTTTTAGTGAAGGCGGTTTTAACATTCTGTGTTTGAAAATACCACTTTTAGAAAGTAGGTATTTTCTTGCCTTAGTGTCCAAGCCTGCCTCTGCTAGGTTGTGTATTCCGTGTCTGCAGTTTGAGTGACAGGGGCTGAAGGATTCCAGGAGACAGGATGAGTCAGCACAGGGCTGAATAGGGCTATCTGCATGTAGATGGGTGGGAGGAGTTGCACCTGGGACCTCAATAGGGCTGTGCCTGCATTCTACAATGATGGCTCCACCTCCCGTGGTGCGTATGATGTCCCTGGCCCACACGGTCAAAGGAAAGAAGGAGTCTTGTCAACAAAGTGCTCCAGGACTGCACATAACTGGTTTGGACTGGGTACAGGACCCTCTGCCTTCAGAGGACAAATGATAAATATGGGGACCCAGACCCCAGAACTTTAGATCATTTTTGGTAAACAAGAAGAACCTTTGCTGAGGAGAGGAACCAGAGAAACTGAGGAGGAGACTATCTCTAAGCTGAATGCTTTTTGGGGGTTGGCCTGCATTGGTTGCCTGACTGCCAAAGAAAGGAGAAATGACATTGAGCTACTTTCAAATCAACTTGTAAAGGATCTCCAAGGTCTTGAGATAGAGCTTGCCTCATGCTGAAGTCTCAGGGACAACAGACTTCACCAACCAGCTTCCCTGCCTTCCCTTGCTGGGAATTGAAGTGCCTGCTGTTGAGCTGGGCCTTCTGAGAGACTGCGTGTTGCTGGGAGCTGGAAGCGTGTCTCAAGACGAAGAAGTGTGTCGCCGCCGCAGCCGTTGTCATCGCATCACCGGAGAAGAGTGTCGCAGTCGCAACAGATGCCGTTGCATCACCACAGAGGCATGTCACAGGGCCTGTGGCAGCTCAGAAGATTCGTTGAGTCACCGCACGGCCATCAGGCGTGCACGCATTGTTGTCGCATCAAGAAGAAGATGCCATTTTGTTCGATTGTACCGGATCTTCATCACATCACGGCACTGCATGTCGCATCGCCACAGAAGCGCAGTAAGAAACGAACGCATCATCTCCCCACGCGGAAAAGAACCATTGCATCCCCTAAGCAGCAGTTGGGACCCGACGCATCACGGTTCTTGAGTGTAAGGAACCAACGCATCACCTTCTCTGCAACACTTTTGTTGTATAGCCAGCGTTACGCATCCAAAGATACATTGAACTCAAAGTGTTACATTTTACATCTAAAGAGTACTAACTTATTTCTACCATTTTTAAAGTACAGTATTGTGGATTTTTGTTGTTTATGGTCTTGTGTTATGTCTAAATAAAAATACTTATTTTTTTTACTACAACTTGTGTGGTGTCCATCTGTAGTGTTGTCACTGGGTTACTGTATGTGTTCACAAATGCTTTACACACTACCTCTGAGATAAGCCTGTCTGCCCGTGCCAATCTACCAAGGGGCTGTGCAGGGGTTATTTAGGAGTGTAGCCCCTTACCCTGACTAGATGCAAGGGTCCCTATTTGGTCAAAGGTACCTACCTCTACCAACTAGAGACCCCCAAATCTAACACAAATGCTTTAAAAAGTCAAGGGAAAAGGAGGTAAAAAGCAAGAATGAGGACTTACTCCTCACCAAGGATCATTCCACGATAAGGACAACAGCATTTATACCATAGTTGAATAAATATATAGTTGCCCAAACACATCCGAGATTATTTTGGAAGGCTTCAAGGATGGTTTTAGGATTCCTGCACCTGGCTACCTAGCGGTCTCATACTGCCGCAATCAGCAATCAGTACGGTACAACAAGGTGGCTGTGGTTGGGGAGGGTAGCTGGCCCATTTGATAATGTACCAGTGGAAGGTTTTGTTTGCTCACCGCTGAGGGTGGTACCCACACAAGGCCCTGGAGAATTCCACTTAAACCATAACTTGTCTGCTCCCATGGGCCAATTACTAAATGATGCTATCGATGGGGCCCTGTGCACCATGAAATACGCATCTCTGGATCAGGCGATAGAAATGCTGCAGGGGCTGGGACCAGGCACATTAGTAGCAAAGTCTGACACTGAATCAGCCTTCCGCTTACTGCCGATGTGCCCACAGGATTTCCATTTGTTAAGTTTTCAGCTAGAGGGGAGTTACTACATGGACAAGTGCATGCCCATGGGTTCTCTGTCTCTTGCTCCTACTTTGAGAAATTCAGCTCTTTCCTTGAATGGGTTTTTAGGCAGGTGACAGGGCATTGGTAGGTGCTGCAATACTTAGATGATTGCCTTCTCCTGGTGTCTCAGAAGTGTGGCAGAGTTCTAAATGCTTTTTGTGCACTCATGTGCAAATTCGGGGACCCCTAGCACCAGGAAAGACAGTAGGGCCGGCCACAAAAAGTGAGTTTTTGGCCATTGAATTGGATTCAGTGAACAGGGTATCACGACTCCCACAAGGGGAAGTGGGGGCTTTCACCTTAGCATTACAAGAGTGCCTGAGCAAAGAAAAGGTCACCTTGCACCAGCTACAAAAAATGGTGGAACAGCTTAACTTTGCACTACAAATCATCCCCATTGCCCACCCATTCTTGCATTTCATCGCACAGGTAATGTCAGTTTTGAGAGAAAAACACCACCACACTCGGTAGTCCGGCGAGGTCAGACAGAATATGCAAATTTGGATGGCATTTCTACATGATTTCAAAGGCACTGTGGTGTGGTCCAGTCCCACTAGGTCCAGGCTGGTGCTTGGCCTCATAACAGATGCTACAGGAAGTGAGAGATTTGGTGCCATCCTGGGCCCGGAGTGGGTGGCACAACGTTGGCCAGCTTGGTGTGTGGAGTCTGGCCTGACAGGTAATATTGAGCGACAGATTTACAATGAAAGTGACTCCGTGCATTTTGCAAGCCATTTGGCTGCGCCGCACGGAGTCACTTTCAAATCACCGGGATGCGACATATTTACAACAATATATTGCATCACTGTGCTTCCCCCTGTGGTGGCGCAGAAACTTTAGCCATGCGCCGACGCAGACACTGATGCCTGCAAGTTGGGGAGATTGTTTTTGTGCAGGAAGGGGGACCTTCCTGCACAAACAAAAATCACTACAAGCATTTTCTTCTTTCAATGTGTGCTGTAGAATACAACACGCATTGAAAGAGAAAAAAAGAGGGGAAATGAAAACATTTCTGCTCATTGCGCATCCCTACGCCTCCCCTGGGGAGGCTTAGCATTCACTCATTTCCAGATTAATGATTCCTTGTAAATCTGAAAATGTGTCTGGTTCCATGGGTTTTGTGTGGGAATATCCCCAGTAACACCCATGGAACACCCCTTTCATGCAAAGTGCTGTGTGTAAAGGGGCCATATTTACAAGGACAGGAAAAGTCATGCAGGGTGGCTTTTCTTGTCCTTGTAAATATGGAGCAGTAAAATGCAGCACTAGTATGTTACAAAAAGTGACTTACTGGTGGCGCACGGGGCTTGTAAATGAGCCCCTGGGTTTTTAGAATTATTTCCCATTTTAGTGATACTAGCCATCTGCCCAGAACAGTTTTGCAATGAATCTTTGTTTTTTGGTCCAAAAACATGTTGGTAGTGGAGTGCATTAACCAGCAATCAGCTAATTGTAAAAATATGCTTCACCTGCTTAAGGAAATAGTACTCAAATGCATGAGATTGAATGTGCTGCTTAGGACCAAACATGTCCCAGAAGTGCTGAATCACTCTGCTGATGCTCTGTCTCATTTTAAGATGCAGATGTTCAGGTCATACCACCCAGGAGCAGCAGAAAGTCTAACGCCCTTTCCAGAGCAGCTATGGCAACTTGGTGCCCCAACCTATCGGACCTCGTGGCAGCTAGCCTTGCACCCACGACCAGGCAGCCCTATGTGGGGGTTTTTAGCGCCTACTGCAATTTTCTTGGGGATAGCTGGGAAGGGGCCTAGCATGAGTCATCTGCTGTCATATCTTTCACGAGGGCATTGAGGGATGGAGGTGTTCCGTGGTGTGCGAAGATGCCACATGGCGGCGATCTCTTTTTTTTGCAAAAATGCTGGGTCATAAGGATCCGACCAGCACTTTCATAGTGCAAAGATCACTGAAGGGGTGGCGCCTGATGTCTGGCGCCTGATTAGCATTGAGACATTGTCAGCTGTACTGGGGGCACTAATGAATGTATGTAGATCCACCAGGGAGGTTCATCTTTTCAGGGTGGCCTTTTCCCTGGCCTTCTATGGTAGGAAAACTGGTGACGCATAACAAGCAAGACGGGCAAAGGGGCTTCAATTTGTCCATGTTCAAATACAGGGGGGGCACATTATCTTTCTCGATCCCTAGATTCAAAACAGACCAAAATGGTAGGGGAGACCTGGTTATTCTGCACACAGCTCAAAGATGCTCGTGCTGTCCGGTGGGCAACTTAGAGTCTTTTCTGGCCTACGGGTCCACTCATAATTCACAAAGATGTCATCCCGCTTACATAATTTCAGTTTGGCAGGGTTTGGCCCTGAAGCTTGGGGCAGCAGGGTTGGATCTATCTAAACTCAGTAATCATTCTTTCAACATTGGAGCAGACACTGAGGCAACGGCTAAAGGCCTGTCGGGGCAAGAGGTACAGAGGATTGGTTGTTGGTCTTCTGATTGTTACAAACGATCTGTGCGTTTACACATGCTTTGAGGTATGTTATATCTAATGACGGTGTTTTTTTCCGTCCTTGATATTCACACAGTTTCCATGTCCTGTGCGGCCGGAAGGAAGCTCCCCGTCGTGCGCCATTCCCTGAAGCTTTGCATAATCCAGGTCTCCTCCTGGGGGCCAGGTCGAATGGAAGTTTGGGAAGTAGGTCATTTGTATGTGACCAGGTTGAAACATCATTTTTTCACAGGCAACTATGTGGACCGGGCCCGTCGGGCAGATTTCAATGTTTCATGGCATGGGCAGGGAAGTTTGTGCCTAGGGCAGTTGCGGAGCTTGTTGGGGGTTCTGCTATCTTAGATTCACATGCCCCCATTGTGATAATTGTGCATCGGGGGCAACAACCTGGTTTATTCTTGAGGAAGAGCGTTGTCGAGACACTGAACTGATCACTGAGATAGCATGGTTGCCAAAGAAGTGCCCGCAAGCAGGAGTGGCATGGTTCCACATCATTCCCAGGTAGCAGTTGAGGGGATGGAGAGTCAGTCTGAGCTTTAAACCACTCAGTAAAAAGAATTAATGAAAAGTTGTTTAGGACCCCAATACTTCAAACCATTGCGCATGGGTGCATCCGGAGGAGTTTTTTTTTCTGCAAGATGGAGTTCACTTCTCAAAACTGGGCAATGTAATTTTCATAGAGTACTTGCTAGCATGGTTGGTAGGGACAAGAGACAGGGCATGACCTTCGAACATCTCTGAGGGGAGGTGGGTGCCAGATAGTCAGTCAACTTTTCTGGCCTGTGGCAGTAAGGTCATGATTGGTGGGGCATTTTACCATCTTTAGTAGGCATAGCCATTGTTAATGGGGATGCCTGTGGGGGACAGTGGTCTCTCCTTGAACTCCAGGGAGCGTTTACGGCCGGTAGGCTGGTGGGTGTGGGGTGGAAAGTTCAGCTTCCGGCAGGCCTTTGGGCCAATCCCAGCACAGGCATATGTGTGCCAAGTTGGCATAACAGCACAGTCCCTTGAGGTAGTATTTGAGGGCAAAGGGGGGCCCAAGAGAAGTAATCTTCTGGGTAACCGGTCACTCCTGTAAGAGGTGTGGACCTAGCATGTAAATGGACCCATCATGACCTTGTCCTGTTGTGTATCGATTTAAATTCTGTGTGCATTTTCCCAATTCATGCCCTTATAAAGGTACAATTCACATTGCCCTTATATAGGCATAGAAAGACATTCCTTATTTAGGCATAGCCCATGCTACCCAAATGCAGGCATGGCTACTTCTATCTGTTCATCTATGTCACAACGATTTCTTGGAAAGCCTGGATATTGATTTCTCAAAAGAAATCGTTATTATGCATGAACATCTATTTCTTAGGGGTTCATTCATCACGTTCATATGCCCGACTTTTACATCAATACTGGCATTCCCAAACACCTTCAAGGGATAAATATACCTTCAATTGCTATGGCAAAGCACGGTGTGGTTTGGTGCAGTTTGACTATCTACTTGCCCAAAGCAGCTCGCTATAGCAAGTGCCAAAGGAAGCCAACTCTCCAGCTGACGCACTGACCAGAAGCTGTCATCCTCCTGCCAAGAATCCAGCTCCAGTGTTTCTAACTCCCCTTGCGGGGTGTTGGGAAGTCGAGTCCTGTGAAAGAGATACCAACCCCTCCTATTCTAAGGTATGGAGCTGATTAGAACCTAGAGAAACCTTCGGCAATTCTTGGCAAAATGAAACCTATGCAAAAGACAACACCTACTTCTTCCCCGGTACTAGACCTAGGTTAGGTACATTGGGGTAGGCGTATTTTAGAAGCAGCAGTTGAGTATTTTAGCCTGTGTTATTTATGTATGTATTTTTATATATGTCATAACAACAGACAATGCTATTACAGTATTATTTTATATTACTGTTTGCGCTGTACGTTTTATACTTCGCATTCTTTCTAACAATTGTAGCAGTTCGTATCTCTTGCATGAGAAATAAGACTGTTCAATAAACCTCTTTTTATTGAAACGCCCGTCTCTCAATTTCTATGCAACTCATAAACGAAGCATGCATGATTGACTGAGTGAAATAGTTATCTATTGTTTCCACGACTCTGAAGATATTGTTCCGGTTCTAGGGGAAACAAAGTTGTCATGTTTATGCGGTTGTCAGAGACTAATCCCTTCTTGTTTATTCGAGAAAGTTTCTAGTGACCTCTGAGTTAGCTGTCATACACAATTAAGTTTAATATACTCGATAGAGACATACTGACCTTAGTCCTATGTCAAAACTACAGTGTATATTATTCCAATGCGCAGAACCTATTGGGAATATAGGAATTACACTACTGCCCATAGGCTCATTCGGGATTTGCAGAAAACAAAAATTGTACATAATTTAGTTTTAGGTTAGGAATGGCTATATATTAGACAACATGTTAGGGTTAGCCATCACAATAATTGAAAATACATTGAAATTTGGTTGATGTATGAGTATTCTGTACTGATGGAGGGGTATCTGCCTATTGTAAATATTACAACTTAAATATGTTTTTTATCCTTCAATAAAATACAGCCGGGATTCTCCAACCACTAATCCAAGACGTGTGTTTGATTTTATGTATGGCTCGGGGGAAAGGGGGGTTAGTTTGGAGTACCCAGGGGGGGAAATGATGGGGAAGGGATGTCATCTTGGGGGCGGGGGTCTCGGCAATACCTGGCCATATTAATTTGTCAGTAGTCAGTCATTGGTTCACACCACATGTGCCGGAAGCAATCACATGGCAAGTGTCAGTGGGTTTTAGAAGCATCTTACATAGGGGGCAGATTTATCAATGAGTTGGTAACCCTTGCTCGACAAAAAGAGACAGAAGAGCGATGCAACTACAAAGTAAGATTCATCAAATCACGCAAAGCCACCTTGAGTGGCCCTGCAAGGCGTGATAAATCTAGAGTAATGCAGCACAAATCGCTGTGTTACATCACTCTACCCTAGGGAGGTTTTGCATGGGTGTTCCCATGGACCCACCCATGGATTTGGTGCATTCCCACATTTACCATTACTGGTAGACCTGGGAATGCGTCAAAATGCTATGCCTCCCCAGGTGAGGCATAACAAGAATAAATATCTTTATTTTTCCTCTTTCTATCTATGCTGCATTTTGTAGCACACATAGAAAGAGAAAAATGCCTCAGATGATTGTTTTTGTGCCAGAAAATGCCCCTTCTGGAAGCAACACTGTATGCAACACAGACACCCCTGCACCACGGAGGCTGGATGCCTGTGTTGATGCTGAGCAGCACGTTGTGCGCCAGTGCAAGCAAAGTACAGGGATGCACCATATGATGCATTCCTGCCCTTTTCCAAGGTGGCTTGCTGAGCTGCATGAAATTTGGAAATTGCTCCTAAGTTTCATCAAATGCTATTACAGTGTAGTTATGGATCTAATTTGCTGGGACAATATTAATTTATTCTCGCAGCATCACTTGCTCATCGTTTCTGCATCATGCTGAGATACCAGCAGACAGTAAAAGCAGCAATCAGGTACTCTGCCAGTTTTAAAGGAATCCTTAGCAAGTTATTTTGTCTGAAACACATAAACAAGCTCAGTATGCTCCCATAGACCCGTGTCCACCTTCCAAATAAGAGACTTATTTCTTGATATATTGTTGCATAGGAGCACCGATTTAAAGCCAGTACATATACTGGAGAGGTTTTAGCAAGCATCTTGGTTACTGGGAGCCAGAAAGAAGCATAACTCACGATCAAGTCAAGTAGTTCCGTATAGTGTTATTTGTTCCAGATATTCAATGGATGTAAACTACATATTACATCCGTCACAAATGTGTATCAAGAAAATAGGTCCCCAGGCCATAGAACGTTTAGACTAAATGCTTGGAGGGAAAAGTACTGGCATAACCAGTGGAGCCTCTCATGGAGTGTTTTGCTAAGTGGAATCCTTGGATGAATGTGACCAGACCATAGTCAAATTACCCTAGTCAAGAATGTATTTCCTGTTAGAGGCTGGAGGTCAAATTTGTCGGCTGGTGCTACTCCCAGTTATCTTTAAATGAGAATGTTAACCACTTCTGAACATAAAAGTGGTACTTTGTGGGAACTAACAGTAAGGCTTTTTGCATATCAATACCTCCGTAACTCTCTAAATTAATGTGCCACCATGTCCGTTCAATAACCACCACCAAATACAGGAGGCTCGTTACCCCATTGGTTGAAAGCAAAAATAAAGGAGGCGATCGATTCTCAATTGGTTAGCAGAACAGTGTACGACAAAGCATGATTGGTTGTCTGTGTGCCTTACTGTCCTGTCCCTCTCCTCTACGGAGCATGTGATCAGTCCTTGAA
Source organism: Lissotriton helveticus (assembly GCF_964261635.1). Lineage (NCBI taxonomy): Eukaryota > Metazoa > Chordata > Amphibia > Caudata > Salamandridae > Lissotriton > Lissotriton helveticus. The sequence continues at coordinate 1,820,721,313 of NC_136059.1, read as the reverse complement.
AAGCATCTTTGGTGAGATAACCATCTGCACTAGAATAAATACTAAAATAAAACCCACTGTTTTTATGGGTCATGTACATCATCAGTGAACCTCTTCATACTCAACCATAGGTCACTGCAGGCTGTATTTAGGATTCATCCACAGCGCTACAGCAAGACCCCAAGAATATTAATATGGTACTTTGGATTATGAGACCACCGTGCATATTATCAGTACATTTTATTCAACTTAGCTTTTGAGGATGATTTAGTCAAACCTTTGCAGGCCATCAGATCGCACTACTCTCTGAAGCCTTAGTAGTTCTGTCATGTTTAATTTACAATTGAATGTGCACTCATGTGTGTCAATTTAGTAAATTACCATGTAGGAACATCTTTCCCTATCAGTTTTTTTACTTAGTTCCTTGGCACCATAAAGCGTTCTACGAGGGCAAGAGTCAAATAAAAAATGAAACTCATGTAAAACAACTTTTATTTTACATTATACTTTAAATATGAATGATGAAAAGAAAATGGATTAATATTAGGAATAGACAGCATTTTTTGTTGAGCGAAATCTTTTTTGTGAGATTGAATTCGGGAGAATGGTTCAACCAATAAACGACTTTTCTGCTACCATGATCTTGTGTGAAACACAAAATATTTTAGGAAATAGAAACATAAAAGGTGTTAAATGCAATTACAGAACATAGGTATTGACTTGGCAAGTTTTTACCAGTATCGAAGCATCTACAACCAGATGTGTGATTGCTAAAGAAGCCAATGCTAATGTACAAAAGCACCAAACAATATAAAAAATTGAAAAATAGCACATTGTTATTTTTAAATAAGGAATACAAAGAAGTGTGACAATTAACAGTGATTCCCAAAATGGCAATATCAAATATCTAGTTACACATTTTTGTACAAACTATTTCCATACATTTTTTTCTCAATTTACCATCTAGTGTAAATGTATTGAAACCAGGTGAAGACTATAAAGGAGAGCCAAAATGAAATGCAAACTATAACGTTGCGATGGTTGAGGAGGAAGTGCATACTTGCAAACCACCTGATATGAAGAAGGAGAAGGGGGGAATTATTTAGCCTGGGGCTTACCACCTTTATCGGTTCGGTTCAAAAACTTTATTCGATTCAAACAAAGAATCATAAAAGTATACATTTTAAATTACAAAACATGATTACAATTTTAAAATGAACCATCTATAATATACACATTAAGAAAATTAAAACATATCTAAACAGAGGAGGAGTTGTAGGCCAGGTGCAGATGTCGCAGGTGAGTCCTCCTAGACCTAATACGGGAGCTAGAGTCTATAATTAGAAGACATACATAACACAGAAAGGCCATCCTGACACAAGTACAGGTCTTGTGTTCCCTAAACCTGTTAGCGTCATGAAACTACTAAGGCACTGTTGCAGTGGTAGATGACATCTAACAAAGTACCTTGCCATGGTCATTTAGGAGCTTACAGGATACACTATTGTCTAGTATGTATTGTCACATGAAATTTGAAAGTACCTTTAGTGAATTACAAAACAATAATAAGCAATTCAATGGGATATACAAATTCCCACATATGAGATGTTGTGGCCACACAAAGAGTGAGAACCTACACAAAATCTGAAAGAGACAGCTTTTAATAAACACACCAGTTGTGTGCAGTGCTGAGTGCAGCATCATCAACTAATTATCATGGTACCCAGGGAGCACATATGATTTGTAGTTCCCTCACTGCACCCTTTCTGAACAGGTTGTAACGTACCTTTTAAAAAATGACAAGCTCCTGACATGTTTTTAGGACAAAGTGAGTGTTAGACCTGTCATCTTTAGGCTGGTCTCTCTCCAGACTTTGTGCCTTTTACCACATGTTTTTGCTGATTGTTTCTGTTGACCATAGGACTCTGAGCACTTTACCACTGCTAACCGGTACTACAGTGCATGTGCTCCTCCCTTAAACATGATGACATTCGTGTACACCTGATTGGCATATTTGATGTACTGGTAAGTCCCTCGTAAAGTGGTATACCTTATAGCCAGGGCACGTACTTCAAATGCTGTTAGTGGGCTGCAGCACATATTGTGCCGCTCACAGAAGTAGCCTTTAAAACCTGTCCCAGGCATGCTACTGCAGAGTCTGTGTGTGCAGTTTATTGCCACTTCGACTTGGTATTTAAAACTACTTGACACGCCATAAACTTTCCTATTATTAAATACAAGTCACCCCTAAGGTAGGCTGTAAGTAACCCTAAGGGCAGGGTGCTATGTAAGTAAAAGGTATGAAATATACCTTCATGTTTTGCATGTCCAGGTAGTGATAAAAGGTCTATTTTGTTTTTCACTACTGGGGCCTACTCCACTCGTAGGCTAGAATTTTGAATTCCTTAATACACTTTTAAGTTGTAACTCCGAATCTCAAAGGAGTAGCTTCTTCATGTTTCATATGTTTGTGATTGCAACATCAAGTTTAAGTTGGATTTAACATTTCTGTTCTGTAAATGCCAATCTTAGGAAGTGGACAGTTGGTGGCAGCTACACTTTGTGCATTCCTGATAGGCAACCACAACAGAGTAAAGATAAGTGTGTCTGCGTACCCATCGACACACATCTACATTCTGATGGCCTTGCCTGAGCCGGATGGAAAGGAGGGGCCAATGCTTCACTTATATAGGCTCTCCCCTGTCCCCACACAAAGGTTTGACTACCTCCCACCAATAACATGACAGAAAGGACTGGTTGGAAAGGGATAGAGTGATGCCTTGAAGTCACCCCACCACATAAAAGGCTCTTTTGGGTATATGTACTGGGTCTCTGACCCCCTAATGTCAGACATTACTGGATGTGTAGCTGAAGCTCTGCCAGAAGAACTGTTGTGCTGCTTAATGAACTCAACTAGAATGCTGATCTAAAAGACCTGCTTTTCAGTTTGATGACCTGCTGCGTGCTGCTCCCTGACTCTGCTGAAATCGAGCTGGACTCTGCCTTCACTCCAAATAATCTCCAAGGGTTTGTTGGCCTGCCTTCTGTTGCTTTAGACTCAGGGATATCAAAGTATCTACCCCTGCTCCAGTGCCTGGCTCCACGGAAGTGGCACAGATACTTGCAACATGGATTTTGACACATCTCTTGTCTGCGGGTAGCAGAACCGGTGCATCAACCCGTTTGCAGGATTAAAATGGGCACTTTCCTTCCAGAGATCTGCGCATCGAACTGCGTATCGCCGTCACCTAAGCTTGATAAGATCAACACACTCCCTCAACGGCATGGCAGAATCTGGTGCATCGATTTAATCCTTTTGACTCCAGCACCCATCTTTGAAACTGATGCATCACCTTCACTGCGTGGAGAAGATCAACGCATCTCACTGTTTGTGACCAGGAAAGGTACTTTGTTCACCGGGGCCTGTGTGGGACCTGCAACTGGCTGGTGCTCCATAGCGGTCAGTCCGAAATTTGACTCTGCCTGGTCCAGTACGACCTAAAGTATCCTTTTTACTACTTGCATCTAAGTGCTTTAATGCATTTATACCTTTAAAATTCAATGTCTCAATTTCTATACATTGTTTTGTTGTTTTGTTCAGAATATTATAATCAATTTTTCTAAACCTGTGGTAAGTCTTTTTGTGGTGTATTCATTGTGTTTACACATTGCCTGAATAGGTATGCCTGACAGCTCTGTGCCAAGCTAGAGGATGAGCACAGGTTATTTTTTAGTGAGTATCTAGCTTACTCTGACTAGAATGGTGGTACCTGCCTCAGTGCATACCTCAGCCAACCAGGAATCCTATTTCAAACAGTCATCATCTCATCTGAGCTAATGAATCTATGCTGTAGATGACAGTTCATATCTCATATACCTGTGAATCTTGGCACCTTACCTCTATCGGTGGCTACTGAGAGGTTGGAGGTATGATAATGAAAAAACAGTCCAGAGCTGTCATTGAAGTTACCCTAAGAATATTTGAAAATTGAAAGACTAATTCCATTTTACATGTCAAAATGGGGTTCACTTATGTATTCAAACTCCCTACTGAATCAATACCCATGGGACAGAATCCAGCAAAAGCTGCTAAGGTACAAGCAAACAGGACTGATGTGACTAACATAATAATTTTGAGATGAATAGCATTTGTACTCAAGTAGATAGCATGGCATTAACAACAATGTTGATTGTAACAAAAATCACTGTTTGTTCACAGGTCATAACAGGTGTCAATAAGAAAAAAAAACTATGCACACTGGTCATGGTGTCTAACAAAATAGGAAAATGAATAATGGCTAGCTAAAGGACACCTGATTTGCAGTTAAATGTCTACCTTTATTATTTTATTATCCGCTCCTTAGTATTTCTTTTGTAACACTCTTACCTTCCATGCACTACTTTTGCCATTTAATACACTTATTTCAAAGCATTGTAAAATTGAGATGTATTTAAAGTGAGTCCATCGTGGGCGGAAACAGTATGACTAAAGTAGCCCAGTCAGTTGTATTTTGTGATAGAATGCAATATTCCTGTCAAGGTGAAGTACTAGGTCAATCTAACGTCAGATCAAAATGGCAAAAAAAAAAAAAAAAACCTTCTTGCACATATCTATCATATATTTATATTTTAATAAACATAATGATGTCATCTAGACAGGACAAGCAAAGCAGGAATCTGAGAGGCAAAACTAAAAGAGGCATGGGCATATATTCTAAAAAACAGCATCATGCAGTGCAGGAGCTGCATTGCTCTAGGGGCCAAGAGCAGCACAGACCCATGATTATTAAGATGTGGCCCTGCTGTGTGTTGGGTTTAGCTTGATAGGGTTTTGAATTGTGATGTAAGAGGTATCTAGAATGTATATATGTTCTGAGAATGTTTAGCTTCAAAACGGGAGGAGCAGTTGGAGTAGTCCTGCTTTCCTGCCATCGGTGAAGATTGAAGTTGAATGAAAAGAAAAATATTGTACTTGCCTGTGGTGTACGTAGCATCTTTTCACTCTTCTCTTCCCCACCTCTGGCACTCAAACAGGCTTTCTAGCACTAGGGGTGGGCAGAACTCTTGGAGTACCACTCCACAGAAATCTGCGCAGTTATCTGAAAACTCCGTGAGATTCCAAGCTCTCAACCAGGTGCAAGCATCCGCCTAACACTCTGTACCTACACGTTGGTGTGCATTTGGGAATGACTCTGCCATGAACTTCTGGGGATCTGCCAGCTAAAGTTTAAAATTGAGCACAAGATGTGCAGCAAGTTCAGTGGAAAGAAAAAGAACTCTGAGACATCAAGCTCTCACCCGACATTGCTTAGCATTTGGAGGGGATACGTTCTGCTTTTTCTACCCCCAGTAAGGCAGAAGGAAAGTTGCATAGACTTAAGCACAAAGCACAGCCCCAAACAAAAGACGTGAGAACTTAGTTGATGTCCTACATTGTAAAAGAGTGTCTGAGAGAGTCGAAATCCAGATGAACAAGACCAGCATGCTCCCTGCTTCAACACCCGGGTGGCAGTCAGGTTTCTGGAGACTTGACAAGGGGGTGTCTATCCCTCTGTGCCTCCTTTCTTTCTTCCTCCTCACTGTTCCTCACTGTTCCTCCAGTTAAATCATTACCTCACAGAAGAGAACTGTGAGACCGGCTGCCTCCTTGTCTCTCACAAACTCTCTTGCACACAAAAAGTCTTGTAATGAGAGAGGGATGGATTCAAAGGATAGCAAACAATTCTGCAGGCGAGGGGAGACCGACTCCAACAAAGTCCTGGGGATTTTCGAATGTTGCAGCAGAAAAACAACATAATTGCACAAGTTGCTGGAAGTTGAATAAGGTAGGCAGTGTCTAAAGAACTGCAGTGAAGTAGTTCTAATAAAACCGCAAATGCGAAAACTTTCTCTATTATTTTTTGGATTCTTTGCTCAAGTTTCATGCAGTTTTTTCCCTCCCCTCTCCTTTTGCAGAGGAAAGAAACATTAATACTCCCCAGCCTTAAGGGGTTCTCCACCTTTTGTCACTGAGAGGGGAATGGAGACTTTTGTTTCACTTCCTCTCCTTCAGCGGGATGCAGGCCCCGTGGCTGGTCCCCAGAGGCAGGCTAGTTCTATTCGGAAAACAAGGAGGGGAATTCCAATCCAGAGGGTGGCTCTGAAAGGCGTGCAGGGCTGGGAAGTTACGCACAAACAGGTCAAGATTCATTTGCTTTTAAGGTACATATGGGAGGTTGATGGACTGGCCTCAAAAGGCTCATAGGGCTGGACAGCAGAACATCACATTTCCGACTGATGGTGCACCAGCCGTGCCAGCATTTGCGTAGTACCGACCTGTCAGAATAAAAATAAAGGGAGGTGGGAAATGACTTGCTGTTTGAAATATAGATGTCTCTTAAAAGGGGCATGTTGTCTGGGTATATTATGTACTCTTGTGATGGTGTATAAATATGCAAGATTAAACTTGAAATAATGTGAAGATATCTCAAGTCAGTAAATAAACATTCTTATTGTTTTATTCGTATGTCGCACACCCCAAACCGTGGAACTAAACACGGTCTCAAATGTTTTTAAAACACGATTCTTTTATTAAGCCAGGCCATAGTGCAAGAGCGCATTTTTACAGACATATTACCGCACTCAAATACAAAAAGTAAAAACCCTTGGATAAAGGCTTATGGCATTATGCTAGCATGTGAACTTTCCCGAGAAGCTCTGCAGAGATCTTGTTTCCTTGTGGACTCTGACCCACTTCTTTTATTTACATTGTTATGCCTTCAAGACCCTGCAAAAATAATTCTTGCAGGATGTTTTTCACTGACTGCACAAGCTCCTTTCCTGTTTCCCCCTCGTGCACCTGTATGACCATTCATGCTTTGATGAAAGCTGAACACAATCACCTATTCTGACCTGCTGTTCCGAAGAACATTCCTGAGACTGTGAGTGGCATTTGCAGCAAAACTATGCAGCCACTCCAAATATAGCACCTATCTTACATCAAGGAAAGTCTGTTGTATTGAACACAGTCCTGTTATGTTGTTGTGTTTGGGCTCATACTTCGTCTGATTACAAATTAAAATACACTTGTTGTTTTTTGAAACACCTTCTTCTTCCTTCACAGAAATAGGTAAGCAGCCCTGGTAAACTCTGCTATGCAGCGGTAGGTGGAGTTTTTTTCCAAACTCCTTGCTCCAAGAATAGTGCAGAGTGCCAACATCTTTGCAAACTCCGCCAGCAGGGGTGAGTTTGCCACTGATACCTACCTAACACCCTACACACACCTTTTGCATCAGTATGCGAAGGTATGTGTGTGACATCTAGCATAGGTTTTATATTTGAAGGGTATAGCATACCCATCAAACAGACTAGTCAGACTTGTTATGTTATGTTATGTTATGTTATTTAATTTTTTTATATAGCGCACGGCGACTCAAAAAGAGTATCCCGGCGCTTTTTGGTAAAGGAATGCTGCATCATAATAACATAACACGTTTAAAAGAGGGAAATAAAACAAGGAGGACCTGGAAACAGACAAAATAAGATCTACTGAGTAAACAGCCAAGTCTTAAGATCCTTTCTAAAAGCCAGTAAACTGGTTGCTCCCCGCAGAGAAAGCGGCAGGGAGTTCCACAGCTGTGGTGCAAGTAAGCCGAAAGAGCGGCCACCCACGCGGGCCTTCTTCACTCGCGGGACAACCGCCAGAAGCAGAGACTCAGACCTCAGGGAGCGAGTTGGATAATAAAAAGACATTCTCTTTTGAAGATATTTTGCTCCCACCGCATGGAGGGCTTTATAAGCCAAGGTCAGAGCCTTAAAGGCAATCCGTTTCCGAACTGGAAGCCAGTGCAAGGTCTTCAACAGCCCTGTTGCACTAGCCCGCCTATTTAAGCCAAAAATGGCTCTTGCGGCCGCGTTCTGCACCACTTGGAGCCGCTGCAGCAAGTATTCTGGTAGGCCCAGGTAGAGAATGTTGGAATAATCCAACCTGGACCCAATCAGAGCCTGTACTGTCAGCCTCCTGTGCTCCTCAGACAACAGGGGCAGAAACCTCCGCAGCATCCTGAGGACGCCAAAACAGGTGCCCGAGACCCCCAAAATCTGAGATTTTAAAGAAAGCCCATTGTCCATCTTGACCCCCAAGTTCTTGGCCATTTTGGAGGAGCAAGTCGGAGGAAACATGTCGATGGGCCACCAGACCTGCCAATTGGGCTCGGTGTCACACCCAAAAAAGAGTACCTCAGATTTCTCGGAATTGCACTTGAGGCTGTTCAGTTGGAACCAATGAAAAACAGCCCCAAGGCAATCCCGGATACTCTCCCCGTCAAAGTCTCCTCCTCTCTTACATGAGAAGAGGAGCTGGGTATCGTCAGCATAGGATACGATCCGGGCCCCAAACGACTCCGCCAACGCCGCCAGAGGGGTCATAAAGATATTAAATAGGGTCGGGCTCAGAATCGAGCCCTGAGGGACCCCGACTCCCAGAGGCGGCATCGCGGCGGAATCTGGCGAGGCCCAGATCGTTTGCCGGCGGCCAGCTAGAAAGGAGGAAAACCAGCTGAACACCGTCCCTCGTAAACCTATCTCATAAAGTCTCACGAGAAGGCCGTCATGAGGGACGGTGTCGAAAGCCGCCGACAAGTCCAACATCACCAGCATGGCTTTGCCCCCCGAGTCCAGAACACCTTTAACAGTCTCTGAAACCTCAAGGAGCGCAGTCTCTGTGCTGAGATGGGGACGAAAACCCGACTGGGTAGCATGCAGGATCTCGTTGGTCTCAAGAAAATTGGAAAGCACCACCTGCACGTGCTTTTCCAAGATCTTCGTGAGAGCCGGCAGCAAAGAAATAGGCCTATAGCTGACAGGGGCCTTCGGGTCCAGTCCTGGTTTCTTTAGTAGCGGAGTCACCATAGCCTGCTTCCAGGCTGACGGGACCACGCCCTGGCTCAATGAAAGATTAAATAGCGGATTCGCCAGCGGATTGATTACAAGCGTTTGTGCATTGGATGTCTTTTGCAAAGTGCATCACACTTGAAATGTATAAAAACATTAGGAGAAATCAAGATTCATCCTATTTGGTGCCTGCTTCGAGGATTTTTTTCCTTTTTTGGCAAAATGCCTATTCTAACAATTTTATTAGATAGGTCTTTGCTTCAAAAACCATCGGTGGTAGCGTGGAAGCACCCATGGTCCGGTCATGTGTCCCCCCTCGGTGCAAAGCAGTAAAAAGTTGCTCAAAGAGCTATTTGAATTACCTCAAGGACTTCTTTACAGCATACACACATTTTTTCTGAAAGTAAATACTTTTCAACATAAATTTGCATGACTGAACAATAGTGCAGAGTGTTTATAAATAGCCCCACCAGAAACATTGAGTTCTGGTCTTCCAGTAAGTTTCAGATTATTATTCTGCAGGAGTCTCATCTGGTCAGGATTTAAAGTTCAAGTCTTTTGATGTGGCTTGTATTTCAGACAATACTGAGTTGTACCCAACAATGAGATAGTGAATAATAAGTTGAGATTGATGGTAGTACACCACAAGTAATGATGTCACTAAAATATTAGGTCCAGTCAAATGCTTCCGTCATTTAAACCTGAGTGTGACCCATGAAAGCTATGGCACAGAGATTAATGTGAGGAAATTTTGTAAAGCATTTAGAAGTACAATAACAATGAAAACGTCAAAACACACCACAATAAAAATCCCACTCCAAGCAACAGAATAGAGTAATATGTAATGAACAAAGTAAAACCAAAATAACAATAACCTAATAGGGGGAACCAATGATTTGAATTTTTAAAGAGATAAATGAAAATAGTGTTAAAAAGCACAAAGTGGTAACAGCAGTCAATGCCGGTGGTAGACAAGGACCTAGGCATGCTATGAGGCCTAGTTATTGTTATTGTTATTGTTATTTGTGATTTGTATCGCGCCTATTCACCTGCAGGTCTCTAGGCGCTCGGAAATCGATGGTAAAACAACAACTTGGTAATCACAAAAAGGCGTCCGCTATCCTATATCGCACTCATAGATCTTCTAAACAGCAGTGTTTTTAGCACCTTTCTAAACCGTAGGAGATTCCCTTCCCTGCGCAGCGTCTCAGGTAGTGTGTTCCATAACTGAGGAACTAGCACAGAGAAGGCTCTCCCTCCCTTGGTCACAAGTCTGTACCGAGGACAGACCAGTAGCTGAGAGTCTGAAGATCTAAGAGTTCTCATTGGGCTGTACACCACCAGACGATCTTTAATGTAGGCAGGTGCCAGACCATATATTGCCTTATGAGCTGTGCACAGGTTCTTAAATTCCACACGCTCTTTGATAGGGAGCCAGTGCAGGCTCTTTAACAGTGGGGATGCTTTAGATCGTCTTGGTAGCCTGAAGATGAGACGTGCAGCATCATTCATGACGACCTGTAGCCTGTTTGTTAAAGTTTTCGGCAGGCCAAGATAGAGGGCATTCCCGTAATCCAGCCTCGTGATCACCGTGGCCGCTACGATGGAGCGCATCATCGATTGGGAGAGAACGGGGGCTAGCTTCCGTAGCTGTCGAATGATGTTAGTGCAGCTTCCCACCACGGAAGAGATCTGACTAACCATAGATAGATCACAGTCCAGCTTGATGGAGTGCGATGGAGCGTTGGTTGAATATAACAAGAAGACAGCCTGGAAGTAGGGACGTTCGGAAAAGTTCTCAAGTCTCAATCCGAAACAGACTTTGTCATTTTTCTGAAGAAAATTTTTTCTCTGTGTGGGACAAACCTGAAATTCAGTCCAATGCTGTCGAACTGCTGGCAGGTTACTTTTTGTAATTGGTACCTTTGAAGCTCTAGAGCACAAGGTTTGAATTTGGGTTAGAGTTCGAAACTAAAACATTAATTGAAGATGAAAATATTTTAAATGGAAAGGTTAAAGTAATACTTAGGGCACGATTACGTTGGTGGGTGGACAAAGTCCGCCCGCCATCGTAACAGTATGTGGGACCACCCGCCAGGGGTGCAGCGGTCCCGCTGTGCCTAGTAGGATGTGACCGCGGTCGCATCCCAAATATTGAACATTGTGGCAGGCGGTGCTTCAAGCAGCACCCGCCAAAATGTTCAATATGCATGTTGTACATTGGCATGCACAACGTGACAGGTACCACGCAGTGCCTGCCACCTTGTGTATGCCAATGTAGGGGGTACCTGTAACAGGCCCCCAAAGCAATATCCACCAGTCTTTCCGAATGGCCTTTCTGCTTGCCCATGCTAATATTGCAGGCACCGCCACCATATTAGCTCCCTTTTCCGCTTGGTCGGCAATCCGACCGGCAGAAAAGCGGGAGACGAACTTTCTACCCAGGGGCATTTGGCGGGCGGATCGCCACCGCCAGCTCGGTGATTTCCACCGTCCGGTCCGGCGGTGGAGATCCGCCCGCGATAATAATGACCCTCTTAATTTGGGTTCTGTTTTTTTTTTTTAAACTAAAAATGGACAATTCACATCAGCAGACTGATAAATCAAAATCGAATTGATGGGCATACTAAAATAGAATAATATTACATTTAAACCCAATGCTCTCCTACCATATGTCAATATGCAGAGTTGAAATCGTTTCACCAATTCTTTGATGCAGCAAGTTGAGCAGACACAAAATGTGAAAACAAAATTAAATATTTTTTTAAATGCCTTCTTAAAACAACATAGGTTTGCATGTATGAGCACCAGCAAATAAAATAAGATCACTGCTTGGTTAGGAAGTTCTTTATGACAAGATCTAATGAGCCCGATTGTTAGTGCTAAATTTGTTTTAGGCAACAAAAAAAGGTTTAACAGATGCCTATAGTAAAATAATTGAGAAACTATTAAGAAATATATATTTACATATCTAAAAAAATATTTTCTGTGTAGAAAATATAACATTTAAAAAAAAATTGCAACTGCACTTATATAAAGTAGTAGATTTACTAAAAACTCACAAAATGCAGTAAAGCAGTCAACGTTGTTGTACTACATTACATGAGAGAGGTGCACAGCCTATTAAGATATGGTGTTGTTCTGCTATCTCTATATTGGCACACAATTAGATTGCCTAGTGCCATGCAACACACCTTAGCATCTTAGGGTAAAGGTTCATGCTTCATGTATAGCATAGGAATCTATCCATTACAAAATACAATGCCTAGACTAACTGTAAAATAGTTCCCACTTGAATTGTGTGCTGTATGGTGCAGCATACTTGCAAAGTCAGAAACATTTAGAGAGATACCTTTTTTTTCCAATTTAATGCCAGCCTTGAAGAAGTGTAATTATGGCTACAAAGCCTTGTGCATCATTATTAGTAGGCAGGGCTTTGTGTCCGAAAACATGGGTGGGTTGCATGGAAATGCCAATTTACCACCCATGAAACAGTTTCTTAATGCAAAGTAACACAAAGAAGCATAAACCATTGCTTAGTGGTACTCCAAAGCATCTTTCCAGCTCCAAAGACGTTTCATGCTGGAAAGTAAAGGTAAGGTAAAAACGTATTGTTCAGTTAATTCAAACCCGCAATGTAACACAATATAAACACCAAATGGGACATCGCTAATACATAACATCATAAAGACCATCTTCATTCAATTAAAACCCCTGAAGTTCACTTAATTGGCCTCAAAATAAGCAATTGTTAACGTAGGTCCAGTATTCTGTAATAACGATCTACAGCTACAAACCACCTACTATGAATCTAATCCAAATACCTTATCCCGAATTGAGGCTAGTGAGAAAAGCCCTGACATACAATTCATAAAATTCATGGCCTTTTAAGTTTTATACTAACTTAGGGGTGAATTATAGAACCGTTCAGAAGGGCACCGAATTTGATTTGGGCTGGCCCAATCAAATTCAGAAGCCTTGTTTCCAGCGATTCAGAAACCTTTCCAAATGATCTATTACGATGTTCGGAGTTTCCAAATCTGTTCTGAATATGAACCGGACGGCACTCAGAAAGTCTGAGTCGTTCGGAGCCGAATCGTGTGTGTCTACAGGCTGTGTTTCTGAATGACTTGGAAGCTTTCCGACTGAGCGATTATGATGTCAGATTCAGACAGCCCTTCTGAATCGTTTCTTCCGACTCGGATCGGTTGTCCGAATCTGAATTTGGGGGCCCGTAGCAGGTCCCCCTTCACACGGGGCCCTTACGAGTTGGGCCTGTGGGGGTACCCAAGGCACCCCTCTTTCCACCCATGCACAGTGGGGCAGTAACCATGGGGTGTCCGCCACAGGGTGCATGATTTTTCCCAGCTGAGTCTAACCAAAACGTATCCGGAAGCATCCGGATGCATGGCAATCGCTCGGTTGGACTCCCCGGATCCAAGTCGGTCAGAAACCTTTCAGAGACCGATTCGGTCGGAATGCTTTACGACCGCCATCGTAATCGACCCCTTATTGTAGTTACATCTAAAATGTTCTGCTGGTAATGTGATAACACTGAACGAGGCTGTGCAAAATAGTTGAAAAAAGAGCACATTGACAGCAATCTAATTTAGCATGTTCAACAATCCATATCTATAGACATTCTTTGTACAGAATAAACCATTAATACTCTTTCAATTTAGAATCAATGTATGTCATATTTTTTCCTTATTTCCTATTTTCTCTTTTTTTAACACATGAATACAATGTGAATTGCCTTCAACACACTACATGTGCCACTGGCAATAACCATTATAACTCACTCTTTTCCATATTGGACTCAGCAATAGACATGAATTTCACAACTTTTCTACATAAGATCAAGTCCTCCCCCTGGAGACAGGCTATAACTGTTTGCCAACATGTTTGAATAGTATTTCCTATAAAAGACTGTCTTAGCAGTCTTTTACGCACTTCCATTAGGGCTGGGCAGCATACGACAATGCAAAAAATGTCTTCCTTGATAATTGCAAAGACAACATGATATCTCTGTAGACAACCTCCTCCAAGAGAGCGAATTAAAGTGAATTTGTCAGAAGCGCAGCAGCTTTAGTTTTGGTATTAATCCATTCAACCTTCCTAAATATGATTGGGATTTTAAGGGGCTATATTAACCAATAACTATCCATGCAAGGGCTCTTTTGGACAGCACATTTCTATCCAAGGATGAGTAATATTATCCTGTTCCCCTTATAGCTCTGTTAAATGCAGTTTGAGAAAGGGATAAAGCCCAAAGCTCCTCTGTCTTCAAGGTAGATGGAACCAGGTTCAATTATTAATGTGTTGCAGTATTTCGGGATCATTTATTGCCTCCCAAACATTTTTGCTAAGAGTAGGTCTTGGATAATTTTTTAACTTCTACCAAAAATTCAAATATGCTCCAAGACTACTTAATCACTGTGGCCTAAGGCCAAACGCTAAAAGGATTTGGGCTGGCAAAAGCCTGCCGAGGTTAATTAAGAAGGTGACAACAAGTTCGTACCATAGCATTGTCTATATTTTGTCTGCTTTTCCTCTAAATATCTCAGCGCAATGTGTCACTTAAGAGGCATGTTTAGCAGTCATTACTTGCAAAACTGGCTAGAGCGAAAGGCCTTTTAAAAAGTTCCATAAGGAGGAAAACGCAAATGCTAATGAGTTATTTCTTCTCCAAATTGCAGCACTGTGAAAATGAGCTTCTGGAGTAAAAATTCGCCCCCAAGTATTTATACTCTGATACAGATTCCAACGCTGTCTGTTCTGCATAAAATGTTGGTGGTGAAGATCTTCCCCTTAAGACAAGCATTGTTTTTGTTTTATTAAGATTGACTCTTAATCCATGATCCACAGCATACTGAGAAGTTGTATTAATCAAACGCTGAAGTCCAACCTATATATTGCTAATCAGCACATCATCATCAGCATACAACGTTAAAGGCCAGCCACCACAGGTGAGTGTGAAATAACACTTTTTAAAACAGGAGTAATTCCGGTGAGATAGCAGTTAAATAAAAGTGGAGCCAGTACACATCCTTGCTTTAGGCCATTTCTTGTTGGAATTTGTTTTGGAGACCGTTGCCCAACCTGACTCTTGTCCAAGTGTCCGTGTAAAGCAGTTAAATCGTTCTTAAGAGAAGAGGAGGAATTCCCAAGTTCAACAACTTTAAACACTGTGTCACATACTGAGTGAAAGTCCGCGTAACCCAGGTGTAGCTTTACGGAGCGGTAACTTGCCTGTTCAGTTATTGCAGCCAGCATATGAAGATTGGTAGTTGTGCCAATTCCCTTAATAAAACCTGTCTGGTGCTTCAGCACCAGTGAGTTGGACTCAGTCTAGTCCGTTAATTCAGGTAGCAGAAATTTTGCGAAATAGTTTGCCTCACCATCCATTAGAGCAATCAACCTATAACTGGAAGGTAAGGAGGATTGACCACCTTTCTAAATTCCGGCCAATTTTCACCCCCGCCAGCTGTCTGGAATTTATTGGTTGTGGAGGATATAATCAAATTTGGTGACTGGCTTATCTGCCCAGAATTGTTCTGCTTGTAAAGCGACTGTGGAAGACCACTAGAGCCCAGGGCCCGATCCTGGAAACTAATTCTCAAGTTAACATTTTGCCCTTGTGTCAGGGTCACTGGAAGTATGCGGTAGGAGAGGGCACAATTATGCGTCAAGGTTGTGTAAATTATGCAGCAGTAAAAGCAAAATTATACAGCATAATGCGGAACATTTTGGAATTTTATTATTTCATTATTTTGACATTTTTAAACTCTGTAACACTGTCTGGGCATTGGCTGTACCTCGTTAGTACCAGTTTACCATCTAAATATAGCAATAAGCAAGCACCTCAAAAGTGACCAGTCCAGACTTTGCAGAGGGCCAGCTACTACGCAGCATAATGCTATGCTCGCAATACAAACACTTTTTTTTTAATTTAAAATCTGCAGATTGTGCAGCAGATGATTGATTATGTAGAAAATGGGGCAAATCATTAATCATGCAATACTTGCTGCTGCCCCATAAACTCATAATTCCAGTGGCAATTCCCCACTGTGTATCACTGTTGTGATGCAAACCTGCATAAAATGTTAATACATCTTCCCCTGATTGTTTTATGACATAAAAACTGTGCCCATTGTGCAATTACTCATGTGTATAGAAGTAATTAGGGATTCACAAAACCAATCCAAAAGTTCTAGAAACCCGTGCCTCACATGTTGCCTACAGTAATATTCGAAAAGTTTGTGAGCTACGGAACTATTTTTTATTAATCTGGTCATCTATGCGGCAAACCAGCATGTTACCTGAGCAAGGCTATAATTTACGGGTGCAAATGAATATTTTACATAAGAAGAAATTTGATTGACTTTTAAATCACTCCTTTATGGAAATATTAATAGTGTAAGCTCAAACTAATCATTGATGAGTGACTCGTTGATTGATTCATGGGATTGTGAGTCATTTAGTAGCACAATCCTCCAAAAGCAATCCATTCACATAGATCTATTGAAATTAATTGACAATTCTGATGCACAGGAAAGCGTGCTGTGCGAAGCTTATTAGGCAATCAAGCACTACCCTTCAGCTCACCCCATCTCTGGTGCGAGAGACTTCCCAGAAATAGATGTGCATGCTGGCCAGGCTGGCTGCTGAATAGGTCAACCTGTCATAGAGCCAGAGATGACCTTCTGTGACCTTACACCGCTTATGCATCTCCGTGCAGGCGATTCTTCTCTACTAACTATTCAGAGACACCACTGTTTGCAGTGAATTTCATGTGTACTTTGTAGTCCAAGCTCACAGCACAACCAATAGCCGCACAATGTGCTGCGCCACTGTTTCACTGCAAACAAATGCAGTCAGATGTGTCCCTTCTTTGTTTTAAAAATGTTTACATCTAGGCATCAGAACCTTATTTCATAAGCCAGAAAAATCACAGTATTTACTATCATGAAAGCCTCCAGTGCACGTAATAATCTGAGAGAACAAAGAAAATATCTATTTTCACATCATTGCATTTTATTTTTGAGTTGTATATAGTGCAGTAGTAAATATAACACTTTTGAGATATTTTAGGAACCTTGTACGTCAGTGTAGGAGTGATAGGGCCTAATAGGTACCAACTCAGCTTTGGTTACTTGAATCACAGACATATAGCAATATTTGAAGAAGGTATCCCCTAAAGAACTCTTTTTAGGTCTAGGAGCAAGGGGAAGAAACAATTGAAAACAAATATAACCTCACTACTTCTTTGTCGGCTGGTAAAAGCTCTATTGGCTGACCACCACTGAACTTATTGCATATGAATCATATATATAAACATACTGATCTTTATCTCATTTTTTTTATTTTTCCAGATTATAATTTTTTCTCCTTTTAATACATAAAGTTAAAAACATTTTTGGTTGTCCGCATGTTGATCATTAGTTCAAAATACACAATTCTTCCACATTGTAATGCTTCAAATATTTGTCTTTGTTTGAAGACCGGTGTGATACATATCCTAATGTATAACCCCAACAACCAACCAAACAAAACCAATCTCACATTACACACAACTGCACACTATCACATTCACATCTCATTCATAACCTACCCAACTACAATTCAATTACTTACACAGATGGTAGCAACGGGGAGAAAAAAATTCAAACAATGGGCGTTAGTGTGTTGTAAATTGGGATTTCAAATTGTGTTGTGCTGGCATCTAGCTTGACTTTTCCAATCGCAGTGCAGACTCATGAGAAAAGATTCATGCTGGATACTTGCAAACCATTGTTCACTCTATAAGAATAGTTTTGCAAAAACTTATGAAACTTTATGAAATTTTGCAAAACAAATAGCAGTTTTGTAAACGTCTAGTTAATAGCCCCTCTGGTTATAAGGGCATTTGGAATGAGGTACTCAGTGGAAAATATCATATAATATAATCTAGCATCATCTCACATATCTAACATGAAGGCCCAAGCTCTCTGTACCTCATCGCCGGCGGCCCCATGCTGGCACTGCCAACCTGATTTGATAAGGCTGCGTATGTAATGTCCTTGTGGACAGCAAACTTGTATCATGGTTAGCAGTATATTATTGATAGGATGAACGAGTGAGTGGTTATAATAAGGGGATCATCACACTCAAACTCCACCATCTTTCTTAATTGTGAATTACCAGTAACCAATACATTGTAGAATGTCTTTCTCTGTTCTGCATGCTTGAATGCACCTTTCATATGGGTTTTAACTTTAATATATACCACTTTCCGTAACAAAATTCGCAAATGTGAAAATTGCGTTAATAAAGCATAAACCGAGGCATCGTTTTAGGAAGTTCTACACCATTACAATTTATTCTGTCACAGAAAGTTAGCATCTGCAGTGAAATCCAGTCATAAAATGCAGATCTGCTTCCTGAAAAATGCATATAATTTCTGGGTCACATTAGCCTCCATTGCTCTTGAATCACTAGCAATGTTCTTTGTGGTCATGGTACAATATTCATCTCACAAGCACACATAACCATTGGTGGCTCCTGGCTGTTTAAGTATTCAAGGTGTAAAATGTGGCATAGTGTTTGCTTTTCTGAATGGTCATATTACATTTTGATAGTTGGAGCAAGTAGCCAGTGAGAGGTAAATGGAAAGGGAGCAATGAATTCCCTCCTATTTTATTGTGTCTTTTCCCTTCTGTTCCTTGCAGTCAAAGCCTAAAGCAATTGTTGGAAGGTAAAATCAGGTCAGCTTTCCCACACTTCGGAAATTAGGTGTGGGAATACTGCTCCTCCAATCTTATAATCGGAGCTTTACATTCAAGTAGAAGTTGGCATATAGCCTTTGGTTTTCATCAATACGTAGGGCCAAAAGAATCCACTCTGGAATATTGGGTGATGCCAACTATTACAGCCCTTTTTGTTGAGGACTGTGATGTAGAGTGACGCTTGCACAGAAAATAGAAAAGTATGAGTTACAGATCTACCTGTGACGATATGAAGGTTCTGCTTGTTCCCATTAGGTTCTCTACTTGCCCATTTTACTGTATCGTTGCTATTTCAGTAATCATGCATATTTCCAAGATTGTCTCAGACTTCAGTAGCACTGTTTCAGCTGATGATGAGCTCACAAGCAGTTCCTTAGGGTCTTCTGACTGTTCATCAATTGTCAATATTATAGGTCATCTTTAAAGTAATTTGAAGAAACCAGCATTCACATGCGTCAAGGGGGCCATTGCTCAGTTTTAGCGATAATCAGAGATGGACTGCCATGGGGCCTACTAGCAAAGCATGGACATTTCATCTTCCACTATGAAGCCTATTCAGGGAAACCAAACACCTCTCCCTGTTCTGTTCGTTGCCTTAGTGGTAGGTGTGCACTAGTTGCATGCTGTGATATGGTATGGGTGGAATGATAATGCATGATGTCCTCAGCATCACATATTCTTTGGACATAGACAATTCCTTTCAAAAGTTGATTTGTGGCATCAATTCTATTTCCCAGCAAAGGTGCACAGTTTTGTTACCTTCAAAGAGACTTTCCCATTTGTTTTCTTGGTGACGTTGACAGATAATTAGCTGGATCATGTCTATATCTGTTTTCTCCTTCTGCTCACAATCTCCATACTCTCTGCTTTTCCTACTCCAGCCTACAGAGTGGCTAGACGTGTCTTTATAATAAATGTGATGTATTATCCACATCAAGGCCATATTCAATGGCATCTATTTTCTTTATCTGCTGCTTTCCAGAGTATCGTCCACAATGGTGCAGACTTACTGGATATCAATGCCCCCTCCACCTTGAACGACATATTTAGCTAATTTGGTTTATTTTCCCCAAAGCTGTTTATATTTTGCACTGAGAATGGGAGCAACACATATATGACATGTTTACAATAACATAATGTGTTGTATTGTTTATCTCTAGAACCTAAGTGTCATGGGCTGAGTCATGGCCAGACTCCCCTAGTGGTGAGTTATCCTGTCCTTTGATATGGAATAGTCTTATCTTCTTGAAAGCTGCCATAAGCAGCTTGCAGTTCCAATATACCAATCTATGGGACAACTTGTTTTAGATCATCAGAGGCCTCTCTGGATGTGACTCCCACAGCAGGACTTAATTTTCACCCTTGAATGCTCATAAGCTGCCCTGGCATAGACACTCACCTAATTTCCTTATTGTTGTCAACTGATTACATTCTTGCATTACTAATTATCTTTTGGTTCATCTGCAATGTTGGGTTATCTCGGACAACCAGAAAGTGCAGCATTTATGATTTCTCCATATTTGAACTATGTTTTCACCCTCCAGTGCACCATAACCCACAATGGCACTGACATTATACATATTATGAATACAAGGTGTGCAAAGAAAGCTGCTTTTGCACAATATGGGCTGAGGGCAATTACCCTTGAGTTCTTAAATCATCAATGAACTGCTTTTGTGGCAATTTGAAGGAGATGCTAATCGACTGTGAGCCTACTGCTCTAGTAAGTCTTCCTTTTCACTGGGAAGCATATTCTGTATACTAAGCAGGCCCACACCTTCACTCCCATGTCACTATCAGCCATAGGGCCAACAAAAATGACTTTTTCTTCCCTTGAATGTAAATATGTCTTCACAAAAGGAAATCAGCTGCTAGTGTGGACATTGTGGGTTGCTTAACAATTGAGTTACTGGTAGTTCTGATCATATTCAATAGCTCATCACTAATTCACCAAGAAATGAAATTCAAACCAGGCACAAATGCTGCAACTGTGTCGCTGACCACGTATACATGTAAGAACCAGTTACTAAGATTCAGAAATATTATCGAAATCAAGAACTCAAATCGATATTGAAATAATAAATGTGTCACTGTTACAAACTGTAGAAATGTGTTACGGTTATCAGAGAGTGAACCTGTCTCTAAAAACGTCAAGAATGCCTTTGCAACCTTTCCAGGTGTTGCGTAACGAGGAGAAATATGATTATTCCTCTTCACTATTTCCTCTTTCTGCAGCACACATAAAAAAGCAAAAACGCCTCTAAGAATGGGGTTTGTGCTTGAAGGTGTCCCTTACTGCACAAAAAGAATACTGCCTGTAGCGGAGTCACACTTGCATGGTGAAAGGGTGCCTGCATTGGCACTAGGTAGCCACAAGTGCACCAGTGCAGAGTGAGAGCAGGAATACACCATATGTTATTACTTATGGCACATTCCTGCACTCATATTCGGCACAGTTGTCTTGCTGCATTGAGTTGCTCCAAATGTTGATAAATCTCGCCCTATGAGGACTATGATGTCATCCTTGTTTAGCTTCTATGAAACACAGAGCAATGAAATAGTTTTACATCCACAAGTAATCTATAGACCAAATTCCTACTCACAAAGCAAAAAAAAGTTAAATGAGACCCCCATTCCGAGGCTCCACTAGAAAATATGCTGAAAAATGGACCTCGGTCAGGGAGTGATACTCAAAAATCTTAATCTACCACCAACCACCCCTACAAGAAAACATTCAGTGGTCAGTAATCGATGGATCATAGTTAAAATGTCATCTGAAAAAATGGGAATGCTTAAGTTGAAGAACCAACCGCTCCTCAGACAGTTTTTAGATCAAAAGTGGGCTATCAAACGTACAACAAGCCACTTATTTGCAATGAAGCAAGTTGTGATTAAGAAATAGTGGGAAAACAGGTAGAGAGCAACATGAATAATCCCCTTGAGTTTAAAAAAACCTGGAAAAATATCTCAAGTTGAAAGAAACATATAAACCTACACCTGATGGAAAATGTCTACACAAACGAAGTACGCAGTCCCTGCAAAAGTGTCTAGTTAGTGTCAATTAGAGCATCAGCTGGTCGCAGGGAAATCTTAGCTCCCATTTGAAAGAGAGGCCGGTTCACCTCCTCCAGTGAAAGGCGGACCAGCTATTCTAAACAGAGTTTTCTTTTCACTAATGCATAGTTCCTAGTGAAGGCACAGTTTCATGCCTGCACTGGGATCAACACATTTAGGCCCTTATTTATGGGGATTTTGCAAAGGGTAACGCAGCAAGTCATCTTGCTGCGCTGTCCTACGCCAAAATATAAGGGGCAGGAATGTACCATATTTATGCAATACGATGAATTCCTGTCCTTCCTTTTCTCCTGCGCTGGCTCTCTTTCAGCAGCCTAGCGCCAACGCAGGCACCCTTGCACCATGGCGCAAATATGCCTGTGTTGTTAGCAGGATTATTTTTGTGCAGGAAGGGGCACATTCCTGCACAGAAACAATCATAAGAGGCGTTTTCCTCTTTCTCTGTGCAGCACACAGAGAAAGAGGAAAAACCGAGGAGAAATAAAGATATTTCTCCTTATTACGCCTCCCCTCTGGAGGTGTAAGGATTTGGACTACATCAAGGCTATGGAATTAAAAATACATAACATACTTTTACAAAAAGATATTCACAAGAAAACACAATAAACACCTCACAAACTCCATATAGAAACAGATGAAAATGTAATCATAACATTATTTTTCTGAAATGTAAATGAAACATGTTATTACCTAAAATAAAAATACAGTTGTGTGCTTATTATGTATTTTTTAAAATATGAAAAGGATTAATAAAATATAAAATAATAAATGCTTATAGATAACTTTGTAACATTAAATTACATGTATTTTTATTTTTTAATCCTTCAAATATTTTACATAAATGTGGCTTTATTTTCTGTCAGGTTTTATTTTATGTCCCTGCATCAATTTCTTTCTATTAGATGGTATTGTTGTGTCAGTACTTGGTCATGTGTGATGCTGGGGTTACTCCTGGACTGAGCTGAAGGGCCTTATTATGAGTTTGGCAGGTTGTGAACTGCCGCACCCACAGTGGCAGTCTGACTGTCGCGACCTCGACTTTCCGACCACTGCATTACTAGATGGGCAGGCTGTAGTTTGAAAGATTGCTGGTGAACCGCCGACACTGCTGGCCACTGATGGTGTGGGAGGCTCACACCAGCAGTGAAACCGCAGGGCCAATTAGGAGTTGCTTTACGGCAGGCGTGACCGTGGCGGTCTAACCACCACATCTGAGATTGTGGAAAGGGAGGTATAGAAAGCAGAAACTCACCTCTACACATCTGCTACAGTCATGGAGCCCGTCAGACACATCCTGCCACTACTGTACCTGCTCAACCATATTCAGAACCCAGTGTGGTGCGGACAAAATTGGCAATAATTCATATAACTACCAGATCCCATAGATTCCTCAGCAAAAAAATGCCCCGCCGTAGACCAGTCAAGGGAATTGGGGTCCCTAAGTAATTTACTCATTAACATGGACTCGGTCTGGGACTATTTCATAAGAATAATCAGAAATATATCTGTAGCTGTGACCAGCTGTGTCCTCACCAATGCTGTTCCCTTCTCCTCCACTTGCCTTGTATGTATCTGAAATGACATGCAACATGGGTTTATTGCAACTGCATTTCCACACCTGACCATCACAAACCAGCAGAAAACATTGAAGAAATCCACATATCACACCAGCTTCATGGTTCACTCTATAGACTTCAAATTTAGCATGTCACATGCATGAATGCTACGTAAACTGAAAACAGTTGGGTGCACTCATGTCCTAATTCATTTATGGAATTGTTTACACTGCATCCTTATGTCCGTACTAGGATAGTTGATCACCTTGCATACTTTGCCACTTGTAGTATACCAATTTAAAAAACATGTAACAAAATAGGATGGATCCAAGCGTAAGATTTACACAATGTTCACACAAGGCCTAGAGTAAAACAAACCCAATTATTACTCATAACACATCATGAAGTCATGAAGGTCAAGTTGAACACCAATGTACCATCAATTAGTGTTGTGGAGGACATTGTGTCACATGCAAAGTCCCATTGCAAACAGATGACACTTTGGAATCCAAATTACATCATATGCCCACTACCCAAAGAGTCAAATTAAAGCGGGACATATGTACTTTAGCTATGTATCACATTTAGTAAATAAGGTTCCCTTAAAACATTGAGGCTCAAACATTTGGGAGATATATACTACAAATTCACACAGCACAAGACTCCCTATAGCTATATGCACATCCCCAATCTTGCTTAGTAGAGGTGATAACGCCAGTCATAGATTGTATATTCACAACCCAATACACCATTGAAGCTTTTGGGTGTCCCTGAACATCAATGATATGAAGATGAGGGTTCACCAATGGGCAGGCATATCACATCACTCTTTGGTATTGCAAACTCAGATTGCGTTGTCAGGATCAGTGTAGACATTCACATATGATCCCTACTGTTCTACATCTCAATTCCTCATGCATGTCACCAGTCAATGATTCAGTGTTTTGAAACACTGTTGCAGATCAACTGGCCAATGCACACAGGTCAACATGAAGGCACTAATGCTGATGGCACTAGAGATGTTTGCACTCTAATGTCACTGTATAACCAGTATTACAAATACAAACTGCAGTTTAATCATTGCCTGAACTGTGAACACTATGGCATGTCACATGCAATAGGGCCACCATCACATGAGCGTCAATAGTGAGGGTACATCACTCCTCATGCAAGCAGGATCAGTTGTCTGTGTGGTACATTTGTCACACAAATTTACTGAGAACATGAGATGATTACTCACTTCACTCAGCTAGATGTCTGCTCACAGGAAGAAAAGTGGACGTGGACAGGAGTCTGCTGTGTTTCAGGTCTGAAGACAAGAAGCACAGCAAAGCAGCATAGCATACACCTACTACCACACTTACAGTAACAGTGACTCATCCTGTGTGTGGAACATGGGCCACCACCAATTTGGTTGGTAAAAAAACATCTCAAAGTTGCCAATTTAACAGGCATTACTCTAGCCAGGACTCACCCTGATGTAGTTGCTGTTGGGCCTTCAACTGCCCATCAATCTCAGGGTTGGCCACCGCCAGTATGCGGGCATCAGGAGGGTCAGTGTCCGGTGCGCACCCCTTCCATGTTGGTAGGACTTCCACAGCTGGACATCCATGATCATCAGGGTCCAGCACCACAGGTCCTCCCAGCTCTTTCTGCAGTGGGCCCTGTGCCTGTAGAAGACCCCCAGGGCCTGCACCTTCTGGATGATGGATCTCCAAATGACCTGATGTGCGTAGACCTATATGAATGCAATAGCTGTCGAAAGAGATTGTAACTGAAATTTTGAGTATGACTGTTAGCTTGATACACATTTTATTGACATCTAGTACCCCCATTTATCAAAAGTCAACATATTACACATGTCCATGTCATGTGCTAAGCGCAACTAAAGCATGGATACACACTCTTGTGGTCATCTGATGACTAACCTCAACACTGGTCATTAGCTCCACTGACTGAGGCATCCTACCAACATAATTTAGGCCAGAGCCATTCTAAATGGAATATGATGTGAGGTACCATCACACACAGCACACCATGTGGACCTTCTAAAGGGTAAGCTACCGTGCATGACTATCCAGAGAACTTTCCTGCCAGACCCATAGCATTAATGCATATGGTCCATAGAGGCAAGAACCATAGTTTACACAACATCCTAAGTCTACTGTCACAATGTAAGGGCTGGCACGCGTGACACTGAGGGCTACCTCTCTGGGGGATGTTTGTACATGTAGACTACTTGTTGAAATATACTAATAATTATAAATATGTTTGTGTTGTTTGTACTGCCATCACAGGACACAGGTTCGGCCACTGTAACATGGATGACAATTAACATACCATTGTCTGTGTTGTGTGATAGGGAATATTGTAGCCAAGCAGGTGACTCACATTTCTAAAACTAATCAAAATCAACCCATTATCAAAACTGCCCATGCCGTGCATCCTCCACAACATTGGCCTTCAACAGAACATCCCTTGCATTGCAGAGGATGCAGGCTATGAAGAGCCACCGGGTAAGGAACCTGAAATGCCAAATGATGATGAAGATAGTGCAGAAGAGGAAGGAGCCGACTTCCCTCAAGATCTCATCAGAAACTACTTCTCCTGAGTGTAAGTATGGTGTGAAATGTGATAAGATGGTAAGAATTCTCTACAACTACTACACTGGTTGCATAAGACTTTGACACCACATAACTTCATGGCTGGTGGTGATGCATTATCACAGCTCGATGTGGCACTAAGGCGTAACCGACCGCACTTGAATTGCATCGAAGATCCTATATCTTTACACATGTCACGACCAGGGTTACCCACTTGGACCCTTGGGCATCCCAGGATCACCTAGTTTCCATCTCCCCACTCTTGCCCCGTTCCTCTCGGCCTCCCCCATCCCCCTTACCCACCCTGAAGGTAGTTATGTGCTCGAAGGAGAACTAACTTAGGTACAAGGTATGTGTTTCTTCTCTCTGCTCATATAATTGTGACTGCTGATCTGACTCGAATATCCGAATGGGCTGTATTAGTTACCTCTTTGTAATTGATTTGCATACACTGATTATCTGCTAGATTAGAGCCACTGATTGTGGCTCTAATCATAACTGGGGCTTATTACCGTTTGGAAACCATATTTACATGCCATAATTTCTCTGACATGATATAAAATTGTTTTCAAAATGAACTATCACGTAATGCTACTTAACATGCATTCACATACGAGTACAATTTTGATAATATACTATATCCATTTGTTTCCCTTTCTGTAACTTTTACTTTTTTCTTCACTGTTCATATGTCACGGTATGATCTGAAATTCTGATTATACAAATACCCTTATTATTTGGAAAATGTATTGATAATTTTGGACACGTTCTTTCACTATGCTTTAGTTTATTTTGTGCGCACATTTATTTTATGACTCGTATCATCAACGTTAGAGCCTTGAAAAAGCCCCAGGCTTGCAATCCAATAGGGGGAGAAACATGTGTTGGCTGTGCCTCACAAAAGCTTTGTTACATTTTTGCTTCAGTGATTCTGATAGACTAAGTATTACCTCTGACATTTTTGATCTTGTGTTATAAATTCTAGATGTATATACTACAAGGATTTTATGATGTATTACAAATACATCCACTTGTCCATGCACATTTTTGCAGCTACTAAATTAATGAGTGAGGGGTTCTCCATTACCAAGTTCAAATGTCAACAATGATTCTCAATATGCTGGTTGGACTATAAATCAGGATCTATTACCCATACAAGCAGAAATTGATGGCTTTGATGTTCTTTGAACACAGAAAGGGGTAGATGCAGTTGGAAAGTCCTGCAGTGGGTGGTGTTGATGTCCTGCAGCACCCCAACCATGGAGGCCAAGTTGATGTTGATGCCGGTGACCTCGGTGTGTAACCTGGCGACATTAGTGTGTATGCCAGCACCCTCCTGATTTGTGCCCCTATGCACTCCTTCATTTCCCGGATTTCAGCCAGTACCTGGCCCATGACACTTTGGGACTCCTAGTAGACTCCCAGGACAGCTTGTGTGTCAGTGTCATCAGTGGGTTAACTCTGTGGGACCATGGTTACCCTCCCTCTACACTTACCCCCATGGGCTTGTGTCCTTGGCACAGACTGCACTGTCACACTGGGTCCTGATTCCTCAGTTACACTGGTGGTGATAGCTGGCCCAGAATCCAGGATTAGGGTGCACAGGATGGTAATGACTGTGCTAGGTGCACAGGTTTGGGCTGCAGTGTTTGGCTGTGTAGTTGCCGCTGTGGTAAGAGGTGTTGCTGTGGGCACAGTGAGCCCAGGAGCGTTGACATCACTTAGGACTTCAACATGGGTTGGAGAGAAATCTGTTTGGTTTTGAATCTCTGTACAGGTGCTGTGGTGGATTTATCTGTTGAAAAATAGAAAAAAATCTTATTGGTGTAAGTGAGGTAGCTACATCCACCTTGTTTGTGTCAAAGTTAATGGGGCCCTAGAATGGAACAAAACAGATAGAGATTAATATTGTCATCTATTTAAGGGGATTTGATGTTGTTTACTCGACATTTGAAGACACTCAATAGATATAGTAGATTTCATAACCTCATTAGTTGTGCAGATATGTGGCATTTTAGCTTTATGGCTAGACATGACATCTCCAAAACTCTGCTACGAAAATTGTACAGTCCAGGATGAGTGATGATTCGTTGTAACATGGCAGAAAAGTGAGAAGGGGCAGGAGGAGTCTAGCATATTGGTTAGAGTTGCAGATACAGGGCTCATGGTAGTTGAAGTCACTTCAATCTCACTTTACCAAAACTTGACAACTAGTAACCTGCATGATGAGAAAAGATCTACTGTAAGATGGCAGACAAGTGAGAAGGGGCAAAAGGAGTTTTGGTTAGTTTACCATACCTGTTGGCTATAGCTATTTAGGGGATTATTTATGAGCCCTTGCATCATTTTTTTGCCGCCGTAAGTCACTTTTTGTGACGCACCAGAGGGGTAAAAAATGTGCCTTGCTGCACCATATTTACAAAGTGACACATCTAGGTAGATGTGTCAGTTTGTAAACCACTGCGCTACATTGTACATGCGTCAGGTATAATGTATGCAGAGGGGAGTTCCACCTCCTAGAAGTGACGCAGTGAAATCTACGACATTTCACTGTGCCACTTCTAGGACGCAAATGCATCAATATCTTACGCCTGCCTCACAGCAGGCATAAGACTGACGCAGGCCCTTTCACATGGGGCTTGCCCCATGTGAAAGTACACATTACTGGAGTTGCGTCACTTTTGTGACACACTCAAGCAATGCGTCACTTTTGCTCCATACAGATACGTCAGAAATACTGACGTATCTGTAACTCCTTGCGACATGATGCGTCATACAGTAAATATGATGCATCAATCACGCCGCAAGGAGGGCGCACTGAAAAGTAACGCATCGCTGCTTTCACGCAGCGATGCGTCACTTCTCATAAATGAGGTCTTTTGGATGGATCTTACTTTTAAATATTCACACATATCATATGTCCTTGATTGATATTTTTATGGTAATCCACCTACAGACAGCATTGAAACATGTGGCATGTCAGGGAGCTGGACACATGTGCTCTTTATATGCAGCAATACACATTGGCACAGACAAACTAATATCTCTGATACTTTGAGCATTGCATG
The DNA here is from genome assembly GCF_964261635.1 of Lissotriton helveticus. Lineage (NCBI taxonomy): Eukaryota > Metazoa > Chordata > Amphibia > Caudata > Salamandridae > Lissotriton > Lissotriton helveticus. Next base: position 1,820,692,394 of record NC_136059.1, on the reverse strand, counting down.
TTAGGAAAGTAGCTAGAGAACACAATAGCGAAAGCCTAGTTGAGAGCAAACAGGACATTGTGGCAGGTATTGAAGTGTACCTTACAAGAGTTCACTCCCCCAGGTACTCCTGTCAATGCCAAGCAGGATGGCCAAGACCTTCTCCTCCCAGCGACAGAATTGTAATGGCCAACACCAGTCCTCTGAGCCTCCAGGTGGTGGTTGCTGTTCCGGGTAGTACCCTCAACCTGAGGACATTCCACCTCTTCCTATTGTCCGCATGTGTGCACAGGGCAGTACAAACAGCATTCACTCTGTTGACTATCCTTTCTCACATTTCAGTTTTCCTACAGAGATGAGTATGCTGGACTTGGGAACCAACAATATGTGGCTCTACTCAAATAATTTTATCCACCAGGACTGTCCACAAAAGCTCAGTGAAGCATGTTTTTTTTGTCAGGCATTAGGAAAAAAAATGCAACTCACTATTTGAAAGGAAAAACAAACAAGTGATACAGGTAAGAAGGTGCAAAACTAAAATTACAGGCGGTGGAGAGTGCAAAATGGGAAGATGAAAAAAGTGTGCCTTATGTGAAATTGCACAAAACGGTGGTGCCTGTCTTATGGGCAGCAGCTGGGAAGCAAAGGATGCTGGTCAGAGATGTGCTGTATTTTATAGTGTGATTTACAGGTGTGTCCCCTTGGCCAAAGCACATCAGCTGTGTAGTTTTGTAATCCATCCAATGGTCACTGTTGTGGGTTTTTTACACACCTACCCCAATGGTCGACCGCCATTGGGTAACTGCCATTTGCTAACCACGACTGGGCGACCGCCAGTATGACTGTATAATCGTATAATGCTTTGTGAGTAGACTCGGCCTTAACGACATCAGTGGATGCAACAGCAGCATTGCAAACCCACATGGTCCCAGCGGGAAGAGTCTTGGCCGCAGTCGGGATTTAAGACAGCCCAGCTTGTAATATGGCCGGCATAAAACCGCAGGCGTCACAGTGTCATATGCAAAGTGGAAGCGGAGTTCGGGCAGACGGATTACCAAACTCAAAATCAAGCTCTACGTATATTTGCAACAGTTTTGGGCCTTTTTGGGTGTCACAACTATAAAAGGACTGTTGGTGAAAAGCAACAGCTTACTCTTGTGGGCGTGTGCATGTGGCTCCCTAAACTCCTCTGTACGTCTCTCTTAACCCCTTCCTGTTCCTTCCTTAGCACCTCCCTCTTAGTCATAAATATACCATATTTATGACTAAGGGGAAGGCACTCCTCTCTGTCCAACGCTCATTTACTAAAAAAGTATATTTTTGTGTGTGGAAATCTATGCACATAAAAGATGGGAGAGGCGGTGGTACAAACATCCACATACAAGTTTGAAAATAGAATTTTCCATGTCATCATTAGCAGTACTTTGAGGTACTACTAAATATAACTCATAAAGTAGTTTGTTAATAGGCCTCTTTATCTATACTTAAAGTTTCTTCAGTTTCCTGTAAATCCAGTGAATGTACTTTGATAATACCTTGCAGATTAGAAATAGGTTTTGGAGAATTATTGATTGAGTTTGTTACAATAAGGTTTATTGAACCCGATGCAGCAGAAAAAGAATGGGATACATGAAACATCATTATGTAAATACCCATCTGTGTGGTACACTTCCACCTTCACAGATAACAGGATATGCAAATCAATTATATTAAGGGTTTTATTTATCATTTTTCACACTAGTCAATATATAAAGACACCTTACTGTGCTGCGTGAAAGGGACACGTCAGGAAAACACCATTGCTATTAATATATGGCACATTTTGGCTCACTTCTCGCACTCTGCACTTTTGGCTGCCTAATGCCAATGCTGGCATCCTTCCACCATGGTTCAAGGGAGCCTGTGTTGCAGGAAGGATTATTTCTGTACTGGAAGGGACACCTTCCTGCACAAAAAAATCCTATGGGACGTTTTCCTCTTTCTATGTGCTCTGCAGAATACAGCCCATGTAGAAAGAGTAAAAAACTAGGAGAAGTAAAGAAACCCCTTGGGAAGCATAGCATTTTGCCGCATACCCAGGTCTACCACTCATGGTAAATCTGGGAATGCACCAGATTCATGGGTGGATGCATGGGGGCAACCATGCTCCACGCATGGAATGCTTCCCTAGGGCAGAGCAACACTAGGCAGCAATTTGCGCTGCCTTGATTACTCCAGATTTACCAAGCAGCAAAGGGCTATGCAAGGTGGTCTTGCTTGGCTTGGTAAATCTCATCTAGGTTTCTCATCGCCTTTGAGTTACCTTACATAGTGCAAGGGCTATACAAAACATTTATGAATATGCCCCAAAATGTACCCTGAAAGTATGAAGGAAAGTGGAACAGTACATTTAAAAAAATCTAAATATATATATATTCACTGAAAAAACCATAGGTTTCACACCAGTTATAGTTAGGAATTAGCATTTAAAAAACCTATTAAATTCAATGAAAAAACCATAGGTTTCACACCAGTTATAGTTAGCTGGAAGTTTTACTCGCATAAAACCATTGAAATTCCCACGTTATAGTTAGTTGGACTCACTATAACTTGCGCGTGCAATGCACTGCTGATGACGTCACATATTACATTACTCATGACATCGTCAATGACATCACTCATGACAACACTTTTCATTGGTGCAGATCAGTTTTGGTTTCCAAATGATAAAAGCCTGGATCATGTGACATGAAAATAACACTTTTCATTGGTCCAGAACAGTTTTGTTTTCCAAATGATGAAAGACCCCACATTTCTTCCTTATTCTGACTTTGTCCTTTGACTGAGGAAGACCTGTTTTGAGTTCTATCTCTACTCTTTACTAGTATAAAATGGCTACAGTAGCAGCAACAGCTGGAGCATCTGCCCCACCACCACCACCACCACCACCATCTAAAAGACCACGAGAAGATTACATTGGTGGTCAAGAGGAAGAGTAGGAGGATGATGAAGAGGAGGCACAGACAAGGCAGTTCCTGCCTGAAGATAAACAGCCCTACAAACCTAAAGAGCACTTTGTATGGGAGTTCTACAAAATCCCAAGGGGTTTTAAAAAAGTCAACGCTGCAAAGGTAACTTGCTTGATTTGTGGTGCTGAGCTGTCTAGGGGGAACCCTAACAAAAAATATTCCTTCGGGAATCATACAATGATTCGCCACATGATGCGTTGGCATCCAAACAATTACTCTAATGCAGAGTTAAGGGACCTCTGCAGTAAACTACCCCCATCAACGTCTAGACCCTCAACATCAAAACAACCCACTCCATCGGGTCCCGGGGCAAGAGACACATTGGCTACTATTCAACCTAAGTTTGCCGATTACAAAATCGTGTGCAAATATTGTAACAAGACACTTTGCTATGGTAAGCAAAGTATCGAACTTATCATGGTTGCTGGTGATAACCATAAGTGTACAAGAAAACCCTAATTTTTCCTGATTTTTTTTTTGCTCCAGTTGAGCCATTTTCAATTCCCTGTTTTTTGTTTCTCCCCATAAAAAATACAAAAAAAATATAAAAGTGTTCAGAAAAGCCAAAAAAAGTACAAAATAAAACAACAACAAAAAGAAGAAAAAAACCAGTTCTTTTTAGAACTACCTTTACTTTATAAAAATAAACCTATATTTTTAAAGAATCTCTGTCAATCTTTTTTCTGCAAGGTACGCGTACCCGGGCGCGCACCGAGGCGCGCACCCAAAAAAAAATAAAAAAAAAATAATGAAGGAGTTAGCATGAGAGAAGAACACAAAGAGAGTAATTTTAAGAGAAAGAGAGCTAGAGGGAGAAACACTGAGGGGTTGTTTATTACATAGTAAAAAACAGAGAAGGTGTAATAGGGTGAAAGTGAGAAAAGTAAAATGACTAAAGGAGCGAAAGAAAGGAAGAGAGAGGAAGAAGACAAAAGTAGAGATAGTAGGAGAATGTGAATGGGTGTTGAAAGAAAAAGAAAGGACAGTAAAAAATGGAGAATGAAGGGTAGTGGCGTAACCGGGATAAATGAAGAACGGTGAAGGAGGGTGAGAAAAGACCAGTTAGTGTAAGTGAAGAGGGGTGAAAGAGGGTGAAAAATTGAATTAGGATAAGACATGGGGAGTGACAAAGAGAAAGGACAAAGAGAGTAAAGGAAACAGTGCCTGAATGGGTTTGAGTGAAACAGCAAAGAAAGGTAAGTAATGCAGTGTGTGTCACTTATAGGGATTCAGTGGGTGTAGGTCGGGATATGGGTGTCTAAGGTGTGTCAGTGGGTGTGGGTGTGTGGGGTGTTTCGGTGTGGGTGGAGGTGAGGGTGTGTGAGATATCTGTGAGGGGTGTATGGGTGTGGGGGTATGTGTGTGGGATGTATGTGTGTGTATGGAATGTGTGTGTGTATGTGAATTGTGTGTGTGGGGGGATTTTTTTGTGTGTATGAGGTGTGTGTGTGGTGTGTGTGTGGGGTGTATGTCAGAGGTGTGTGTATGTGTTGGGAGGGGGATGAGGTGTGTGTGTAGGAGTAAGGTAAATAATTAAGAAGAACAGAATGAGTGAATAAGTAAAGGAAGGGAACAGAGGGTAAGTGAAGTAAAGAATGGGAACTGAAACAAGTTGAATATGAGAGGGGGAATAGGGAAAGGGGAGTAAATATGGAGAATAAGTGAGGGAAGCAGAGTAAAGAAACAGGAGTGAGGTTCGTTGAGAAAATATTAGTGAGGTTAAAACAAAGGGTGATGACAAACTACATTTTTTTTAGTCACACTTACCATATAATAAATGTAACTTTAATTACATTTTTTACTACACTTTGTATCTGTGAAAGAGAGAACCAAAAATAAGTTATAATTAGTAAAATATGTATTTTAAATTAAAAGATACAAATGAAGAGGTTAAAAAGCATAACAGTGTATTTAGAAATAAAGTAAGAGTGAAGGACATAGAAAGGGAAAAAAAGTAAGGTAGAAGGACAAAAAGAGAGAAAAAGAAATAGAAGGAGAGCAAATTAGTAAGAGTAAGGAATATAGATTCACTGACAGAGAGGAGGAGAAGAACAGAGAAATGAACTGAAGGTAAGAAAGATACTAAAACAATGTGAGTTAGCAAAACTAAATCAGGAAAGAGTAAGTAAGTAAAAAGATAATGACTGAGACAGAAAAGAGTCTAATTAAGGATACATTTAGAAGAATGAGGAATAGAAGATAACTGAGAGTAAGTGAAGAACAGTCATAGAGTGAAGAGATGAAGGGAGAGAGGATAATATACACCGATTGAGGGAAATAGAGTGAGGAAGTTAGTAGACAGGCACACTAAGAGAACAACTGAGTGAGTTGGAGTACAATGAGTGAGAAAAGGAAATGAGTAAGGGAGCAAAAAAAGGAAAGAGAGGAGAAGATGAGTAAAACAGTGGTACTGAGAGAAAATAATTTGGTGATGAAAGTAAAGAGAAGGACATTGAAAGAAAGGAAATGAGGGATAGTAATGGAACCAGAGTAAAAGAAATGGGATGAAGAACGATGAGAGAAGAGCAGTGAAGTTGTTGTAAAAGAACTGATATAAGGTAGATAAACACAAGTGAACATAACACAAGGAGAGTGACGCACTGAGGACATGGGGGTAGTGAACGAAAAATAGAGAGAAGAGGTCAAAAGAAAGGAGCAAACAAAGATAAGCGAGGGAGAGTGGGTGATTTATAGTGATAGAGTGCGATAATACTGCTGAGTGAGTAAACAGGAATTACTAAAAGAACAAAGGAGGAAAATACGGAAAAGGAAAGTAAAGCAGAGAGACTGAAAGCTGAAAAGTTATGCAAGGGAGAGAGGCGATGCAGACAGTTGAAATGAGAATGAGGGGTTGTCAAAGAAGTGGAGTAAAGGAACGGGGGTTACAGAGAGTGAGAGAAAGACATTATAAGTGAGTAAAAAGAGCTGAAAGAGGATGGAAAAAGGAAAGCGAGTGTCAGAGAATGGGAATACAATTTAATTTACACAATCCAAAATATAGAATAACTTGTACAACATGTTACATAGTTTATTTTTGCTGTTCTCAGAATTTATTGAATTTCACTTAAAACAGTGAGTTCAAATTACTCATCATATGACAGCGGGAAAAAAAACACAATCTAAAAGATTGTGTTTTAAAAAAAAACTTAGATACTGACAAATGACAAATGTACACTAATCTTTGATTGACTTACTTTTCCTTGAGGCCAAATAGTATATCATGGAGGTCCTTTTCTCGTTGCAAAGTTCACTAAAAAACCCATTTCATCGACTTTCTAGAAGAAAAGCTCCAAGAACATCTGAAATATTTTCATTATTTTCATATACTCCTTTTTTTCAGTCATGACTCTTTACTCATTCCTGTACCTTTCCTTTTGGCCAAATAGTGTCAGATGTATGAGTATATTTTCAAATTAATTCTAAGAAACTCTGAATTTACCTTTTTTCCGACGTTCTGAAAGAAAGGCTCATACAACAGTTTCACAATATTTAAGTATTTGTAAAACCATCTCTGACTCACTCATGTTCATCATTTTGTATAATACTAATATCACTTACTATGAGATCCACTTACAGTACCTATATAACAAGTCAATTTTTTATATTACCTGGATCACTTTTACTCAGAATATATTTTTAAACAGCAAAATAACCTTTATTAACTGCTCCCGTCTTCATAGGCCAATTACCTTTACTTAAATTTTGGTTGTAAAAATACTAGGTATGAATTTTTTAAGCCAAAAGGCAAACGTTGTTTGAAAGTCAAATGAGTGTCGTTACAGTGGGTCCAACCTTTACAACTTTTTAAATAGCATGTGTAATGCCCTGATGTTGTAGAAGGACCGTCATGAAAAATAATAGCTACAGTTGCAAAGGTTCTTCCTGATATTGATAACTGAGATGCCACGAAATTTTTAATAGAAGTTGTCAATTTAGTTCCATCAGGTCTACATCGTTGGAACATTAAAATGACATACTGACCATAATTTTGTAGAAATAATGTGGACAGCATTGCAGACTTACATTGGGTACACACCATATTGTGATCTGCTGCTTTAACTAGATTATTAAGAGGCACTGATTTGCAGTCTGGTAAAGTCGAATATATAAATCTTTCAGTCTCTATTCTAGTAGTACTTGATGAAGTACAGTTGTCGCAGTTATGCTGCCATTGATAAGAAAGGCTAAAAAGATGTTTTATATCTACACCTTCATCTTCCAATACATCAAACACATACATTAAAAATTCCTGACAATCCTGCTGAATATTCTGTGAAAATTGATTTTGACCAGAACATATGTCTAATAGATTACGAATTTCTGAAACACTTTCTATTTTTGCTCTATCACTTGTACATTTCTCAAACACGGAATTCAACAAACAACAGAATCTTTGATCCCGATTTTCAACAATCTGTTCTTGTATATTTTGAAGAAAAAAAACAACATTAACCACTACATTAGCATAGCAGTTGACACCAGATCTGTTTTCAAACTGAAATCCAACAACATCTTCAACAGAATCCTTTTTCTTTCTCCTTACAATTACAGTTTCATCTACTTTTTGTCTTTTTGCTACTACCTCACTGCAATTATTCTCATTTCTTCTTTTTCGGCCTACTACACAATCTAGATCTGCACAAATCTTTGTTTCATCACACTCAATCAAGTACAATCCTGATAAAGTTCTGACTCGTGATAATGCCACATATGGCATACCCTCTTTAAACACAGAACTTCCAATGTTCACCAAAGCACTATCTACACTTAAACCTTGAGATTTATGAATTGTCACCGCATATGCCAAACAAATAGGAAACTGTTTTCGGCGAACATATAAGTCTTTCACAAGCAAAAATCTAGCTGAACAACGACAAATTTGTTCTATTTCGTCAATGCCATCAAATTTAATTTTTTAAATTTCAATTCCATCTCTATTTTTGTAATTCACAAAACCAACAACATGACCCATTGCTCCATTTACCAGACCTCTTTCAACATTTAAATTCCTTCTCAAAATGATACGACAATTTAAACACACATTCAGAGTCTTTTCAAAACCAGCAGTTTTAGATATAGTCTTCTCTAATGAATCCAATTTTGATTTCAAATTTTCAGACAAAATAATTGTTGCTCCCAAATGTTCAATTTTATCTATAGCTTCCAGTTTCACTATCTCTTCATTTTCTAACTTTAACATTTTGTTGTTGAACATGGAACATTCTTTCAGAGTTGGCATCAAACATATGCCAGATTTCTTCTCGTTAATTTTCTTAAAAATATTCTCTGGAAGAATGTTTTCATTTGGGTACAAATTTGAAATTAATCGTCCATGTAAAGCTTCTTTCCCTTGCTGACTTACTTTTCCGATTCTTACATCTTCTAGAATATTTTTATAATCTTCATCCTTTGCCTGCCGCATATTTTGAAGCAGTTCTGCATATTTGAAGTTTAACCATATATTAACGTTTCCAATGCTTCCTAGGCACTTCCTGGTATCTTCATGCGTGAGCATTTTGAACACAGGTTGTCCTTTCACTGGAGTCAACTGCAGTAGATCTCCAAAAACAATAATATGTTTTCCTCCAAATAAGACATCATAGTCTGTTCTAAGAATTTCTTGCATTCTCAAATGCACAAAAGCAAGCATTATATTTGACACCATGCTTACTTCATCAATGATAAGAAGTTTCATTTTCTTCAGGACTCTCGAAACTTCGGAACACGCATCTCCAGATAGCTTGTGATATTGCAATTTGTTATCATGCTCCACTGGCAGCATCAGTAAACGATGTAAAGTAATCCCTTTAATATTATGTGCTGCCAGCCCAGTTGGAGCGGTAACAACACAAGATAGCGGTGATTCAGTCCTTTTCTGCAGATAAGTTGCAATTGCTTTAATCAGAAAACTTTTTCCAGTTGCCGCTTCTCCACTTACGTACAGTTGGACTGGTTTAAATGATGTACATGAGCACTCTTTTTCTCATGAGTGAATCCATGTTCAATCTGTTCTGTGACTTCGTCATATATCTGTTTCTGCTCAAGGTTTAGTTGTTTCACCAAATCTTCTAAGTTAACTACATCATCCTGAGCTTGTTCCATAGCTCTTTCCACCTCATCCATGGCAGTGGCAGCTTCATTTTGAATAATTGGTCCTCCAAGTGGATCCTGACTCAATGAAGCAGAACTCTGACTGTCTTGAGAACTGTCTCTAGCAATCTCTGCAGCAATTGTGGCTTCTTGCTCTATTTCTTCGTTCAACATTTGCAGATAATTTGGAAAAACAGAACATTCTATGGTATCCTTGGTTGCATTAAAAGAATCTTCGTAACAGAGAAATTCACCAACTAGTTCCTCTTCTGTACGCCATGGCTTAAAGAGTGGCAAAAGAGCTAAATAGTAAAATTCCCTTTTCTCTGGATTTTCGCAACTCAATTTTCGATGATTAATCAAATGGCCTTTTTTCTGTCTCACTAGACATCCTTCACACCCAATGATAGCATATATTCCATTGTTGATATCTTCTCTGATGGTTCTCTTATAAATATAGTTTTGCAGAACTTCATACAAACAACTGTTCTCAAGATGACTACTTCTATTTGGATAGTATGTATCCAACATGTTTGTCTTCAAAATATCTGTACTTTCTGGTTCTTTCTCCGCCAAATACTCTATTTCTTGTACAGATTTCAAAACTCGATTTCGTGTTGCAGCAAGACCTAGACTCACCCAAATGATGGTTCTAGATTTGGCATAGAGACTTGCTGATGACAATCGATCAGAACATTCATATGCACCAATTTCTCGATGTGACAACATCTTCAGACTGTAACTGTATAATTTCTTGCTTAGACTCTTTTCATGTGAAATGTCCTCCCACATTTCCTTCAGTTCTGTCTTTTCTTTTTTTGTGATGTAAGACATCACATATCGAGCCACAGCAATAGAGTTGTCAGCAACGAATTGAATATCCATGTTAGCATTCCACATGGACAAAATCACTGGGTTGTAGTCGTTGATGTACTTGGACTCTTCGTTTCTTTTTAAATTGTATGTATTTTTGGGTGATTTACTCATCACAGTATGTCACAGAGAAGACATCAAATTATTTACTCTTCCTTTAGAAATCACTGGTCGTGGAAAGCTGAAATGACATTTTGTGTAGAACTTGTCCTTGTTTCTGAATTTTCGACGACAGTACTTTCCACAACGATGGGATTGAAAGTGTAAAACTTGTTGCCTTAAACTGTTTTCATCGGTAGTTTTTGGAACAGCACATGTTGAATACTTTTCAATGAAGCTCATCACTGTCTCATCCGAATCTGTTCCAAATTTGGGTGCATCTTTAATCCACAACAACATATGTATATGAGGACCACCTCTCGCTTGATACTCCTTTCTCCAAAAGAAATCCAAAACCTCTCCAAGGGGAGGATTTTTTTTGTTGGTAATAAAAGACATCATAGCTTCAAATCTATGATTGAAATATCTGCACACATTCACTGGATCCAAAGAAAACAGTTCTCCAGCAGTTTTGAATTCTATATTTTGAATATTTGCATTTGCCTCTCGTAGAAATTGAAGTAAGTCGTCCCATGCATACTCAGCACAGCTAAGAGTGAGGAACCATGTAGGAGTTCCTAAGTTTCTTAGCATACATTTCAATTCCCCATGACGACGGAACCAATACTCATTTGTACCACGCTGACATGCCATGAGATTGATTAAATGAGATTCCAAAATATTATCTTGCAGATTCACTTTCTCCATAAAGTCCCTCGCCGAAACATTTTGCAAATGTGCTCCACTTTTCAGTATATGGTTTACTGCATAAGAAAGCCCAGACAAGTCACTTTCATACAGTAGATGAAACAAATAGGGAATGCATTGACGAAACCTTGGATCTTCAGCATATAATCTTACAGTTCGATATTCAGATGCAGGAATTTGAAGTGGTCGATCGTCATATCGTCCACCTCGACCTGTTGGAAATAGCTGTGGAAAACAACGAGCTTCCAAACTTTCTTCCCATACACTAATGGGACTTCCTTTTGCTGCTTTCATTTGAAACAATTCAATTGCATTCCCCATTACTTCTTTGGAATGCAAAGGATGAACAGTATAATGTTCATATATTTCTTCACTTCTAGACACATCAACTTTTTCAATTTGGCTGCCTGAACAATCACTGTCTTCATCTGTAGCTATTTCCTCTGCTGCAACACATACATCTTTGTAATACTCATTGTTTTTGACTAAATACAACGTTGCCTTTTTGACTTTCCTAACATCCACTAAATCTTGCCAGATTTTCTTACTCTTTGTCGGAACCCCATTAACTAGAATAACTAAAGGTTCCTCTTCTACTTTTTCTATACCAATTGTATCAATATTTATTTTGAAATCTAGAGACAAATAAACAACTCTTCCCTTTAATCCTCTCTTCAAATCTGTAAGAGGCAATTTCCCTATCTTAGGCTCCATGCGAACAATTGCCTGAAAAGGATGGACACATTGAATCAAAATAGACTCATATGTATTTTAATCCATCAATTCACGGGGAATGTCTACCAACTCCAGATTATTATGAACAGCTCTAGCAGGCATTCTGTTTTGATTTAAATTATCATAACAATATTTACAAATACGCTGATCAGAACTCAAATCAAAACAATTCTCCACCCACAAATAAGTTGCAAAATCCTTCCACTCATAATTATTTATCTTTTCACTTTTTACGTATAAATCAACTAATCTAGTTTGATGCTTATAATGACTTCGTCGACAGCACACACAAGTAAAATTCGGCCTTTCACTTGATTTCACCTTAAACCTTGTAATTTCCTGCTCAAACTTTTCTGTACTTGAAATCTGTACATTGTCTTCCACATTACCTTGAATTGCTGTGTCAATTTCTACACTGTCCTCTTTTTCACCAAAATAACAAATCTCAATTTCTTCACAAATCTTCTTCACATCGAATTCAGTTCCATGCAAAAGAGCACTGTTTAATTGTTTAAGCTTAAGTGCTGGACTTTTTGCATAATACAACATTCTCACTAATTTCCTCATTTTGGTATGATGCACTGCTAACATCCTAAAATGATGAAAAACACTCTGACAGACTTTTCTAGAAAGACAAGCCAGTGAATGCCCTTGCAAACCTGTGTTTTCTCTCACTCTGCAAGGATCTAAGTCTTGCAACAACTTCACTTTCTGCTTTAGACTTTTCTTACTATATGTACGTAAGAAATTACAAAACAAATCAATTTATTCCTGTCGCACACTACAAATACGACTACACTTTCAAGTGTACACTGGACCCTTAGTACGTCTCCCTAAAACTTCATCAGTTAACACCTCTTCTGGTTCTCTAGGCACAAGTTTCTCTTTTTCAATCGGACAACCATCTTTCACTTCATACGCTCGATCGCTGGTGTCAACTGCATGTACTAAATCATTCTCCTGGAAGTAACTCTCCTCATTAAAAAATGGCTCACAACTTGAACTGTGCATCCATTCTCCTGAAAAAACTTTACAAAAATTAGTCCGATTAATTACTCTTTTCCATCTACTGTTTGATTTGAAAACATCAATTGTCTTGTTAAGTGTCCTAATTCTATTAATTATTAAAATAAATAATTTTTTCTTAACTTCAAAAGCCTGATCAACAATCTTCTCTACACTTTTCTTTTTCTTATAAAAAGCAGCTCTCTGTTTACCTTTCCTAATGTTTTTTAACAAATTTAAAACCACCCTATTGCAAAACATTTGTTTACGAATGTCTCTAAACTGATTCTGCCTTCTATTCCTATACATATTATTCTCTCCTGCTCCAGTTGTAGGATTCTTTGAGGGTCTCTCCTTCCTTTTCAAATGTACTCTAAATTCTCTTTTTCTACATGCTGTCCAACATTTTTTTTTGATCTACATATGTTCCGTAAGAAAGACTTAGTTGTCTTTCCAGGAGCTTTGTTCCTGTTTTTTGAAGTATTTGTTGTTGAAGAGTGCTGTAATTCCGTTGCTGTTTTTGTTTGTAACCGTATTTCATTTTTCCTTCTTCTTTGCCTTGAGGGCATCTTTCCTTACTCTTGAAATCTTGATTTCAATCTGTGTTAAAGAAAAAAATAGCACATTATAGACCACTATTATCAAACAACAAACCAATGACAAAAAGCAAACGGTCTATTCAGGGTTACAGATCAAGTGAGGATTCTCCAAGGGTGCAGAAGAGGTGAGACCTGTATTGAAGAGTGTAGTGGAAGAGAGGTATGTCCACAGGTACAAAGAAAGTGAGACCTGTGTCTAAGAGTGCAGTAGGAGATAAGCTTTATGAAGTCTAGTCCACTGCACTCTTACACACAGACTTCACCACCTATGTTCTCCAGGAAAGGCCTCTCTCCCACTACAGTATTGAACACAGGCCTCACCTCATCTGTCCCTCTGGACATGCCTCACCTCATCTACACAATCTACTTCCTAATCTAAGGTAACACAGGTGACATTGTTGTGAAAAGATGAAATATATGTATTTAATCATGCAGACACTATTTATTCCTTCTCAAAAAACTAAAAGTCATTGTTTTCCACCAAAATCGTTTTTTAAATAACATTTCAGACACACAGTGCAGGTCCTATTTACAACCATTCAGTGTCCATGACTACAGTGGACAGGACTAAGCTCCTCTCACCCTTGGACAAGCCTTACCTCATCTCTGTCCTCTGAACAGGCCTCAATGTATTGAGTATAATTGACAGTAAGTAGGTGCAGATGAGGTGACGCATGTCCATGGGTGTAAATAAGCTGAAGCCTGTCTAAGCATGCCAATTAGTTGTCTATTCAGGGTTGCAGATGAGGTAAGGATTGTCTAGGGGTGCACAAGAGGTATGGCCTCTATTGAAGAGTGTAGTAGAAAAGAGGTCTGTCCACGGGTGCAAAGAACTTGAGACCTGTGTCTAAGAGTGCAGTGGGAGATAGGCTTCATGAAGCCTAGTCCACTGCACTCTTAGACACAGGTCTCACCACCTACGCTCTCCAAGAAAAGCCTCTCTCCCACTACAGTCTTGAACACAGGCCTCACCTCCTCTGTCCCTCTGGACATGCCTCACTTCATCTGCACAATCTACTTCCTAATGTGAGGTAACACAGGTAACATGATTGTAAAAAGGTCACATTTTTTTTATGTAATCATGCACACACTATTTATTCTTTCTCAAAAATGTAAAAGACATTAATTTGCCCCAAAAATGTTTCAGTAGTGCAATTAAAAGCTTATACATATGACCTTTTCTCTGTTTTTCAAATTTTAATCTAAAAAAAGATTATGAGGCCTAAGCAAGAGTGCAGATGTGATGAAGCCTGTCCAACGGAGCACAAAAGGTGAGGCTTGTGTCCAAGAGTGCAGTGGGCAGGACTAAACTGGAGTAGTGTGCAAAGAAAAGATGAGCCTCATTTATAAAGCCCTCCATCAGTTTTCCACTGCTGATGCGTCACTTTTTTTGACGCATCGGCGGCATAAAACATGTGCCTTTTTGCGCCATATTTTAAAAGTGACGCATATAGGTAGATGCGTCACTTTTTAAACCTCTGCACCACATTATACCTCTGTCAGGTGTAATGTACACAGAGGGGGCATTCCCCCGCAAAAGCCTCGTAATAGTGACGCAGTGAAATCTATGAGATTTCACTGCGTCACTTTTAGGACACTGTTACGTCAAAATCTTGCACCTGCCTCACAGCAGGCGTAAGACTGAGGCAAACGCTTTCACATGGGGCTTTACCCATGTGAAAGGATGCATTGCTGGAGTTGCGTCATTTTTGTGACACACTCCAGCAATTTATCACTTTTGCACTTACAGATACATCAGAAATACTGACTTATCTGTAAGTCCTAGAAACATGATGCATCATACATTAAATATAATGCATCATTGGTGTCACAAGGAGTGCACAGTTAAAAGTGACACATCGCTGTTTTCATAAATAACGCTCTCAGTGTGCTTCCTAATCTGAGGTAACGCAGGTGACATGATTGTGAAAGCTTCAAATTATTTTATTTAATCATGCACACACTTTTTATTCTTTCTCAAAAATGTAAAAGCTATTAATTTGCCCCCAAATTGATTTTTCAATAACATTTTAGAAACACAGTGCAGGTCCTATGTATAATCATTCCATTTCAGTACTGAAAATTCACTATTTTACAAAATACATTTCCCATCTCTTGCAAACATTCCTACCAAGGATTACTCAAAAAATGAAACAAACCAACAGCAAAGAAACTCACTCTGCTTCCCAATCTGAGGTAAAACAGGTAACATGTTTGTGAAACAATCAAATATGTTTATATAATTATGCACACACTATTTATTCCTTCTTAAAAATGATAAAGCCATGGATTTGCACTAAAATCGTTTTTCAATTACCATTTTAGGAACAGAACATAGGTCCTATGTACAATCATTCATCTTCACTACTGAAAGCCATTGATTTGCCCCAAAATCGTTTTTTGAATAACATTTTAGAAACAAAGCGCAGGTCATATGTACAAGCATTCCAGGTCACTACTGAAACTTCACAATTTTACAAACTACAATTCCTCTTTCCAGCAACAACTTTTTATCAAGCATGTTCAAAAAACATGAAGAAAGTCACATTAAAAAAACACATTTTGCTTCCAAATCTTCTCCATAGAGTATACAAGTCTCTATCTATATTAAATGAATCATAACTCACCTTTATAAATGCTTTAGGAGATTCAGAACAGTGCCAGATACACACACCAATATTTCTTTAGCAGAGCAAAAGGTATGTTCTCCAGGCACTGCAACCATTAATGGCACAGAAAACCTCTAATTCTACACACATATTCCTCATGGTAACCAATCAAAACTCTTCCCTCTCTATTTTCAAATCAACACCCTTCCCCCCCTCAGCCCTTTCTACCTGTTACCATAGCAACTCCCTTCTCACTGAGCTCCCAGGGTTAAAAGTTTATTCTACAATGTTGCAAATCAAATCAGCAAGCATGTTTGACCTCTCAATACACCAGCTTATCCACTGCAATCTTTCTTTAAATGACTTTTTCTTAACCATTCAAATTACTTCTTTCACATAACAGAACCATGCACCCTAACTTTCAGTTTTCAACTATCTGAATCCACCAATCATTGCTTGTGATTCAAGAGCACTGAAACTCCACATTTTTTTTTGTTGCAAACTCCTACTGTTCCAACTGCCATTTCATTCCTACACTTCATCTGACTGCACCAGAACCTCCTCTCACCATGTACTCTGTCTGGATTATTGGACATAGCTACATTCACTGGGCTCAAAGGTATGCAGCTACCAGAAATTTTCACAACCTTGATTTACCAAATGTGCACATAAAATGGATTGGCCAAAGAGGATTGAGATGTCATCAATTGATACCATTGGTGAAAACCCTTCACCATCTGCCACACCCGACCTTATAATTTTGCACTGTGGTGGAAATGACCTAGGCACTTTGACTGGGGTAGGTCTGGAAATGGTTTTAAAGGACACCTTTGGGCAATTGAAGACACTTTTTCCACAAACTGCCTTGGTATATTCCAATATATGCCAAAGGCAGAAATGGAAGTGGTCCAACCAATTTTGTCCACAGATTGAGAAAGCAAGGAAACATGTGAATAAATCTGTTTCTGCTTACATGAGAGACTATGGAATGGGTTCAATATACAACAACAACTTGCGTTACAACATGCAAGATATCTACAGAGGAGATGGTGTGCACTTCTCAGATGAGGGGAATAGAATATTCCTCCTGAATTTAGGATTGTGCATTGGAACCTACTTGTAGGTACCTAATTCAGCCCCAGAACCCAAAAGCTCTTTTCAGGGCTACCCTACATCTGATCACTCACAATGATTATTTTACTC
Source organism: Lissotriton helveticus (assembly GCF_964261635.1). NCBI lineage: Eukaryota > Metazoa > Chordata > Amphibia > Caudata > Salamandridae > Lissotriton > Lissotriton helveticus. The sequence goes on along the minus strand of NC_136059.1, from coordinate 1,820,675,486 downwards.
TAACTTTTTTCACTAATTTTCACCAAAGTACGCTCCCCGGTACGCTTCCTGGTGCGCGTACCGGGCGCTCCCCCCGCGAAAAATTTATTTTTTTGTTCCGCCTATATGGGCCTCCTAAGACCCCCTCAGAAAACCTAGAGGGTCAGGGAGTGCCTACCATGCCCCCTTATACCCTTTCCCAACATTGTTTGTCCTCCATTTTCTGTCTCAAATCTACCGAAACACAAAATGGAGGACTCCCGTAGCGCTGCCGGTACGCGTACCGGGGCGCGCACCGGGAAGCGCTCCCAAAAATTTTAAAAGTTAATTTACATAAAAACCACTGGAGACACTTTCACCAAATATAGAATAGGCCATACTACATACCAGTCCCTACCATTTTCCCAAATTTGGTGGAATTCCATTGAGCCATTTGGCCTGTAGCCCTCTCTAAATATCCTGAGGTGAATTACTTGACAAAAACACATCTGAAGTGTTAGAATTTACAACCAATTAAAATGTTACTTTCATTTTCTACTATTATTTCATGACATGTGATTGGTTATGTACATGAATATATATAAAGAAAGAGAGGGAAACACAGCCATTTTGACTACTACTTCCTGAAGTACATTTCAGAAGGATTTTCACTGAGAACTTAAACTTCTTTTTCAAAGGTAAGATGTTATTTTGAAAACTGAAGTATGTTGTGCACTTTAAGTTGATTTGGAAAACATTTTCTGATAGTTATATACTATCCCTCTGTAATAGTTATAGATTGAGATAGGCTTCTCTGTTATAGTTATGGATGGAGTTAGGGTTGGCTTCTATAATTATGAATTTACTTAGGCTTTATGATATACACTTTTTTATATTTCTACTTCCAGCCTGATACCATACACTGCCCAAAGATAACTTCGCTGTTAAAAAATCAAAACTACCTGTCTGAACTTACAGCCAACAGTGCCCTATCTCTACTGATATATTTATTTTTTATGCAAATTACAGCAAGAAAATGGAAGGAGATCAGAATATTTCCTTCAAAATTGTTCTGGAGAACAACGCTGAAAAAGTTATTGAAGACAATGATGACTTAGATTTCATGGATGAATCACGAGACTATGAATTAGTTCAATGTGTAGAAGCAGTAGATTCTCTGATTGAAAATGAGGACATTTCTGACAATGTGTTGTTAGAAGTTCAGTTAAATTTGGAAAAAGAATCAGAAAAATAAATTTATATTTAATAACCAAAAATTGTTCAAGACATTATTCATTTTTATATGTAATTCATAAACTAGTACCAAATTGATTATAATGTAAATTCAGACTTATAGTATACTATGCAACTTTCTTGTGTTACATAGTGATTTTGCTCATAGTTACTTCCTTTCTCCCACTATATTATCTCCAATGTGTATTTAACATCTCTTTTTCATCTCCTGCCTCCATGTTCTTTCTGCTTTCCTGACAGACTATATAATATGGATTCCATATACCACAATAACTTCTGTAACAACATGCAAGACATCTACAGAAAAAAAGGTGTAAATTGAATTTAAGACCCTGCATTGGTACCTACATGTTGGTACTTAAATCACCCACACAACACAACAACTCTATTCAGATCTACCCTACCTCTAAGCACTTTAAATTATTATTTTACTGTTTCACTGAGTTTTCCTCATGTGTGGGGGGGGGGTAGGTGTGTGTGGGGGATGGTGGGGTGTCTCTGTGAAGTGTGTGTGTGTGTGTCTGGGGGGTGAGGTGTATAGGTGTGTGTAGGTGTGTGGGGTATGTGGGTGTGGGTGGCGGTGTAGGTGTGTAAGGTGTGTGTGTGGGTGTGTGGGGTGTTTGAGTGTAGGTGGAGGTGTGGGTGTGTGAGGTGTGTGTGGGAGGTGTGTGAGTGTGGGGGGTATGTGTGTGGGATGTGTGTGTATGTGTGGGATGTGTGGGTGTGTCTGTGAGGTGTGTGTGGGGGGAGGGAGGTGTGTGTGTGGGATGTGTGGGGTGTGTCTCTGAGGTATCTGTGTGTGTGTGTGTTGGGGGAGGGATGAGGTGTGTGTGTGGGTGCGTGTGGTGTGTGGGTGTGGATGTGTAAGGTGTCGGTGTGGGGGTGTGGGGTGTTTGGGTGTGGGTGGAGGTGTGCGTGTGTGAGGTATGTGTGGGGAGTGTGTGGCTGTGGGGTTGTGTGCATGTGGGTGTGTATGGGACGTACTTGTAGGTACCTAAAACAGCCACAGAACCCAAAAGCTCTTTTCAGAGCTACCCTACCTCTAATCACTCAAAATGATTTTTTACACTACTATTTTCACTATTTTTCACCAAAGTACGCTCCCCGGTATGCTCCCCGGTGCGCGTACCCCTGCGAAAATCGAACCTAGGGGGTAGGGGGGGGTGTACCCTGCCCCCTTTTGGTCATTTCCCCCTTTGTTCCAGAAGGCCATGCAAGTGGCCACGCCCACTGGGGCTTAGATATGACTATTTAAAAAGTGCAAGTACGCCGTGCATCAGTTGATGGATTGCCACTGAGGAAGAGATTAACACCTCGAAACGCGTCTGGTATTAAGATGGAATGAGGAGACTAATGTTCGCGCTCGTGCTGTGTGCGATGACTTTCATTAAAGAAATGGATCCAAATCCTGCCGGCTGGCTTCTCTCTGTTTGTCTGGCTAAATTTGATGGATATATATATATGTATATATATATATATATATATATATATATATATATATATATATATATATATATATATATATATATATATATATATATATCATATGTATATATATATGTGTGTGTATATACAAATATACCCACTTGCAGACTGAATCAGATACTCACACACCCAGTCACAGATCTACTTGCACACTCTAGCAGCCAGTAACAGACCCACTCAAATACTCATGCACCCACTCACAGATCCATACAGCTACTCACATACCCTCTTCGACAGCCATGTGCACACCCATAAAATGATTCACATACTTACTCACCTACCTACACAGACACCCCCACACCCACTCTCAAGGTTACAGGTTACAGTTAGGAAAACAAATGTAAAAAACATTTTATTCCCAGAACAGTACTCTGTAAGTGGGTTTGTGAGTGTCTGAGTGTGTGTGTGTGTGTGTGTGTGTGTGTGTGAGTGTCCAAGTGGGTCTTTGAGTGGGTGTGGAAGTGTACGAGTGGGTCCGTCTGTGGGTGCATGATAAAAATAGGAGGGGGCAGGGTAGGAGTTTAAAACTGCAAAATCGTGGATGGCACTGCAAAGTTACTGCAAAATTGAAAGGAAATACACACGAGTTCCCAAGTAGGAAAGGTCCTGGGGGCATAAAAAGTAAAACTAGGGAGGCACCTGGGGCCCCTCCTAGAACCTTTTTAGCCCTGAGGATTACCACCTCCCTGAGGCTTTATTTATTAAAATGAGAGGGGGGCATTTGCATCCCTTTCCTGTGGCTTTCCCTTGTCCTGGAGACCACTACCTCTCTGGAGCTCAATTTTAAAAGAGGCAAAGGGGGCCACATATACCCCTAGGGCCCCAGTGACCACTACTTACTTGGGAAACGAAACAAAATAAATACTGGGAGGGGGGTGTGCGGCCACCTTCCCGGGCTGATTTAACTCCTGGGGGACCCCATCAACCGGGACCTGGCCATGTCTCCTGGGTGCTCTGGAGCCCATCCAGGGAACTCAGTGTGCTATGATTGGGACCAAGGAGGGAGCAGCAAGGCCCCATGGTCCAAGCCTACTTCATGCCTTCTGGAGTAGCCCTCATTCCTCCCACATGCAGTGAGCTGCTAAACATGCAGCTCCCTGAGTACAGGAGCTATCTTTCACCTGCCTGATGAGAACGAGCAGAGAAACAGATGAAAAATCTGTTTCCAGCAATCAGCAGCAGTTTGAAAACTCCAGCTGTCTGCGATCCCAAGTTATGTATGCTCTCACTTGGAGGGAGCTATCAGCTACTGCTAAGCAAAAGTAAGCAGCTTTCTCCTAGAGGTGGACCCCTCCAGAGATAGCAAGAGCCCTGGCAGGTGGTGGTACCCAGGCTGTATATTTAAAACTTACATTTTAGCCCTGGGTAGGTGGTGGTCCCCGGGCTTGAAACAACCCAAGATGGGGTGTCAGCACGGCCCTCCTCCATTTAACAAAAAACACCCGGGGAGGTGGTGTTCCCCATGGATCAATAAGCCCACTGGAGGGGGGAGTTCAACACAGCCCTCCTCCAATATATTTAATAAAGCCCTGGGAGATGGTGATCCCTGGGGTTAAAAAGGCCTTTTGAGGGGGGACGTGGCCTACCCGTGGGCTCTAGTGTAAATAAACGTAGGAGACCGAGCTTGTTTTTTTCCAATTTCACCACAAATTTGAGGGTCGGCCCGAGATTTTGTGCCAAAATTGAAAAGCAAGAATAATTTTAACCTCGGTGGCGTCCATATGAGCAACACCACCCAACCTTGGGGGTCAGGATATTCATAAATTCCCCCTTTTCTTTATTTTTAAAGTTTTTTGTCCCAGAAAGAAAAAAATAATAAAAACAATCAAATGTATTCACGGACCTGATTTTTGACTCCTTTGATGGTTGCTCCTATGCCCATGTATGTATCTTAGGATCCCCTTGTGGGAACTAACCTAAATAATTCAGGCAGGTTCTTTCTATGTTCTAATTGTTTGTTTGCCTCCCCCTGGTGACCTGCCCTCATCCTTTCAGGGGACCCCCTTCTGTTTAGTTGGGACATGGAACTGAGACAGCTCTGGTCATGGCTGCAGAGTAACTAAGGGCAATATTAGATATGGGGGCAAGGCCGCCTTGATTTTGTTAGATCTATCGGCGCCCTTCGACACAGTGAACCACGAAATATTAGCCAGTAGGCTATCAGAGATGGGGATCAGAGGTACCGACCTCTCGCTATTGCCATCTTTTCTAGCTGATAGGACCTCTTCCATAAAAGTTGGAGACATTTCATCCAAGACTTTTAAACTTCCTTGCGGTGTGCCAAAGGGCTCATCTTTGAGCCCCACATTCTTCAATGTATATGTGGCCCCTCTGGCTTCAATCACCAGGTAGTTTGGGTTCTCAGTGATTCCTGATGCTGACAACACCCAGTTGGTGGTGTCAGTATCAAGCAACGTGGATGAGACAGCCGACTGTTTCAACTGCTGCTTGACACTGGTTAACCTGTGGATGAAGTCCAACTGCTAAGATTGAACGCCGGTAAGACTGAAGTCCTGTTGCTGGGCTATTAACCATCATTTTGATTACCCAGATGGTGGCCCGCCAGTCTGGGTGACTGCCCAGCCCCTGTGCATGAGGTAAAAAACTTAGGATTCATCTTTGACGATAAACTGACATTCAATAGTCAGATCAACACCCTCTCTGCAACCATTTGGTTCATCCTAAAAATGATCAGGAAAATCGGTCCATTCATCCCACCCGATATCCTAAAAACACTGGTAACAGCATTAACCCCGTTCAGGTTGGATTACGGCAACGCCCTGTACATGGGGATCCAATCTCAGTATCTACAAAGACTGCAGCGCCTTCAAAATGCGGCAGCCAGATTAGTATTGGACAGCCCCAGGTTTGAGCCGGTCTCCCACGATTTAAGAGCCCTCTACTGGCTCCCGGTGGACAAAAGGATTGAGTTTAAATCCCAATACCTTGCCTTTAAAGCACTACATGGCGCATGGCCTCAATTTCTGAAGAGCCAATTGAAATGGTATGCGCCATCTAGATGTCTAAGATACGCACACACTAAACTTCTGCAAACACCCTGGTTCAAGAAGGCACGTTGGGGCGGAAGACGCTTCCGGCTCGGGACTGTTAAGACACGGAACCTACTACTGATCTCCATAAAGAACAGCCTGACGCTTCTATCTTTCAGAAAGGCTATGAAACCCTGGCTCTTTTCCAATTAACACATTTGGTACACTACTCCAGCATCCATCCTGACCCACCGGTCTTAGCGCCAAGACGCCCCTGGGTATTTGTAAGCTGTACAGATGCACTAATCAAATCAAATCAAATCTTGGGTAATGCCACAGTGCAGTGTTGAATAATACAGAGGCAGATATAGCAGTATTCCTGTTGTTTCATTCTTCACAGAATTAAGTATTCGGAATTCACCAGGGGCTAATGTCATCAGTCACACAATAGAAAGCAGCTTGTCCTAGTGTCATGGAGTTCCATGAGCATCCTGGCACTTTAGGAATTCATAGATTATGTTACTGATGTTTTGGATTTAAATGACTGTGTCACTACTTGTCTAACAACACTAGTGACCACTCCAGCTGCAGAACTAATAAACAGTGAAATATCTAGTTCTTTGGCATCTTCCATTACATTTTCAATACCTTTATTGGCCTCCATACCTTTGCCAAATTCAAGGGTAATTACTGGGGGTGTTCAAAATGTGCACAATTTGCTTTTATGAAATTTGTATTTTGTTTTTGTAAACTTGCCTGAAATTACTGATAATGACGTAATTTCTGTAGGAAACAGTTTTTTTGCAGTAGTCAAAAAAAATAATAATATTAATAATCAAAGCAGGGCAGCTGCAACAATATGTCTTTCTTATACTAAGCAAACTGCCCAAGTCAAGTTTTTTAATAGACATGTCACCCTCTTTTAGAGGGCTGTCCCCTTTCCCCATTGTGTAAATCTGAGCAGTGCCATATACTCCCTGCAATCACAGATGGGTTTTTGTAGCACTATCCTAGTAACATGCCAAGGATGTATTCCACTTTCCAAGATGGTAATACCTCCCTACATCTTGTAACTTTCACATTGCCCAGCGTGGCTGTGCTTCATGCCACCTCCAGTGAGTTGGACACCATGATGCGAGAGCTAATATGCAATGGTGGCAGGATAAGTGGGGCTCTGTGGAGGATGCATCTGCCTGTGTGAATGCTGTCCATGGTGTGCATTGTTTATGGGATGTTATGTGTCAGCACCGCTGCAATAGTGGGTGTGCTGTTTGGCTGGGAGGCAGTTGTTCGAAGTGGGCATGTTCCCAACATGCAGTGCACAGGAGCTTGTGGGATCAATGTTGCTCCCTGTAGCGCAGCTCCCCTGTGGAGATGGCAGCCTGGTGAATGTGGCCTATTTGAGCTAAAAGGTCCTGAGGCTACTGAGGGACATGATCCTGTACTCTCTGTCTGTTATTCTGCACTGCCTAGCACTTTTCCATAGAAGCATTGTTGGGAAGGACTGACAGCATGGACGGTTACTGGATTGAGCTCATTAGGGAACCTATTCAGGGTTCGGGAGTACAATCCCTTTAGCCAGTTGCAGGAAAATCTTGACATTGCAGAGAACCATTTCTTGACACATGGCAAACTGATAGCTGGGATAGGACAGCTGTGGAGAGTCACAGACACTGAATCTGTGCAGTCCCCCAAACCCACACACTGCATGTCATGGGTGGAGGTCAGAGACAGGTGACCTTAGTTGTTGATGTGTTTGAACACATGAAGAATGACCCACTGTCACCCGCTCGCTGGCTATGGTAATGGTAAATGATTTTATTTGTACATGGTTAATTAAAATCTTTACAAAGCAGTTAGAACATTACTAAAAATTAACGTAAAAGTCATTTAATGAAACTTTCTAAAAAATTCAAATGTGCTTAAATGTCGATTTTTTTGTCCGTCTTTAAAATTAAAAGTTCATTGCTCCAGGGCACCATATCAATGATTTTCAGTCCGGTTTTTTTATTGTTTTATTAATCCGCAGTCAATATGTTCTTCTGTCTTTTCGATACTAGTTTGAAAAATTTTGTGACCCGACAATTTAATTTTGTTTTGGTGGGATGAAAGCACAATTTGACCGCCTGCCTACATGTTCGGACACCATGAAGTTTAAACGATGGACGCAGTAAATTGCACCTCAGATCCTTTAGTTTAGGTCAGATGCAGATTACATGGATAATATCTTCCTTTCCAGCTTTGCACAGCAACAGTGTTGCGGAGAGTTTTTTCTTTCCCAGGGCAGCAGATGGGGAGTAGCTGGGATTACACATAGATGTAATTTTAAAAATGTTTCCTTTGTCTTTAGATTCATTCCAATATTAAGATACTCTTGAGGTTTCAGTATTGCATAGTCGCTGAGTGTAATCCAGCCGTGCGCTCTTTTGGACAGTGTCTTCTTATCCTCGATAAAAGAAATGATATGTGCTGATTTTTTTGAGGTTTTTTTAATAGACAAAAGATCAGTAGGGGTGTCCCAGAGGTCTGACAGTCCCAAGATTTGGAGTGATTCAAATAAATATTCTCTGGCAGAGGATTTTTGATGGTGAAGCAGCTCTTCCCATAGATTTAAGTTTAAAGAGCCAGCCTCAGCACTCCGAATCTTGTGCCAGGTCGTGACATACAGACTCCATCTTTCTAATGTTTGTTTTAGTAGACCAAATTCAAGCCGAATTTGTGCTGGAGAAACGTATCTTGGCATATTGAAAATTGCCCTGTGTGAGTTTGCTATCACTATATCCAGTAGCGCTGCAAACTTTCCTTGAAGGGCTTCACTCCCATATGTAAGGGTCGGTTGTAGCTTTGCTCAGAGGACCTGGAGCAACGGGTTAAACGTTAAGTCGGGGAGCTTGACTGTTAAAGATTTATCACCAAACAGGTTGCGGTTCTCTTCTCTCACAAGGATTCTAGTTGAGGCTTGAACGAGTTTGTGTAGTCCAAGATTACTCCCAGGTATTTATAGGTGGTTACCAAATCCAGCCCATGTCCATTTAGATGCCAGTTATTTATCCTTTTTTTCCAATAATTCACTGCCATAACTTTAGTTTTGGCAAAATTTATTTGCAAGCGGTTCTGTTCCGTGAAGGTGTGGGTTATGTTCAAAAGATGTTGAAGGCCGATCAGCGTTCAACTGATTAAAACCAGGTCATCCGCATACAACAAATTGGACAGCGGAATTTTCCCTAGTTTTGGTGCATGACAGGGGCAGTTATCAAGTACTCCTGACAGGTCTGCAAGAAAAAGGTTAAATAGAAATGGCGCCAGAACACAGCCCTGTTTTAACCCTTTTGTTGTTGGAATCTTTTTGGAGAGGTGTGTTACTGCTCCTAGTTTAACCCTGATTTTGGTGTTTGTGTGCAGTAGAATCAGTTGGTCTAAGAGTTGTTTCGGTATACCCCATTTTTCCAGTTTCCGCCAGAGTTTATTTTGGTCAACGTGATCAAAAGCGGCAGTAAAATCAATGAACCACAGGAAAAGGGGTGTTTTGGTCTCTTCTGCTGCATCCATCAGCAGGGTCAGTGCCATGATGTTTGTAATGGTACCCTGACCCGGGCGGAAGACTGTTTGATTAATATGGGGAATGGAATTTTTGGACGCCCATGATGTTAATTCCTCCAGTATGGTTCCTGCAAAATACTTGGCTTCCACATCTATCGGGGCAATAAGCCGATAGTTATTTGGGAGTTTCCTGCTTCCCTGTTTGAAAATTGGGCTTAGTATTGATTCATACCAGGACTCCGGTAAAGTCAATGTGTCCTTTATGTTTTTAAAAACCGGTGTTAGTGCTACACTCCAAAATTCAGCATCTGATTTATATAACATTGGTGGGATGCCAGGGGCACCTGTTGCTCTACCTCTAGCTATTTGTCTCTTGATTTCCGCTGATGTGGGTTGATCAATCGCAGCAATGGCAGAAGAACTTAAATCTAGCCTTAAATTTCCTGCAGAGGGAGGTCACTCAGTTCCTCTTGAATCTAGGTCTTGGAAAGCTTCCGTTGAGTAGCCGTTGATTGTGTTTTTCTCTGCAAACTACTTTGCTAGGCCCTTTTGTCCCTATTTCTTCAAGATACTCCTTGTTGTCAGCGAATATGTTGTTAGAATGCTTGAAGAGGTGATTTCTCCATGCATCCTCCGTTATGTTGGAATTTAGGCTCGCTGGCAATGGGACACTGATATATAACGCGCCCTCATGGCCGAGGACTGGGAATACACTAGGCACTACAGATGTACAATATCTCGTGATACCAAACTCCAGTCATTCAATTTGACATCTGGCACAGGGCATGTCTCACTTCAACTGACTGACCATGGAAATAAGTGTCCAGCCCTCTATGCCCACAATGTATTGCACCTATTTTGTATTTGATACATATGTGCTGGGCATGGCTATATGCTGCCAACCTGTGGTCTGGAGTTGCAGATGTACCCCTATTTTATACCTGGTATTTGATGCAACTTCGACTGGAGTACACTGGGTTCCTGCTAACCAGGTCCTCAGTGCCAGTGTTCATTCCCCAAAACAAGGTAACTGGTCAACTGATCCCCAATTGACCAGGTATTTGGCACCTCTGTAAATCCCTAGTAAGTCGTACCCCTGATACCCAGGGCAAAGGTCCTAAAGCAGGTCTCTAAAAGCTGCAGCCTATCTTATGCTACTGTAAGGGACCCAGAACCATATTCATGCGGACTGCCACTGCAGGCTGCGTGAAAAAGGTGCTCTAAAAAATGAAAATACGACATAACGCACCCTGTGTGCCATGTTCCCTAACTCTGCATGTAATATTTGTAAGTCACCCCTACAGCAGGTCTTACAGTCCTAAAGCAGGCTGCAATATATTGCATGTGAGAACTGTGAGAAGTTCGCCTGGCATATGATGTCCACTAGTTCTAGTGAGCCCCTTGCACCAGTCTAATCGACCCTTATTGATGGTGGTTGTAAAGTCAATCTTATAGAAAGCTATCCTAGTGGTAGCATGGACCAGCAGTCAACAGGCTAAGACTTCAGAAAGTGTATTAAGCAAGTTGTTTTACCAATTATAATCCCTTGAGAACCAAATGAAAGGACACCACACAAGGTATATATCAAATATATATATATTTATTCTAAACACAACCCCTCTGCACTCTTTATGAGGTCAGAGGTAAAAGTACAATACAAGTTACTCAATTACTATATGATAAGTTGCACAGTATACGTTATGCCCTAGGGGTCTCACAAACCATATACCAAAATAGTTATATAAGAACCACGAGAGAACTAGAAAGCAGGCCTGAGGCCTGTGGAATCGCTGGGGCTACTCTAAACAACCAAAGGTTAGGAAGTAGGAGGCCCACAGGAGAGGCGTGCAGTGTCTAAACACAGCCGCGGGTTACTATTGACTTTCTATCGGAAACATAGAAGTTACAAATATACAATTTAAGGACACTTCCGGATGGACTACGATGGAACCCTTTGAAACTAGGACACTTCGAGAGTCAAGACCCACGGGAGCACTGGAGTACTCGTGTTACCTTACCCAGGGAAGCTGTGTGCATAGGTGTGTTTCCGTGTCAGATTTCGTCGTTGTTTTCAATGGAGAGCTGCAATTAATTGCTGCAGGCGACCAGAGGAAAAGTGTGCGGATGGATCCAAGGGTGGATCGAAGATCTGTAGAACCTGAATGCAGAAGGGACAGAGTCTGGGTCACTTACCAGTGACCAGGGCCGCGATAGAAAGATGCCACCAGATGTTGGGTGATTTCAGGTGAAGATGTGAAGTTTGTCTCTTCAGCCACGAGGACCAGGAGGTGTCGACAGCAAGCAGGAGGTGGATTTGAGCTGTTCCACAAAGGATCTAGTTGACTGCCATGTCGGTATCCGGACTGGACCCAACAAGCCTTGGCAAATGCAGCCCACGCAGGATGTCGAGATTGGCCTTCGGTGCAGACCAGCAAGGTCTGAGGAACTTCTCCTTTGTAGGGACATTGGAGCAAGCCTGGAGCAACCAGGAAAGCAAACTAGATGTAAAGGAAAGTATTTGGCGGGCTCACTTGCCAACAGACTGGGGACCGCAAAGACGCATCAAGCTGAAATCCAAAAGCAGGGCCCACCGATCACTCGTGGAGTGGGGGCCTCTGAGCTTTGGTGCAAATGGTGCTCGGGTCTGGGGCTTCAAGCACCCCAATGCACGATTTTGAGTTACCTTGGGAAGTGAGTGCAGCTTGCAAAATGCAGGATGTCCAAGAGTTCCAGTCCCACATCTCTTGTGTCTGCCACGGGTCTCAGCTTTGCTGAGAGCGAAGGACGGGTTCAGAGATGTCTGGAAGTCTGTGTCCTATGTTGCAGATTCTGCAGGATCCGGTGGGAGCCTGAAAGCTGCAGACTGGCAAAGTTACTGTTGGTGCCTGTTTGAATAGGGTGGTCACTTCTTGACCACAGGGAGATGTATTCCATTTTCCAGTCGAAATGGAATGTCGAAGGTCCAGGATTTATGTTTCAAACTTTCGTCCAGGGTAATCTAAAATCCTAGTGACTGGGCTCCTATACTTATGCTAAGTTTAGGGGCTGGACTACCCTTAAGGTCCCTCCTATTGGTGGACCTGGGAAGGGGGTGGTTACACCCCTTTCCCCTTGTCCAGTTTCGCGCCAGAGCTGGGGCAGAGTGCCCCAGCAACCGGTTTGAACTGGGAAATGCATGGAGCACCTTGTGTGCCCCAGGCAGTGTCTGGAAAGCATTCACTGAATGCAGCCCTCCCTGCCCCAATACACAAAAGCCTGTCTGGGGAGTTGCTGGCACCTCCCTGGTCAGGAAACCTATTGTCCAGGCCTCCCCTGCCGGAGTTTCATCCAGCAACAGGAGGTCAGACTCGTGTCTGTGGCATCAGCATCCATTTTGGGATGCTGAGGCTCTGTTTAACTTTAACCGGGTAAACCAGTAACTACATGTCTTCTCCCTCTAGAAGGGTGGCATGCTATCCCTGCCAACACGACTGGCGGGGGGTAGTATTCCAAAGTGTTTGACACCTTACATGACATGTTTTGATAAAGCCAAACCAAAGTTAGCTTTAACCGCGAGGATTATGATGCACTTAAGAGAACATGGTATGGCTATATCATAGAACAGCTATAAGGAGATGGTTCCGAAAGCTGCAGAGGGGCTCAGCTCATGCTAGGGTACCCTCTCACATAAACCAAGCACTCTGCCTCCAGGATTGTTAAGGCCTGCCATAGGAGTGACTTATAGGTGTATATGTGTCTAAATGTATATAAAGATATAGGGATACTATATCTAAGTAAGGGGTGATTACACCACCTTATCCAGGCTGTGTGAACAGACCTGTGGTGTCAGTTTGGAAGGCAAACCAGGGGTGGCACAATACATGCTGCAGCCCCTGGTAGCCTAGGGTGCACCCATGCCCTGAGTACCTATGGTACACCATACAGGTGCTCGCAAGGGTGACCCAGTAACCAATTTGGTATGTACCTAAAGTACATGGAGTCCATTTTATAGAGAAAGCAGATGGACTGGGTCCCTGAATAGCAGGGTCCCAGGCCTACTAAGTTGAAAACCATCAAAACACCAGGTAAAAAGTGGGGGTAACCATATAGTCAGATTCCACCTTCCTACATAACCCCCCCCAAATGAAAGGAGACAATGCTATCCTTGTCCAGGTGAGCCTATATTGACTAAGTGGCCATATGAAGAAGTACCTGCACTAGCATGGTAACCCCCTGTCTTGTGGTCCACTAAGCAATCCCTCACCCTAAGGGTATCAGAGGGTCTCCACCATTGGGAATTACTTCCTGTGGGGTGTTTTGGCAAAGTAAAAGGCTGGTGCTGGGATGGTGTACTGAAGTGAGGCTCCACTAAGGTTGGGCTCAGCTTCCTCCAATCACTATCCACCATGCATGCCTTTCTTTCCATGACTGAGTTGCACTGTGGTCTCAGGGTCAACCTTTGGCTACCTACAGCTGGAGGTTGGGTCCCTTTGGTTGGACCACTGGAGGGACAGATCAGATTTGGGACCACTGGGTCCCAGGTTTGCCTGTGTCCAACAGAGTCCATCTGGGGGAGGTTCCTACACAAGGGTAAGGGAGATCCCTCAGAGGGTTGAGGAATTTTCACTTGGCTAGGGCTACTAGACTGGGTGCCCCTACTCTGCTGATGGAGGGGTTCCTCTGGACAGGGTGCCCTTTGGGGTCCACTGACCTCCCTGACCTCTGCAGCCCTGGACTGACTGAGGCAGGGTAGAGAGGGGCAGGTTTTACCTTCTCCAGACTGGTTACCACCTTGGAAGGGTCGACTGACATCAGGGGATCTGCCAGGCCAGGCCTGACTACCTCTGGGGCAGTTCCTTCACAAGAGGTAGGGTCAGTTCCCTGTGGAGGCTGACCCTCACCTAAAGTCTGGTGGGAGGGAGACTTTTCTTCCTCCCCAATGCTCTCTGCCTGAGTGGAGTAATCCATAGTTTCAGGCTACACAACACAAAAATCTGTCTGGGTTTGGGCTGTGACCATCACAGCCCTACCAACCTTTTCAGGAAGGCCTACCATTTTGGACTGGGTCTCTTTTTCTATCTCAGCCCAGGCTGATATCTCAAGATCATTGCCCAGTAAACAATCTACAGGCAGGTTTGTAGACACTGTCACATTCTTTGGGCCAGTGACACCTCCCCAGCTGAGATGTATAACTGTCATGGCATGATCTGACCTGACACCATCCATATTGGTCACCTGCTATGTGAACCCAGGTAAAAGCTGTTCTGAGGCCACTAGTTTCTCTGTCACCATGGTGATACTAGCCCCTGTGTCCCTATATGCCACAGCTGTCTGACCATTGATGTGGGGCGCTTATGCCTTTACTTGCCCAAGGTATTGGGACAAGCAGTGAAGTGGACAACCCCCATGCCACCATCACAGACTAGAGTTGCTGTTGTAGGGGACCTGGTTAGGCCGGAGTCCACCTGAGGTCCCCAAGAATACCCAACCACATTTTTGGGGCCACTCCCACCACCCGGGGGATTACTAGTAGTAGTAACAGGAGGTGTTGGAGTATTACTTGGAGGAATATTGTCCTTATTGCTGGCTTTTGGGCAACTGCTGTCAGTGGCCAGGTTGCTTACATACATGGCAATATGGTTTCTTAACAGTAGAGGAAGGAGTTTGAGACCCACCCCCCTCAGAGGATTTTTGGGGCCCTGTTGTGGATTTATCTTTAGATTTATCCCCACCTTTCTCTTGTGGTTTGGTATAATCTTTCTTCTGGTCATCACCCTGATTTTCAGGCCTCACCCTGGTTCTGACCCATTTGTCTGCTTCTTTCCCAATTCTTGGGGAGAGGTCAGATCAGAGTCCACCAGGTGCTGGTGTAGAAGCTGGTTTTGAAAATATTAAGGATCTGCTCCCTCATAATCAAATTATATAATCATGTAAAGTCTTATACTTTGCTGTCCAGTACCTAGCCCTCCAGAGACTTAGTAGCACGATCTACAAAATCAGGCCAGTCCTGAGTCTGTGTCTTCTGGGTGTCTCTGAACAGCAAACTATACTGGTCAGTGGTTAAGCCAAACCCATCTATCAGAGCACTCTTCAGAACTGTGTAGTTGTCAGCATCCTCTTCTCTAACAGTGAAGAGCTTATCTCTACCTTTGTCCACAAAGGAGAGCCACAAGATTGCTGCCCACTGCTCCTTGGATACCTTCTGTACTTTGCAGGCCCTCTCCAAAGCAGTTATCCATTTGTGGATGTCATCCCCAATCTGATAGGGAAGGACAATATTGTTCAGGTTTCTATGGTCATGAGACCTTTCCCTACCACTAGGGTTGTTGCTGCCACCAGTGGGCTCTAGCCCACACAATTTCTTCTCTCTTTTAAGAGCCAGGATCTCTTTGCCAAGGGCAATTTCTTGCCTCTTGATCCTAAGCTTGACTTCTCTCATCCTAGCTTTATGCTCTCTTCTCTGAGGGGAAGTCATTCTCCTTTGAGCAGAAGCATTGGACCCTACGATGAGTCAGAATGCTCAGATCCACTGGAAAGGGATCTGTGCCTTCTAGGCACATTATTAGGCCTACTTGGAGGAATGGAGGGAGGCCTTACTCGGCCATATCCACCCTCAGGTAGTCCTGTGTTCAGTTTAGGTTCATTACCCTCAACCTGATCAACATCCTCATCATTTTCAGAGACCAGTGGGGCATCCCCATGGTGACTCTCTTCTGATGAAGGATGCCCCCCTCCCTGCTACCATGTGCTTCTGGGTCTGATGCTTTTTGTAAGTCATCTGCCACTAACATCTCTATCAGGTGCTGGGTGGTTGGACTCTGTCCTTGTCTTAATTTTCTGACTACTCACAAGCTTCTCAGTTCCTGAAAAGGGAATTATCATACTTAGTTGTCTGCAAGTTGCTGACATCTGGCAGAGAGGCACTACCTCCTGCTCTCAAAGACATGAATAGTGTGGTGTGGTTGTGTGCACCTACATACACTACCTATTTTCCTACTAGAACCTCTCAAGAAGTTGTAGTCAGGGTGTGCTAAGCCCTTACCACCTACAACTGCTAAGTTCAGTAGAACTTATGTATATAAGACTTGATTCATATGTACCTACAGGTACCTTGATATAATCTTTTAAATGATATTCTCAAGATTATTTGGTAAAACAATGCAAGCTCTTATCCCATCTGCTGCACACCAATGTGAGAAGTTAGCCTGGCATATGATGTCCACTAGTTCTAGTGGGCACCTTGCACCAGTCTAATCGACCCTTATTGATGGTGGTTGTAAATTCAACCTTATAGAAAGCTATCCTAGTGGTAGCATGGACCAGCAGTCATCAGGCTAAGACTTCAGAGAGCGTATTGGAGTACTCATGTTACCTCACCCAGGGAAGCCGGGTGCATAGGTGTCTTTTCGTGTTGGGTTTGTCGTCGTTTTCAATGGAGAGCTGCAAAGAAGTGCTGCAGGCGACCAGAGGAGAAGTGTCCAGGTGGATCCAAGGGTGGATCGAAGATCTGTAGAACCTGAAAGCAGAAGGGACAGAGTCTGGGTCACTTGCCAGTGACCAGGGTGGCGATAGAAAGATGCCTCCAGATGTCGGGGGATTTCAGGTGAAGATGTGAAGGTAGTCTCTTCAGCCATGAGGACCTGGAGGCGTCAAAAATGACCAGGAGCTGGATTCGAGCTGTCCCACAAAAGATCTAGTAAACTTCGGTGTTGGTATCTGGACTGGACCCAACAAGCCTTGGCAAATGCAACCCACCCAGGATGTCGAGATTGGTTTTGGTGCAGACCAGCAAGGTCTGAGAAACTTATCCTTTGAAGAGAAGTTGGAGCAAGCCTGGACCAATCAGGAAAGCAAGTTAGATGTAAATGAAAGTCTTCGGGGGGCTCACTAGACAACGGACTAGGAACCGCAAAGACGCGCCAAGCTGAAATGCAAAAGTGGGGCCCGTGGGTCACTCGTGGATGGGGGGCCTCTGAGCTTCAGTGCAAATGGTGTTCAGGTCTGGGGCTTCAAGCACTCCAATGCACGACTTCGAGTTACCTCGTAAAATGAGTGCAGCTTGCAAAATGCAGGATGTCCAGGAGTTCTGGTCCCACATTTCTCATGTTTGCCACGGGTCTCAGCTTTGCTGTGAGCAAAGGTCAGGGTCAGAGATGTCTGGAAGTCCATGTCCTGTGTCGCAGATTCTTCGGGAACCGGCGGGAGCCTAAAAAATGCAGACCAGCAAAGTTGCTGTTGGTGCCTGCTTGAACAGGGTGGTCACTCCTTGACCACAAGGGAGATGTCTTCCATCTTCCAGTCGAAATGGAATGATGAAGGTCCAGGATTTATGTTTCAAAGTTTCATCCAGGGTAATCTAAAATCCTAGTGACTGGGCTCCTATACTTATACTAAGTTAAAGGCCTGGACTACCCTTAGGGTCCCTCCTATGGGTGGACCCGGTAAGGGGGTGGTTATACCCCTTTCCCTTTGTCCAGTTTCACGCCAGAGCTGGGGCAGAGTGCCCCAGCAACTGGTTTGTACTGGGAAATGCATAGAGCACCTTGTGTGCCACAGGCAGTGTCTGGAAAGCATTCACTAAATGCAGCCCTCCCTGCCCCAATACACAAAAAGCATGTCTGGGGAGGTGCTGGCACCTCCCTGTACAGGAAACCTATTGTCCAGGCCTCCCCTGCCGGAGTTGCGTCCGGCAACAGGAGGTCAGACTTGTGCCTGTGGCAGCAGCATCCATTTTGTGATGCTGAGGCTCTGTTTAACTTTAACCGGGTAAAGCAGTAACTACATGTCTTCTCCCTCTAGAAGGGTGGCATGCTACCCCTGCAAACACGACTGGCGGGGGGATAGTATTCCAAAGTGTTTGACACCTTAGACAACATGTTTTGATAAAGCCAAACCAAAGTTAGCATTAACCGCGAGGATTATAATGCACTTAAGAGTACATGCTATGGCTATATCATAGAACATCTATAAGGAGATGGTTCCGAAAGCTGCAGAGGGGCTCAGCTCATGCTAGGGCACCACCCTCAGGTTATTACCAACTCTAAGGTGGGCTACCTGATGTGAACACAACTAGGAAAATCCCACCATCATGGTTTTAGGTGGAATTAGGTCCTCTGGGTCAGGGCCATGTCCACTTCCCACAGGAGGTGGTCATATAGAGGGTGTAGTCACCCTAAAGTCAGGTAGCCCATTGGATAGTACCAGACACACCCTGTAACACTCCTAAATACAATATTTAGGTGGCATCCCTGATGAGAGGATTTCAGATTCAATGGATACAAAGAAGGAATGGACAAAGAGGTTTGCTGACCCAAGAACGGTATATAAACAAAATATTGATTACAAAATATAGAATTGCAGTAATATCGAAGTGAAAATATAGAATGGACAAAATATCGAATGGACAGAATATAGGCAACAAAAATATCGAATATAAAGTAAGTAATTTAATATCGATTTTCATAAATATAAAAAAGTGAAAATATCGAAATATATAATATAGGTATTAAATATATCGAATTTTTAATAATATCGAATTTTTTAAAGTGTTTTGTATGTTAGTATATGTGTGAAAAGTGTAAAATAATTTTACCATTTATTTTAGGTCATGAAATGTATGTTATTTAATTTTTGCGTAATTTAATTCTGTAGCGGGTTGAGGGTTTATAGGGGAATAGGTTGGGAAGTAATTTAATTATAATTTATTAAATATTTTAATTTATTTATTGGTATATATCTTGAATTAATTGTTAAAAAATTTTGAATTGGTAATTAATTAATTTTGAATTGGTAATTAATTTTTATTAATTAGTTAATTGATAAATATGTTAATTTTATAAATGTATTTCCCTTAGCGGGTTGTGGGTTTATGGGGGACTAGGGTGGGAAGTAATTTAATTGTAATTAATTAAATATTTTAATGTATTTATTGGCATTTATTTTGAATTATTTGTTATTTAATTTTTAATTGCTAATTATTGAATTGTTAATTAGTAATTAATTTGTATTAATAAGTAATGCATTTTAATAATTAATTTTGTTTTGTATTTTTTATTGATTAATTATTATATTATATTAAATGAGTAATTACTTTTAATAAATTTTTTATTGGTATTAATATTTAATTTATTTTTTATTAATCTATGAAGTATTTATTTTCCCTACTGTTGCACTCTCTGGAGTGGGAATAGTATTTTGTACCCCTAAGCTATCCAACGCTTTCCCTACTGTTGCACTCTCTGGAGTGGCAATAGTAATTTTTACCCCTACGCTATCCAACGCTTTCCCTACTGTTGCACTCTATTGAGTGGGAATAGGGATTTTTACCCCTACACTATCCAACGCTTTCCCTACTGTTGCACTCTCTGGAGTGGGAATAGTAATTTTTACCCCTACGCTATCCAACGCTTACCCTACTGTTGCATTCTCTGGAGTGGGAATAGTAATTTTTACCCTCCCGTTATCCAACACTTTCCCTACTGTTGCACTGTCTGGAGTGGGAATAGTAATTTTTACCCCTACGCTATCCAACACTTCCCCTACTGTTTCACTCTCTGGAGTGGGAATAGTAATTTTTACCCCTAAACTATCCAACACGTTACCTACTGTTCACTGTCTGGAGCGGGAATAGTAATTTTTACCCCCACGCTATCCAATGCTTTCCCTACTGCTGCACTCTCTGGAGTGGGAATAGTAATTTTTACCCCTACGCTATCCAACACTTTCCCTACTGTTGCACTCAGTGGAGTGGGAATAGTATTTTTTACCCCTACACTATCCAACGTTTACCCTACTGTTGTAGCTGCTGGAGTGGTAATAGTAAATTTTACCCTCCCACTATCCTACAGTAAAAATATTGTATATTATTAATTAATATTGTGTTAATATATATATGTGTTAAAAAATTAAATTGTATGTTTATTTTTTAACTTAAATTAATTATTTAATACTTTTAAAGTTATTTAAGAATTTTTAAGTATGTTTAGTTAATTATAGTTATTATTTAATTAATTTTAAATTACTTTTAAGACATTTAAAAAAAATCGATATTTTGACTAACTATATATTTTTTTCGATATTTTTGATTAAATATTTTTGTGCTTACCTTTTTGTAGATAGCACTTAAATATTTTTGGTTTCTATATTTTTACTTCAATATTTTTTGTATGCTATATTTTTGTATTATATATTTTTTCAGTGATCCCCGAGAACAGAGGGGAAACAACTGACTTGGCAACAACCCTGCCGGCTTGCCTGCTGCACCCAACACCCATGCAGAAACCCTTCTCCAAGAGACCCAGAGGGCTGCCAGTGATTTGCAATTCACAAGCAAACTCACTTGGAGCAGTGGAGCTACACGCCTGCTGCCGCAGGCACCAAAAAAGCAAGGCCCGGTTCACCATCCTGCTGCTTACTTTGACTGCTGATGTAGCAGCCACCCAGGAAGAGGTCACCATGCTCCCAAAGTTTAGATCCATCCTCCCTTCAAATGTGGAGAAGCCAGGAACAACTGGAGCCGCAGAGCACCAATACCCTTGCTGCACCAAGGCTTTTTGTGTCCAGCCCAGACACCAATGCCAAGGAAGACCAACCAGCACACAGAGGGACTTTAGGGACAGTGACACCTACACCAAGAGTAGCCCAGCTGTCCTGCTTGCTTGTGCCTTTTTGCAGAACCAACGAAAAAAAATGTGAGCCTCCGACCGCTGCCAACCGACTCCTCAAAGCACCTCTGCACCTGCACCCCGCAGCCCGAGTTTAAAAGAGGTGATGTGCCAATGGGGACTCTCAAAGGCAGAGCCCATCCTTGGGTTTGCATAGATTGGACTCCCAGTTGTCACCTGCAGCCACTATGAGCAGGCCCACTCAATCGCGAGTGCCTCCTGCAGCACGGGCCCCATGCCTAAGGACACCACTGCACACAATACAACAACCCGAGAACAAAGAGACCAACAGTGTCCCTACATGCCCAAGCATCTCAAGGACTGTGCACCCCCTGTGGGTTCACCAGGACTGGTCTTGCAGTCTGAGCTTGCAGTCTCTTTTCGACCGAACCATACCCCATTGAAGTGAAGGGGCCACCCAGAACCAAAACACACCTCTGCACCCTGCCGCTCCAGTGCCACCCGAGGTAAAACAATGTCCAGAAAAAGGGACCTGTTAGTCAATGATAAGTGCCCGAATGCTGTCCATGTGCACTCTGCTACCCGTTTTTGATGATGATATATAACCAACTGCCTACCCGACGAGTAGCACCCAAGAATAACGAGGATTTAAAGCATATAAATCTCATTGTTACATGTCAGATTTCTTGCAACAGCGTTCCTCGAAAGTGGATATGACAAACTATGTTTTTAAAGCAAAAATAACCATCACTGGTTGGACATTGCTGCCAATGTTGCATCAGAATGTATTATACGTACACCAGCAAAGAAAGTGATTTCATCTTGAAAATTATTTACACAGTGCGCTATCATCGTTTTGTTTGAAATGTACGGGTGGGCGGGGGATTCAATATTGAAATTCTAAATGTTTAAATGTCTGGGTGGGGAGTTACGATTTTGAGGAATGTAAACACACAGTTTGAATAAGAGGTGGAACAACATTTACATGAGCTAAGTTAAACGGCTTTTTGCAATGCATTCTGGCCCATGTGGTTAATGAATTACCAGAAAGAAGTTGGAAGTATAAATGAAAAGGGGTGGGACTTCCACACAGGTGTGTAAAATGAAGTATGGCGGTTAGGATGGAGAGCAGGAACCAAAACGTTTTCTTTGAGGTACGAGCTCGTGTTTGAAGTTAGAAGGTTACATGTAGTTAAAATACATTTGAATGAGTTAGTCGGGAATAGTTGGAAACCAGCATTTATTTAGTGATAATTGAATTCAGTGGGCAAAACGTTGACGGTGGGGAGTTGTATGTATGTGTTAATCGTATTGGTTATATTTTTGGTTCATCTATGGACAGCAGTTGACTGGCAACACTTAGTGAACGCATAGTCTAACAGATATGTTTTAAAACTTACAGATAATTCCCCTGACGAAGAGCCGAGATGGGCTCGAAATGCATTGGGTGATAAGGATTATCTTTAGAGGAACACTTATGTTACAGTCCGTGCTTTAGGACAAGGCTACACGCATACCTATAGCGTTTAAAGGAATTCATGTATTCATAAGTGTCTTACATGTAACGGATCAACATGAACTAAATATAAAATTTGTGGAGCAATTTGGAATAAAAAAGCGTTTGAAGAAACAGATTAAGTTTGGCATTTTTATTATGCACAAATCAACGTTGTGCGTCCAGATAGGGGCGTCGACACGCCCCAATGTTTGAAGTGACTTTCCACGCACGTGATTGGGCAGTACACGTACCGGCTTGCACGCAAACAGGTTTAAAGAAGAGAAAAATAAGAATACAATAAAGAAAAAGGAGTGCACTCTGTTACCCGTTTTTGATGATGATATATTCCCCATATGATAACATGACATCTCCAGAAATTGCACTAGTATGAACTTTTGAAACCTTTGAAAATTCATATCTCGAAAAGTACTTGCCTGATTCTGATGAGCTTTGTATCTAAATTCATTTAAGAATCTGTGTTATTTTTTGTAAATTGGTCTCAGATTTCTTTGCTGAGTCTATATCTCACTTACTCTCTTGGCGTGCGCAATAAATGCTTGGCACTAACTACCCTCTAACAAGCCTAACTGCCCGACCACATTACCAAAAAGGAGAGCATTTGGGTTATCATTTGTGCGTCTGAAAGTGAATTGAGGTTTGCCTGGACTTTTTACACAGAGTACCTCGTTTTGGTCCGTTATATAAACAGTCAGCTTCCAACAATTACACAAGCTGCAAGTCCCTCATTTTGCACTACATTTTAGTTTGAAATTCATTCTTCGATTAGTTTTTGGCACAAGAATGTATTTAAACAAAGTACTTTCAACAACAGCAACTCACTTTCTGTAGTATCTGTACACCGCAATTGCCATGTTTCACCGTAAACTTTCACTGTGAACTGAAAGTAACTACATGAAGTGGCATAATAGCATCATTTTGGAAATTTCATGTATCAAACTTTATGGAAAATACCTGAAATCACACAAATTACGCAGGTGTAATTTAAATTTTGCCCAGGCCTTGTTTTTTTTTACATGCCAACACACACTCTTTTATTTTTTAGAGTGGCGCCTACCGACTAATTGATAATGGATGAGCTGCATAGCAAAATCTGCATAAATGAAGGATCTATTGTATGAGAATAATTAAAATCATTACCAATTCATCTAACCCCTAATTCGTTTGCCGTATTCAAGCTAGGCTTTATTAACTGATCTATTGCATGAGAATAATTAAAATCATTACATATTCATCCTGCCCCTAATTTGTTTGCATGGTTAAAGCAGGATCTTATTAAGTGCATTTAATATTAAAAAGATCTCAAAATACAGTAAATGTAAAAGGCAGAAATAACAGTCTAACAACTCTCGGTCATCTTGTAACACCTACATCCGGCTAAACGTAAATTCCTGATAACCCCGTTTAAGTGGCTTTTGAGCATCTTTTCACCTCAAATGAGGAAACACTCAGGGGCAGATTTATGATGACTGGCGCATCCCCAGGGATGCGCCAGTCATCCTGCGCCGCTGCTCCGCCACCCATGGTGCGCCGCATTTACAATGCGGCGCACCATGGGGCAAAAACGGCACAGATGCGTGACGCATCTGTGCCGAAAAGGTGGCGCATTGCTGGAGCTGCGTCGCAAGCGCGACGCAGCTCCAGCAAGGCTCGGGGGTGCCCCATCTCCACAATGCTGCGTCAAGACCTACGCCTGCTTCAAGCAGGCGCAGGCTTTTGACGCAGCATTGTCCTGAAAGTGACTGAGTGAAATCTTATAGATTTCACTCAGCCACTTTTGCGAGGCGCACCTGCCCCGGAACGCCCACCCTGCGCCAGAACGCCTCCTGATGGCGCAGGGCTTTACAACGTGACGCATCTCCTAGATGCGTCACGTTGTAAATAGGGCGCATTGTTTGCGCCGCCGTTGCGTCAAATAAAGTGACGCACCGGCGGCGCATGGCCTTCATAAATCTGCCCCTCATTCTCTTGGAAACCACATAAATTTTTTTTTGCAACAACTGAAAACTCAGTGATGTTATCAGTATTTAGGCAATGCTTAGAGCATCCCAACATTTCAAAAGCTTTTTTTTTTTTTAACAATAGGAGCTGTAATATTTAGCATCTCTCCTTTTTCATCAACTATTGGCAACAGCATAATAAAGGCAAAACAGTTTTCCTGCTATAATTACAAAGTCTACAATGCTTATTAAGGTATTTTGTCCACCTACCATTAAACGCATGTATGTGAAATATCAGAAAGTGCTTTCTCATTATGTTCTGCCTACAAATCTTCTTTATTGATTCTTTTCATTAGTAATGTGTGCAAGGGGTAGCGCATGAATCATTGATCATATCTGCTTGACTAGACTGTAGACACTTCTCAAGGTCGTCTACGCCACATACACGCAGTAATTGTGTTTTAGAGGTGTCTTCTGGGCTGTAAATGGTAGGTCAAGTCCAGATGTTCAGTAGCAGAACTTAGGTATTTGCCTAAAGGATTTAAACTGTTTTTATGTTCCTGGAAAATCACTTGTAGGACAGATTTTAAAGAGTTATATTTGAGTTTTAACTTAATTGTAGTATTTAGCAAAACCAGCTTTACACCTAAGCCTTGGGTAAACACATCGAATTCCAGAGGAATGTGATTGTTGAGTGTGTAGTGAAGTAGTTGAAAAATTCTTCTATAGGCCTCACACTGGAGTCAATCGAATACAGACACAAATTTGGCTGGAAAAACATGCTTGGCAAGTTTAATGGGAGTAAGATGTGCAGTTCGTGTAATACTCATTGTAGTTTTATTTCCGTTATATTTAGCATAACAAGATTGTCAAAGTTTTGATCGATTTAAATTTTTTGAAGGCGGATCCAGGAAGAGAATTACCAGGCTCTAAAAAGTGCCTCATCAATATCAGCAGTTTAGAAATTAAGCATCAGGAGTGGCAAACTGTACTCCTTTCTAAGCCCTCATTTAGTGCATATGTCACACGAAACTTTAAAGCTACTGACACTGTTTACTGTAACTCACCTATCAGAATATAGTGAGATATTAGTGTTAAGCAGAGCAGGAGGAATACCCAATTTAGTCAGTTTGCCCACAATATATGATGGTCTACCCCATCAAATGCAGCGCTGTGGTTGACGAAACAAGCAAATTGTGGGGATCCATGAGAGCATGTAGAATTTCGTTCAGTATATGTCAATGCAATGACATTGACAATTGTGCTGCAACTTGGCCTTAACCTTATCTGAAAGAAACAGATCATTCTTTCTTTCCTCTACCCATTCCATTACTTCTCCAAGAAGAATCCTGGCATAAATCTCAGCCTCTATATCTCACAGAGCAATACATTGGTCCTTAGTGGGGTCAGATCTCTCTCCCTTGTCATATATGACGTATACAACGGATCCACACTAAGACTTTGGTACTTGTGTTTGTTGAAATGAGACTTGATATAATGGAAATGATCATTAAGCCCAGTAGTCAGTATCGGATCTAAACAAACTTCCCTGGATGCCATTAGGGGCTAGGGAGCCATTGCCTCTAATTAACTTAAAAACTTGCTTTGTATTGCACAGTGTTATAGGATCATAAAGGGAAGGCTGATTGATGTTCAAAGTTAGCATTTGTTGTATGAAGGGTGATTTCAGATGTGGTGAAGAATATTTGTACGCTTTACCAATTTCTGGAGGTCCATTCCGATTCCATTACTTCCAGTCTTCTGGCTATCTAGCTGATTAACAAACCACCAGAATTTAGATTGACATCTTTATCTTGAAAGCATATGTACTGATAATGATTGTCCATCAACATTTATTTCCTTATCTAGTAACACATAAAACTGCGTTATGTCCTCCTCACATGGCTTAAGCTAAGTGCAGATTCTTAATTTGTTTCACACTTTTTATATTTTTTAAGGTGGCTTAAGTTCAAGTTTACCTGCTTTTAGGGTGGGCATGAATCAGGCGTTCTTCTAATGGTATTTATTTGCTATTTGTTACAACATTAATAACTTAATTTGCATTCAACATGTAAACATTTTGATTATTTTGAATAAAGTTAATATTTCCTTAAAGTTTAGATTATAAAAATAATTCGCATTTAAACTAAAAAAATCACATAATAATAATTATGAAAAGTGATGTGTAGAATTAAATAAAAGTAATTTAATTATATTTTAACAAAAATAACTGCTGAATTATTATTTGAAAGACTATTAAAATATGTTATATTTAAATAAAATTATGTTTAATTTTTTAGATAGTTTCTTTATCATTAAATTACATTTATTTATGTTTCTAGCCTGTTTAAATATTTTAATTTAATGTAGCATTATTTCCAATGGAGTTTTATCTTACGTCTCCTCCTCCATTATTTTCAATGGGAGGGAGCTGCAGTGGCAGTGGTTGGTCAAACATAGCCCTGGGATTATTGCAGCTTTGAGCTGGAGTACATTTATGGCTGTTTTGAGTCCTTTTTGCTGTAGTAAGTTTAGAAGTGCAGTTTGTGAATAGGAATGGCTTTACTCTTTTGTGGGTGGGTCCATATCCCTACCTCAATCTCTCTAACTCTCCTTTCAAAAGTTCTTACTGCTCCCTTAACTCCTCCCATTTTGTAGATAATATCTCCCATTTTCCATCTACTACCCTCAATCCCTCCTACATTTACAACAAAAATGCACGCAGAGACTCTATAGTCAGGGTGAAGATCTCCACAAAAGAAAATAAAGTAGAGGCGGTGGCAGAACATTTGCACATAGGTTTGTGAATACCATTTTGCAGTGCATTGGTGGTACTTTTGCAGTTACTACTAAACTTACTCAGAAATGCAGTTTGCTGATAGGCCCCTAAATTTGCTTGATTCTTGCTAATATACAATTTAATAGAGTGCAAATCACTGCAATTTGGACTTGCACATTATTTGCGGAATTAGTGTGAAAATCGTGGTGTAATGTATGTGTTTCTTATTGAATTACCTAATAGCACACAAATCACCATAGATCAGTCTTGTACATTATTATTTTCTTAATGTGCATGCAAATCGCAGTGCAGCTTGTAAATCCCATCTTTTATTTCAAAAGTTTTTTTGTGACAAGTCTACACCCCATACCCTTCAGAACTGGTAACATGAAGTATGTTTTCTACATTGTATAAACTTTAACATAGCTCACGTGTCCTTGTGGGATTTTTCTCTGAGTTATGGACAAAGTGAAATGGAGCAATGTGCTGCTTCTATCATTTAAGGAGAAAATGCACTCATTTTTCCTAGGTGGCCACTTATTAAGACTGTTAGATGAGAGTCGAGCTTATGCCTGGAGCACCCTGGAGGTTCAATGGATGCCTGCACCTTGCTTGAACTGGAAGACTCTATTTAATTGAACCTAAAAGCCACAGACATCACTTTCAACACCAATATCCTTGTTGAGCCAAAGTGTGTCTAATATAGACCTGGGCAGTAAATTCCGTTCCGCTCGCGGAATTTGCAAAATTTGGGTAATTTTGCATTCCGTTGAGAACAGGGAATCGCCCAAAATATCGGGATCCGCGGCCCCCAGCTTTGTGGAATTTTATGCTTGTTAGTGAGATATTTCCCCCAAGCACGCAAACAGCGTTCTCGAACAGGAAAAAAGCATTGTGAATGGGCGAAACAAGAAATTCTGCATTTTCGCAGAACTTTTGCATGCTCGCAGAGATTTTTTACGGGTTTTCGGAGCTTTGCGTAGTGCAACTACGCAAATTCCACCCGCCCCTTGTCTAATAGTCTCACTTTGTTTCTACTCTGGCCGTTCCTGGCCCCTGCTAGTCAAGCCAGCATGTTAGCATATCTGTAATGATAAATATTGCAGAGACAGGTCTGGGAGTTTTTTCTATTGGTTTAGTCACAACAGAGGAACATAGTCTACAGGCAGGTAGTAAAGCTTTGCTTCAATCCTGCAGTAGTGCAATCAAATTGCCCGCCTATAAAAAAATTTGACATTATTGCAAAGAGAATCAAAAACTATATGACACTGGTTACGAATGAACCCATTACAGTGGTACTGGGCATCATTAGATTTTGGCCTGAAAAATCTTTTATGTTATGTTATGTTAAATCATTTATAAAGCGCAGACGGTTACATTGAGGTGTCCTGGCGCTTGTTATTTCTCCTTACAGCCACAGCCTGAGTCAGCTAACATGCCGTCTAATTTGAAAACAACCACGTTTTCAAGGCCTTGCTAAAGGCCAACAGATCACTGGTCCCTCTAAGATGTAGAGGGAGATTATTCCAAGCATTGGCTGCTCCATAGATGAATCTCCGTCCACCCCAAGAGAGTTTTTTTGTAGATGGAACAACAACCAGTTCGGCACCTGATGAGCGTAGGTTTCTACTAGGTGAGTACCACGAAAATGTTTTTGAAAGAATTCAGGTTCTTTGAGTTGCAGTGCCTTATGTTGTTAATGTTATGGGTGTCTTATATAGCGCTCGGCTACTTCAAGGAGTGTCCCGGCGCTTTCTAACCCACAGCAAAACTACAAGGAAACAGAAAAGAGGGCGAAGGAAAAAAGATCAATCATTGTCCATAGAGCCACGTTTTCAGACCTTTCCTAAAGGCCAACAGGTTCGAAGTACAGCGGAGCAACAGAGGGAGGGTATTCCATAGCTGAGGAGCCAGATGTTTGAAAGAACGTCCCCCAACCCTTGCTTTCCTAACAGCAGGGACAATAGCCAGACCAAGAGATTCCGATCTTAGGGATCTTGTGGGTTTGTAGAAGGCAAGGCGTTTCTGGATATATTCAGCTCCGACCGCATGAAGCGCCTTGTGCGCAAGTGTGAGTGCCTTAAAAACAATCCGCTTTCTAACAGGAAGCCAATGTAGGGAAAGAAGCAGGTCCGAGGCTTTCGCACAACGAGGTAGGCCAAAAATCGCCCGTGCCGCCGAGTTTTGGACTACCTGAAGCTTTTGTAATAGATAGTCCGGAAGACCCAAATATAAAACATTTGAGTAATCAAGCCTGGAGCAGATAAGAGCCTGGACCGTCGTCTTCCTATGCGCCAAAGGGAGCGAGGGAAGAAACTTGCGCAACATTTTAAGAAGACCATAACAGGTGCCGGTCAGGCCTAGAATCTGGGGCTTAAGAGATAGGCTGTTATCAATTTTGACCCCTTGATTCTTGGCAACCAAGGAGGAGGACGAGGGTGGAAACATGTTCACAGGCCACCAATCCTGCCAGCTGGGGTCAGCCTGACACCCGAAGAAGAGCACCTCAGATTTATCAGGGTTGCACTTGAGGCTGTTCGGCTGAAACCAGTCAAAAACAGCCCAAAGGCACCCGCGGATGCTCTCTCCGTTGAACTCCGCCCCCTTCCACAAGTGAAAAGGAGCTGGGTGTCATCGGCGTATGACATGATCTGTGCCCCAAAAGACTCCGCCAGCACCGCCAGAGGGGTCATGAAGATATTAAACAAAGTCGGGCTAAGCACCGACCCCTGTGGGACTCCGACCTCCAAAGGCGGCACTTCGGCAGAGTGAGGGGGGGCCCAGACCATCTGCCGGCGACCAGCTAAATAAGATCTAAACCAGCTCAACACCGTCCCTCTCAGACCGATCTCATGAAGTCTGCTGAGGAGAGCCTCATGAGGGACGGTATTGAAAGCCGCCGACAGATCTAACATTACCAGCATGGCTCTTCCACCTGAATCCAGCACTTCCTTAATGGCTTCATTAACCTCCAGAAGTGCAGTCTCGGTGCTTAGATTGGATCGAAAGCCCGACTGGGTGGAGTGCAACAAGCCATGGGTTTCAAGAAAAGGTGAGAGCATAGAGTGAACATGCTTTTCCACTATCTTTGCAAAGCAGGCAGAAGGGAAATTGGCCTGTAATTGGCATGATTTTCAGGGTCAAGACCAGGTTTTTTAAGGAGTGGAACAACCATGGCTCGTTTCCAGACCATAGGGACAACACCACTCGTCAATGACAGATTAAGGACCGGATTGATCAGAGGGTTCAAAACCTCCGCAGCCCTAGCCAGGAAGGAAGCAGGGCAGGGGTCCAAGGGGGAACCTGACTTAAATTTAGAGAGGAGGTCCTGAGAGATAGAATCAGAGATCGCTGGAAACTCCGATAGAAAAGGACCAGTTCCGTCTGTCAAGATCAGCTGATCCCTTGGGATGGCATCAGCGCAAGGGTTCAAGGAGGAGAAGGAATCTTGAATCCGCTTTATTTTAGTAGTAAAAAAATGTGCTAATGAAACCACCCATGGTTCGGAAAAGTCATGCTGCGATACACTAGCCTTAGGGGTGACAAACTCCTTAACAATGGTAAACATTTCTCTACAGGAACTTGACGCCATCTCAATTCTAGCTGAGAAATAGTTCTTTTTTTCGGCCAGGATGTCCGCATGATAAGCCTTTAAGGTGGCCCTATAGGCGGCCTTGGCCTCCGGATCATACTGCTGGTGCCAAAGCCTCTCAGCAGCCTTGCAATTTTGCCGGGACAAAGCAAGAGACTCAGTAAACCAAGGCGCTGAAATCCGTCTTGTAGATGTCCGGGGCGTAATAGGCGGGGCAAGTTCGTCTAACCGCTCTATTAGCCACTTCTGTAACACACCAATATCACTCTCTAAGTCACCTGATAGGGAACAGGGATGCTCCAGACAAGCCTGAGCCAAACTCTCAGGGGTAACCAGATGATAGGCCCGCCTGGGGTGCCTTAGATGATTAGATTTTCCGCCAGGTGATTTGCTAGTTCCCTGAATCTGAAAGCAAATCAGATAATGGTCCGACCAGAGGACGGGGGCGGGACTAGCCATAACAAGAGGAAAGGTGGAAAATACCTGATCAAGAGTGTGGCCCTTGTTATGGATCGGAACAGACAGATAGGGAATAAGGCCCAGGAGGCGGTGATGTCATTGACTTTAATCACATCGCCGTCCGTCCGGACGTCCATGTGTATGTTAAAATCCCCAAGCACAATACAATGTTCAGTTTTTAAGCAGAGTGCCGCGATTGACTCCTGCAGCTCCTCGTAAAAAGATCCACACAGACCAGGTGGTCTGTAAACCAGGAGCCCAGAGAAGGATTGATGGGCAGATAGGGCAATAGATAAAGCCAAGGATTCACAGCCAGAGATGGACGCCATAGGGACAACCACACATGGGGTAGATCTTAAAACCACAATCGCGACCCCTCCACCCCTCCCAATAGGTCTATCATGTCTGTGAATAACATAATCAGGAGGGATAGCAGTTGCAATGTCAGGGTTAGAGGACACCCCTAGCCATGTTTCAGTGAGCATAAGGCATACCGGTTTTTCGACTGTTAGCAGTTCATAAATATCAAGAGCATGTCTGCTCAGGGAGCGAGTATTGAGTAAAAGGCATTTATAATTAACAGAGGTCCTAGAGCTAGAGGTCCCATGCACCGGAAGGGTGCATGGAACCATCCACAACCAGGACACCATCATGCACTATACATAATGCTTTGAACAGTACTCGCTTCTTTACAGGGAGCCAGTGTAATTTCCTTAAATCATTTATAACCGATGTAAATTTGGGCACCCCCGTCAGAAGTCAGGCTGCCGCATTTTGTAATCTTTGCAATTTATTTATACATCTTTCCTGCATATTCAGGTACAAGCCATTGCAGTAATCAATCTTTGACATTGCAAGTGCAGTAACCACTGTTTTCCTACTACCAGATAGTAAATATGGAAATATTTTTTTAACTGTTTTTAAAACAAATGCCATGGAGGATGATAACGCATTAACTTGAGCACTCATATTTAGTTTGTCATCTAATAAGATGCCAAGATTTTTTCCTTTTTTCACTGGTATGGGGAGGGTCCCTAATTTTGGTGGCCACCAGGTTGGACTCCGGAAATTAGTGTTATTCCCAAAGAGAATGACCTCAGTTTTATTAGAGTTCAACCTCAGACAGTTTTTTGCCATCCAATCCCCGACCACTTCCATACAATTACGAAAGCGCCAGTTCATGCCTGCTTCCTGTCCTTGCAGAAGAGACACTACAATCTGTGTGTCGTCTGCATAAGACGTGAGGTCAAAACCCAGGATGTTAATAATCGGCGCCAATGAGAAGACGCACACATTAAAAAAGGTTGGGCTTAATGATGATCCCTGTGGAACATCACAGGGCAACACAAACGGCTTAGATTGAAATTCACCCATGGAGACCATTTGTACTCTATCGTTTAGAAAAGAATGTACAAGCTCCCACACCTTATTGCATAATCCACATGCCCTTAGACGGTCCATCAACAGATCATGATGGACCGTGTCAAAGGCCGCAGATAAGTCCAGTAGGATCAAGGTGGCATTATCGCCCTGATCAACTTCTTTCCTGATCTCATCAGTGGTTTTTATGAGTGCTGATTCGGTACTATGACCACTCCTGAAGCCAAATTGGGATGCGTCCAGAGCTTGGGTTTGATCCAGAAAAATACCAGGTTGCGTATTTAACTCCATCTCTATTAGTTTTGCTGGCAGGGGAAGTCTAGAAATAGGGCGGAAATTGTTAGGATCCTTAGGATCCAATGTTGGCTTTTTTAAAAGTGGTAGAATAGATGCCACTTTCCAAGGTTTAGGAAAAATGACAGTTTCGATCATGTTGTTAAAGATTGATGTAAGCGCCTTTTAAGAGCACTTTATGGCTGCACTAGCACTTTAAAACAGGCATTACTTGAATTGTGTCACCCCAAGCTTAATAAGAGCACTCTATTGTGGTCCAGGTATTTTAAATCAAGCTCTGTGTACAGTAAAAAGCACTGTGGAGGGTAAATGGCAGATTGACATCCCAAACTATCAATTCATTATCATTTTGATCTTTCAACTGTTTAAGTCAACCACTGTGCTGGAGAATGTAATAATCACTGTTAGAACTGGTGGTCTCTAGTTGGCAGACGTAGGCACCACTGTCCAAATAGGGACCCTTGCTTCTAGTCAGGGCAAGGAGATAACCCTCTGAGATCACCCCTGCTCACCCTCTAGGTAGCTTGGCACGAGCAGTCTAGGCTAACCAGAGGCAATGCATAAAGTATTTGTACCAACACTCACAGTAACACAGTGAAAACACCACAAACTGACTCCACAGCAGTTTAGAAAAATAAAGGTATTTAATCTAAACTACACAAGACCAAAACAACAAAAATCCAACATACACAGTTCAAGAATATGGTTTCAAAAGAGTTCTTAAGGTTGCGTTAAAATTCTTTGTTGTGATAGAATTCTCTACGTTGCGATAGAATTCTCTACTGATGCGTGAAAAGTTCACAGCTGCGTCACGTTTACTCACAGTACCTTTTAGTTGCAACAAAGTTCCAAAAGCAGAAGCTGGTGCGGTGGAAAACAAGCTATGCGTTGCTCCTGAGACCCTGGGGAGGCGTTTGCGACAGCCCCGCTTCCCAGCACAGGTACAACTTCCAGAGGCCCCACAACTGGATCAAGCACTCTAGGAAGGACAGAACTCTCTCAGCAGAGTTCAGGGAAGCTGGGGGTGAAGTCCTTTTGTTCCTGGGACTTCAAAACAGGGAGCCAGCTCTACTCAGGCCCTTGGAGATTCCTTCAAGACAGGGGACACAGCTCAGCAGCAAAGTCCTTACCCTCTCCTTAGCAGCAAAGCAACAGGTCAGTCCAGCAGAGCAACAGCAGGACAGTCTTCCTTCTTCAGTTTAGCTTTCTCCTTGGCAGAGGTTCCTTCTTGATTCCAGGATGATCTAATTTTCTGTTGTCAGGGGTCCTGTACTTATACCCCTAAAGTCTTTGTTCTCTTGGTGCATGTGGGCCCTGAGCCCGGTCTGAACCAGTTCTGGGTGGTTCCTGAGCACTTTGTTTTGCTGGCTGCATCTTTCCTTTCAGAGTGAGGGGCAGGGTCCTCAGCCGCCCAGCAGGAGGTGGAGCCAGCATTGTGGAAGGCAGGCACCGCCCTATTCAGGCCCAGGTGCTAACTCCTCCCACCACTCCAGTTGCAAATGCAGTCATTCAGCCTAGTGCTGACTCATCCAACCTCCTGGGGAATCTCCCAGCCCCTGTCACTCTCAAACCAGTCAATACACAAACAGGCCCAGGCACACAGAAGGGTCAGACAAGAGAAAAGCAACTTTCTAAAAGTGCTGTTCTCAAACACAGGATTTAAAAACAACCTTTCCTAAAAGATGTGTTATTAAATTCTAAGTTCAGGGATACTAGATACTTATGTCCTATCTTGTTCCTATGGGAAGAAATGCTGTTAACCACTGTAGCCAGCATCCCCCATGTTAATCTATGGAGCAAGATAGCCTTACAATAGTGAAAAACGAAAATGGCTGCCATTCACTACCAGAGCATGTTACCTGCACTAGTACAGGCTATACCTTTTACATACACTGCACCCTGCCCAGGGGGTACCTTGGGCCTTCCATAGGGGTGGCTGATGTGCACAAAAAGGGAAGGGTTAGGCCTGGTCAGTGGGGACACTGACCAGGAGGACATGGCAGTTCTAAACTGCACACAGGCACTGCAGTGTCAGTCCTGAGACATCATTTTAGGGCTACTCCTGTGGGTGGCACAACTAGTGCTGCAGGCCCACTAGTAGCATTTGTCATCACCAGCCCTGGCACACCCAGTGCACTTTACTAGGGACTTCATGGTGATACAAATATGCCAAACATGTATAGCCAATCAGGATAGCAATTTACACAGGGAGCACTTACACTCTGGCACTGATCAGCAGTGGCAGAGTGTCCAAAGCATCTAAACCAGCAAAAACGAAATCCAGCACAGCATCAAAAATACAGGAGGTAGAGGCAAAAAGATAGGGGAAACCACGCCAGAGATGCCAGGTCTAACAAGCACGAGTACACTTTTTAATGAGCATGTTTAAACTGTCTTATGGTATAAATGTGGGTTTTTTAACATTGTTTTAAATTCAGTGTATAATGAATAAGGAACCTCTACTTTTATATGTATTCATTGTATGCAATGGTTTTAATTAATCAAGCATAATAAACATGTACTTTCTTACTTACTTAGACTAAATACAGAATAACTGCTGCACAATGCAATACCGCCTGTCCTACAGCTCATTGCACCATCACAGCGATCCATGAGCATCATGAAAATCCAGGAGCTCATCAAACAGAGTGTAACCAAAAACATTTTTTTTAAAAAGAACAGTGCTGCAGTATATTAATAGGCAGCTCCTTCCACATCAGTGCTATGCCCTTGTTTAAAGATGGGGCAAACTTGTACAGGGTCATTTAAGCTCTAGAGAGTGGTTTGTCAAGCCTCTCTGTTCGGAGGTGACCCATCACCACACTTACAGATTCCTATAGGGTTTGTGTGATATATGGCGCAAAAAATGTGGTCAACAGCTTGGTTATACATATTACAATCAAAAATATGAAAACACTTTTTCTGAACCTTGAAAACAAAATTGATCCGTGCACATGTCATGCCAGATTGATGGGCTGCTCAGTTCCTTATCCGAACAAATCTCAGACAAGGGTGCTGAAACTTTTCAAACACTCACTCCCAGTCACAGATCTGGGTTGAATCCATCATTATTCTTTAGCTTACTTTGCCGGCCCAGTGCAGACACAGCTATATGCAAATCAGTCTTGACCATGTGTCTCATGGGAACAGTCCAGCCCAAACTGTCAAGCCATGTCTTCATGGACCGGAAACAAGCATCCTGAGACCGGATTCGGGATGACAGCCCGCTTCAGCCAGGCTAGCCTGAATCCAGTGGCTTTGTTCGCCCTAAGTTGGCAGGGTATGCCCAGACGTGGGTCTCTTGCTCACTTTGCCACTGAATTCAAGCTAGCCTGGCTGATAATGGCTGATTAGCCAGAAACCAGTCCCAGGATGCTTGTTTCCGGTCCAGGGAAGACATGTCTTGGCAGTTCGGGCTGGACTGTTCCCATGAGGCACAGGGTCAGACTGATTTGCATATGGCCATGTCTGAACTGGTGTTTCGTAGTGAGCTACAGAATGATGATGGATTAAACCCACATCAGTTGACTGGGGTGACTGCTTGCAATGTTCAACACTCTGTCCATTCCATCATCCCCTTTGGCTTGGCATAACTGGGGGCCCCAGAAAAACCCATGGAAGTTCCATTGGTTTGAAGGAATTACCTTTGCTTCCATCTGAAGTAACTGTGGAACAGACAATACAAGCAATTTCAATAAGAAGACCTTGTTGCCCTGCTACTCCTCCTGTTGCAGAAGTGCCCATTCAACAGATCTAATCCCCTCTGAGTGTGCAATGGAAATGTCCTCATGTAATACAACTAGTGCTATGTAAAGCGCTCTGATACCCGATTCGGGTCAATTTCGCGCTATGTAATACTCTGTAAAATTAAAAATTAAAAAATTATAAAAGTGTAGAGGGCTACAACATCAACTGTGCACAACCAGATCTTGGCCATCTCTGGAACAACCATGTCCTTCAAAAGTTTTAGGAGATGGGTAGTGTCCTGTACATACATGAGTCAGCTTTAACAATGGGTTGCAAGAAAGAGTCCAGATATTGCCCCAAAGGCTCATGAATTGATCCACATCCAGATACAATGGATCAGAAGGATGGGTCTCAAGTTTTTATGAATCTTTAGGAACATATGAATTGATGGTCGATGAGGGTATCAAGTGTGTAGGAATTCCAACGTCTTATCAGCAGTCCATTCCATGTCGTTGGCTCTACTAATATCTTCATGAGAGTATCTTGGAAGTCCCCAGTAGGATCTTGAGTCAAGGGTAGATAAGTGGATTCATCCAACAACCTTATTTCAACCTTATTTTAAAAAAACACACAGTCCATGACCACCAACACCCCTCCTTTATTGGCTGGAAAGAAAACCAGTGACCCATTCTTCCTCAATGCTGCTTCGTGAATTTGTGTCAAGTGTTGTTGTTTCAGGGACGGCACAGCTATTTTGGCCAGGTCCTTCTTGACTAGGGTCTCAAATGTGTTTGTCTTTGTGATATGATGGTAGAATAAAAGTGCTCTTGGGTTTGAATTCTTGGTATCCAGAAGCCTCCTGATCTTCCTCATAACTGCCTCGTAAATTTGTAGAGGGCAATTTCAGTATCAAAAGGCTTAGTGTGAAAGGTAGGCCCAAAACAAATGCCAATACGTAAAATCGCCGCCTGTGGTTTAGTCAGTGGAGTAGATGAAATATTAACCACTAGTGTTTCTTTTGTCTCCTGCCTGCACTTGCGGGTTTTGCTAAATCTATGGCCTCAACAGGTTTTATTGTGTCCGTCTGTGCCAATGTCGGTCCTAATAGTGGATTGTTGGCAGCTGGGGTAATTCCTACAAAAGAAACCTAGGGTACAGTGGTAGTGCCTGTTGCCACCTCATCCTCTGTGGAACCAGAGGGCGAAGAAATTGGTGCTGTGTAATCTGAGTGTCACAGATGGATACTAAACTCTTTTCCGAGGATGTGGTTCCTAGCTTTTTGAAATTACGTTTCTGTGCGTACCCCTCCACCCAAGAGTGCACTTCATCAAGTTTATATATCAAAGGTATCCCTCCTGAACTGACAAACTTTGCGTTTGTGTATTTCCTTGGCATATGCATCTAATTTAGCATTGATATCCTCCACAATAGATTGCCAGGTCTCTGTTTCCATATGCTGTGGTAGGGATTCTTGTAACTGTCGAATTTCCTGCACTAGACCTACTAAGACTGCAGATATTTCTTCAACAATAAGTAATATCAAATCTAGGGAGCACTCATTGAGTATAGCATACATCTTATCCATGAACTTCTTATTTAGTTTAAACATCATTGATTTGATGGCCAGCGGATGACCCCTCGGTATCCTACTGGCTTTGTGATACTGTATTAAGGTGGTAGCATGCAATCTTTGATTGATCTCCCTGTGCATGAGATACTCAAGTTGTTTTAGTTGTTGGGTCACTGGCCCATGTATCAACTGGTCAATGCGTAATTTCTACTTTGTATGTCAATTTTATATACTCCATACAATTCATGCTTGACATGTTTTTCATCAGTTCCCCAGAAGTGATACACAGCATGATCTGCACAATTTGTATAGCATGTTAGTTGATTGTTACAAATTTCTCAAATGTATCAAGCTGGTACATCAATTGTTTAACACCATATTTGGACTTAGCGCACTTTGTTGTTTTCGTACATTTAACGTTTTTACTAATGATATGTCTCCTATCCAATGGCTAACTAGAGATACACAGCTTGAATCCCATAATTTTGTGCATCATGTCAGGTGACATTGTAATGGATTCTTGCACTTTGGCAGACATGTTGAGTTGTCTTTACTGGCCATCTTTTCCTTTTAATTTTTTTTCTTTAGTTCCCTTTCTTCTTTTTCTGGATTCAGAGAAGTTGTGTCTCCTCCCCCTCGTTTCAGCTGTAGGCAGCACGTTTACTTAAGCACACATGTTTCACTACGTGCTGCTAGATTCACTGCTTTTCTCACACGGAGGAAGTTGGAGAGGCTTTCATGCACTGAAACACCAGTTTCCTCAGCGGGTGCTGCACAAGGCTTACTGTGGTCGCGCTTAGGTTTGACAGCGGAGGTTTGGTAAGGGGAGTTGACGTTTTCCTTAAATTGTTTTAGCAAGCACCTATGTTTCAAGAGGTAACATGTTCGTGAGTCCATGTGTCATTTTGTTTTACGATTCGAGTAATTCCCTTGATGTCGGGAAGGTTTTCCACCTTGCAGTACATGTTTGGAATATTAGTTATTTGAGCGGGAGCTGAAATGGGCTGACCGCGCTCCTTCTTTGCGCTTGCAGTGTTGGCTTGGAAAGTTTACTATTCTGCCACAAGCACTTGTTGTAGTATCAGCGGTGACACATTTGTGTAATTTTATTTTTATCGTGGTTGTAGATATTTTAACACACACACAGATTTCTCAGCCGGCAACTGGACTCCAGATCGTGTAGTCTGGAGGTATTTGATTAATCTTAGGCATGATCTTATTGCCGCTTACTCACTAATGGGATTTCACTGTGGTTTACATTTTAGCTTGGGGATATTGCCAGTTCTGATTACGCACCATGCACGGAGGCATCGTTTTCATAGACTCCACATTTTGATGAGGAGCACGTTGGGTGAGGGTATCATTTGGGTCCTTCATCCTATACTTTTCTTATCTTTTTTATGCTTTCTTCAAATGTTTCTAAGCAGAGCTCTCCCCCTTGTTTTTGGATGAAAGATAATTGTAAATTTTGAATTCTTATTTCCACCTCAGAAGATATAACGGCCGTATTTATTGTCTAATGTTTTGATTAGGTGAACATGAAGCATTCTTATTGTCATCATTCTTTATTTGGTTGTAGATTCCCCTGAAGAAGGGCATTTGCTTATGTCCGAAATGCATTTGGACTTATCCAACCCTCCAACAACTCTGCAGCTCTTTAAGGGACCTCAGCCATCACCACCACCCCTGCTGCCATTGCCTGCATTGCCTGCACGATTGTCATCCAAATTCATGTAGAATGGTTTTCCTAAGAAGCACCTGTGCTTGTACAATAAAATATGAAGGAGTCAAACTCAGCGTTTCAGGGATGATTTACTGATGAACTTCTGCATAATGAAATGTTGTTTTTGTTCTGAGTTTTGTACACACATAGTTTAAACCAACTTAGTATTAGCATATACATTGGTAGACATACTTTGAGTGCCTAACAGTAGTGCATCTTGTGTCTAGGGCACAGGCCCTAGTTTTTCTCCTCCAACTTTCTAAAAGTGGCATTTACAGAATTGTGACTTAAAATCTGACTTTACCATTGAGGAGGGTTTTAAATCCCATTTCTTTAGAGTCCAAATTCGACATTCCTACCTTCTTACAATCAAACGTTATCACTTATTAAATATAATAAAGTAACCGAATGTCATCCTATTGAGGGGTAGTCCTTACAAAAGTGAAAAACAAATGCAAGAGTTTTCACCACCAGAACATGTAAAACTCAAAAGTATATGTCCAACATTTTAAATTGACTGCACCCTGTCCTAAGGGCTGTTTAGGGCTCACCTATGGGTGATGTCTATGTATTAAAAAGGACGATTTAGGCGTGGCAAAAGGTTTATCATAACAGGTTGAAATGACAGTTTACAACTGTACACACTGGCTGTAATAGCAGGCATGAGACATGTTTACGGGGCTACTTAAGTGGATGGCACAATGAGTGCAGGAGGCCCAATAGTAGAATTTAATTTATAGGCCCTGAAAATATGTAGTATCTCTTGAGTACATACTTTAGAGGAATTTAAATGTGTCAATTGGGTGTGAGTCAATATTACCATGTTTAAAGGAGAGAATGCACACACTTCAGTACTAGTTAGCAGTTGTAAAGTACAATGGGTCCTAGAAGCTAACACAAGTGGATTCCAAAAACATGAGGGTAAAAGCAAAACGTTTGGGGATGACCCTGCAGAGAGGGCCAAGTCCAATAGT
Source organism: Lissotriton helveticus (assembly GCF_964261635.1). Lineage (NCBI taxonomy): Eukaryota > Metazoa > Chordata > Amphibia > Caudata > Salamandridae > Lissotriton > Lissotriton helveticus. The sequence continues at coordinate 1,820,634,742 of NC_136059.1, read as the reverse complement.
GGGGCTAGCATAAATCATGGATGCTTGTTGTTGACCTCCACAAAGCATGTCTATTTGCATGTCTATTTGCCAATTCACCCTCTTCTGGTACTACCTGTACCAATGTGAGGACCTTGTATCCAACTTATGTCATTCTCTGTAGCAGACGGCTGTGAATACTTACCACTTGCTTAATGAAGTCCTTGATCTCTGGGAGTGATGCCAAGAACCGTGAAGAATGCCTCTTGAAGGTGAACAATGACTCATATCCTACCTCAATGACTTAAAACCTTTGTGAGATAGCTACCTGGGTCATGGCCACACTGCCCAGTGGCAGCATGACAGCATACTTCCCCTACTCAGAGCCCATACTCCAACCTCATATAGAGGAGACTCTAAAGGAGGAGGGATTTAGGGCTCTCCTTCTGATTCTGCCTAGCTTATGTCCCTGGCAGTAGTGCCTATAGGTATTGATGAAACTCCTATAAGTTAGTAGCAGTAATACCTGTTATGGAAGAGGTCAAAAAAGGCAGGGCCAGCAGAGGCAATGGCATAAGGAGTAGGGATGGTGCTTGCCAAGGTCCCATCAGAGGGGTTGTTGGAGACTGTGGTAGAAACAGCAAAAAAAGAGCAGAAGTGCAGAAGGCTGACTTTGCCGCCTGCTGCTGAACACTAACCAAGTTCTCATCTCTGGGACTCATTCCAAGGTCAAAGTAGACTCTCTCATGGTTGTCAGTGGAGAGCCATTGTCAGCCTCAATAAATCATAAAATGGACACCATGGTCTCCCTAGCTATGTTCATGCTGCTAACGGTCTGGCCAGCTGAAAGAGCTAAACTATTGCTCAGTCTCAGAGTCCAAGCTCCAAGCCTCAGAATCATCAGACCCCTAGAGGAATGAGACACTGTGATCTCCCTTCACAATCATACTCACACACAACAGGAAATGTAGTATCAGAGGGGTTCATGGATTGAAATTGCAGTGCAAGAACAATGTGTGCAGGGCAGCTTTCATGGCATGCATTATACATTACTCTGTAATGGGAAGCTGTTCTATGGTTGGAGGGGAGGCATTCCCATGCCTCTACCAATGAATGTTGGTGCATTCTCAGATCAACCATGGGTGGTACTCATGGGAATGCATACAAATACTATGCCATTCCAACAACAGAGTCTTAGAGAAGAAAAATATGTTTATTTCTCATCATTATTTACTCTTTCTACACGTGCTGCATTCTGCAGCACACATAGAAAGAGGAAAATGTATTTGAGGATTTCTTTTGTGCAGGAAGGTGTACCTCCTGTACAAAATGAATCATGCATGTTATGCAGGCACCCTTGCACCATGGAGAAAGGATGCCTGTGTTGGTGCTAGGTAGCCCTCTGTTGACCAGAGCAGAGAGAGAGAGCAGGATGTACCATATCTTTAATATAGGGCACATTCCTGATCTCTACATGTGATGCAGCTCAGCAAGTTGTCTTTTCAGTTGCAACTCTACAGAAGTGAATAGACCCTGATATATCCTTTCTATTCTTCCTGGCTTACACCCTTAGCATTAGGGTCCAGAGGCAACATCGAAGCTCCTGTGCTCACTGATGTAGTAGCAGTGGCAGCTGTCATGGCACTGGTAAAAACAGGGGCAATGCAGGCAATGGCAGCCGGACTGGTGGTGGTGGCTGAGGTCCCTTAAAGAGCTGCAGAGTTGTTGGAGGCTGAGGTCCTAGCGACAGTAGCAAGGTGGTAGATGCTGTAGCCCCAGCAGCAGCAGCAGAGTTGTTGAAGGCTGAGCAGGAATGGCGGAGGTCAGGTTTCCCAGTATTGACAAAATAATCAGTAATTAGTGTAGAGATTCCATTAGCAAAATCATTAGCACAGATGTTGGAGACCAAGCTTCACCTGTTTGCATCCTTTATCCTCAGACTTTTGGTGGGGTATGCTTGATGGAGGGCTTCTGGTCATTTCCATGCCCCTTCTGTGTGGTTCAATCTAGAACAAGATTAGCTGATCAGTCAAATACTACTGTGGAATCATGGGCAACAATATCAATAGTGTGCGTCCATGTCACACTTTGCCTAGTATTTTAACATAATTTCTGATTAATTTGGGTGTGCCTGAATTTACTCAGATGTTTAATTTCATCCAAATGTTCTACCTGTACTAGAAGTGGGCATTTTACATTAAAAACGAGTGTCTAACTTTGTGTGCCTAGCTTGACAAACATACTATGCCAGTGAACATTGCACCAAGATAGTAACATTGCCTTGCAAAATTCCTGGGCCATGTACCAGCTAGGTCCAGTCCACAGTATCATTTCTTGCTTCCATAATACTATGTACACCCCTTTTCCCTCTACATTTGAGGATCTTTGTGAGTGAACAGTTTGAAGTTGCAGGTACGGTGCATAGCAAAGTTTTAGCCTAGATATTTAAACAATAAGACTCCTTAAGCATTTGGCCAATTTCTTCACATTTAATTACAGGAAATCTTACAGGATTTTAGTGTTATAGAAGTGCCACATCTAGGGTTATCTAGCAACATAAGAATCACCTTCAAGCTCATCATTCACACCTACAAAGCCCCCCACAAAGCCGGACCTGCATACTTTAACCACCAACTCTCTTTCTACACTCCCACCAGACATCTAGGATCTGTCAAACTGGCCCTGGCCACCATCTCACCGATCCGCAAGACCATGGCTGAATGGAGATCCTTCTCCTACCTCTCTGTGAAGACCTGGCAATCCCTGCCTCTGCACCTCAGGCAATCACCATTGTTACCGCAATTCAGGAAGGATGTCAAGTCCTGGCTCTTTGAATAAACCACAGACCCCCTCCCCCCACTCGCTCAACGCCTTGAGACCCTCATGGGTGAGTAGTTGTGCTTTATAAGATACATGATTGATTGATTGATTGATGGATTGAGGGCTATATGTTAGATAGGTTTCTGATTTAGAATTTCTGATGAATGACATAACAATGTGTAAACTATGAAAACACTTACCTGGTGAATCAGCTCCTCCTGCTTCCACTTCGCCGGTGAAACCCTACTAATTTGCAAGGTTTACTATGGACCTTCTAGTTGCCTCCCTAAGCTCATGTGACAGCTATGTGGGCAGGGCCACAATAAGAAACTGATTTCGAAATTTGCCAAGTGGCCCGCCCTCTGCGAGGAAAAGAGAGGTAAAAGCATCTGCTCACCAGGGAGACTCCCACCTGCTGTATTCAGAGATGTTGCCTGCCTGGTGGAGAGCTTTATGCCTTTAGAGGACCAATCACCATGGAGGCTCCTCTAAAGTTTGCTGAACTGCCACCATATTGTATGTGGCTGCTCAGCAAAGATGTTCCTGTTACAGAAACAAACTACCAAATCAGGAGTTTGTTTGGTGAAATTAAAACAAATGACCCTGCAAGTTTTCTCTCAGGGTGCAGACGCAATTTTTCCTTTTTTATTTTCCACACCATTTGTATTCTTCTTGCCATACTCTGAATCAGAGCCTGAATGTCCTAATTTTCTCTTTTGGTATCTCAAGAGTATGTCTCTCATACTTCTTTTCATGCAATTTTCAGCGCCTCAGAGCTGAGAAGAAAAGCATTCACTTTATCGGTTGTTTATGGATTGCCAATTCTGGCATATACCTCCAGCAGCATTTTCAGTCTCAGTTAGCCCAAAAACCTTACTTCCTCCTTTATCACCTCCAATGCCAAGTCTCCCTCACAACAGTTGACAATATTCAATCTGGCAGAGAGCTAGTCAGATCATTTTAGGTGTTTTTATTTTCTTCTGGGTGACAGCTGTGGGTGGGGGGGTAGATCTCAATAAAACCTGTGTCTCAGTCTCAGACAGACATTATGACACAACAATTACTCTTCCTAGCCACCCCCTGCTTGGACAGGCCGGAAATGTCTCCAGCATAGAGCTGCAAGGTAGTTAATACTTCTTGATGATGCCTTACTTAATATATTTTCTCCCACCGTTGTTCTCCATGCTCGCACAGTGCTATGGGGGTGTGGTAAATAAGACACTTATAAGGAGCATACCAGATACCAGATACGAGATATGTTTTCATATCTAATAGTAATTCTCTACAGGGTCATACGATGGACAATGATTATACGCATAGAGCATTAGGCTCCCATATTTTCCTCACTTTGTTAGTATCACCACAGACGATATCTTTCTTAAGCCTCAGCTTTTCAGTAAGATCAAAAAAGATTTTACAATCAATCCTTTATTCGCCAACGTTGCCATGGAAGCATATAAAATACACTAAAATAGATCCATTTAAAAACATCTCAATATAGGCTTTACTCGATTGTGTAAAGTTTTTGGTGGAGTCAATAGTGAATTATTTTGTTGTATTTTAACTACTAACCTAAAGCTTTACCTCCCAAGAAATACTCCACATTTGTCAACAGTGAGCTTTCTCAGAACAATATATTTTTTGAACTGCTTTCTATTTTGAACAGCTTGGAGTTTATGGCCTTTGAGGCCTCAAGCAGACTTGCTTTCCCTTTTTAAAATTCTGGGGCAAAATCCATATGGTATTTTGTGCCTTTAATATATTTTCTTCTTTTCTGTTGATAACAACATTGCAAGCAGCAGGTGCTAAAGTGCAGCCCCGACTGTTGACAGGCAAAAGAATGACTCTCAAGTTTTTAAATGTGAAGCATCTGCCGAGGCAGTGCAACACCACGCCACACTTTTTGCATAGAGATTAGTCAACAGGGCTGTCATTTGGATGGCGCTTCCTCTCAGATGTGTTCTGCACACACGCTCAACATAATTTTAGTTGTATCGTTTGCATTTAGGAGAGCAGGTATTGATTCTTTGAAATTGGAGGCACAGAAGGCTTACTTAAGATATTTCTCATTTCCTAATGGTTTAGTGTTCGATGGTGTTTTCCCTCGAGGTGAACTAGGGTCGTGTGGAGGTTTGAAAATATTCATGCAAATACCATATATAATCCCGATGTTCTCCTCCAAGCAACGTATCCAGCAGGGCAGTATGTGCTCTTATAACTCCTTCATTATTCTCATTAATGTAGAATTCTATGATTCATAGTCCCAACATAGAATGTAATATGCCACCGCTGTTGTCGGCAAACCGAGTACAATTCATCTGACTAAATTTTTTCTGAGATGAATGTCCATCTCAAAAGTGTAGAAATATAATTGTACAGTGTAGTGTGAGTATTTGAATTCCACACTTTACTGGAATTTTTGGGTAAGTGGTCTGAGTTTTCTATGACTATTTGAAGATAGTTTAACAGTTTACCAGACCCTTCAAAAACTGTACAATGATTTTTTTCTGTGCACAATATCGAATATAATTGTGAATATTGAGATGCACGCGTTTTTTGGGAAAAGTACAAAAACTCGTCTGTTACCATTTCTACTGCAGAAAATTTAAGAATGACAAACTTTTGCGACCCACCTAGCTTTAAAGGGCATGAGTGGCAGCATAATGTCATTTATTGCAAGCCTATTTTCCATTGAAACGGCCTCTAAACAGACCCCCCAGGATATAGCGGCATGGATTAGCAAATTTAGCAGCACAAATATAGAAAATTAGAGGCACAAATATGGAAATGTAGCTGCATTTTTGCGGCCCTTTATTCTAATCATAATCATTCATTTTCAGCCCTAAATCAATGGAAACTGTTTTAGCAGAGTATTCCACTTTGAATAGGCAACCTGGGATATGGAACAAAGGAAGCAGTCTACAGGTGAAGGCTCCTTAACCACCGCCTCCCCTTCCACACACCCACCATGCATTTCTGCTCTTCCCAACTGGCCCTGGCTCCCACCCCACAGGTCGACAAGACCACAGCTGGAGGAAGCTCCTTCTGCTACGTTGCTGCGAGGGCTTGGAACTCCCTGACTCTACATCCCAGCCAATCACCGTCTCTGCCTCTATTCAGGAAGGATCTCAAGACCTTGCTCTTTGACTGAACCGCAGATCCACTCCACCCAATCAGCAACTTGAGACGGGTGAGTAGCCCTGCTTTACGATTGACAATTGACGCTGTCAGCAGTTTTGCAGCATCAACCTGACCGGGGATTGAGCTGGGTTTGTTACGAGTGGACAAATACGGTCTGGGTTTCCTGCCGTAAGTTAAGTTTAAGGTATTTATTGAATGAGAGGTTCATTGGATGCGTTAAATACCCAAGAACTCATAATTCCATGTTCGCACAGGTAGGAATTATCCGCCCAACTCTTAATCAGCCCTTGATGGAGAGGACAGACTGGAAGTCCTGTGCGCACATCTGTGAATTTGTATTATGCTTTGAAAAAATAATACTGGAGGCAGCTGATACAGCTCAAGCTGACAGACCCAAAATGCTGCACTGGATAGACACCCTCATCTAGAAAGCCGGTATTGCCAGCAACTGTGCTTTTGACTTTCGAGTGCTCGAGTCCACCCTCACTTGTAGGTTTTTCATCGCACCCTTGCCCTGCATGTCTTTCTCTGCACCCAACCCTTACACCTGTAGCCCAGGCAGTTCGGCTTCATGCAAATACAGACCGTGAAAACCCTCCAGCGCTCATGCCCCATCCATCAGCGAGTGCCACAGACCCGACTCACAGAGTAAGAAATACAATGTTACACAGAACATGCGCGGCCCCCAAACCTGCTAAACAAGTCTACCCTTTACATTTAGTCCTCTCAAACAAAACACCTTTCACACTGCGCAAGTTCCGGCATCAGGACTCGGGTCATCTGTGGTATTCTAACCCGGGTTTAGCTGGTCCTTGCTGTGCACACGCCCTCCACAGCAAGTAGTAGCTCTGCAAGGCAGCGGCACTGCATCCCAGCAGCTCCGCCGCACCTGGGAGCTTAAATCCTCACCCGACACATCCTCCAAATCACATTGCGGGAAGTGATGGCGCCATTGCAGCTGTTATTTGCCAGCACCTGTGCGTTTGACTTTAAGAACACAAAGTGTTGAAAGATAGCATATGTCCAACTTGTAGTTTTTTATAGAATTAAATATGTGCGTTCAAATCTTTCCTATGCTGTACAGCTTTTTGACAAACACTGAGCTTTGAAGCTTAAACCTATAACAAACAGTAAGAGTGACAACAAAAGTCACATAATGAAAACTATTGGTGGCATAACAGTCAAGGTTGGCTGGAAATAGCACATATATGTCCTGTCTGCAAAAACAACAGTGTCATACACAAGCTTGATCAAACTTGACTTTGACACAAAAACAACGGTTACTTTGGGAATCTATGCTGCCGAGGGAATATGGGTTTCAGGTGAACGAGCGTTCACTCACCATCGTACATTTTTGTCGACTAGATAAACTCATTAGGTCCCTGAAGATCGCTTCACTGGAACGTGCACCCCCTCCGTGACTGGTAAAAACAGGCATAAGCTCAGTTCGCTTCTGAGAACCTAGGGTGATTCACACCAGGATCATTTCCTTTGCGAGTGAACAAAGTGCCAATTTCGCTGGGACATTTGTAAAAATTGCTGTATTTTTACAAAAGTGCAGATTTCACGGCAAACCGTGAAATCCTGGAGGGTCTGACTAAATTTTACTGAAAAAACTATATTGCACATAAATGATAATGAGTGGAAATCAGATTTCAGTGAATATTTATCCTTTTTGCATCACCAGGTAAAGTGTGTTGCTTTGTTTTAATCCATTTATACTATTGGGGCCTCGTTACGATGTCGGTTGGATCGCAACCAACAGTTCTTCGGTTCCGGTCTGACCAATATCTGATGCCTCAGGCCAACTGCCGCATTATGATGCAGGCGTTCAGAGGCAGAGGGACCGACCTATGCTTCCGACGGGCTCAAAGAGCCCATTGGACCGTCAGTTGGAGCATAATACCCTACAAAAGGGGTGGTGCCTGCTCAGGCACTGCCATAGGGATTATGATGTCTCTTTTAGACAGCCTTTCCAGGACGGTCCAACTGCCATAGGAAGGCTGTCGGAAATTGACTTTTGGGGCCCCTAGCAGGATCCCATCCCACTGCTGCATCTGCTATGAGATGCCAAACACCCATATGCTGTGTGCCAGGCACCGTGCATGGATGTCTGAAACATACATTTTTTCAATGCAGCTTGTGCTGCAGACCTTTTCTGGCCGTAATACAAGCCGCAATGGTAACACGGATGTTTCCAGCTGCATCATGGGTGCTCCTGCCATGCCATAGCGAAATGCAGTGTCCTGGGGATGGGCACCCCAAGACATTGCTTGAGCCCACCCTGAGGGATGTGTTCCCCAGGGCCAATTGCAGCTCCAGTAGTGGGGGGCCACACTGCCTCCCTCTTAACTAGAGCCAGCCCTAGGCAGGTCCCGGGAGGACAGTCTCTCAGCACCCCTACAATTTCTTTATAATACAGTTTGGACCTGGAGAGGTGGTGGTCCTCAGGGCTGGGGGGTTTGTGAGGCCCCCCAATATGAAAATGTAAAAGCCCTAGAAAGGTTGTGGTCCCCAGGACAGGAGGGGTCCTTGAGTCCCCCATTACATTAGCCTCAGGGAGGTGGCATTAACTGGGGCTGTGGGGAGGCCATAGAGTTTCCCCTGCACTTGTTTAATAATTCGCCCCCGGGAGGTGGTGGTCCTCTGGTCTGCGGGGGGCCATGCGGGGGGCCTTGCGGGCCCCCTGCATCTCATTCATTATGTTTTCCCCAGGGAGATGGCAGTCTGCGGAGTGTGTGGGGTGCCGAATGGGCACCCGCATTACTTTAAAATCTGACCCCGAGATCGGGCGGACCCAGGACCTTTATTTAACGCAGCGTGGGAGACCGTATTTAATTATTTTTCTTAAATTTTGTCGGGAGTCGAGGATATAGTATGACGGTCACTGAAAATGTTTAAAATGCTCTGGCGGGTCCCTTTGGGGTTCCTCCAAGAGGCCTAGGGGGTCAGAGCGTTTCTACCCTGCCCCCTTTTCTTTTTTTACCCTTTTTCTTGTGACTCGGTTCAACCAAATCACAAAATGGCTGCCAACACTTACTAGTTTGAAGTGTTGACAGCCAATCAGATCTCAGGCACGAGATCAGGAGGGTATACGGATCCTTTGAGTTCCTACATATAAAACTAGGAATTTCCTTGAATTTCTCCGTAACTACAGCCTGAACTGGTAAACGGAATTACACCAAATTTGGCAGAAAGGTAGCTCTTGGTCCAGAGAGCGACCTTTATCTGGACCAAGAGCTATCTTTCTGCCAAATTTGGTGTAATTTCGTTCACCAGTTCAGGCAGTAGTAGTGTCTAAAGTTTCCTATGAAAATTAACATAGGGAAAAAGCATTTTGGGTTCTCCCCTTTTTCTCGGCCCCACTTGATGGATCACCCCAAAACAGATTAAGTAGAGCTCTTCAGAGAGGTATAGCTTTGTCCAGGCACAAGGGAGCACCCAGTATAAGACGCTGGTGTTGAGGTTGCAGGAGCTGCTTTCCACCTAAACTTGAGAACTACCCAGAGTTCTCTGCTTCTTTTTTGCATAATTTATGCAACACTCTATGCCTGAAGGTCTATTGTTATGACTTCTATTGGGTGCTCCCTTTCGTCTGGACAAAGCTATACCTCTCTGAAGTGCTCTAATGAGAGGTTTAAGAAGGTGCACTTCTGATGTGGCAACCCTTACCTATATTTACGTTATAGACACGAATAATACTCACAGACAATGACACCATAGCAATTATATATTTCTCCCTTTTTTCTTCTATTTCATTTGACGATTACTTCCTAGTTTCACTTTCAAATGATCAGTTTATGGAAATTTGACTGTGAATACGCATCTGGTGTAATTTGGGTGACTGACCCTGGTGATGGAATTAGATATATTTGAAGACTCTTTCTTTAATTACATCATCATCTTTATATTCCAGCCCTGATGAAGTCTGCTGTTAACATCACAGTAAGAGACGAAACACGTGTTGTCACGGAATAAAGAGAGCAGCAGTAATGCAAATGATTGTTTGGATGTTCTAATAAAGGACAGTTAATACCACAACATTAACATCAGAAGTGATTTATTGAGTGCTCGGAGAACTCTATTTAGTCAAGTGTTTCCTTTTGCTGGGCAAACCTTTCAAAGCAGAACAATAAAAAAAATGAAGGCAAAACAAAAGAGAAAGAAGACAGACAGCAAAGCTTACATGCAGAAAGGCAAGTGAATTGTCTAGAGAAAATATGTAGAGTGATAGTATGTGGAGAGAATCAAAACGTAACCGAAGAGTCAGATGATGAGGAAGTAGAAATAAAATTAACCTAAATGCCCCTTTGTTGTGCTTTTCTTTATTAGTTCTACTGAACATTTTAACATCCATTTAAATATCTGACAACAAAAGGAGAATTGTTTCCAAATGCTTGAACAACAGGTATCATGAACACCTAACATTAAAAATACAAATTATCAATCTCAGAAGAATGAAAAACAGAGCTGTTTATGTGCAGATGGCAAACTCTGAGGGGACTTTAATGGGTTGATCGCCTTCTGGTGCACTCCCAACTTGTTTTCATAATGAAACACTTGTCCAGGGATTGAATTACATTAAAGGATACGTGTCATATAATCGTTCCCCTATGTTTATGGGCAGCCACATGCAACCTATACTTCATAAATTATTTGGTAGCTTCAAGGAGTTGCAGACAGAGAGCAAAGGGGATGCAAAGGAAAATAAAGAGGAAAAATTAGGTGAAGCAAATTATGCACTGACCCTACGAGGTTGGTAAATGTGAATGTCCTTAACATAAGCAAACAAGCGGGTATGCACCTTTATGAACATTATGGATTTCAGGGACAAGTTACAGGAGGAGCTGGGACTAGATAACTAAAGAGGTCTGAGGGCGTATTAAATTAAAAAAGCAGCATATCATAGATGATTTCAGTAGTCACATGGATGGAAGCAGGTGAAGCAAACTCAGTGGCAGAGGCACAGGGATGAAGAAAATTTAAGCAAAACCTGAGGCAGAGCAAGTGGGATGAAAAAAGTAAAAGGGTGAAAACAATAAAGCAAACGTTATAAAGGTTTCTGAATTAAGAGGACGAAACGTAGATGCGAATGAGAAGATATGCTATAGCACAGGCTTGCTAGAAGGCTACAGGACATGTTAGAAGGGATTAGGTTAAGAAAGGTAAAAACTAAGGGAATATAGACAGGTAGAAAATGATGCAAAAAATTAAGACAGAAGGATGTGGAAGAGAGATAGTAGAAGTGATTTTGCCAAAAACCCATGAGCTGGAAATAGATTCTGTCCCTGGTCTAAACATGTCTCATCTGAAAAGAAAGTCTCCTCATTTTAGAGCCTTTAGTGTGAATCAGCTTAACTAAATGTCAAATGCATATGCAATTTAATGGGTGTCATATTATATACAGAAAAATACAAAGGTAAATGTCCCTGTGGTATCTCTATATTTACATCATATGTTTCCCAGGTTCCTATATGTAGCACACTCTTTACACAAGAAAGATTGCCCTCATAAATTAGTCACAAAAAGCAGCTAATATCACTGTATCATTGGGGAAATGAGAATTGGCGTATTAATAGAGTATCTCTGTGAATAATGTAGTTTGCACTGCTTTGAATCTCTGCATCGGTTCCATCTATTGGGTACAGATACAATTTTCTCAGGCATGTGTACTCAGTTAAAATAGTGTGGCTTTCTTTTCACAGCACAGCCCATATTACTGTGCGACTGGCCTGACTACCAGGTAGCAGGATAAACCACTACCACAAACAATTTAAAATATACTTAACTAGCTCATTGTAAATTAACAGCCCAAGCTGTTTGTTGGACCAGTGTCAGTCATGGAGTTGTGGAGCAGGATATTTTTATATCATGGTTGTATAGTCCTACCCTGGCCCCATACACCTGTGAAATCATTACAGCTCAACGAATACTTAAAGTTAATTTGAATCAAAATAATGATGTCCTGCAAATCTGATTTCAGCCTCTTATTTTAGTTGACAGAATACTGAATATTGGATAATAATCCAACTTTTTTTAAATTTAAGGACCGTCAGGAATTCGACCTCCAGGTCTTAACACAAATGAATGAACCTGCATAGGCCATAAGACAGGGGAACAAAGAAGCTCACACACCACAATCAAAAAGGACAGGTGTTAAATAACCTGATCCCTTTTCAGGATGAGCCTATTTATGCAGTAATGCACCTTGGGGAAGGGCCAGTAGACCATGTGGATTTCAAGTGAACTAGGCTGCACCTGTTATTGCTGAGTACAGTAGAAGAATAAAAGGAAGATTCCTAACCACATGGCTTCTGGTTGAATTCTTAACAGCAATGAGTTTCAGGATGTTTGGGTGACTTACAAAACATTTTTGCAGAGCATGTGGTGAATTAGTTAACTACACCGTTTACCAGAGTAGAGATCCAAAAGGAAGAACACTATGACCAGAAAATCATATTTCTAGCATAACATGAAGGATATGAGAACAAACTGCGCCACTGCATTTCATAGAGAAACTAATCAGCTTTTAAATGATCCCATAAGATGCAAAAAGGCAAGATTGGTTGACTGGCTACGGTCCACAGAGTAAAGTGGGGTATTGTATCCCAATGCCAATTTATTTGCCTACACCATTAGGGCTACAGCCTCTAAGAAAAACTGCCCACCTTTGTTAGAGGTTCATAACGTTCTATAAGAAAGAGTTAGTGGAACTATCCCATAAAAGCACCCATGACACAATAGTGCATGTCCTGGGTACTAGGCCCACAACTGCTCAGAGTATCAAAATGCCATCAAAATATTGGGAGTTAGTATGGGATTGATCAAACAGTATTATGATCAGACATCCAGTGTGGCTGAATCCTAGCCTGGACGTCAGGTTTTATGATTGAGACCGTGAAACTACAAGCACTCGTTTAAAGTGCGCACTGGGCCATTTATAGTGCTGGGTAATATTAGTGATGTGTACATCAGTAATTATAAACCCAAGATAATCACTCTGAAAATAATTATAACAGGGATTACAAGAATGTGTTGATTCACCCATGTCAGGGGAAGGAACAGAGTAAGAGCCCCACCGACGAACTGTGCTAAAAGGAAACAAATGAGACAGCAGAGGGAGCACATTTCTCTGACAGATGGAATACAAACAAAATATGAAATCAGTTCTTGAGTTGTTTTCTATAGAGATTGGTCTACCAACTGAAGTGTGCAGGCAATTGATACTCGTAACAGCAATTCTGTGAAAAACAAGTGGTACAGAGTGTTGGAAAAGGTGAAGGCCTGCAAAGGTGAGGGAGTGTCATAGCTGTTTAGCATTGGTTCTTTTGAAATAAAAGACACCTTACAGAAGTATGCGTAAACACAGATCATTATGCACTAGAAAAGCTTCACCACAATACCAAAAGCATACGTGTAGGGACTACCAAGTTATTACATACATTTTAATTTATTTCAGGGTACTGGCCGGGTCAACCTTACTAAATGTGTAGTAGAGGGATAAGGTCTCTCAGTTCCTTAATAACACATTCACTTCAAAATTATGTTTTCTGGATTTTTTAAAGACCTTGGTCATCTTTTACGTCATTCAGGTCATCACTATGTTGGAGGACTCCTATGTCACCAACATGAATGACATTGCTGTCTATAAGTCTTCTCGAAAGGAGCACCTAGTGCAGTCCAGGAAGTGTATCTGGGCCCTCAAGCAACATGTGGGTTCCTGTAGATTCAAGATATGGCCTGGATGTGTTGTTTACCCTAGCAGCGAAATGTTGTCATTGAGCTGATATAAAACTGCCCCTATTCCATGATCTGAACCATCTTTCGTTACAATAAACTCCTTGCTATTGTCATTGACTTTTTTTTAACTAGTTCTGACCACTGAGCTCTTCTCAGGGTGACACATACCTTCTAACGATATTGAAATCGAGTGAATCAAAAGTAGTTTTTATTAGACCTTTATACTGGAAAGGGGGAACAATGCTCCCATAAGCCCTTACAAACTTCTGGGACCATTTACACATGCATGTGCTCTGTAATATGGAACATAAACATCTGCAAATATATTCTCTCATGAGGTCACGCCCTAATAGAAGAGAGGGACCACCCACTTAATCTTCCATTTATGTTTCTCCCATATATTCTCAATTACTGAAGGGGATTGGCAAATGCATACAGTTAATTTTGTAACTTTAAAGTGTGCTAAGACTAAAACATACAGTGCAGATCCACATTCCACAAATAGGCACCCATATTGCTAATTCTCTGTATCTTTGCTTAGTGTTAATGTAAGAGAGAATAGAATAATTAGGATCCAGAAGTTGATGATGAAAATGGGATTAAAACAGTACAACAGGTGACTGTCTTGATTAAAATGGCAGTGTAGAGCCAAATTACCAGAACACAAAATTGTGACAGAGTATTAGACGGACCATGACAGAAAAAGTAATGACATTGTTGAATGAAATTACAGTATATGGGTTCAACAAACTCTCCAGTTGAGGTGGGGAAACTAGGTCCCAATTAATTGCCTCTAAGAGATATACCTGGCTGATATCGCTTTTCTCCACTCTCCCTCTGCACCTCTACATGCAGCCTTACTCTTTTAATGGGGACATCAGTGCAAAAGCATGCAGTTTATGTACTAAATCCAAGCCTTTCTGTACCAAAAAATGCCATAGTCATTGACACTGCAAATTCCAGCTCGTCTGCTTTGATGAACACATTTGTTCTACCCAAATTACCCTCTCAAGCCCTTCATGATTGCTTCTCTTTGCTTTGAAAACCTGCAGTTCCTCTGCAAATGTTTTTTTTTCTGTCAAATGCCGGCCTAAGTGCAGTATTTAAGAAGATAACACATTATGTACCTGCTAGAGAGCAGTTCACATAAATTCATGTTCACCTGTGCAAAATGAGAGAGCCCTTAAAATATCTTATTACTGGCAGGGCCTTTGGCTGCCATTTCTAGACACATTTGGCTGTTTTTTGATGGTGCCTGATAAAAGGGGAAGTAAAAACCCTATTAAAAGTTTTTTACAAAAGCATTGCTGCTATTTTTTTTATTGCAGAGTTCACATCTTCCCTACTTATATCTTCATTCAATTCTTGACCGAAATCTGATCCACGTTTAGGAGGTGGATCCATTCTTAGACATTCCCCTCTCTAGACCTCTAGATCTTCTGAGTAAAGCTCCTTAAAGAACCATGTAAATGCCTGATAAACGTCTGCGGTACAAAAGGGGGTGGTGATTGACAGAGCATCTGAACCAATCAAACACTCACACCCAGTCGAAAGACCAGGGTTTAATCCATCACCGTTCTTTAGCCCACTCTGCCACCCCAGTTCAGACATGGCCATATGCAAATCAGTCTGACCCTGTGCCTCATGGGAACAGTCCAGCCCGAACTGCCAAGCCATGCCTTCCCTGGACCGGAAACAAGCTTCCTAGGACCAGTTTCTGGCATTTCAGCCGTCTTCAGCCAGGCTTGCTTGCATCCAGTGGCAAAGTGAGCAAGGGACTCACGTCTGAGCATACCCTGCCATCTTATGGCGAACAAAGCGGTACAAAAGGGGGTGGTGATGGACGGAGCATCTGAACCAATCAAACACTCACACCCAGTCAAAAGACTGGGGTTCATCCATCACCATTCTTTAGCCCACTCTGCCACCCCAGTTCAGACATGGCCATATGCAAATCAGTCTAACCCTGTGCCTCATAGGAACAGTCCAGCCCAAACTGCCAAGCCATGCCCTCCCTGGACCGGAAACAAGCTTCCCAGGACCGGTGTCTGGCAATTCAGCCGTCTTCAGCCAGGCTTGCTTGAATCCAGTGGCAAAGTGAGCAAGGGACTCACGTCTGAGCATACCCTGCCAACTTATGGCAAACAAAGCGGTACAAAAGGGGGTGGTGAGGGACGGAGCATCTGAACCAATCAAACACTCACACCCAGTCAAAAGACTAGGGTTTAATCCATCACCGTTCTTTAGCCCACTCTGCCACCCCAGTTCAGACATGGCCATATGCAAATCAGTCTGACCCTGTGCCTCATGGGAACAGTCCAGCCCGAACTGCCAAGCCATGCCCTCCCTGGACCGGAAACAAGCTTCCCAGGACCGGTGTCTGGCAATTCAGCCGTCTTCAGCCAGGCTTGCTTGAATCCAGTGGCAAAGTGAGCAAGGGACTCATGTCTGAGCATACCCTGCCAACTTATGGCGAACAAATCAGTACAAAAGGGGGAGGTGATGGATGGAGCATCTGAACCAATCATTGTTCTTTAGCCCACTCTGCCACCCCAGATATATGTCTGCAGCAGCTGTACACAAATCCCCGGTATATCCCCATAACACTATTTCTTAGTCTTTACACCTTCGTCTTCCAAGTTTTCCGCATCCTTCACTGTAAACATAATGAACAAGCTTGCTGGCTTCCCACTTTTCCTGCAGTTTCCTTACAAATACCCTGCTAATTCACCTTTTGCTATTTTGATCTTATTTTTTTTGCTAGTCACCCTACTTGCACTGTTTGATATGTCTTACCTCTGAAGGCTCCTCTAGATGCTCTTTGAGCCACAACCAACTTGCTCTGTCTCCCCCTGAAGCCCCCAAATGGTTATATAGGTCCTTGCCTGCTGATCCATATGCAGACCCAGCACTGCCTTCCTCCATAATGCAACCCTGCTGCTTTCTCTCTCAACCTCCTCTCAACTGGTCATGGGAAGAGAAAATGATTTAAAAAGAGCAACGATCAAAAGAGCGACCCTCACACTGCAGGTATCGGAAGCCTTGATTTTCATTTGTAAAAGCTACCTCATTTTGCTCATGCTATGTTACATTCTGTCACACCCAATGAGGAGAGATCCGCTCTGGCAGAAAGCATCAGGTCTGGATGGCCTATCAAACAAGCTGTACATAGTGCTGGTGGACAAGCTAACTCCGTTACTTAACAATTTATCAGTTGAGATTTTTATACAAGGCTGAACCGCACCATGATCTTCGGATGAAGTCACAATTTCTGTATCACTAAAACACAATAAAGACCCCACAATTTGTGAGGCATACAGACCAATTTCACTTAAACAGTGACTATAAGATTTACGCTCACATATTAGCTAGGGGGTTAAAAAAGGTAATAGAAGTTCTAGTCCAAGAAAATCAAATAAGTGTTATCAAAGGACCGCAACTATGTGAATTGACCTATGAATAGGTGAGAGCAATAGACATGGCTACTTGAGAGAGGAATACCACAATCAATATTAACATTCAATTCCGCTAAAGCCTTCGATAGAGTGAGCTACGCTTTCTAACATGGTGTGATTAATCAACTTGAATTAGGAAAATAATTCTCAAGAGCAATAAGACACATTTATAAGGAACCAACAGCAAGAGTAGTAATGAATGTGAAACTGACATAACAAATAACAATACAAAGAGGAACCTGTCAAGGGGGCCCTCTGTCACCACTGCTTTCCGACCTGAAAGTTAAGCCACTAGCAAGTAGACCAAGAGCAAACCCTAACATATTCCTGTTTGAAAACAATGGATGAATATAGAAATTTGCTCTGTATGTAGATGACCAAATGATATACACTAGAGATTTTGAAAACTCATACTTAGTCATCTAACAGGCATTGGAATCATTTGGAGAAATCCCTGGTTGTCTGGTGAATCAACAAAAGACTGAGATTATGGAATGAAGCACCCAAACCAGTAGCCCCCAGGCCAGGAAGAAAATCAAATCAAGTGTCTGTGAATCTATCTAAGTGCTAAAAACCTTAGATAAAATGGCCGAAATCGATTTGACAAATTAATATTGAAAATCAAAAAGCAGTTGAGTTCATGGAGCTGCCTTCCACTAACACATGCAGGTAGAACCAACATTATAAATATGGTAGTACTTCAGCAATTTACATTTATCGTTAAACCAATTCCATTGACGTTTAAGGCAGAGTGGTCAAGAAACTAGAGGGTGAAGTTAGTAGTTTCATTTGGTCTTCAAGAAGTGTGAGAATCGCCTGAAAAAACCCATTGTAGGAATAGGTCTGAAGGGGGTATATTGGCCCAAGATTTCCAATACTATTGCTCGGCTTTGCAACTGAAAAATATAGGGCCAATGTTGAAGGGAGAAACTCAAGCAAAGCACTCATATGATGCAAGCTATACTGCTTAGTGTGCCATATGAAGGTACCCACTTTACATATAAATGTGGTCACCTTAAATTTTTCAAAAGGGTAAGGCTGAAAATTCTTAATGAGGCTTGGAAACTATGGGTCCATATTAGACGATTATTAAGGATTCCATAGTTTAGTGAGTTCCTCCAATCTGAAATTCAACTGGGAGTCCTGAATGATGTCTGCAAGGCAGTAGTCTGGTACCCTAGGAAGAGATCACCCAAATGACAGACAATAGACTGTCTAGATTAAAATACTACCAAATGATCAGTTGGATATACAGGCTGAGTAAAGATGGTGATGGCAATCCAGAATGGTAGGAATAAGCAGTAGAGAACTCCCCCCAAAACACAAGTGGTAAAGTGGTTTTGGATGTTAGTTCAGGGAGTTGAGGGAGCCTTCAGCCTCCCAGAAGAGACTTAGAAAATGAATCTGCTGATTCTGGAAGTGACAACCTTATGGCAAGTATCTTTGTCTATACATTGTAGTATTGTAATGTGCACGCCCCTTAAGAAAGAACATCTAATCACTCTACACAGAGCATACTGGACTCTGAAAAATCTATCTAAACTAAGAGACAGAGAGCATGCTTTAATTCAATTTGAAGATGGCTGATGATGTCCATATGTTTTGGCAGTGTCCCGTCATCCAATTCTTTTGGCTGGAAGTGGGTAAGGCCCAATCAGAAATAATGGGGAGTGAGAGCAAGATAAGCTTACAACTGGCGATCTTCGAAATCATAGAAGGTGATGGGTCTACTATAAGGCTTCTATTGACCTTTGTTCTAATTGCAAGGTGGGGAATCTTTGTGAAATGGTTATCTTACATATCGCCAGGGTTTTGGGAGTGGGCAATTGCCGCACAGAGATTCAGCAAACTTGATTGCAAATGCATTTCGATCAAAAGGGCAGAAATGTGGAGACCACTGGAGCAATGGTAATTGGAAAAGACAAAGGAGACCTAAATAATTAAAAGTCTACAAGGGAAAATCTCCGGTGTCCAATAATTATGACTGATGAAGCAATAAGTGAGGATTACTGGGGCTAAATTTAAGATCCAATCTAAGATTACACCAAATGTTGGAGATGTCTCAACAAGGAGGGAATGCTCAGGATGAGAAATGGGCAACATACTTTTGGCTTGCATTTAGCATCACACTTGACTTCTCACTTCCAGTCACAAATAAGGCCAAAGAAATACTGCTATTGTTTTATTTCCGCAAACAATTTAAGTTCACGCTCATTCCAAAGTCACAGCTCTTATAATAATTGTTCTTCAAATAAATATGTTATGTTATGTTAAAAGGGGTTTTATAGAGCGCTCAGCTACTCAATTAGAGTGTCCCGGCGCTATCAAACCTAAAAAGGCACAGAGCAAGAGAGTTAGATGAAGTTATTGTCTAAACAGCCACGTTTTGAGATCCTTCCTGAAGGCAAGGAGGTTGTCACTTTTCCGCAGTGACAGAGGCAGTGCGTTCCAAAGTTGGGGAGCCCAACGTTTGAAAGAGCGACCCCCAATGCGGGCTCACCTAATTGCCAGAACAGAGGCCAGAGCCAGGGATGTGGAACGTAATGATCTTGCAGGGAGATGAAAACTTAGCCTTTTCCTGATATAGCAGGCGCCGGTGCTGTGAAGGGCCTTAAATGCTGTGGTTAAAGTTTTAAAGGTGATGCGTTTACGTACAGGTAGCCAATGGGGAGATCTAAGAAGAGCTGTAGTGCTGGATCTCCAGCCGAGACCGAAGATCGCTCGAGCAGCGGAGTTTTGCACCATTTGGAGTCGTGAAAGAAGATATTCAGGAAGGCCCAGATATAGCACATTAGCGTAGTCCAGGCGCGAGCCAATCAAGGCCTGGACCGTGGTCCTCCTGTGGACTAGAGACAAAAATGGAAGAAATGTCCTCATTATTTTTAAAAGACCAAAACACTGTCCCACTAGGCTCAGAATCTGTGGTT
This sequence comes from Lissotriton helveticus, assembly GCF_964261635.1. Lineage (NCBI taxonomy): Eukaryota > Metazoa > Chordata > Amphibia > Caudata > Salamandridae > Lissotriton > Lissotriton helveticus. Next base: position 1,820,614,701 of record NC_136059.1, on the reverse strand, counting down.
TGAAAGTAAGACCATTGTCTACCTTCACACCCAGATTCTTTGCCATGGAAGTGGCAGCGGAGGGAGGGAACATGGCCGCCGGCCACCAGGACTTCCAGCTGGGGTCAGGAGGGCAACCAAAAAAGAGCACCTCCGATTTGTCCGAGTTGCACTTAAGATGATTCAGTTGGAACCAGGCAAAAACGGCTCCTAAACAACTCTTAATACTCTCTCCGTTAAAGTCGGTGTTCTTTTCACAAGTGAAAAAAAGCTGTGTGTCGTCGGTGTACAAAATAATCTGGGCGCCATAGACCTCCGCCAGTAACGCCACAGGGGCCATATAAATATTAAATAGAGTGGGGCTCAAGATCGACCCCTGAGGAACTCCCACCTCCAGTGGCGGCACTGAGGCTGAGTGCGGAGGGGCCCAGATTGTTTGTTGGCGGTCCGATAGAAATGACTCAAACCAACTAAAGACCGTCCCCCTCAGACCTATCTCATAGAGTCTTGCAAGGAGACGGTTATGGGGGACGGTATCAAACGCCGCCAACAAATCCAACATCACCAGCATCTCTTTTCCTCCATCGTCCAAAACCTCCTTAATGGCTTCCGTCACTTCCAACAGTGCTGTTTCCGTGCTCATGTTTGCACGGAACCTGGACTGGGAATGATGTAGGATGTCATGGGTCTCTAAGAAATTAGAGAGGGAGGAATGAACATGCTTTTCTACGACCTTAGCGAATGCTGGGAGAAGAGAAATAGGTCTGTAGTTGGCATGAATGCTGGGATCAAGGTTAGGTTTCTTTAGAAGAGGAAGGATAAAGGCCTGCTTCCAGGACCGGGGAACCACTCCGGAGTCAAGGGATTGATTTAGTACCGGGTTAATAACTTGTGCTACCTTGGCTAGGAACTTGGCGGGACAGGAATCCAATGGAGAGCCAGATTTTAGTTTAGATAGAAGATCCAACGAGGCCACTGGAGAGAGGGCTGGAAAGTTCGAAAGTAAGGGTCGTTCAGAGATGGAGGAAGGAAAAAGGAGAGAAGCGCTGGGAGCCACCGCCGGATCTGACGGCAGAAAAGACGCCTGAATGCTTTTAATTTTTCTAGCAAAATAATCTGCAAGTTGAACAACTCACGGTTCAGAGTGGGAGCACTTGGGTGTAATGGAAGAAGGCGATGTAAATTCCTTCACTATCACAAAGATTTCATTACTGGTATTGGTGGCAGCTTCAATTCTCCTGGCTAAATAAGACTTTTTTCAGAAATTATGTCTTTATGATAGTTCTTAGTATGCTCCCTATAGGCCTCCTTCAATAGCCCATCATAGCTGTGACGCCAGGCCCTCTCAGCCTTCTTACAGAGCCTGCGACTCCCATTGAGTGCAGGCGTAAACCAGGATGCACGAGTGGTGTTTTTACGGGCAGCCTGGGGAGGTGCCAGTTCATCCAGGCGCTGTGCGAGCCATGACTGAAAGAAATCTAGGTCGGCCTCTAAATCGCCAGAGAGCATACAGGGATTAGCTGTCAGAGACTGCGCAAGAATGTCAGAAGACACGCGATGGAAGGCGCGCGAGGCCGGAGACTGACGACTAAGGCCACTTGTAGTGGACCTGTCTACGCGAACAATCTCAAAATTGACCAGAAAGTGGTCTGACCAGAGCACTGGTACTGGGGCAGCTACAACAATCGGAGTAGTGGAGAAAATTTGATCCAATATGTGGCCTTTATTATGGGTGGGGGTAGCAAGATAAGGACTCCGGACCAATGGATTGGTAGTGTCCAGGATCTTAATAGTGTTCACTGCATCGGCCACGTCCATATGGATGTTAAAATCACCCAAAAGCAGGCAGTGCTTAAACTTCATACATAAGGATGAAATAACGGTGTGAAGCTCTTCATGGAATAAACCAATCGGACCAGGGGGCCTATAGACCAGCAGCCCAGCACAGGATTGATGAGGTGACAATGACAAACAGAATCCCAGAGCCACCTCCCCGTGGATATCTTCCGTGGGGACTATAGAACAGGAAAATCATCTGTCCACCACCATAGCAACCCCACCACCCTTGCCATTTACCCAATCCTTTCTTAGCATGACATAGTCCTGGGGGAGAGCATTGGCAATGTCAGGACCCGAACACTCACCGAGCCAAGTCTCGGTTAGGAAGAGACATACGGGCTTGGTTTCAGACAATAGATTATGAAGATCTAAAGCGTGTTTACTAAGTGATCGGGTGTTAATAAGAAAACAGGAGACATTATTAAGCAGATTCCCAGTGCCCGCCACCTGATCATGCTGGGTCTTCACCTTAGACGATGCCTTCCTAATAGATCCGTTGCCCGAAGTCCACCCACAACTGGGGCAGCATTTGTTCCCCTTATAACAGTTGGGAGAGATTGAGCAACATTTACTGATGGTGCCCCTTAAAGTAATGAGCTGTGACAACATGTATTTACACACCTTACCCGACAAGAGGTAGGATGGAACACTCGCCCGTCCACCCCCAGCCGCCTCCGGGACGCTGACGGGCGCAGACGGGCTTTCCTTAGGCGCTCCTTCGGCGCGTGGGAGGTGCGTCCGCTGCTTGCGTCCGCTGCGCGGAGCCATGTCCGTCTAGATTCATAGCGTCACAAGCGAGAGGCAGCAAGCCTAGTCCGCCGACCAGCGAGCATGCCACCCCCAAGATGGCCGCCGAAGTTGCAGGCAGTCTCCTAATCCGAGAATGCACCTCAGCTCCTAATCGGCTGAGTGGGTGCAGGGTAGCAAAATGCGGGGAAGTTTAGGAGGTGGAAAGGTAGGACATAAAATTACAATATTTAGAAGTCTAGCATCTCCAGGCTTCCGCCTCAGGAGAGTGCAATAGAGCAAGGGATGCGGCGCAGATAAAAAATGGCAGAAGAAAACGAAAATCAGTTTCAAAAGTAAAGTTTAAAGTTTAAAACACAGTGCAAGCAAACTCTCATGCACCCGGCTTCCGCCTCAGGTGTAGTAAGCAAGGTCTAACTTGAGCGCCTACCTGACGCTAGATTTATAGCGTCACAAGCGAGAGGCAGCAAGCCTAGTCCACCGACCAGCGAGCCTGCTCCCCCAAGATGGCCGCCGAAGTTGCAGGCAGTCTCCTAATCCGAGAACGCACCTCAGCTCCTAATTGGCTGAGTGGGTGCAGGGTAGCAAAATGCGGCGCAAGTTTAGGAGGTGGAAAGGTAGGAAATAAAATTACAATATTTAGAAGCCTAGCGCCTCCCGGCTTCCGCCTCAGGAGAGTGCAAAAGAGCAAGGGATGCGGCGCAGATTAAAAATGACAGAAGAAAACGAAAATCAGTTTCAAAAGTGAAGTTTAGAGTTTAAAACACAGTGCAAGCAAATTCTCATACACCCGGCTTCCGTCTCAGGTGTAGTAAGCAAGGTCACAAATAAAGAATTCTATATTGAATTCTCAAGTTCTTCTCTAATATTCACCTTGATTTCAGTTTTGATAAGCTAATTGCATTAAGAGACCTAAATACCTAGACTGGTCACTCTTTTTCACCAGATTGTATGTAACTTTAGAGAAAACAAAAATAAATGTTATTTTCATACCTATATCTTCACCAAATTGCATGGCCTTGCTGTTGCTCTCAGCTCCCACTTCAGCACAGCCTAGAAACAATGCATGCACTATATGCCCTCCTCTTTCTAAAGAAGTTGGTTTAGAACAATTTCCGTATGCTACCAAATTCCAGAGCTTTTATTATTTCTTTCTTGCAAGGGCTTTGTCGGCTGTCTGTCTGTCCATATATATATATATCTCCATATGTCGTGCAGCCGCCGCTGCACTCCGCTCTGACCCCTCCTCTAGCAACAGTGGTCCGTGCCGGGCAGCGAGCCCATCAATTTCCAACAGTCACACTCACGTCCTTTCCATGCAGGGACAGCGTGAAGTAAGGATATATATATATATATATATATATATATATATATATATATATATATATATATATATATATACTATAGCATACTGATAACTTACAACTTTACAAGAGTTATCATTGTTTAGAGAAATCAAAATTAAACGACATCATCATAATTTCAGATATATTTTGACTTAAAGCAGAAAAATGTTTACAACGTAAATTTAAAAGAGGTGGCAGTCAAAATGTTCCACAACAATGAAAATTATCTTTCAAACTCATTATTCCACTCAAAGTCGAAACTTTATATTTACCCTCATCTTGTTTTTTAAACACAATTAAACACTATTGAAATATTAAAAAAGAAATAGTGCTGAAAAATATCCCTATCTTCACAGACTTTTTCCTTTGGCAATCATTGGACTACTCTTGAATGCTTCAAACTGCACGAGGGAAATGATTGCACATTTTGTCAATGCCATAAAACCCATGTGCTCACTTTTTGATACTTGATCTGGAAAATGTTTTGCTGATCATAAATATCATAGGCCCTTTATTACTTTCCACGAACAACACCGCCCTCTATTCTTAGGGTGGTTTCCTGAGGAATTAAAAATGACTGTGGTCAGATCACTTTTGACTATACCTTAATTACACCCATCAGTTTCAGAGACATCTCAGTACATCTCCCAGTAAATGTATCTGGAGAAACTGGTGAAGCAGCACCACTGAACTTCAATGGTGTATTGAAATATATGTGTTTGTAGGTCCCTTCCAATCCAGGTTCCTTCCTGGTACAATACCAGATTCTAATTTTGTATCTCATTTGGATAAGATGCATGATGGCACTGATGCTGCCCTGATATTCAGGGGTGTAACAAAACCTGAGGGCTCTTCCTCCTGCAAAGTACATTGAGGGGCACTCCTCTGGACTCAGTCAAGAGCTCTCAGGCCAGGGTACTGTGTTGAGGGGGTCCCTGGAACTCGGGAGCCCCCGCACAATGGGGTCTGTGGGGGCCCTATGTTTTGCCACTGATAATATTGTAGATTTTTCTGAGCCTTTCTACAATATTTTTCATTGTTGAAAATGGCCATCCTTTTAATGGTATTCCCCTAGAATTTTGTGTTCTGTAGCTGAACATGTTTTTAGTTGGCCCAGGACTCTGCTCACTTTGCTCCTGCTAACCCGTGGTAAAGGGCTTATTCTCTCTATTTCAAACACAATAAATTTGGCATAAAGCTAATTGGCACATTTAATTTTCTCTACTTCCATAGTATATGGTACAAAATGTATGTAAAGCCTGTAAATTAAATGCTACCAGTGGACTTTAGCAATCATTGTACCACTCCCTAAAGCAGCACTGTAAAAAATGTCGATAGGTCTGTAATTGCAGCCTGTATGGACAGTTTTATACTGCCATTGTGACCTGACGGTATAAACCATTTGCCAAACCTAAACATACTTTTTGATACTTATATGCCACCCCTAAAGTGGAACCTAAATGCCTATAGGTTAGGGTGTATGGTCCTTAAAAAGTATGACATATATATTTTACATGCCTTGGCAGTGTAAGACTTCCAAAGTCTTTTTTTTACTTTAGCAGCGCTGGCTCACACATAAGAAAATATTGACTCATTAATTTAAAATCAAACTTAATGATAAAGTCAGATTTTATATTAGTATTTCGAAAATGACACTTTCAGAAAGTTATACTTTTCCTGTCTAAGTCTACCTTTTTGCAAGAATCCAGTGTAATCTGACTGACGAATGGCTCCCCTGTAGTGAGATGTGGATTGCTCCCAGACAGTGGACAAAGTGCTTGGATGTGGAGAGGTGTTTTTCTTCCTTGAGCAGGACAGGCTTTGGAGTTGTATCCGGCCCTTTCCTGAGCTTCAAATTGTCCCCTCCCTGTCATTGGCAGGTATAGCTCACACCTTGGCTTGCCCCCCTTTGTCATTCTAATCAGCTTAGCTCAAAACACGGTGTCAGGAGGGAGCTGTCACAGAAATTGTTTTGACTGTCCACAAGGGAAGGATCACCCATTTTCATTGCCACACCTCTGGGGACGAAGGGTTCTGTCATGTTGGAATTAGGTGGTAGTTAAGGAGTGGCCAGGAGCTTCCCCAATTATAGGTTGGCACCGGGCAGAAATGTAGCTGTCCCAGTACCCCTCTCAGAGCACTCCTGGACCAATAGAGAATCTGAAGGAACAGCGTTCTGCTGCCTGAAGACCTGAAGGAAGACTGGAGCTCTTTTGCCATGATCTCAGGACCCCAAAGTTGACTCCAAAGGTGATAAGCTGATGTCCTGCTTGAACTACAGGAAAATAACAATCTTCCAGAGACCTTATCCTAGAAATGTCCAGCTGAATATTTCCACCTGGACCTGATCTGTACCCTGCCGCTGGCCCCCTTTGAGTCTTAACCCTCAAGTGCCTTGACTGGTGTTGTTTAGTGTACTCCTCCTGTCCAAACTGTGAAAGCTGGCACTTAGAATCTTTTGCCCAATTCTTCCTCCAAAGAACCAGTGGAAGACCAGAAGTGGAGTAGAGCTGAAGATGACAGTGTCAAATTAGTGGTGAGATTCAACTTGCTGATTTGCCCACTGAAGGAGATCTGACTTCCAGAAAGGTTTGTAAGTCTGAATGTAGAGGGATTCAGCAGGATTAACTGTTATAATATCAAGGCCTTCCCGATCTCAGACTTTGCCTATTCAGAACTTTCCTGCCTTCCTAGACGACTGTGCTGGGATCAGCCATCTTTGAGTCCTGTATGAGATCCAGCTTGCAGGTTGCCTCACCGATGCCCACTTTCCCCAGAAATGTTTTCAAGTCTTTCACTGGGACAAATCTGTTTGCTGTTTTTGACCCACTCTCCAAAACGGTCGGCCATTTTTTAACTTTAGTCCAGTCTAGCAAGACCAGATCACTCATTGTACGTATTAGATATTTGTCATTTGGGTGTCATTTTATTTATTTAAAACGTCCCCATGTTTTTAAATTAGTTTTGGACTTTTCTTGTGTTGAATGTTCTCTTTATTGCTGTTTGAGTGTTACATAAATACTTTAAACATTGACATGACGTGTTTCACTGGCAGAGTAGGAGAAGCATTGCTTCTGAGTTATGCTTGACTGCTTTTGTGCAAAGCTACTGGAGGGTTACGCACAAGTTTATTTAGTGACTTTTGTTGTTCGACCCAACAATTGTAATTGTAATTATTATTTGAGGTGGATTGTCACACCTTCAACTAATACACCACTATCTTACGATCATGATCTATTTAGCCTATGGCGGAGGAAGTACAGAGCTACTTCACTGGCTCTGAAGTAGATAAACGTGTTCCTTTCCCCCAGTTTCATTCTTGGCAGCAGTGGATGTCTAACTTCTCATCTATAGCTATGAGTTGAGTAAGTTCAAAGGGTTTTGAACTTTCTTAGCTAACCATTTAACTTTAATAACTGGTTCCATTTTTCATACTCACATTCTTCATACTTGACTTTCAGTAGGCAAGACTGTATCAAAAGTAGTTGGGGAGTCAAAATAATCTATGAAAATGATCTTGCCTCTAATCTTAAAATAATTCAGTCAATCCATCTAAGTGAATCATTGTCCTGCAGGTGAAAAGATCCTGGGAGAGCACTGGCAAATTTGTCCTCAAGAACCACCATGATTTATTGCTGTGTGGATTTAATGTTTGGATGCAACAACCTATAGTCACCATTTCTAACTTTCTAAATATCTTGAATTATATTTCCCTAATCAACTAAGTACCTAATACTTTAAATGCTATATTTTCCCCATAATTTGGCTGTGCGTCTAGACCACCCCTTTAGCTTGCTCTGATCATCTTGTTCCCCCCAAACCACATGTTATCAAACCTTTAAAAACATCAGACACAAACAGGCATTGGGAATGTTTCTCTCTTTGGGAGACTCCTAACTTCATCTCTGTAGGTCTTCCTTCCAAACAACCCATTTTATTCATTCAAAGTTTCTTACATTTGTTTGACACTATTATTCCATAGGAAACCTCTTACCATTCCAACAACATCAAGCAAGGTTAGAAACCCACACTGCACAGGCAATAATTAAACTATGATACGCTAGGTAAATCAAAGAATGCAACAGTTATGATCAGGGACAAACTTCCTAAATACCTAGTGAAACAGCACTGTTATTCAACATGAATTACAAATGCTCAGAATTTAGCTAAATATTTCTTCTGAGTGATTGAACATCTGGCCATACCATGGACTAATATGGGCCAGATTAAATCTTCTCAAGAGCCCTATGAGCTTTCATCTGTCTTTTCAATACTATAATAGACTAGATATTAGAAGTAATTTTAGAAATAGAAAAATGATATTGCTTCCTTTGACAGCATTTTAATAAAGTACTTTACTATGCCATTCAAAGCAATCTCTTTCACTTTTAATAATTTTACAGGTATGGAGGTAATTAAACCTATAACTACTGCTCTCTGATCCTCTGACTGTCCTGCAGACATGTGAATAGCCAAGTGTGTGAAGCAAATTGCTCCTTTATTGCCCTCAGACTTGGCAGCCTTTTTTGAATTAGCCAGTATTGTCCCAATAATGTATCAATTCTACTGTTCTCCATGACGATTCCAACATCAATTGGCCATTGTCGCTGCTACCTTATATGGTTAAAATCCTAGACAATTTAGCTTTCTAGCTGTTATTCAGCTACAAATATTCATTGATTGTAATACTCTGATAAATTCCTTCCATGCCGTCTTAATGCCAAACCAGAGGACAGAGCATTTTGTGATGACTGAATGAGCTATGCAGACTGAGTGATTGTGAGAGATTGGGGCCCTGGTACACTAACATCTCCCTTAACTTGCGTAATTCAGTGTAGCGTAATCACGCAGAATTACCTGTGAATTCCACGAGATTATGCCCAATTATGCGAAAAAATTTAATCTGCATTCCCACCATATGTTTGCACAAAAATGCCTCCTCGCATCCAAAATAAGTGTGAGAATGCATTTTGCAGCACAAAATAGCACTAAATGCAACTGAACATGAATAGCAAGCACAAGCAGTTGCTTACATTCATTAAATGTGCTCTTGGGGTAGAATTTGTACCCAACTTACCCTTGTCATTTATCTCTATTTTCTTATTGCAAATGACCCCTTCTCATCCAAAATGGTCACGAGAAGACATTTTGCATTAAAATATTGTGCTAAATGTGATGCTGGGGTGACATTTTACTCCTAGCTTACTCCTAGCACTTAGCACAATTTTGTTAGCGCAAATTGTAGCCTAGTGTCTAAAATGGACAAAAGAATTAGCACTACATGCAGCAGAACACAAATAACAACTGAAAGCATCTGCTAGCGGTCGCTAAATGTGCTCTTGCGGTATGATTGCTTTCACCCAAATTACTCTTATTACACGAGCAAACCTAATTCTGTTATTAGTGGTAATTCCACATCAAATAGTAATGCAGAACTACTAAAATCATTTTCATATGCCTCTGCTTTGGGCACATGCCTACCTATCTCAAAAGATATTTTGGGATATAAAACAATTTTACTGTCTATTTTAATTTGACAAACCTTTTCTGGAATAGCCCACTCTTTCCTGAACAAAGTTTCAGATTGATGAACTCTCTGCAAAGCATTCTTCAAACACACAAACAATTTAAGTTCAACAAGATAATGAGGCATTGTATTTTACCCGTTATTCCACATTAGCAGATTTTTGTCAGGGCGTAAAGTTCTATTTAGCCCTCTTTTGCAGCAACAATGGATATAACCAGTGGTAGAGGCTGCCCTCTTCAAATTGTGTTTTTCTTGACTCCAAGGAGAATCTTCCAGGATCAAGTGTTCACAGTGGGTGGACAGCAGAGAGACCAGAGTTTTCAGGAGCAATTTGAGGGTTGAACAACACAGGCATTCTTAGTATGGTATTGTGGCTGTCAGTCAAAAACTTTTGACCTCCACTTGATTTCTGGAATGAAGGCTGGTGTATGTTCCTTGCCAGACAATACTGACTTATAAAACTGTAAATGACTTGGATTATGGTCAGAGTACCATTATTAGGCTGTACCAGGTATAGTACTATAGTATGATGTGCAAGTCAAAAGATATTTAAAAAAACATATGAAGCTTCCAAGAGTATGAAGCATGAAGAGATCAGCAGACTCCTCTGTGCTCAATAAAACAGCCGAAAGACATGTTCAAGTGATCTTTCTGCAACAGTCATTAGGGGCTTGCGAGATGTCAATAGTCTGACTTAAATATTTAGAAATCTAACAATACACCATAAGATATGTGATTCATGAAATCACCCATATCTGCTTGTATGTGTCATAAATATCATAAATGCTGGTCATGGTGAAAAAGATAGGGATGTGCTCATAACAGCACCACAATATAACTTTTCAATAAGATTGACAGGGATAGTCACACATAATGCTGAATAAAGAACATCATCAACATCATCTACATGAGAATCATTTCTAAAATAGTTTTCAACTTACACTATCACAAAAGTCTTGTTATAACCAATGTATGCTCCACAAACGTCTTCAGAGGAGACCCAATTCTACTCCATGTTGCTATTCCTGCTGTCTCTGATAGTTAGAGTTAAAACTGTTAAAGTATATCACGTAGCACAACTCTTCTCTCCATCATTCCGCAAGTCACATTCATATATGCACTCTACTCCGTAAAGTAAGAGACATCAACGAAAATATTGTGCAATCACTCACTGTACATGCTTGTGTATTGCCCTGTAAACAGCACTAGTGCAATCACATTTCTGTGCACCCATGAAGATAACATGACTGAGCAATGGATGTTATGTTCCCAGTGTCAACAAATAGCATTTCCCCATTGTCTGAGGACACAGGTCAGCATCACAGAATAGAAGAATGATTTGAATTTGAATCCTTCTTAAAAACCCACTTTAAAGAAAATGAGCATTTCATAATAAACATGTAGTTAAAACTAATACAGGCTACTAGCCTGTAGGAATTTCATGTTTTCTCCAAGACATACAGACGTGTGGATCCATGAGGCTGGTATTTGACCTGTTGGAAGTTGGGGCTTCTGGGTAAATAGCCTCAAAATCCATGTGTCATTGCCTAATCATGAAAATAAAATTAAATTGCAGTACATTTGCTATTTGCACCCTCGCTTTTTTTTTGTGCAGGTTGCCTAACGGCCAAATTGCAAATGATAGCCCCCAGAAGAGTATTTATTCACTCACATTTTCTACATGTGATTAAGCACTTCAAAGCTTTGGCCTGAGCTTAAGAGAGAAAAGTAAAGTTGTTACTGCCATTTGAAATAACAGATTTAAAACTTTGTCAGATAGCTGTTATTATTAATTTATTTGAAAGCTGTGTATAGGTGGGTAATATGTATATCTGTTTTGTCAATGCTGGTCATTCTAAAAACAAATGCTATCTGAAGTAAATTCTTTTTATAATTAGCAATTTTCAACTACAATCTTTGTTTTAAAAGCTGTCTTTAGTTAAGAAATCACTAGAGACCTCATTCTGACAGTCTATAAGATTTTAATCAAAATGTAAGACAATTGACCTAAATTGTGTTTTATTACTTGTAAAGCAATACTTGACTTTGAAAGGTAGTTACACGTTTGCCCAAAAGTTAAATAGTATTTTCTGACAACCTAATCCCTAATCCCTAGCAGCTCCCACTCACCCTGAGGTCTTCAGGTAATTAGTGAATATCTCAGATGCTGCCAGATGCCTTCATGTGCATGTGCTTTGATCCTCTCACACTGAAGTGGGATGGATTTGGAAGGGGTTAAAACGGAGAAGAGCAAATTAAAAGCTAAGCTTAGCATTGCCATCTTAGAAAACTGCAGCTCTATGTACTGTGAGGTTGTGTCTGTCATACAGTATTTTTTGCCGTACGGATTATGGTAAAAATGTATTAAAAAACATCAGCAGTATGTGTTGGATCATTAGAGTGATGCGCTCTTGGAGGTTTGCCAATAACAGCTGTGTTTGTCTTTCAAAAATGCAGCAACATCTCTAAAGGGGGAGAGCTGAACTGTAATGAGAAATGGAAAGACCTTCTAAGAAGAATTCTGTAGCCGATAAAGGACAGAAGGGATCAATCTTTCTACATGCCCAGAATTCTTAACCAGTAAGCTGAGAGATAGGAACGTTTGCATTTTGCTCACCACAATAACTCTCTGCTGTTAATCTGACTGACATGAGCATCTTTCCTGAGTCTGTAAAGGAGAGTAAGACCCTAATGACAGAGATAGACATTTGTCTAGAAGAAAACCCAGCAAAAATACTATTAAATGGATTCTTAGCTGTGAATCCCATTGATAGTGGGGAAAAGCATTTTTCCTAATTAATATCATGGCAAGGTGTACAGAATTGTTTTGTGTTTATGTTAACTATAATCAAGTAAAAGATATATTGCAATAGGTAAGGATGGGCACACATGAAGTAGCTAAAAAAAGAAGTCATAAAGTATTCCCTTTGAAGAAAACAATGAGATTGATGATGGAAGCATGACCAAAACTAAGGAGTGGGACTTTAGGTGAAAGACTATTGTAGAAAAAATAAAACACGTTTTTTTCTAACTTAGCCTTACTTTGTAGAACATTTAGTAGAATTATAATAATGTTACACTGACTCCTAAGAAAGAACGTTGATGGAAATGCAATAATGCTGAACAATACGCTATTGAATGGGTGATACAAGGTTTTTAAGTAACATTGTAGTTTTTTTTTTAAAGAGAACTTAATTAAATTGGGTTAAACCATATGAGAATTATACAAAACAAATGTTCAATTTTTCACAAATAGGTGTTAAAAATATATTACTATTAGTTTAAAAGCTAGAGGAGAATTTAGCAATTATATCAAGTTTAATGGTCCATTCTACATTACTGCCAAAATTCTAGCAACTAAAGAGGAAATTGTAGAGAGGATGAGTCTTGTGCACTGTACAACATGGTATTCAAATAACTGAGGCTGTAATATTAAAAGTGGCATATGTGCACAGTGTGCTTATGGGTCTGTTTTCTGCACCCATGTGTCACTTTTGTATCAAAGAAGTCACCGCAGATGCTTTTTCAGCTCCTTCTGTAATACAGATTGCACTAGTTCACATGTAGCACTGGTGCAATCTCAAGGAGGCATTCCCATATGTGTATGGGGTGTGGCTCATTGCAAATGCAAACCATATTGCCAATGTGCATGAGTCATATTATCGGTGTTGGTTCAGAGGCAAAAGAGCTGTGGTGCAAAGAGGTGGAGCACAGTCAGTGCAACACAGAGGAATGCCCCTTGGAACGGGTTAAAAGGGCTCCTAAGGATCAAAAAGCCATCCTGCTTCAAGCAACTGCAATTACTCCTTGCAGGTGGATGTCGGCCCCCTCTTTAAAATGCAGGGTATGTTGCTCCCTTCACAGTGAAAGGAAGATCCACTATTTAGAACAGCCAGCCCTCCTTTCATAAAAGTAGTCTCTGAAGTTCAGGCATTCGTTCATGACAGAGCTGGGGGAAGTGCATAGGGCATAACTTGATAAAGGTGCAGAACTGCGCAGACCAACCCAGTGCGCCCTAGCTATAACATGGGCCCTGATATCTAAGGAGCTGTCCATTTAATGTTGGAGATGTTTAGAGCACTAGTAAAGAGACATAAAACCTTTGTGAAAACGTTTGGACATCACTTTTTTTTATCTGAATTGGAAGAAGGTTCTGAGCAGACCTGATGATGGTCCAGTCAAAGTGACTAGATTTTGCAGGGCTCTCTCTTGTCAAGCTTTTGTGCACATAGTTTGATTGTTCATTGAAATGGAAAGTAAAGAGTAGTATTCAAGCTTGAGGGCCCTGGTCAGGGCAAAGTTTCCAGAAATGCTCCACTGAAAATTTCTAACTTCTGGAAAGGTTTCAAGATGTATATATGCAATACATAATATCAACTCATTTCAATACATAATGAAACTGTTACCTTCAGATTTACATAGATTGGACAAATTACAAGAAAAAACAAAGCATATAAATACCAACTCAACACCATTAAAGTATAACATTCCTTAGGAACAAATAGGGGAATCAAGGTGGTTTGAGAACTTCTTGCTGAGATGGCTGTAACTGTAAATTTCTTTTAGCATATGCATCAATGTAATTTGTAACAGGGGACCATAAATGTAGTTGTTTTATTGCCATTTGTAAAGGATAAACAAAAGAAGTGTCCAACTTGGGGTTATGACAGACCGCATGCCACCAAGCCCTGAAAGAGGTCTTTGTAAAATCTTTCCAGTTAACGGTAATTTGTTGAAAAGCTACTGCTACTAATAAATCAATGATTTTGACATTAATCATAGTATTTTCCCAAATAGATGAGAGACTTCCTAAAAATATATGAATAGGGGCAAAAGAACATTTTGTACGAAAAATTGAGTTCATTTGATTCCAAACTTGTTTTCCAAAAAGTCTGTACACATGGACAAGAGAATAACATATGACATAAATCTGTGTTTGAAGATAAACATGTCCAACAGGTATCTGATATAGTCGTAAAGCTTTCACTTAATGCGGCAGGTGTTAATAAAAGCCTATTCTATACACAAAATAATGTTTGTGTGGTATTGACTGCTCTGGAGGACTTGCATATCTTAGTCCAAATGTGTTGCCAGAGTGATAGTGGCCAGGAAGTTTTAAAATCAGTCTCCCTCACCTAATCTAATTTAGATTCTGTTGATCAATATGTTTACCTTGTAGGTAGATACATAAGGTTGAAGCATTAGGCTTAGTTTTTAACAAGGTATGGAGTTGTAGAGAGGAATCTGAAGTAATAGAGACAGCAGGTGTGTTGATGAGTTGATTGTATGTGTCTGTCACAGCGTTCTTGAGTAGGTCATATTTATGACAAAAGAGGTAGGCAGATTGAATAAATGACTTAGTGAAGAAAAAGGCAAGAAGTCTGACCCTGAAAATAATTGATGTATCCAAAGTAGTCCCTTTTGCCTCCAAGTTTTCCAATAGAAGGGTTTGTTTCGAATGAGCAGGTTTTTGTTGTGCCAAATTGTTGAGTTAAGGAAAGATTCTATATGTGTGTGGGAGGATGAGGGGCGTAATTTCAGAAGTTTGGTAGTTAGTTTGATAATGGAGGTGGAGAGAGACCGTGGTTTGCATGAAAATGAAAGGTATTCATGAAAGGAGAAGGGGGATAAGAATTGACATTCTTTTGAGGTCCAAAGAGGACAAACTTCTGTGGGATCAAGCAACCAAAAGGACGCTTGACATAAAAGGAAAGCTTTCAGATATGCCAGAAAATCAGGGAAATTAACTCAACCCTCTGCTTTAGGGCGAGTCAGCTTTAATAAAGACATTTGGGATTTTTTTTATTCCTTAGAAAAGAGGAGAGGGTGGAATTAATTTTCTCACAAAATTTAGTGGAGATAGGGACTGGTATATTGGAAATAGTATATAAGATTATGGGAGATAGCATCATCTTTATAGTATTCAAACAACCCCACCAAGATAAGTAAAGAGGATGACATTTAGTGGTTTTATGAATGCATTTATTCATACATAATGCTACTGTATCTGTAATTAAAGGAGTGAAATGTAATCCTAGATATTTAATGGACTTGGGACTCCATGTGAAATTAGAAGTATTAAAATTTGATTGAAAAGTGCATTTAGTTAAGGGCAAAATCTCACACTTATCGTTATTTAATTTGTAACCAGAGATAAGGGAGAATTACCTCACTTCCTCTGAAAAAGCAGGAATTGAATCATCTGGGTTTGACATGAATAGTAAAATATCATCTGCATAGGTTGCAGGTTTAATATGAGAGTTCAGAGTTTGAAAACAATATAAATTTGGGTTTTGGCGTAATTTAGAAAGAAATGGTTCCAAGGCTAAATTAAAAAGATTGGGAGAGAGGTGGCAACCTTGTTGAACTCCTCTGCCCAAATCAAAGAGGGGGTAAATCATGCCATTAGCACAAATTGCAGCTTGTGGTTTAGAATAGAGGAGGGAAATTAAAGATATAAATTTGTGGCCAAAACCAAACCACTTAAGGGTATAAAATAAATATGGCCACTCTATCAAACGCTTTATCTGCGTCTAGTGCTTTTGCTGCCAGGGGATGTTTTAGGTATGAGGCTTTTGATAGAACGTTGAAAAAAAGTTGTGTGTTATCAGTTATAAATCTCCCTTTAACAAAGACAGATTCTTCATTGCCCAGCAAGTTCCGTAAGTAGAAATCCAATCGGAGAGCTAACGCTTTGGAATACATTTTGTAATCAATGTTTAC
Source organism: Lissotriton helveticus (assembly GCF_964261635.1). NCBI lineage: Eukaryota > Metazoa > Chordata > Amphibia > Caudata > Salamandridae > Lissotriton > Lissotriton helveticus. The sequence goes on along the minus strand of NC_136059.1, from coordinate 1,820,598,540 downwards.
CAAAGATATAGGCCTATAGTTTTTACAATATCTAGATCTTTGCCTTCCTTAGGAATGAGACTTATATGAGCTTCTGAAAAAGAACCAGTAGAGCTGTTAAAGGAACAGAAAGCGCTTATAAGGGAGTGCAATTTAGGTAATAAGAGTTCAGAGAAGTGGAGGTAAAATTCAACGGTAAAGCCATCTGGGCCTGGTGCTTTGTCCTTTTTGAGGCATTGGAGAGCTTTCAAAAGTTCTTGCTGTGTTAGATCTAATTCCAGAGGAGACAGATCCAGAGGTTTTTTTTTGGGATTTTTGAATTGAGGCGAAGAAATGCGATAGTGAATGATCAGTGGACTGTGTTTCGGATGCATATACTGATTTATGGAAAAGAGAAAATTCATTAAATATCTCTTCTTTAAATTTTAAAGTAGTGTGTTCATTGTAAATGGATTCGATATTTAACTTGTTGTGTCGAATATTCAAAAAATTAGCCAGAATTTTCCCTGCTTTGTTTTTGCCACCATAGAATTATGAGCTAGCCTTTAATAAATATAGGGACGCATTATCTGTGGATTTCTTGTTGAATTGCAGTTTGGCATCAATAAGAGCATTTAGGCTTTCTTTCGAGTGGGAAGTATAATATAAGTGTTCTAATCTCTTGATGTCTTGGAGGAGATCTTTAGCAAGCTTACATGCGTTTTTTCAATTCTTGGCGATTACATTAATAATAAAATCTCTTGCTGAAGGCTTAAAAGCATCCCATCACGTTGAAAGTGATATGGAATCATTCTGGTTTATTGCGATAGTCCTCATTGAAGAAGTTGGTGAAGGAAGCGGTAAACACTGGGTATAGAAGAAGAGAGTTATTGAACCTCCTACTTCTAGGAGTGTTAACTTTAGGCAGTATGTCTAGGTCAATTAAAACAGGAGCATGGTCTGATAATAGAAGGGGCCGATTTCTGCATTCATGAGAGATTGTGAAATGTTGTGGGAAACAAAAATATAATCTAGTCTTGATTGAGTGTGATGAACTGGGGAATAAAAAGTGTATTCTCTCATGGTTGGATAACACAAACGCCATGCATCTAAAAGTTTGTGTTGAGTCATAGCATTTATGGGGATTGTTAGGAATAAAAGTAACTTTGGAATTTCCATCAATGAATGGATCAAAGATCTGATTGCAGTCACCAGCTAGTATAAAATTGTCTTCAATACAGTGAGCAATTTGATTTGTCAGTGCGAACCAGAAGGGTGCATCACCACCAGTAGGAGCATACACATTCAGAAGAGAGACTGAGACATCATTTAACAACAATTTAACATTCAGCCATCTACCATCAGCATCTGATTGTTGTGATACGACTTTAACTGGAAGCGTTTTTCGGCAAAGTACCATTGTGTTTATCATCTCCTTGAGAAAAGAAAACCTCTCCCACCCAGGCCCTTTTTAGTTTAAAAGATTCAGCCTCTGTTAGATGTGTTTCTAGCAAAAATACTATATTCACATTAAATTTAGCTAGATGAGTTAAGACTCTTTGCCTTTTGATAGGAAAGTTTAGTCCCCTAACGTTCCATGAGATTAGTTTAAATGGCATGGGGTATCATGTAAAGAATGAATTAAAAATGTGAAGCAGAAGTCCTATTCTTGAAAGCTAAGGTAAAGAATAAAAGAAGAGAGGATAAAGAGAAAAAAAGTCGGACAGAGAGGATGAAAGAAGACAGAAGATCTGAACCAGTAATATGAGCCACACCCAGTAATGCAAGGAAAGTCAGAGATAATAAATAAATATTGGAAAAAAAAGGACAGTAAAATATGATTATAAGTCGCTGAATAAAAAAATAAAAATGTGAATTGAAAGGGAAATGAAGGTAAAGAAGAAATCACATAAGCACAAAACCAAGGTATGTAGGGCAAACCTGAAAGCAAAAAACATGACAGAGATAAAGATCAAATAGACATTAACAATGGTAATCATAATGATATGGGGAAATGAAGGGATGGACATAATAAGGACATCAAAGGAAGAGTAAATGTAAGAAAATATGAAGACATATAAGGAACCAAAGAGAAAAACATACCCACAAACAGGGAACATTGAGGTGGGGAGAGATGGAACCACTTGGAGCAGACGGGACATCCAAGAGAGACTAAACAGAATCATGAGGAGAGCACGCCCCTACATTGAATGAGCTGTGAAAGTGAAGAGCAATATATGAATAATCCAATGATGCTTTAAACAATGAACAGAGGAACAAAGGAACATGAAAATCGAACAAATATAACCAGAAAATAACAACAACAATATTAACATAAACATATTAAAAGAGGGAAACCATTATATGAGTAAAAGGAATATCATATATTCTTATTATAAAGGAGGTGATTCATGTTCATAGAAGAGGATCAGGGAGGTCCAATGTTCGGCGTGAAAGATTATCCAGATAAATCCATGTGATCATTTTTGTGCGAATTAATGTAGCTTTGACGATGTATCGGGTCTTCCTATGTGGTTGTTCTATTGTTGTATGTGACTTTAAAAGAACATGGGTGGAAGATACCGTATCTAGTTCCCATTGAGCGGAGGTGGAGTCTCATGTTTAAGAAGGCCTTGCGTCTGGCTGCGGTGGCTTTGGCATTGTCTTGAGCAAAGAACAGTGGTGAACCAGACCAAGAAATCCGCTGAGTAGTTTTAACTGCTGCCAATACTTTTAACAGGTCTGTGTATTCTAGGAAATAAAGGATAACTCCTCTTGGCCTCAGCGAGGGTGAAGTGCTGGATGGAAGTCGACCTAATCTGTGTGCACGTTGTATATTAAGCACAGTGTCTTCTGGTAAACGCAAGATTTTGGGAAGGAAGGATTTGAAGAAATTGAGGGGGTCCATACCTTCTGCCCCCTCCACCAAACCATAAATACATAGGTTGTTCCATCTATTCCGATTTTCAAGGTCCTCCACCTGTTTGAGAAGTGTTGTCACTTGAGTTTGGAGAGTAGTAACATTTTTAGTAGTATCTTTAATTGAAGAGACATTTTGCTCTACAACGGTGAGTCTTGTATCAAGTTGGGACCAGCTGTACGACAGGGATTGTAATTTGGAGTTTGTTTCCTCAACGTAGGGTCTAAGTGCTCTTATTTCTTGTAATATTAGTTCCATTGAGACTGTTGAGGTTGGCTTATGTGGCAAAGGTGGATCCTTCTTCAGATGTTTCACATTAGACTTTCCAGGTAAAGCCTGAGCTGGATCCATCATTGTATTAGTGTTCTCTGTTGAAAGTAAGCCGGAATCTTCCAACTTGGAAAGTTCCGTGAAAAGTTTGGAGTTTTTGATAAAAGAGTGCCTTTGTTTGGATACAGTAAGAAAAGATTCTTTCAACCTGCCCATTAATCCTGAAGCAGTGTCAAAAAAGGAGTCCTAAGAGATAGTCCAAACAGTCTCAGCGGACGCGCATAGATTTCAAGAGCAAATGTATTCAAATAAGGGGTGAAACTTGAGCAAATCTATGCTGACAAAACAGGTATTCTTAATAAAGCCAAATCCTCTAACTTTATGAGATAAATGAGCCGCTACGTCAACAAAGCAATACCTTTTTTGGGGAGATTACAGTTACATAGGTATGAAGAACTTCAGACAGTTGCCGTGCAGAGAGCCACACAAAAAGGGCAATGAGGAGAAACTGGGTTGAATTACCTATTTTAATATGGAAGAGCTAGTGTTGTCTGTGGGAAACTTCATTGTCATTGTTGAAAGTCACAGGAAACAAAGCTCCATTTATTATGCTAACGAGGAGAAATTTGTGGCATATTCCAAATTCAAAATGGCGGGCGCGATTATTTCGCGTCTTGTGAAGGCGTAAATAACTTTCGTTTAAAAACATACCCTGGTGTTGTATAAATGTAGAAACAGTCACATTTTTGTCCGCCAACCTTCTGAAATGCGTTCCTTTGGTTTCTTGCACTGAACGATGTGAAGAGACGTGGGACTGCTGCTCTGGTCCAGAGAGCCTCAGCAGGACACCACCATACTCAACGGGTGCCAAGCCACGCCTCTGTTTGTAACTTGTCATCAGCACAAGACGCTTGCATCATAAATGTAATAAATTGAGTTATTGTTTGAGAGAGGTGGAAGCCCTTCGCAGGCAGCAACCACCATCCTTGTCAGGGTGAACTACAAAAGTCACTAAATCAATCTGTGCTTAACCCTCTGATAGATGACATAAAGCAGTCATACTTAACATATAGCCAATGTGTAACATATGTATGCAGCTAACAAACACAACACAAGAAATATTCTGCACCAATTTAGAAAAATAGAGTACATTTTAAAATGTGAAATAATGCCAGATCAACATACATCCAAACAGTAGAACTGGAGCTATGCAATTTTAAAGTTTTAGGTAGTATAAAACACCTAAAATTCCAAAGTGTCCCCCACAGTCATCTGGTCTTGCAAGAGTGGAGGGAAATGTCACAAGTTCAAACTGACTGTGATGGAGCACAGGCCGGATACAGGGGCCAAAGTAGGCCCATTACAAACGTTACCTTCTCAAAGTCCGGCATGAAGAGTTCCATTTACAGTGGAGGAGGCTATGAGGAGAAGGGAGAGCATTGTGGATGGTTGTTGCTGTAGTACAAATAGTAGTACTGATAACTTGGATGTTTGTCTGTGTATTGCAAAGATCAGATTGGGCATTGCAGATGGCTGGAGCGCACAGTGCAGATCTTACATTGCCTGTTGTTGCCGGTGGTCACTGTAGAGAGAAGAATAGGATTCAGCAGAGCTTTGCATTGGGGGGTGTTTTGCGTGGCAGAGTCTTGGTATGAATGGGTCTGTTTGCAGTTGTGAAGAACCCAAAACTTCATGATAATACCTTTCTTTTTTAAGAGTGCACTCTGATGCTAGCCAAGGGTCCAGGACCCAGAGAGGCACCACTTAGGATAAGGGACTTACTCTAGTAGAAGCCAAAAGGGCTCAGGCAGGTCCAGTTACAGATCCGGATAGGTCATGTGTCAGCAGGTTAGCAGCACAGTTGCAGGGGGACTTTTGAGCTTGTTATGTCCCTGAAGCTTAGAGTAGAAGGTCAGTTAACTGACCCTTGATGTACTCAGGTCATTCTGTTATTGGTGGGAGCAGTCCTCTGAGGTACAGGGCAGGCCTCAAACACAAAGCCATCCTCTGATAGCAACAAAGCAGCCCTCTGGGGAACAAGTCAGGCCTCAAGCAGTAGGGCAGTCCTCTTGAAAACAAGGTAATCCTTCTTCAGTAGTGACCACAGGTCCAGGAGTGCAATGAAGAGTTGTTCTGAGGCTCTAATATTTATACCTGGGGCCAGCCTTTGAAGCATGGAAACATCCTGGGCTACCTCTACATCTGCTTCTGAAAAGTTCTTCCGTTACCAAGGCTCCAAGTCGTTTGGAGTAACAAAAGACTAGAGTCATGTTCCTTTGTGTGTGTTGGAGGCAAGTCCATTAAAATGTAAGTAGGGTAAGGAACCCCCCCAACCATCCTAACAGGATAGTCCATACTGCCTGTAACCAGTCTTCTTTGTCTCACTGTCTAGCAGGTATACACAAACCCTTACAGCAGAGCCATTTACAGGCATGTGACCCACGACAAAGGCAGCAGGCAAAAAATTGCCAGATTTCTAAAAGTCGAAGGACAGAAAAGGGGAACCCTACTCACTAAGGAACCAGGGTGAACGATTTTACTAAGGAACTGCGGTTCCTGTGGAAAAATACACTCTCTATTTGTAGTCTTATGCACAATCGCAATAAAGAGGGTCTGGATAATGTAGGAAGAAGAGGCCACAAATACTGATGATTCAATATAACACAATTTATAAATTCAAAATAAGGAGGTTTGGCCAAACAGGTTTGTACAATAACACAGAATCATTGAAAAACAATTGTTGTGCATAGTGTCCCAAGTGAACAAAGGAAACTAAAACATAAGTGACAGTGTAATAGTTAAATACAAGAGTTCTATAATTTCATACAAGTCGACCATTATGAATTATGTTCAATATAAGCAGCAGCTATATTCAATGATATGCGTTGGGTAATGGTTCGCTTCTATTGTGTGTCGATGTTTCGCCCCTCTAATCAGTTTAGGGTCTCTTCAGGGCTGTTGGATGTTGGAACATCTAGAAAGGAAGGGATAGAAAAAGCATAAGGCCCTACTGCCTGTAGGGTAGTACCTCTGGGACCAAGCAGGAGGAGAAGTGGTCAAAGACGCCTGCAACCCAGGGGATGGAACTCTTGCTCTCATGTTTCAGAGCCCTGGGGCATGGGGCCAGACACTGAGCACATTAATGGGCGTCTACTGAGCTGTGATGGTATCTCTCTCAATATGCCCGAGGCAGAGGATTCTCTTGGTGCTGCGGCCGCTCTCTAGCTTCAGAGAGCGCAGCGTTGGGGGAGTCTAGAACACAGCCGTACACACTGACCAGATCAATGCTAAAAAGGGCTTTCACACATGCTTCTTTGAAAAGTGATTAACACATGCTGAGTTAAGAGGAAAGCTCTCATCACGCGCTGTTGTCAATGTTTGGATGGACAGACTTATACTCCCATGGCCAGTTCTGAGCTGCCACTTGAATTCTTCCAGATCCACAAGAACAGGGTCAGGGGCAGCCACCCGTCACCAGGGAACACTGGGGCACAAAGGAGGGTGCAGGCAGGCCAGTACAAGAATCCAAATATAGGGAGGCAGTCTCTCTAGTAGCCCAGCATGCAGCAGGTCAGCACTACAAAGAAAATATTCCAAATGGTGGTTCCTCTTGGCAGCACAGCAATCCTCTGACAGTAGGTAGCATGTAGAGCAGCGTCTGGTTACAAATCCATGCAGTGTCTAAAAACCTGAGGTCAGAGCCCTGTACTTACACTCCAAAATGTGTTTGTCAAAGGGGGAAGTTCAAATGGAACATTTAGAAATATCCAACAATCCCTTTCAAACCATCCCTGGCTCCAGACATCAGTGGGGGGGAATGTGCCCTTTGTGTGAAGGCAGGACAGTCTATACAATTGTGAAGTGTGAATGCCTTCTTCCAGCCAAGGAAGACAATCATTAAGCAGATAAATGCAGTTGTGTAACTGTTACCCAGGCCCAGATGTGGTTTGGAGTCAGGCTGCAAAGCACATAGATCAATCAATCGATCAATCACTCAATCGTAATTATAAAGCGTGCTACTTACCCTTGAGGGTCTCAAGGTGCAGAGGGGGGGGGTTGCCGCTCCTGCTCGAAGAGCCCGGTCTTGAGGAGTCTTCTGAAGGTGAGCAGGTCTTGGGTCTCTCGTAGGTGGGTAGAGAGGGTGTTCCAGGTTTTGGCGGCGAGGAAGGAGAAGGATCTGCCGCCGGAGGTCGTTCATTGGAATGCGGGGGACGGCGGCGAGGGAGAGACTGGTGGAGCGGAGCTGGCGGGTGGGGGTGTAGAAACTGAGTCTGCTGTTGAGGTAGGCTGGTCCGGTGTTGTGGAGTGCTTTGTGAGCGTGGGTAAGCATCTTGAAGGTGATCCTCTTGTCGACGGGGAGCCAGTGAAGGTCTCTCAGGTGGAGGGTGATGTGGCTGCGGCGGGGGACATTGAGGATCAGTCGGGCGGAGGCGTTTTGGATGCGTTGCAGTTGTCGCAGGTGTTTGGCCGGGATTCCTGCGTAGAGTGTGTTGCCCTAGTCCAATCTGTGGACCATTCTTCTTGTCTCGTGGGGATCCACTTGTAGATCCTGCAGAGCATACGGAGGGTATTGTAGCAGGATGAAGAGAGGGCATTGACCTGTTTCGACATGGAGAGGGAGGAGTCGAGGATGATTCCTAGGTTGCGTGCGTGATCGGTGGGTGTCGGTGCTGTTCCCAGCGTGGACCGCCACCAGGAGTCGTCCCAGGCTGAGGGGGTGAATCCGAGGATGAGGACCTCCGTCTTGTCAGAGTTCAGCTTCATCTGGCTGCCTCTCATCCATTTAGTGACGGCCTTCATACCCTCGTGTAGGTTGGTTTTGGCGGTGTGTGGGTCCTTGGTGAGGGAGAGGATGAGCTGGGTGTTGTTGGCGTAGGAGATGATGTTGAGATCGTGCTGGCGGGCGACGTGAGTGAGGGGGACCATGTAGAAGTTCAACATCATCGGGCTGAGGGATGAGCCCTGGGATATGCCGCAGATGATGTCGGTGGCTTCGGAGCAGAAGGGGTGGAGGCGGACGCTCTGGGTTCTGCCAGAGAGGAAGGATGTGGTCCAGTCCAAGGCCTTCTCTTGGATTTCCGGGTACTTGGAGGCGTGTCATTAGTGTGCGGTGGCAGACCGTATCGAAGGTGGCTGACAGGTCCAGGAGGATGTGGGCTGATGTTTCGATGTTGTCTAGATGTCGTCTGTGGCGGCGATGAGGGCTGTCTCGTTGCTGTGGTTTTTTCGGGATACGGACTGGGATGGGTCTAGGATGTTATTGTCCTCGAGGTAGCGGGTCAGTTTCGTGTTGACGATTTTCTCGATGACCTTTGCTGGGAACGGGAGCAGGGAGATGGGCCGGAAGTTCTTGAGGTCCTTGGGGTCTGCCTTTGCTTTCTTGAGTAGGTCGTTGATTTTGGCGTGCATCCAGCTTTCCGGAAATGTAGCTGTCTCGAAGGAGATGTTGATAACTTTCCGTAGTTGGGGTGCAATGGCTGCCTCTGCTTTGCTGAATATGTAGTGTAGGCAGGGGTCTGATGGCGATCCTGCGTGGATGGAGTTCATGGTTGGCGTGTTTCGTCGTTGTTGACGTTGGTCCAGGAGGTCAGGCGGTTATTGCGGGTGGTGTTCGTAGGGGGGGGTGGGGTCTGACGATGTCGGGGTGGTCGTGGTGGTGTTGAAGCTGTGGTGGATATCAGCGATCTTGCGGTGGAATAAGGTGGCCCGCGAGTCACAAGTTTCTTGTGAGGGCGGGATGTCGTTGGCGTTGGCGCTGGGGTTGGAGAGTTCCTTCACGATGTTGAAGAGCTCTTTGCTGTCGTGTGCGATGTTGTCCAGGCGGGCTTTGAAGGAGGATCTCTTGGCTAATCTGATGAGATGGTGATGTCTGCGGGCGGCGACCTTGTCGGCTGCGTGGCTGTCTGGTGTTCGTTCGTGGAGCCATTTCTTCTCCGTTTTCCGGCAGGCTCGTTAGGAAATCTAGAGTTCTTCGGTGAACCAGGTGGCTTTCTTGCTGGAGCGGCTGTTGGAGGGTTTCTTGAGCGGGGCGAGGGTGTTGACGCAGTCGTTGATCCATTGTCTGAGGTTGCGGCCGGTGGCGGCCTGGCTGTTGGGGTCGGTGGGTTGGTACTGGGCGAGGGTGGTGGCTAGCTGGTCATGGTGATTTTGTTCCAGCAGTGTCGGGGCAGCTTTTGGGTGTGGTGGTGCGTGGTGGGCTTCTTGTAGGTGAAATGGATGCAGCGGTTATCTGTCCAGTGGAGTTTGGTGGTGCGGTCGAAGGAGACGTGGGTGCTTGTGGAGAAGATGGGGTCAAGCATGTGGCCGGCTGCGTGGGTGGGAATGGTGACGGGTTGTCTGAGGTCGAGGTTGGCGAGGTTGTTGATCAAGCTGGTGTAGTTGGCGTCGTTGTTATTCTCAAGGTGGAAATTCAGGTCCCCTAGGAGGATGTAGTCCATGGAGGCGAGTGTGTGGGTGCTGACGAAGTCGGCGATGGAGTCGCTGAACCGTGATCGGGGTCCTGGGGGTCTGTAGACTAGTGTTCCTCTGAGGGTGGTGTAAGGGTCAGTGTGGATCCAGAAGTGCAGGTGTTCGGCGGTGCTGAGGGTGTCGTCTGAGTCGGTGGAGACCTTGAGGCTGGACTTGTGGATGATTGCTATTCCTCCTCCAGTTCCGTTGGTGCGGTCTCTGCTGGCGATCTTGTAGCCGTCCACGACGGCTATGGCAATGTCGAGGCCAAGGAGTCGTTCCACCAGGTCTCGGTCAGGAAGGCAACGTCTGGGATGGAGGTGTTGAGCAGGTCCCAGAGCTCGACGGCCTGTTTGTGTGCAGAGCACGTGTTTAGGAGTATGCAGCGGAGGTGGTTGGGTCCGGTCCTTGGTGGTTTGGTGGCTCTGTCGCAGATGAAGCTGCAGGTGTGGCAGGAGAAAGGTCCGTGGGTGCGTTTCGGGGTGGCCTGGAAGCAGCTGTGGTCTCGGCCTGCGTTGAGTGCGTGGAGGGTTCTGGCGGCGCATCGTGTCTGGCGTCATGTCGTTCGCACGGGCCAGGAGCTCTGGCACTGGGCGCGGTCCCGGCGCGGACGGGCACAGACGGGCTTGCCTCTGGCTCGCCAGCGGCTCGGCCGTGCAGCGACTGCCATAAGTAGGGAGGTCCGAGCTACTGGGAGGAGGGTTGGAGCAGCGAATGGGAGCGGGGGCGGGGCTGCAGGGAAAGCAGGGGCGGGAAAGGCGAGGGAACAGAAGGCAAGGGGGCGGGGCTGCAGGGGAGGCAGCGGCGGGAGAAGGGATGGCAAAAAGCAGGTCAGAGGAGAAGGGCAGTGAGTGGACAAAAAACAATACAGTAGCAAAGCAGACAGTAATGCAAGTACTGTTATACCAAATACAAGTACAGTAATACCACACAGTCAGAGCAGGTACCAGAAGTGAAGACAGAATCCTAGGGGGGCCTCAAACACACGAGCACTCAGCAGCAGCAGGCACGGGGAGCCGGGCCAGTCAGGTGGAGCTGGAAGGCATGGGGAGCGACCTGACAGACCAGGGCTACCAGGGTCAGGGTCAAGGGACGTAGAATGATCAGCGTAGAAGAATGCCCACTTTTTTAAACTGCAAAAAACAACAGTTCATGGACATAATGCAGAACAATGTCATACATTCACCCCAGTACAGAGATCTGGGCCTAAATCCATTGTTTTTTTGCTCACCATGCCATTCCAGTTTGAACCTAGCCCTATGCAAATCAGTCTAGACCCTGTGCCCCATGGGAACAGTCCAGCCCGAACTGCCAAGCAAGGTCCCCCCTGGACTGGAAACAAGCATCCTAGGACCGGGTACAGGCTTTCAGCCCCCATCAGCCAGGATAGCTTGATTCCAGTGGCATGGAGAGCACAGGACTCACGTCTGAGCATACCCGTCCCACTCGGGGTGACAAATGCAAAAACAACAGTTGATGGACAGAATTCAGAACAATCTCATACATTCATCCCAGTACAGAGATCTGAGTCTAAAACCATAATTTGTTTGCTCACAATGCCATGCCAGTTCAAACCTAACCATATGCAAATCAGTCTTGACCCTGTGCCCCATGAGAACAGTCCAGCCCGAACTGCCAAGCTAGGTCCTCCCTGGACTGGAAACCAGCATCCTAGGACTGGTTTTGGGCTTTCAGCCCTCATTAGCCAGGATAGCTTGATTCCAGTGGCATAGAGAGCATGGGACTTACGTCTGAGCAAACCCGTCCCACTCAGGGTGACAAATGCAAAAACAACAGTTGATGGGCAGATTGCAGAACAATGTCATACATTCACCCCAGTACAGAGATCTGGGCCTAAATCCATTGTTTGTTTGCTCACCATGCCATTCCAGTTTGAACCTAGCCGTATGCAAATCAGTCTTGACCCTGTGTTCCATGGGAACAGTCCAGCCTGAACTGCTAAGCCAGGTCCTCCCTTGACTGGAAACAAGCATCCTAGGACCGGTTTCAGGCTTTCAGCCTTCATCAGCCAGGATAGCTGTTTGGTAGGGGAGTTGGTAGTTTTAAATGCCAAATTAAAGTGGCATAAACTGCAGATGCAGGCCCTGCAGTGGCATGCCTATGACAGGTTTGATAGGCTACGTCAGTGGGTGGCATATTACTAGCATTTAATTTACTGGTCCGTATATATGGTATACCACTTCACAAGGGACTACCATGTAAAATGCCAAACAGGTGTAAACTAATCATACCATGTTTTAGAGGAGAGAGCATTTGCACTTTAGTACTGGTTAGCAGTGGTAAAGTGCCCAGAATCCTAAAGCCAACAAAAAGATGGAAGGCAAATGTTTGGGGTTAATCCTGCAAAAAGGGCCAGGTCCTACATGCAGTAACTGTCAAAGTACGTTTTTCATTGCTCTCTTCTTCCCTCGGCACAAGATAAGTATCCTCCATGGCTGCACCAGGCATTAACCTGAGGGTCCATGTTTAGCTTTTGGAGATACCTTTTCTGAACATTGCCCCTCAAGGAGGATCGCGACTTCACCTCTTGCTGCCTCCTCTCAAAATCACATCTGGAACTGTGGTAACATCCTATAAAAATAGCCTATATAGCAATAGGGAAGATTTCTTTCAACCATTATAGAATCAGAAGTAGGGTAAATTTCCTAAAAATATAACATGAACAGGAGTAGGGGAAGCTTCCTGCACACATATCATGGTCCTTGATAGGATCTGGTTCCTCAACACACTGCATGGGAAGCAGCCCACACAGCTTAATTTTTCAAACCACATGCCAGTTCATAGGGGAAGAAAGTCTGCACTTTAGGAAGTAGACATTATGTTCATCACCAGCAAGCTCATTAGATGGTACCAAAATTTGGGATGTATGACGGTACGACGCATACCGTCACAACGCGTGCTTTAACAACGCGTCCCTTACAACGTAAGTCGTTACCACGACTTGCGTTGGGGGCACGGATTGAAAATAGTATAATTTACAATTCTAACACCAGTCCCCGTGGACACTAGGGAAGGTGTTGGAATAGTAAATATACTATTCTTAATCCTCTAGCGCCCTCCAGCGCAAGTCGTGGTTACGACTTGCGTTGTAATGGATGCGTTGTTAAAGCCTTGCGGAGTAAAATCCGCGTGGTAAAGGATTTTTCCCCCAAATTTGAGTTTGCTTTGTATTTATGAACAACAATGTATGCTGACACATGCTATATAATAAAAATTGTGATAACTTGGTGTGGCTTATTTTATTTACAATAGTCGTGCTTGATTGACTACTTGGATACATACCATCGACGAGCACAGTGCAAGCATGCTGTGCCACGTATGAGAAGTGCATAGTTGCTTCCAGCAAAATAGTTTGTTTTGTGCAGTGTCTACATCAGTGGCCAACTAACTGAGAGCCACAATGTGATCCTTAGGAAAGAATCTCTGGCAATGGTGTTTCCTCAAGATACCAGAATTGCAACTGGCGCATAGGACCATAATAAATGACATAGGAGAATCCTGCACGCACATCAGTGATAGACCTGCATCACAGATAATCTTCACAATGATAAAAATGTCTGTGTCCAAATTAGAGGAAACATTCTGTGTGTTCCTTGGAGGTCCAGACAGATATCATTGTATACAATTGCCTATGGAGTATTTTGGAAGGTTGACTGTAACATAAAAGGATTTTGATTGCTCAATGGGTTTGGACTGTAAGTAGCAACACATTTCCCTTAACAGGTCATCCATGTCATGCTGCGGTGGAAAGCAGGCTGTGATGTGCCTCTTGCCAATGTCAGAATACACTGATAGGCACCAGTTTGACAGTAGTACGCCAATTCTATCAGCTACAAGTGATGATAACATAACCTATATTTGTAAAGTGTACATTCGCCCATAGGTCTCTTGGTGCTGAATAACAGATGTTTATTGTTACCCAAATCAATGTTACTCATTTTATCGACCTCAGATTGATGAAAGACAGAGTGGACTCACCTGATTTTTAATGTGTGACCATGAGGTTGAACACAGGCTCCTGCAGTGGATGCATTAGTCCACTGAGCCACCAGACCCGGCTCCCATATGATAGTGTAGTTCTTGTGCAACTAGTGGGCTCCCTGCTATATTTAACGTGGGATAATGTGGACAGCATGCTGTCCATCTTAAACAGTATGCTGTGAGAATGTGCAGCTCACTCATGTTGAGATGAGTTCCTCTGATGGGGAACTTCCCAACAGTCCTCCTATTCCTGTTTACAAATTGATGTGACTGCTGCTCCTCCTGCTCCTCCTGCTCCTCCTGCTCCCTCGGATATATTGAGGTTGGCATTTTGGACCTAAATGTTCACCAGAGGTACTGCTCTGAAATCCCAGTCATGTTTGCAATGTTTTGCTTCACTTCATAGGTACAGCGGCTCCTCCGCAATTGCAGAGGAGCGCCCCCCCTTCCAGCACCTAAAGAAAAGGAAAATTAAACGATAATAAACCATGGTTTATTATCGTTTTATTTTGTATCCCGAAGTTTTGGGGTGGGCCAGGCGGATGACAGGCTCCCAGTGGAGTGGTATGATCTGTTATCAGTGCGCATGAACGTTTGGCTGGCCAAACTGTCATGTATTTGTATTTGTATTTGTATTTTTGATTTGTAGAGCGCCTTATCACCCAGGGGTCTCTAAGCGCTTAGCGGGGTGTAGACACAAGTGGACACAGAGGTGTTTAGGGGAAGAAGCTAGATGGTACCCCATGCCTCCTGGAATAGCACAGTTTTTAGCTTTTTCCTAAAAGGCAACAGACTTGTTTCTTTGCGCAGGTTCTCAGGCAGTTTATTCCATGCACTGGGGATTGTGTGGGAGAACGTGCGACCTCCTATAGAGGATAGTTTGAACCGTGGGCAGATCAATAGTGCGGCTTCTGCTGATCGTAGATTCCTGCTAGGGGCATACGGGGCCAGACGTTCCTTGATGTATTTAGGGGCTTGCCCATATAATGCTTTATGTCCACTTTGCATGTTGTCCACATGGGCTGCATTACAGCCTGCGTTGAGAACATGCCCAGGCTACCAGTCCCTGGCTAAGAGCGGAACTACAGCGTTCAGTCCAATCACACCGCTGAACGGTTGAGTTGTGATCAGCTCAGGTGAGCCTGGGTGTTTCCTGCTTCTAGCTGGAGCAGAGTGATCCGGGCGTGGAGGAGCAACCTGAGGAAACGCTGCAGCTGGAGCAAGGAGGTTAGTTAAAAAAAAATTATTACCCACCGCCACCTCCCCGCCCCCACACCCCCGATCCGTGCCAGCTGCTACTGCTCCATAGTTCTGGCAATAGAGTTCCACCTGACGCAGTTGGCGACATGTACACTATCACTGCTTTCTGCTACTGCCAATAGTTTTCAGTGTTGTTTTAGGAGCTAATTTCAGTTGTAATCAGTATCAGTCAATTCAGTGTATATTCCTGTGCAACTCCTTCTTTCCAGTAAGATTATTACAGCTCACAGCGTCCCATGCGAAGGAATTAGGCACATTTAAGGCAGTACTCTGTAGTCACAGTAACATTAAAAAAAATGCGGCAATTAAACTAATTCGCATTATCTGGTAAAATGCTGGCAGTGAAGTATACATTTTTAGAATGCAATCAAATATTTTAAAGATGCATGATATCTGTCTTTCCGTGTGAGTTATTAGATGCATTCTTAAAACCATGGCGACATCTTCACCTCCAAATAGCGTTCACTTTCATACATTTCTTAAAGTCTTGCTAAAGGTTTAAACTCTTCTGTATTATTACAACCATTACTTTAACATGCATGCTATCTAGTGTGAAGTACTATTTATAGTAAAATGCAATCATAGGCATGAACACATAATGAATGATATTAACATATTGTGGATAAAAAAAGTTAATTAAAACCGAAGACAAACCTATATTACAAACGCACATTAACATTATTTTGACCTTGAAGAAACCAAATTGCATTGCATTGTGCTTAATTGGTCTTGTAACAGAGATAAGTAGCTTGTGGTACATATTGTTGTGCAGTTCACTCTTTACTTGTATTTTGCAAGAAAACATGCTTAACTTCAAGGCGACCTGTGCTCCAGCACGGAATTTAAATAACAACTACCACCTACTTTTCTATTTTATTTACCTGTTCGGGGTTGACGCAGTTCGGGATGAGGTAAAGGGCAAAGATGTGAAAAACAGCAGAATGCATTAATGATGCGGGTGGGGATTTACACTCTGCAATGTAGAGTGTGCTTGAATTGCCTTCCGGCACATCAGATCGCATATTCGAAGGTTATAGCATACTAAATACCTCAACAGATGCAGAACTTAAGTTTATTTTTACAATATTGTATTATAATAGACTTCCAGACAAGGCCTTCTTTCATTTTTTTTAGGTGAGATCATTAATGGCCTTCAGTGAGAGCACTGGCAGAGTTTCAATGCATTATTTTACATGTGAGTTTTTAGCTATTTTCTATCATGTTTCTAAAAGACTGCTTTCCTCAGTTAAAAATACATTACAAATACGTTCATGTGTTTTTCAGATATGTTCATTTGGAGTCAATGTAGGTATTTTTATTTGATATTTTTTCTCATACGTACTGTTAATGTCATTACTTTATTTGAGAATCATTATGATTCACAATCTCATATAGGTACCAGTTGCATTTTGCAAATGTTTATTTTCAATTCACGAATGTATATTCTGATTTGCATAATTCGCATTGGCAGTTCCTAATGCTATCAGAACCAGAAGTAACCTACCTGGATAACATTGTTGACTTTCTGTTTGGAGACCACACATATCATTGAAGCAGGAATACTTCTGAGGTGCTTCTACAATGTCCAGTCAGGAGCAGCAGTGAGAGGAAGATGGACACGAGAAAACAAATTCTCAGATGTGGAGCAAAGAATTCTGGGTGAGGAATGCTTTGTTATAATAAAATAGATACTTTTGGGTACTTAAGTTGTAGCATTTTCATGTTATGCTGTATTGTTCCCTTTCACCTTGTCCCTAGCTGCTCAGCCAGTGTGAGTGTTCCGTGTAGAATGTTGGCGTGATTGACATGAGTGGAATGCTTGGGTGCCTGGTGTGAGTGTTGTCAGTTGGAAGATGGGCTGAGCAGCTAGCAGGCCGCTCCTTGTGGGGCTCGCTGTAAATACTTCTTAAGAGCCTAATAAACTACATGAACTCAACTTGGCTACATCTATCATGTTCCCCAAACGTGTGGGACCAGCCTACTACATTTTGGTGATGATCTTGATGGGATCTATCCTCGCTCAGCGTGCCCTCCAAAAAGAAGTTCAGTTAAAGCTGCTGGGTCAAAGAAGTAAGGGAGTTGGAAAAGGTAACCAGAAACAAGAGAAGTCAAACTTACCCTTTACTTTTAATATGGTTGTTGCTCACTTGGTATATGTCAGCTGTTCATACACTAGTTTCTTTTTCATGTTTTGTTCTCTTTTAAAGGAGGAGGATGGTGTTAGTGTGTTTTATCCTTTCATTCTCGTTTCCTCCTTTGATTGTCTGTTTTCCCTCTCATGATGTGGTTTTACCATTCATCCCAGGGTTTATTGATGTTTTCATCATTTGTACATTGCTGTGTATAGTTGTTTTCATTTTAATGTGGTTCAATTTATGTTTCAATATACAAGGTAGAGGATATGTAGTATTCTCATGTTATGCTGTAATGTTCCCTTTTACCTTGTCCCTAGCAACTCAGCCAGTGTGAGTGTTCTGTGTAGAATGTTGGCGTGACTGACATGAGTGGAATTCTTCTGTGCCTGGTGTGAGTTGTTAGTTGGAAGATGGGCTGAGCAGCTAGCAGGCTGCTCCTGATGGAGCTCGCTGTAAATACTTCTTAAGATCTTAATAAACTACATGAACCTCAACTCGGCTACAACTACTATGACCCCTGAACACGTGGGACCAGCCTACTACATAAGTGACCACCTCAAAGGGTCTTAGTAAAGTAGCACAAAGAAGTCAGAGTTAAATCAAAGTAGTAGGAAAAGTTGAACAAAACTTAATAAACTCTACAGCCAATTTTAAAATAAGAGAAAAATGTTTGTGAGTAAAATAAGACCGAGCAATGGAATCTCAATGAGGTAAACCCGAGAGTTTTCAAGAAAAAGCACCTAGAAAATTGGTCAATAGTCAGGGTACACCGGGACTAAGGTGCAAATTTAGGCTGACCACAACTACTCTCGGGTTGGATGCACCAAATGGATTGGTCCCAGTGAAAGTTTGGAACTCAAAAAAGTTTCCCAGTTCAATAATGAACTTTGTCATTTTATGAAGAAAAAAAATTATATTTAATCTAGGTCCCAATGCAGAGAGCTACTTTAGGCCAGATTTAGGGATTGATTGGCAGGTTAATTCCCATTGTCTGGCAGAGAATTTAACTTCCACCATGGTGCTGATGCTTTAACTGCCAAATTTAGGGATGTCTTCCAGCCAGTAGACATCTCTTGCATTTTCAGTAACTGTCATCCTGACGGTTCCTCTAAATGCATCGAAAGTTTGATGGACGGCCCCATCATCATGACAGATCCAAACATCAAACTTTCCATTTTTTTTGTATTTACAAAAATAAAATCATAAAGCAGAAATTCATTTTTGAAAAATTAAAAAAACAATGACTTCCTCATCGTGATGGTTATCTCCTGTTTTGGTGGGGTCATTTCGAAATTGCCTGTTACCACTAGGCGAATATTGAAATGGCCATATCTCTGTTGGGCTGTATGAGATGTATGTGGGGAGTGGAGAAAGAGAACTCTCTGCTGTTGGTATGCTGAAGGTCCACCTGACTCTTAATAAGGCGGGCAGACCTTCAGTTTGTCGGGGATGGTAATCCTTTGCTGTTGTTACAGGCATGATGATTATCCCATCCATTGTATTTCAAATGCCAGAGGTCATAATTAAGGTTCCCTGTTTTAAGTTTTTATTGAGTTTTACAGATAAACACAGAGAGAAAACAATGTTTCTGTCGGCATTTATTTAAAAAAAAATTATAAATATTGAAAATGTTGCTTCTTTTAAGTGCCTTGCTGTGCTGTCTTTCATGAATTCTAGCCCAACAACTGAGCAGATGGACAGTATGGGAAATTAAAAAACAAGATACCATTTCTTTAAATAATGGCATTTGTCAACATACATTTGTGGTATAATGCTAATATTTAGTGGATGTATTGTTACGTAATATTTGGCTGCTTAAATAGCTAAATGGTGCCAGACATCAAAAAATTAGTGTGTACCTCTCAGTTAAATAAATATGGAAATGTGCAGTTTTACAACTTCAGTTATACACAAAACACAAAATAAACATGGATAAATACAGATAGAATGGGCAAAAAATAAATATGGATAAATACAGACGTAAATGTTAAAAAACTTAAATACCATAAAACCGGGAGCCCTAGTCATAATGCACTTTTAATATAGCAGATGAGATATATGCTATGTTACTAATTAGATATCATCCACAGAAGCTGAAACCAGGCCTTTCATCAGGTACATCAGTAGGTTTACACTCCTGTTCTGAGGTAAAACATGCTGGGCGTGCTTAGAAATCAAACAAACAAGCTCCACAAAACATGATGTTGTGTTAGCACTGCTATGCACATGAACTTTTCTGTGACATAGACAGTAACCGTTGTCCACAACTTAAAGGCATGCTAAATGTGGAAATAAAGGGCCTTGGCAAGTGCATGACCAGACTATAGTCAAAAAGCAAGCCCAGGCATCCACACACACATGCGCACATACACATACACACACATTTCATTGGAGCATAGGTCCATATTGTTCATACAGTGTTAATGCATATACCTACAACTGTGAATGCAAAGCTTGGACTAGGACTGTACAAAATGCAGGGGACAGAAAACAAACAATTTTTTTTTTAGCATTTTCAATTATGGACCAGAATTTGAGTTTGGCAGATGGCATACTCCGTCACAAATGTAGCGCATATCCCGTTCACCATATTAGAGGTGTAGTATAGCCTATGGCACTTGTAATATAGCAGAGAGGATTTATGTCACATTTGTGTAAGAGTACCCTATCTATCAAACTATAAAGATGGGCCACACTGTTTTTTGGGAACTAAAATGTCCAAAACCTTACCATGCCCCCATTCTCACCATGCCCCAAGAATTCACCACACCCCACGAATTCACCATGCCCCACAACCTCCATCCCCAGAGCAACCAGCTCTTGTGGCTCCAGCTAAAATCCTCAAAACCCCACCCATTTAAAAAAATAAAAATAGACACCCAGATTACCAGCAGATCTGCAAGGACAGAGAGTCCAATGAGGATGAACCTATGAGTAATCAGAGGCAAGGACAAGGCCCTACGCTAAAAAATTATTTGTATTGAACATTTTTTATTTTTTTGGACAATTTTATGAGAGGATATAGATTTTGTTTGCTGTGTTTTAATATTTATACCAAACAAAATTTCAGTACATCATTTTGTATTTATTTTATTTTTTAAGGAATTGGTTGTTCGATATGTGATGGCATATTTCAGTCAGGGGTGGAAGTAATTTGCATAATTCAGTGTATCTTAATAACACGGAATTACCCAAATATTTATCAAAATTATGCAGCATTACAAGAGAAGAGTAATTTTACATTAGCTCCCAAGCTAACCATTCTTCATACAAATATTGATATCAACAACAACAGATAAAGAGTGGCCTTGGTCTGTTTGTGGCTGGCAGTGGCAAACAGAGATATAACTCACTGATGAAAAGATAAAAAAACCCTCAGAGGAAGAGTGGCATAAAGTTTTAGATGAATGCATGATTATGGAAAGACTGATATACAAGGCCAGGGTTTGCATGCAAAAACACTCCAAAATATGGGGAGATTGGGGTCATACTGAAGGATTATTCTAGATCCAATCACTCCACCATTAATGATCCTAGATGAGGAAGTTCGGAATTATGGGACGAGATCACTGATGTAGAAGTTAGGGGAGGTTATCCTGATGACTCATGTTGTGATTTCTCCTAGTTTGTGTTCATGATACTATTCATGTGGTTAGCAGGAGGGTGGGGGGAGACAGGGCTTGTTCTGTTCTAGTAATGTTGTATTGCTATTCTGCTTGGATGTGTAGGATTGAAACCCAATAAAATGGGTTATTAAAAAATGAATATATAATCTGGATGAGAAATACCGTAGGAAATGAATATAAAAATACACAATGTTAGGACTATATGGGTGAGCATTTAGGGTCTGATTTAATTATTGGTGGTACGTTTACTCCATTGCAACAGCAACGGAGTATCCTCACCACCAAGAATGTCATTTGCCCACTGCATTTGTGTTCAGAGCGTGGGGTTGATCACACCAGAGACGGGTATGTCTTCACCGTGATTAATGTTCCAAGTCAGCCCTGGGAGCAAGGGGCGTTGGAGAAATGACTACTTGTCTGCCTATCGAATTTGGATGGGTGGACATGTAGTGGTTTTTACTGTTTCTTACCATCAGGTAAAACCTGGCAGTAAGGATCAGTAAAAACATTGGCGAGGGAAGCATTACTGTGATTTTCGTTAAAAAAAAAAAAAAGATTACGGTTTGTTACAGTGCTTCATCCTTCCAATGCAGCCCTGTAACAAACAGCAAAATGAATTGATGGGAATCCCCCAACAGCAGTTTCTGGCAAGGACTTAATAGATGACCACCTGCTAGGCAGTCATTTATAAATTTGGCGGGTAGAGTAGTTTCAGCCTGGCTGATGTAAAGTCCTCCGTCCGGCCAAAGGTGACTACTCCGTCAGCCAATAATTAAATTGGGCCCTTTGTTCTCTATTTTTCTTTCCCCATTCTCTGTTCTTTAGGGGCAATAATGATACTAAGCTTGCTGCTAAGTGTAATACTGCTGAAAATACAGTACACTGGAAGATTTTAATTTTGACTTATTTTCATGTGCCGGCAGTTTAATGTGTATGCTTCTGTAAATTAGGACCTGACACTTGCAGTTACAGATGGGTTATATGCACACCTAAGTCAGACAGCAAAGACTGGATGTAGGTGCCACAAAGCTGGGACTATGATCCCAGTGATTTACATTTGATCTTATTACAAAAGGCTTATCACTGAATAATGCCAATGGTTCACATTTAATTTTGTCTCCAATTGTTTATTGGACATATATATAGCAACACTTTCCATTAAGAATTTTGAAGCTATTTGACCCTTTAAAATATAGAGGTTGGATGCTGACTGACTTTAATTTTAGGCAGGTATACTCAAAACTTTCCACTTGGCACTTTCTACGTACAATGAAATGACATACCCATCTGTATAAGATGTAAGCAAAAGTAACTAAATAAAACATTAATTTATAATGTGATCTTGGCACTACTCCCCAGTTATTTTTTAGAAGTAAGAAAGAGAAATTCCTTCTTGACACCGGACACTTTTTTTTACCTGGAGGCAGCATGGTTCAGATATCAAGAGCAAAATCAACAAAACTGTCCTCTATTGCTTCCTTCTTGTGAATGTTTGTAAAACATTGAAAATAATGATAATAGTATCTTTCTCCAGACACGCCGTGATAAATATGAGAGTAATGCACTGCTGCATTGAAACAATAATTGCTTCAAAAGTATGTTTCATAGAGATACACTCCAGAATAATTGGGGTTAATGCTATCAGTGAAGGCTATGGATTCTTGTGTCAGAGTATGTGGTTCATTGTTTAACTTTTACCTGGGATTGCTCTGTAGGAACAAAAGAAATGTGTGACTTGAAACAACAATTGTGAAAGTAAATGTTATTTACTCTGAGTGACACAGGTCCTTGAATATCCATTAGCGATAGCATTAGATAGATTACATTTGTAGCTGCATTACTGGACCACAGTTGAGCACATCTCCCTTGATAACATATTGTAGGGATGAGCACCTATTCATTTTACTGTTTTCTGAGTAGGTCTTAATGGCTAGATGTGCAACTCACACCACAGTTGGTACTATGTCAGATTTCTTTTATTTTCCTTTTAGTATCGCGTATTCCTGTTCCTAATTAACTCCTATTTCTCTTTAGATATTTCCGCTGAACTTTACAAAGACTTCTGAATGCTAGAATGGTTTCCATTGGAAAAGAAGGAAAGTGTGCACACGTATGTGTGTTCATTTGATTTGCATAGCACAAACATTAAATTTAATTGCTTCTAGGACTTAGTTACCTACACCTACTACCCCTCCTGGGGTATAGGTCATCAACCAGGACACTCCAGCCACCTCTGTCCTGAGCTTTTCTTTTAATCTGACTCAAGGTGTAACCCATCTCCTTGCAGTCTTCCTCGAGGCCTCTGTGCCAGGAGTTTTCTTGGCCTTCCTCTTTTCCTTTTCCCTTGAGGGTTTCATGTCAGGGCTTGCCTGGTGATGTTTGGTGCGGGCTTGTGGAAGGTGTTACCTATCCAGCCTCAGCGTCATTTCATGATTTCTTCATGAGCAGGGAGTTGGAAATTCTGCTGCTAGGTCATTGTTGTGATGGTATTGGGACCACAGAGTTGGAGGATTTTCCTCAAGTAGGTACTGACAAAGGTCTGGATTAGGTGGTGGTGGTCCCTGCTGTCCTCCAAGTTTCTGCTCCATAAGGAATGACTGATTTTACATTGGTGTTAAAAAGCCTGATCTTTGTTTGCAGTGTTAGTTCTTTGAAGCTCCATATCATATTCAACTGAATGAAGGCAGCGCTTCATTTGCCGATTCTTGCCTTGACATCGGCTTCTTTATGTCAGTGCCCAGGGATGTGGAGGCCTCAACCTCTTTCAGTGCATCGCCTGCAAGAATGACTGCTGTTGTGTTCGCTGTGTTAGCCTACAGGATCTTGTTTTTTCCGATGTGAATGTTGAGGCCAAGTTGTGCTGATGTGTCTGCCACCTTTTTGGGTTTCTCTTGCATCTGCAGATGGTTATGGGATAGTAGGGTGAGGCTGTCTGCAAAGTCCAGGTAATCGAGCTGTCTCCAAGGTGTCCACTGAAACCTGTCTCTTTTCCTTGCTGATGAGGTCTTCAAGACCCAGTCTATGGCCAGCAGGAAGAGAAAAGGTGAGAGCAGACAACCCTAGCTGACTCCAGTCCTCACTTGGGAGGAGCTCTTTGGAGAGTGCTAATCTAACTGGAAACAGGTTAGAACATGGTCTGGATTAAATATTTTCCAAGTGTTCAGTTTGATTAAACTCTTTTAAGGTTTATGAGAGTTGTCTGTCTTTTGTTCATAGACACCAGGACATTCGGTTTCTATGCTTCTCTTTACCCAAGCATTGTTGTCTTAAACATTCAAGTTATACATTTGGCCCTCAAGACCATGATATTGAGTACCTTGCTCGTTTTGATAGGGAATTAACTCAATTTTTTGAGCTTCATTAGCATAAAATTTCTGTAGGCCGTAGATCTGTATAAAGTCACAGCACTTCTCAACTCGCTCTGGGGGTAATGACAATGTGAAAAGGAAGAGAAGGAAGAAGAAAATGGGGAAAGGGGAAGAAGATGTACATGTGCTCGCTGCTGGATGTTGGTATTGGCAAAATTCTGGGGTTGTGTAGTGTTGGCTTGGGGATTTTTCCAATCATTCACTCTTAGATGGAATGAAGCGCACGGAAAATGAGTACAAGCTAGAAGTCTACATGAGCAAGCACTTAGGATTATTATTTAAATATAGTGAGACTTGAACTCCAACATTTACTACAAGCTTAAAGTATAGTGAATATAGTGAGACTTGAAACCTAACAATAACTTGCAATCTTACCAGGATCCTGGGTGAGCAATGGTAGTTAGGGGTCTACCTTTCTGAAATAAATAAAGCAGTGAGCCAATAAAAGTACAAATTATTGACAGGAAAAGAGCTCTATGTGTAGTGAGAATAAATATGCCCTGCCAATAGTTTCCGAAAGTCCTGTTTGACTTATCTCTTCAAAATATCCCCCCTTGCAAAATAGGAAAATTAAAATGTGTGGTAGGAACATATATTAGTTTGGAAAGATATCACCTCATATAAACAAGAAAGAGTAGGTGGTGCTGTGATCTCACAGACAGTATTGGGAGCACGCAGAAGGTTAAGCTCAAGTTGGTGGTAAGCAGTGTGTCTGATCAGCTTTGTTGTTGAAGAACAGCAAGTACCAAGCATTACCGGACAGGATTGACGCTCATACATACATGTTGTCAGTCTGGCCCAGTCTTCAGAACTGAACTGAACAGGGCTCCCCAGTCTTTGAATGTCTGCCTAATGAAGCCTTCAAAAGTTTGTGAGGGCCTTGGAACAACTAACCCCTGCTCAACATTTGGCCTCCTTCAGCTGAGAAGAAGTAGGTGATATCTGGATCTTCAGACAGCATGTTGGCTGTGCTCAGATGGACGGTCTATTTTGATTGTTCTTCCAATTGCTATCTCACTCATTGGGAGTACAAATTCAGACAAGGGACATTATTCCTGCCTTTAAAAATGTGCAGGGCTTCTTTTCATATTACTGACTTTGATTGCTGCTACAACTCTTATTTCTTATACTGGTGTAATGAATCTCTTTGGCAGCCTCAATTCTTTAACTATTTGCATAGCAACTACACATGTTATCATCTGGATTACTGAGCCTACTTTTTTTCTTCTCATAGTTTTATATAGCACAAACTTGACCCGAACGTGTCAGCAGGCATCAGAGGGCTTCACATGAGCACCAGTTGCGTTACACAAGTACACATTAATTTTTGTTAGGCATGGGGAGATAAAGTGATTTGCCCAGGATCACAGGATATTGAGCATCATTGCCGAGACTTGAACCCGGTTCCCGAGATCTGGGATCAACTGCCCTTGCCGTTAGGCTACCTCTTCTCCCCAAATTTGGTGTTAGCTAACACAGAACTCTCATGTTCCTTTGGCTCAGTGACAGCAAACTAATTGCCTTATTTAGAATTTGATGGAGAGGAATGTATTAGTATATAAAAAACATCACTTGCTACTATCCACACCATACACAAACGTCCAACTGAACACATATGGGAAAACTGCTAACACAGATCTAACATGGATAAATACAACAAATAGTCAGCTCTTGCTTAACCAGGAGCACTCACCCCTTCCATTCAATAATACTTCCTATTAATTGTGTTTTTGATTACATGCATAAGTTCTAAAACGGAGACTCAGTCAAATAACACACCCTTGAAGCCATCAAGCAAACAGTATGGCACTATAAAAATGTACTTATCAATGTGTTTCTAGCCCAAAAACTCTCCCTTACAATACAGATACAAATATCTTAGAACATACTCATATAACATTAGTACGAACATACCACTTCCTCATCTGTACATCACATCAACGCAATTTCCCTGGTTTGATCAATATCCAATCATGTCTTTGCTATGTAGAGTGGTGTTCATTAATGAGACAACTCTGAAGGTGGGTGCCCAGAGATGCCCTTGGAGGAAAGGAAGGGAATGTGTTATGGTTGACCGGCAATATATTTGCTTGTTAATATTCAAAATGAAGATGGTACTGTTGCTGCAATTGGCCTTATGGTCATACTAGATGAATAGTGAGATTTTATTCACTGTGATAAGGACTTACCTGAAAGTAACTCAGTAGTCCCACAGTGTCTTGACAGAATCATCAGAGAGCAGAATTCACGTGGGAAGTATGCTGACTTTGGAAGAAGGACTACAAAGAAAGGAGAAAAGGAAGGGAAGGAAGCTTGGCTAGGATAGAGGAGAATAGAAGTTACATGAAAAAGAGGTACTATCATACGAAAGAGAAGCCTAAGAGAAGAAATGAAAGAAGAAAGTATAAAAAGACTAAGGGGATTCTACCACTCTTTCCTTAGGACTCCATTTAAACAGGAAGCCAAAAACCTGGAGAAGGACGTGCAGAGAAAGTATGCAGGTTGTTTTTCGAACTCCTGAAGCAGCCATCTTAGACGGACACCCTTCATTATTTCACTGTAGCCCCGGGGAGGTGGTTGTCCCTGGGGCAGCTGGGTGGTGGGTGGGCCACCCCACCAATATATCAATCAATCACATGTTTGTTAAGTGGGACTACTCACCCGTAAGAGTTTCAAGGTGCTGGGGAGGAGGGGAGGTGCAGGTTCCAGTCCATCAAGGAGAAGGTCTGTCGCAGAGTCAAGTTTTGAGGTTTCTCGTGAAGATAGGGAGTGATGTAGTCTGTCTGAGGTGGAGTAGTAGGGCGTTCCAGGCTCGGGCCGCAAGGAAGGAGAAGGAGCAGCCTCCCTATCTGGTCTTACTGGCATGGGGAACCATAGTGTTGGAGAGGTGGGCTGATCGTAAGGTTCTTTGGGGTGTGTGGAAGTTGAGTTTGCTGTTGAAGTATGCTGGTCTGTTGTTGTGGAGGGTTTTGTGTGCATAAGTGAGGATCTTGAAAGTGATTCTTGCCTCAATGGGGAGCCAGTGGAGTGTGTGAAGGTGCTGGGAGATGTGGCAGTGTCTTGGTGGGTTGAGGACCAGTCTTGCGGCAGGGTTCTGGATGTTTTGTAGCTTGTGGTGAGGTTTTTATTTATTCCGGTGTACAGTGTGTTGCCATATTTGAGTCTGCTGGTGACGAAGGCGTGGGTGACGTTTTTTTCTGTGCTCAAGGGGGATCCATTTGAAGGTCTTATGTAGGAGGTGGAGGGTATGGAAGCAGGAGGATGCAACGGAGTTGATCCGGTGGTCGATTTTGAGCTCGGAGTCTAGGATGATTCCAAGGTTGCATGCGTGGTCCGTGGTTGTGGGTGGGCTTCTGAGGGTGGGGGCCACCAGGTGTCGTTCCAGGCATTGGGGTGTGGGCCCATGATGAGTACTTCTGTTTTGTCAATTTTGAGCTGTAGCAGCTGCTTTTCATCCATTTAGCGACAGCTTCCATGCCTTCTTGGAAGTTGTGTTTGGCTGCATTGGCTTCGTTGATTAGGGAGAGGAAGAGTTGGGTGTCGTCTGCATATGAAACAATGTAGGGTCCGTAGGTTCTGACGATGGGGGTGAGCGGAGCCATGTAGATGTTGAAGAGCATTGGGCTGAGGGAGGACCCCTGGGGGTCTCCGCAGGTGGTTGGTGTAGGGTCCGAGAGGAAAGGGGGGAGTCTGACCCACTGCATTCTGCCGGAGAGGAAAGAGTAGATCCAGTCGAGGAGGTTGTCCTGGATCCCTACGGCCTGGAGTCTGCGTAATAGTGTGTGGTGGGATACTGTGTCGAAGGCCGCTGAGAGGTCGATGAGGATGAGGGCTACTGTTTCTCCATTGTCCAGTAGGGACCAGATGTCGTCTGTTGCGGCGAGGAGGGTGGTTTCTGTGCTGTAGTTTTTTTCTGAAGACAGATTGGGACAGGTCAAAGATGTTATGCTGTTCGATGAAGGTGGCGAGTTGGCTGTTGATGGCTTTCTCGATTACTTTTGCTGGGTATGCAAGCAGGGGGATGGGTCTGTAGTTTTTAGGTCAGTGGGGTCCGCTGAGGGATTTTTTAGGAGGGGGTTGATCTTGGCGTCTTTCCAGTTGTCGGGGACGGAGGCGTTCGTCAGGGAGCAGTTGATGATGTGGCAAAACATAGGTGGGATGGTGTTGGGGGCTCTGTTGAAGATGTGGTGGGGCAGGGGTCTGTGGCGGCCCCAGAGTGGACTGACTTCATCTTCTTCAATGTGTCTTCGGTGGTGAGGGCTGTCCAGCTGTCAATATTTGGCTTCAGGGTGTCGTGGGTGGCTGGTGGGGGTTTAGTGTGTTGGTTGTCTTTGTAGAAGTTGTCAGTGTGTTGGTTGTCTTTGTCGAAGTTGTCGTAGATGTTCTTGATTTTGTGGTGGAAGAAGGTGCTGAGTTTGTTGCAGAGGTCTTGTGAGGGAGGAATGTCAGTCGACTCACTGGTGGGATGGGCAGACTCCATGATAATGTTGAAGAGTTCTTTGCTGTTGTGTGTGTGTGTGGAGATTTTGTCTTCAATTGCAGTTTTCCTCGTATTTCTGATGAGCTGGTGGTGGCCGTTAGTGGTGGCTTTAAAGTTGTGATGGGCTTCTGTGGATTTGGAGTTCCTCCAGGTCTTCTCCAGGTGGCGGTAGGTGTGCCTGGACTCTCGAAGTTCGGGGGTAAACCATCTGGCCTTCTTGGCATGAGTTTTTGTTATTCTTGAGGGGGGCTATGGTGTTGACACTGTTGGTGATCCATCTGTGCAGAGTTCGGGCTGCAGTGTTGGGGTCTTTGTCTTTTGCGGTGGTCGGGGTGGAGTTGCTCACTGAGGAAGTTAGTTGGGCGTTGTTGATTTTGGTCCAGTTTCTCCGTGGGAGCAGGTGATGGTGTCTGTGGGTGGTGGGTGTTCTGAATTAGAAGTGGATGCATCAATGGTCTGTCCATGGGAGGTCAGTGGTGTGGCTGAATGTGATCGAGTTTCCTGTTGTGAAGAGGGGGTCGAGGGTGTGTCCCGCTGAGTGTGTGGGTTCGGTGACGGTCTGCCAAAGCCTGATGTTGTGGAGGTTGTCCAGGAGGGATGTGGTGTTAGGGTCTAGTTGGATGTCAAAGTGGAAGTTGAGGTCTCCCAGCAGGGTTTAGTTGGTGAATGTGATGGCATGTGTTGAGATGATATCCGTGATGGAGTTGAAAAATGGTCTGCGGAGTCCAGGGGGTCGGTAGAGGAGAGTTCTCCAGAAGCCTGTGGTAGGGCTGGCCTGTATCTTGAAGTGAAGTTGTTCCATCAGGTCTGTGGGCTCATCGGGGAGTGTGCTCAGGCAGAGGGTGGATTTGTGGACGATGGCAATTCCTCCTCCATGGGCAGGTGGGGCGGTCCTTCCTGGAGATCTTGTATTCTTGGGGAATGGCGATGGGGATGTCCGGTCCTGTGGTGGTGGTAGTCCAGGTTTTGTTGATGAATGCCATGTCCTGGGTGGTGCTGTCAAGGAGGTCCCAGATTTTGGTGGCATGATCTGACGTTGAGGAGGATGCTTTGCAGGGTTTTCGGTTCGGGTGTATTCTTCCGGGTGTGTTGTGCTGGGTCCATGTTCCTGGTGAGGCTGTAGGTGTGCCGGCAGCGGTGACAGGTGAAGGGTCCGTGGGTGTTGCCTGGTGATGCTAGCTTGCAGTTGTTGTTGCGGCCTGGGTTGAGTGCGTGGAGTGCCGCTGGGTCTTAGCGTTGGCGGTGCAGAGATCCACAGTTCCTGGAGCTGGTCGCGGTCGGGTTGCGGACGGCCCTGACGGGTGCTGACGGGTGCTGTTTTGGCTCAACAGCTGTTCACAGCTGCCATTAATTAGGGAGGACTGGACAACTGGGAGGTGGGACCGAGGAGGGGAACAGGCTTGGGCTGGTTGAGCTGGTTGTGCTGGGGGGAGGGGCTGCATGGGCAGCAGCGGCGGCGAAAAACAGATGAAAAAAGTGGGAAAGAGTGGAATAAATTCAGAAAAGTGCAAGAAAAGTGAAGGAAAGAGATAAAAGGAGAGTAAAAGGGAGAGATAAAAATGAGTAAGATGAAGCAGGAGAGGAAAAGCGGAGACAGAGAAGGAGACAGAGGTCCACTGGACCACCAGTGATGAGGTGCCAGTATAACCTGTGGGTGGAGGAGGGCCTCGAACACCAACACTCAAGAGTGCAGAGGCTCAGGGGAGGCCTCACTTAATGGTGGAACTGTGAGGGTGGGAGAGCCAATGAGTCAGTGGTCTTGCTCGCCTCTCCCCACAACGGTTACCATTAAGTAGGGGTAGGGGAGGGCTGGACAGCTGGGAGGCAGGAGTGGGGAGGGGAGCTGGCTTGGGACGGTCATGCTGGCCATGCTGGGGGGAGGGGCAGCGGGGGCAGAAGCGGGGGGGAAATGGCCAAAAAAAGTGGGAAGAGTGGAATAAGAGGTAAGAGATAGAAGGACAGTAAAAGGGAGAGATAAAAATGAGGGTGAAAAACAAGTAAAACGAAGCAGAAGTAGAAAAGTGAAGCGAGAGACAGAGGTCTACTGGACCACCAGCGATGAGGCACAAGTATAACCTGCGGGAGGAGGAGGCCTCGAACACCAACACTTAAGAGTGCAGGGCTCGGGGGAGGCCTCACTTAATGGTGGAGCTACGAGGGTGGGAGGGCAATTTCACTCATGAGTCAAATATGTCATGTGAGCCCCAGGGAGATGGCAGTCCCTGGAACAGGGGATCCAAGACAGACCCCCTACATTATTTCATTGTAGCCCTGTGGAGGTGACATTCACTGGGGCAGTGTGGGGGACGGGTGGGCCCCCGCAAATATGTTATGTGCAGACCTTGAAGGAGGCAGTCCCCGGGACTGCAGGGGAGGCCATTGGGCTTCCCCTCATTGTTAATTTTAATTAATAGTATATGTGCCCAGGGGAGGTGGTGGTCCCCAGGGCAGTGGGGGTGCTGATGGACCCCCTTGCATTTTCAGTTTTGAGTGCTCCAGGTAGGTAGTGGTCCTCCGGGCTTAGGAAAAGATGTGTAGTAGGGTTAAAAAAAATGCTTCTATGTGGTTTCTGGGTCCCAGGGGGACCCCATCACCAAGGCTTGCGGGTCAGTGTATTCCTACACTCCCTCTTTTCTTTATTTTCACTTTTTTGGGAGACTCATTGAAGCTGAGTCCCAAGATGGCTTCCAACACTTCCTGGATGAAGTGTTGGCAGCCAATTAGAGCAATGCATTTCCCTGCAAGAGCTCATCTTTTTTCACAAAGGCTTCGCAATCAGAGATATTTTTCTTCTTCAATTTCAGTCAACTACAGAATGGATTTACAACCTAATAACAAAAAACACAATCTGTATAACAGCATATACCATTCTGCCAAATTTGGTGTAATTCCGCTCAACAGTTTGGCTGTAGGTTTGACAATGTGTTCTCATGGGAATGAACATTATAAACGCACCCTTATTTCATGCTCCAATTTCTTGGTCCTCACTGCACAGCCCTCCCCCAAACTTTCCCCGACACACAGAGTCTACTTTCACACTTTTTGGGGAAAATTTCATGAAGATTAGTCAAACAACACCATAGTTATAGGCAAGTCAAAAAAATGTTTATCCTATGGAAACTAGGTAGGTTATATGCATATGTGTACATATAGATATATATTACAGCTTTCTTTTGTAAACCAACAGGATGCCTCCAAGAATGGACACGGACCCAGATATGGTGCAAAGTTGTTTATTCCTCACCAGTCGCCATTACGCATTTCGACTCATCTGAGCCTTGATCACATGCCAGTAGCAAGTAAAGGAAGTGCAATATTTAAAGTGACAGTGCCACATACAACCTGTATCATGAGCTGTTTGTTTACCTTATATCGTTATGTTGCAAACCCGTTATTGATGATATGGCATATAGTGGCAGGATCAATCCCTAATATATCTTGCAAAAATGATATGTTCATATTGCTTAACTTAACAACACTGTGATATCATCATCCAAGGTGCATTGTGCTATAATGTGTTTTGTGTTAATTAAAAACCATTGGAAAAAACTTTCTAAATTGTCCGGAATAGCTCAGATGGTGGTTTGTGCTGAATCTGTTCCGTTTTTTCTGTATTCGTGATTAATCAGGTCAGATCAGAGGTTATTTTAGTATTTGTTTTGATGCTATTCTCTCTGTTATAAAGTAGAAAAACTAGCGGAAGAGCCTAAAACCGTAATCCTTCTGCTTAATAGACAAACACCTTGCTTCTGTTCATCCTGGTATTTTTATTTTTACCTTTTTACTGATGTCTTTAGTTTTTGTACTTCATGCATTGATACATGGAGAATAAAAACATTGTCATTTTATAACCACATAGCAAAATATTTCATAAAACATTTCAAACATAACCAATTTAGAAGTGATAAATCGTGCTCTACAAAGAACGTCACAAAACGTATTTCTAACAGTTGTGAACAAACAGTGTCAAAACAAAACAAAACCCAATAAATCACAATCTTTTATGTCCTGTTTCACTAATTGTATGATAAAAAAAGAAGAAGAAAGGCAAAATGATGTGCCTTCCTTTAGTATCTATACTTGATGTCCATCTAATTTTACCAAGTAGTCAATAAAGTTTGAACAAGGGGAATTTTAGTCCTTGATTGTAAAGTGGAAATTAGCCACAAATTTCACAACTTATTTTGAGAATGTGCCGACGCGTTTCGAGTACTGGTGTTTCCTTCACAGGACTCTCATCAGGGCGATCTCATTCTTATCTGATATAAAGTGTTTGTGACATAAATTAAATATTACAATCTCTCTTTCTTTATCTATTCCTACTGCGAGCACTCTTATGTATGGGCCATTGTACCTGAGTGACGTAATCACACTTTCTCAAACTTCAGCAGATTGCTCATTCGATGTACTTCTCGAATTAAAGGCCTTCCGTTTTTACTAAAAACAACAGTAGGGGCTTTTTAGTAATTTACATTCGTATAGCGTGATGATTGCACTCGCAATTTTTCATTCAGTGTTGCCTACCTCATAGGATGCAGCAATATGTTCTGGAATCTTTTATGAACAATTGGGCCCCTGCAAAACATGTGCATAGCTCGCTGTTTATTCAATTTTGGCTTCATTCTTTACTTAAAACGACAGTCTAAACCGCACACGTTGGGTATCTGGTTAAAGTGAGCTATATCCAACCGGATTTACTCTTAATGCAGGTTTTCTACGGGAGCCTCGTGTCTGCGGGAAGAAATTGTAACATTTACAACCTGAGATCTGCAACAATGTGTACCCTCGTGGTTGCAGTGTTGCATCTAAATACCTTTGAACTCGGTTCCTACGGGGAAAGCCATTTTTTCAATCTTCGCGCTTCACTTGTTGCGCTCGCATTTCACCCGTAATTAAATATGCGAGCGTGAATATCTATCTATTCTCTTGGTTCTCAAAGCTTAGTGATACCTTATGTTTTATCGCCAAGTACTCACCGATAGTCGAATCTTGGGCAATGCATATCACCAGGCCCGGACTGGCCATTGCGGGCACCGGGCAATCCCCCGATGCGCCGCAAGGGTGGGGGCCGTTTTTTGTTACAGGGCCGTTTTTGCAGCATAACTGCAAAATCGACCCTGTAACAAAATCGGCCGAAAACCGGCCCGGCAAAGAGCTCGGTCGCACCCCCAGGGGGCCGGCCGAGCACTTTGCCAGGGCCGGTTTTGGTTCTCAGTCTGGCCCTGCATATCACTACTTCTGGATGCTTAAGCAGTAGTGACCATCTTGCATGCTCCCTTTAGTTAATTCAAAGTTGGTGGGTGTATCCGTTTCGGTTCACCAATCATGTTTGAACATCTTTCGTGCACCTGAATAATGCATCTTGGGATATGTAGTGTCATATTTTATTAAGTTCACTCTGTTATGTCATCCAAATTCGAACCTTTCACCCCTTTTACATTAGATTAAATATTTTGTAACCTTGTATATCAATATTTCTGTTTTACTGAGAGAAGGAAAATGTGCAAAATTACGCCAACTTATATTAGTATATAGAAATATATCAATATCTCCAAACAGATAAAAGGTTGTGAAAACCAATCAATATGAAATTCATCATATTACTATATACATATTCCTAATCTCCTGACCTTGATATAAAAGTCAATACAAAGACTGCCATTGGTAAAATCCTTCAAACTAAGTAAAAAAGTAATAAAGGATCAATAAAATTCAGATGTAATATTAAAACATGTCCCTCCGGGCCAAAGTACAGTCTGCAACAGATTTTCATATATTAGGCATGTGTGTAAATCCACTGTGGCATTGAGCCCCCCAGGATGTTTGAAGTCTAGCTGTAATATATAGCGAGTTGACATCTTTCTTAATTCGTTTTCATGGTCGCCTCCTCTTCTACAGGGGGGAACTGCATCAATTACATAGTACTTCAGGTTAGAATTGTTAGATTTGTTATGTTTCCTGAAGTGATGCGCCACAGGATAGGCATTGTCCTGATTTGTAATAGCTCTTAAGTGTTGCAACACCCGCTTATGTACTGGCAATTTGGTGCTGCCTATGTACTGTAGGCCACAAGGACACAACAGTACATAGACAGCAAATTGTGTTTTGCATGTCAATAATTTGGTAATCCTACAGACTTGTTCGCTGAACGGTATGTTATATGTACTTTTGTTAATTCCATGGGAACAAGCTTTGCAATTTTTGCATCTGTAAAATCCCTTGTTTGATTGTATCCAGCTGCTGTTGTCTATGACCTCCGGGCATGTCTTTACCAGTATGTCCCGCATAGAGGGAGCTTTACTGTAGGTGATGGACACCCTCTGCGAAAGCAGGGGTCCAATCACCAGATCACTTTGCATCAAAGACCAATTTTGCTGGATAATTCTGTCAAGTGACTTGTGTTGTTTGTTATACTTCATGATCAATCTGAAGTCCTCACTACCTTGGACCTTTATCTCGTTTTTACTGTTGGTATGGCTGTTTGCATTTTCTGTTTTGTCCTGCAATGCTGCATCTCTACTCCAATACATAGACTTGCTAATAGCTCTCTCGATTTCCTTTGCTGGGTAGCCTCTCTGTTGGAATCTTGCTCTGCTTTCCAATTACGCTACCCTGAGATCCTTGCTATTGCTACAGATACATCGTAGACGTAGCATTTCCCCATAGGGAATGCTATCGACTAGGTGTTTGGGTTGCGAGCTACTCGCGTGCAGCGTAGAGTTTCCTGCAGTTTTTTTTTTTGAAGGGACGGGTATCAATCTTGTTGTTGTTAATATAAATCTGGGTGTCTAAGAACTCAATACTGGTTTTTCTGATTGTTACAGTAAAATGTAAATTATTATTGTTGACATTGATGTTTTCTATGAATTTGTTTGCTTCCTCAAATGTTCCATGTCACACCACAAATAAGTCGTCAATATAACGTAACCACATTTTAACATTATTTTTCATACAGTGACCATGTTGTTCCATGAGGACCAGTTCCTGCCACATGCCCATATGTAAACAGGCATAGTTTCTCATTCAGGCATAGCTGGATGAGAAACTGGCCCCCATGGCTACACCTCTGGTTTGCTGGTACAATTGACTGTTGAATATAAAGATGTTGTTAAATAAACAAAATCTAATCATTTCAACCAATATATTATGTTGTGTGGACCAACGCATCAAGTAATGTTCAATTGCTGCAAGACCATCTGTGTGTTCAATACTCGTGTATAATGTGGTTACGTCCAAGGCAATTAAAAGAAAGCTGTTCTGCCAAATAAATGTATAAATATTTCTTAAAAAGTCACTAGTGTCTTTGACATAGGATGGTAAATCATGTACAAAATCTTCCAAATAATAATCAATGTAATTTGTGGCATGTTCCACTGGTAAATCCATTGTGCTGATAATGGGTCTTTCTGGGGGATCAATGGCGTTCTTATGGACCTTTGGGATAAAGTACATGGTTGGAGTTGTTGAATTGTCATTTTTCAGGTATTTATATTCATCTGTACTTATCAACTTTGCACTTTTCCATCTGGAGATTTTAGTGTGGAACTCTTTGTACGTAGCGTTTAGATTGACCACATTGGTACGGTTATAGCAAGTTTGATCGTTAAGCTGATGGAAGGCTTCTTTGTTGTAATTTGCCAGGGGCCAGATTACTATGTTACCTCCCTTATCGCTGTTGTGGATCACAATGTTTTAGTTTTTTTGCAATTTAGTAACCAGATTTCTGTTCTGTTCATTGGTTTTATTGCAATTTTTTGCTTTTTGTTGTACAGTTCTGTTTAAACTTTTCATCTGCGCCGTTACTGCCTCGTGAAAAATGTCTACAGAATCCCGTACGGCAATAGGATTGAATGAGGACTTGGGTTTAAATGGACTTTGTTGTCTGGACATGCTGTTCTCTTCAGATTGATGATTTGTGGATGTCGAGTTATTTTGACTTGATGCCCCCTCGTTTTCCTGATATAGGTCTTGCATCACCTGTAGCAATGGTTCATCTGATTGTGATAAAGATACTGACCCTGTGGATGTTGGTGTGTGACTTGGTGTTTGTTCTAATGTTGTCTTGTTAATTACGAAGTGCTTCTTTAGTTTTAATTTGCGCACTCCTTTGTACACATAAAATCTTGTTGCTGCATAGTCAAAATCTGTTTATGGGGCATACAATAAACCTAAATTCTAAATATTCTCCACCTGTTTGGTCAATTTGATGTTGGCTAAATTGACAATTGTGTTATTTCTATCTTCACTTATGATTTGTTTTTCAAGTAACCCTGTTCTCTTCTTCTGGTTTGATTTTGCTCACCTGACGCTTGCCTTGCGCCTCTGCCGCCAATTGAAGTTTGCACTTCTGAGTTCCTGGGGGCCTTGGGCATAGTGTTTGGCTTCTCTCGTAACATAAAAGAATCAATTCCTCCCCTAGTGAGGATTTGGGCTTTTGTGCCATCGTTGTTGTGTTATGCATTTCTGAATCGGATTCACTGCCTCCTCCTGAACTGACTATAGGTTGAGAAGTTTTGGATGTGCAACTGGACCCGCCTGTAGCCACTGTGGATGTTACTGTTGGACTCTCCCCAAC
Organism: Lissotriton helveticus; assembly: GCF_964261635.1. Classification (NCBI taxonomy): domain Eukaryota; kingdom Metazoa; phylum Chordata; class Amphibia; order Caudata; family Salamandridae; genus Lissotriton; species Lissotriton helveticus. The sequence continues at coordinate 1,820,561,499 of NC_136059.1, read as the reverse complement.
AAGAAGTTTTTATTTCCTTATTGCATCATATCGTTTCGCAAACGTGAATATCTGACGCAGTTCATAATCATTCTTGTTCCTATGGAACTTAAATGACTTCCGTGCCTTAATTTTGTCTTCTTTCTTAAGTTGAACTGTCATTTTGCTTCGTAGTTTGGTCTGTTCATCCTTCTGATTGAGTTTTTCCAATTCCTCGTTAATTTCATCTATTTCTTTTAATAATATATATACTCAATAATTTAGCCATTTTTTATATATATATATATATATATATATATATATATATATATACAATATCTTTGGCGCTGGTTGACAAATCTAAGCAAAATTGTCAAAACTAACTGGGCACTCCAGTCAGCTCCTGTCTTGAATGTTTTGGAGTGATTCGTCAAGCGGGGGCCAAAAAAAATGGGATTGACAAAACTTGTTTTCTCCATGTTAATTTCAATTGGAAACTTTTGTCGCATATACAGCCCGAACTGCTGAACGAAATTACACCAAATATGGCTAAGAGGTAGCTCTTTGTCCAGAGTGCATTCTTGCTTTAAATCATGTAAATCTGTTCAGTAGTTCCTGAGAAATTCAGTAATTTAAACAATTATATATCTGACTGCCGCGGTGGACCTGTGAACCCTCCCCATCAGGTGCTTGTCTCTGATTGGCTGACAACACTTCATTTGTTTTTTTTGTTTAAACATTTTTATTCGACATTTTCACAACAATTACATTACCCCCACAGACCACCCCCTCGAGGCAGACAGAAAAATAGACATTTAAACGCCATATGAATACTCTAGACAAGAACACAAATCCACAGCAGAATAAATCAATAAGCACAAAATGATCAAAAGATAGTATAGCAACATAGTAAAAAATAAACAAGTCATACAACCAATAAGCACAATATAACCAAAGACAGTATAAGAGCACAATAGAAAATACGGATGTCATACAACAATCAAATAATAATAATCTTTAAAGTGGGGAAATTTACTCTACAGCACCCATTGCCTGTCGCCAAGCTATCAGGGGATTCCAGATTTTTAGGCCTTTCTTTCGTCGTTGCCTACCCTTGCATTTATATATAGCAATTTCAATATTGGCCACCGCTAGAAATCTAGCTAGCCATTGTTGGAACGATGGAGCAATGCGGTCTCACCATGCAGAGGCAGTGCATAGCCTAAAGACTGCCATTGCAATAAAGATAAGTTCCTGGCCGATATCAGTGCCTTCTGGATTTGCAATCCCCAGAAGGATGCTTCCATTGGTTAACACAACAGTTCTGTCTAGCAGTGTGGATAAGAACTTCTCTATTTCTTGCGTAACCATTGCTAGACCCTCACAGGATGCAAAGATATGGATACAATCCGCACTATAGAGGTTACACCTCGGGCAACAAGTACTCACACCGGATCCCCATTTTGCTATTTTATCATGTGTATAATATAAGAAAAAAGATGTTTGTTTGTGACATTTCAAAGGCATGGCTAAATTCATTATCTGTGATATCTGTTTTCGTCTGCCATTTCTGAGATATTTTTTCCATATCATCTGGGAACAATGTCATAATATGTAGGTAGATGTATCTGATCTTGTTCCCAGTGCCTGAGATTATTAGGTCTAATAAATTACTTTTACCCATACGTCTCCTCCTACCCGTCTTTCGGGATAGAAAATCTCTTAATTGGAGGTATTTAAAGAAGTCGCGCCAATCCAGCCCAAATTTGTTTTTTAACTCCTCAAAGGATAGTATCCTCTCGGTGGAAAAGAGGCAGCCCAACTGTTTAATCCCAGCATCATAATATTTCCGCATATAATTATCTTAAAATATAGCGGGCAGGTCGGCATTATCCTTTATAGGTGTGTAGAATGAGAGTCTACCGACCCCTACCAACTTCCTGACTGTCTTCAATACTTTAAACCTGCTAAATAATGTTTTAAATCTAATGTTTTTGTAGTAACTATCATGTAGGTGCCTCCACCAGTGCCCAAAACTATCCCTACCTAGCAGCAGTTGAAAGGTGGATGGTGTAGCGGTCTCTCCTGTTTCATTCATATGGTTGCTCTCGAGTAATTCCCTGCTATAAAGGAGGACAGTTGCCCAATAGTATGCTTACAAATTCGGGAGACCTAGCCAGCCCCGATCTTTCTGGAGGGTGAGAAGCTTTTGGGCGCGTCGCGGTTGAGAGTATGCCCAGATAAAGCTGGCAAACATCTGATCAATTGATCTAAGCCAGGTAGTAAAAAATTCTAGACAGATTGCTCTAAGGAGGCATAGAATCTTGGGGGGAAAAAACATTTTGATCGCATTTACTCTGCCTATAAGAGAAAAGTGCAGATTTTCAAGGCGCTTGAGATCTTTCTGAATTACACTAGTTATTGGCTTTAGGTTTATGTTAACAAGGTTTTCCAGGTCGGATGTAATTGAGATGCCTAGATAGGATGCATGTTCCATCACTCTATTATCGCTCATTAAACATTCTTTGCCTATAACAATCTGGGTTTTCCCTTGATTAAAGTGCATATCCTGATACATCTCCAAATTGTTTTGCCCTTTCCTCTATTGCCGGCACAGCAGTGCATGGGTTGGTTGTTACAATAGCGATATCATCGGCATAGGCTAATGTCTTGGTCGGAAAGGATTTTAAAATTACCAGCTTGATTGCTCTATCTTGTTCTAGGTGTCTAATAAATGAATCTATATAAATCGCGAAGAGTAGAGGTGAACACGGGCAGCCTTGTTGAGTCCTGCATGAGATTCTTAATTCTTCTGTCAGACTGCCATTTACCATCACTACGGCCTTGGGCTCTATTTATAGTTTTTGAACAGCATGGATGTTCCCATCTTGGATCCCAATTTTGGCCATTGCTGCCAAGGAAGTGCCAAGAGACCCTATCGAACGCCTTTTCCGCGTCAACCAAGACCAGCGCCATAGGGTCCCCTGCCACCTCCATCCCGTCAAACAAAGTAATTACCCGATGGATATGTTTAATGGTCAATCTCCCTGGTATTAAGCCATGTTGTGCATTAACAGGGCAATTCTGTTTGCCAGAATTTTTGCGTACATTTACGAATCAGAATTAATCAGGGTAATAGGACAATATGAGCCAAGCTGTTCCGGGGGTTTGTTTTTTTGGGAAAGATAATTATTTTTGCCCGGGACCAGGATTTCGGTGGCAAACCCCCTTTAAATATATGTATGATTAAGCCCACCAGAATTTTTTTTTATTTGATTTAAGAACACAACAAAAAATTCTGAGGGGATACCATCCAGCCCAGTAGCTTTCCCTTTAGGTAGGTTTTTAATTACCCCTAACATTTCATCCTCTGAGGGCATTCCTTCTAGGCTATTTGCATCCTCTATATACAATCTAATAGGTCTACAATTGTCTAGTTAATCCTCAATGTCTAACTGATTAGCCTCTTCTGTTCACAAGTATAGTTTTTGGTAAAACTTCCAAAATGCTTCCCTTATAAGTTTGGGGTCCTCTATTCGGGATCCGAGGGGGCTCCTTAATTTCGCGAATTACATTTGATGTAGCCTGTTGTCTCATCCGAACTGCTAACTGATGCCCGATTTGTTCGTTGACTTCGTATATCCTTTCATTTTGAGCGAGAGCTTTTTTGACAGCTTTATCAGTAAAAATATTCCAGGCTTCCGCTTTTGCAATTGCCACCAAATTCTGCAATTTTATCACCTCATCTCGACTACTTTGGGGGCTGCAAGTTGTGCCAAGTATTAGGGCTTCCTCGGCATACATCACATTATCGACCAGCCCCTGCATAACTACCCGATTCTGTTTGTTAGTTTTTAATGAATACTGCATAGTCTCCCGGTCCGGTTTAGTTCTGCCAGTTTATATTCAAAGCAAGAGGAATCATTTGGGTAAGTCTAGGTCTTGCTGCCACATGAAATAGAGTATTGAAATCTCAATACTTAGCATTGAATGAACCAGAAAGTACCAATATTGTTAAAACTAATATTTTGGATACTTGTATCCCAAAAGGAGTCTGGAAAATGTATGTCTACATGAAATACTTCAACATAATAGTTTAAAAAAAATGCTATAGAAAATATTAATGAAAAAGAATATGTTGTAATTGGATGTGATGGATGTTCGGTAAAACATGCCAAAGGAAATCTTATTAACCAAAGAAAACTCAGTTGTGAAAGTCCAGATAGGAGGGAATTTTTCTATTTAGTTCTTCTGCAACTGTTCAAGCATTGGCATAGTGAAACGGAATTACTTGGAGATTTTGACAGCTATGAAGATTCTTTAAACGCAAGTAAAGATAGCATTCAGTGTACACTTTTCCCTACATATCTACAAATGTTAAATGATGAGATTGAACAAGAAACTACTATTGCAGATGAAATAGCCAGAGACAGTCCTCAAGATAGTCAAAGTTCTGGTCCACTAAGTCAAGATCCACTGGGACAACCAATTATCAAAAATTAAGCAGCAATTGTCACGACTGAAGTAGAAACTCCAATGCAACAAGCACAACTTGATATCATTGCACTATGATGCAAGAGTGCCTGTGTTGGTGCAAGGCTGCTAAATTTAGTGCCAGCGCAGGGGGAAAGGCAGGGCTGCACCAAATTGTTGCAAATGGTGCAGCCCTGGGTTTCAGAAGTGACAGAGTGTGGCGTTAAGCCAAGGAGGCTAACCCCACATATGCCCCTGAGTCTCCAATTTAGTTCTCTTTTTTAACTTAGTATCTTTTTCTAATGGTGATATCCACATTTTCCCCTAATACCAGAATGTACCACACATGCATTTATTCCTGATGGGCATTGTCGCCCTGTAGTTTGCACAATTAGTTCCACGGTCACACAATTAGAATATGATGCTGTTTTAATACCCAGTTAGGCCCATGCTGTGAAGCAGCATATTTCTTACATTGCCCTGGAAAATAACATTTCAGCTTTGAACTTTTGCACACATATGCATGCACAACAATGTTGGATTCGTTCCTCTGAAACTACTTTTTTTACACATCCAGCTCAGGACAACATAATCCCGACGCCTTGAACATCATGTACCAGTCCTCTCTACGCACTGGGTACAAAAGTCATCTTATCTTCATTCATGAGACAACAATGTTGTCTACATATTCATAACATCACTAATCTAACACGCACATCGCTAGGCCGCCTTTTATCATAAATATAGGCATCCCAATAGATTGGAAGAGGAGGTACTTCCGCTGACACTAAGTGTCCTTGCATGCTGAGAAATCACCAGGCAGAAACCTGACATCTCATGAGGGGTTCCTCGGTGCTCAGCTAGCATATGACTGTAAAGTCTAAAGGTTTAAACCAGTTCAGAAAAAAAGTTAAATGAACTGGTTTAAACCTTTAGACTTTACAGTCATATGCTAGCTGAGCACCGAGGAGTCTCTCTCTCAACAGAGGGAGCTTTGTATTAGTCGTTACTGCCCACGCTGATTGGTTCAGACAGCGTTATCCCTGGTAGCTCGCCACAGTTCATTATTTCAGGTATCAACGCTTGGACACACCACGCTGTGCAGGTCCTGCTACATTTCTTTGTTATCTCATGAGGGGTGTCCAATTCGTGACCAAGATGGGGTCCTTCACTCTATCCCATCAGGTAATGGGGTTTCGATCATCCCTTGGGGGGATTCTTAGCTCTACACCTACACACTCTCTAGGTACACTTAAAGAAGGGTTTGCATAGTAGGAGTATGCTAGATTACTGTCTTGTTTACATGCCTGCATATAAACAATTGTTCACCAACATGGTAGAATTATATCTACTATTACGTTGTTGGTGCTCGTAATCACCTTTATCTGCTTCTATCTACTAATCATTGCAGCATATGTATTCTATGCAAGAATAATTTCAGTTCAATAAATATTATTGAAAGCGTCCCACTGTATATTCTCTGTATATTTCTCTGACAATAAGTGAGCACGAGTAACTGAGACAAAGGTTATGTACTGTTTCCACGATTCCTGAGGAATCAATGCTGTCATGTTCAGTGGTTGCCAGAAACTGTTTGCTCCTTTGTAGGTTAGGGGCTTACAGTGGCACTGTGAACTAGCTGGTCTATATGCCAATATATCCTGTTGGGGTGTCTGGAATCAGTCCTGACACCAAGCCCTTAGCTGAGTAGTTCAGCTGTGCTTTCTCTGGAGACCCTTACTCGCATTTTTACCAGAAATGTCCGTAGTGGGAAGAGAAACAATGTCCCTCAGCTGAGTAGGCATAGCCTATGTGTTGGCTGTATGTTAATCAAGCTTGAAGGATTAAAGGTTCCCACATTGTGCACACCATATCTCTATACCATTTTAGTAGAATAACACTACATGACAGAACACCATGATGACATTGGAGAACAGTTAGTAGGATTAAATACTTCAGAAAATTGCAGACAGGCAGTTACAATGAAATTATTACAACATGGCCTCCCCGCGATAGATGGAGATGTTACCTTCGTGGTAGAGGCACATGAAGCATTCAGAACAGAGGTATTCTATTCTTGGGTTACATTCCCCCCTACATATGCACTCTCATGGTTACTACATTGAAAATTAATCACTGGAAGAGTATTTTCTATATGTGGACTTAGAAGTCCCATGAAATTATTATGAGCACATTAATTGGTTTTAAGGCGCCCTTCCCCATACAACAGAACATGTGAGACTTGGTCCGCTCAGTAGGGAAGGAGCAACCTTGTCGGTCTTAGAGTCATACAGGCCGCATTCAGACGTTGCTGCCTTAACACCATCATGGATGCACAAACTTTACAGAGATTTAGTGAAAATGTACAGGAATCTGACACTATATGTAATGAGAACCTTGACAGTCCAACCTGCGGGGGCTGCTCAGGCTACACAACCACACATGGCTACCGCAGGTATCAGCCCACAAGCACTAAATACCATTATGGTAAAGGTTCCCACCAGCCGGGAGCAACTCCCGTCTGGATAGCACAAAAAACAGCACAGCTTGAAGAAGCATTTACCCATATGGGCCCACAGGAAAAACACAGAATACTGACAAATTGCTTGCCAATAGGGGTGGCTCCTCAGTAAGAAGATTGCACCACTTGGGGTACAGTCTTCGCTGCCATATACACCTGAACTTGATACCCCTTCAATAGCAGTCATACCAGATGTACTGAAACAGATTCAGATTGAGTATGGGGCAGAGCCTTACTTAGATCTGGAAATAAAACAGATGGGCAATTTTGCCCAGGTATCTACCATTCTGTTGAGTATAGGGGTGGGTGGAATTTGCGTAATTGCCTTACGCAAATCTCTGCGAAACGGTAAAAAATCTCCGCGAACACGCGGAATTGATTGTTCGCGATGCTTTTTTCCTGTTCGCAATTGTTGTTTGCGTGTTCGGGGAAAAATATCTTGCAAACACCCACTTTGAGAACGCGAAGAAGCAAACAATTTCGCGAAGTCGTGGAACGCAGAATTTTGGGCAATGCTGCGTTCTCAGCGGAACGCGAAATTACCCGAAGTCCGCAATTTCCGCAAGCGGAACGGAATTTACCCCCCAGGCCTAGTTGAATAACATAAAAGGGGAGGCAGCAGCAGTGGCTTTACGCCAACGCCTGAGGGAATTCACTCCAGTACAGCAAGACCGTGAATTACCTAACATTATCGAAGAAACAGATGCCTCTTTAGGCACAGATAATCTGGGAGCCAAACCTGGGAAACAAATAGTTAGGAGTAGTTCTGAAAATGATACCTTTAAGCAACCACCTGATTCTTCAAACAAAAATATTTGGAACATAAACAAAAAAGAAACAAAACAAATCACAGTCATTGGGTGGGTCTCCTCAACAGGAACACACCGACCAGAGATATAATTTGTGCAACCCTGACAATAATAGAAAACCTAGAAGGTATCAGGACACTAATACACATTCCTCTTGTTCCTTTCAGGATAAATCCAAAAAACGGACAGAGAGAGAGAAGGACGGTCAGAACACAGATCGGAAGAGTGAGTCAAGCTGTTGGAACTGGCCCTTGTTGCAGGGTCATCCTCAAACTTTTTGCTCCTTTCTCCCTTATTTTACCTGACCCGTGGCGGTTGGCAATAGGACTCTGCGCACTTTACCACTGCTGATAAGTGCTAAAGTGCATATGCTCTCAGTGTAAATTGTATTGTAATTGGATATACATGATTGGCATATTTGTTCACCATGAAGTCCCTAGTAAAGTGCACTGGGTGTGCAAGGGCTGGTGATGACAAATGCTACTAGTGGGCCTGCAGCACTGATTGTGCCACCCACATGAGTAGCCCTAAAATGGTGTCTCAGGCCTGCCACCGCAGTGCCTGTGTGCAGTCTGTGAACTGCCATGTCCTCCTGGTCAGTGTCCCCACTGACCAGGCCTAACCCTTCCCTTTTTGTGCACATTGGTCACCCCTATGGAAGGCCCAAGGTACCCCCCTGGGCAGGGTGCAGTGTATGTGAAAGGGAGAGCATCTACTGGTGCAGGTGACATGCTCTGGTAGTGAATTACAGCCGTTTTCGTTTTTCACTGCTGCAAGGCTATCTTGCTCCATAGGCTATCATGGGGGATGCTGGCTACAGTGGCTACCAGTATTTCTTCCCATAGGAACAAGATAGGACATAAAAGTCTGGTATCCCTGAACTCAGAATTTAATAACACATCTTTTAGGAAAGGTGTTTTTTAACTCCTGTGTTTGAGAATAGCACTTTTAGAAAGTTGCTGTTCTCTTGTCTGACCTTTCTGTGTGCCTTGGCCTGTTTGTGGATTGACTGTCTGGTTTGAAAGTGACAGGGGCTGGGGATTCCCCAGGAGGCTGGCTGATTCAGCCCTAGGCTGTATGACTACATTTGCAACGTGAGTGGTGGGAGGAGTTAGCACCTGGGCCTGAATAGGACTGTGCCCGCCCCCCACAGTGCTGGCTCCACCCCATGTGATGCGTCTGATGTCTCTGCCCTGCACTGTGAAAGTGCTCCAGGGCTGTGCTTTCCCTCCAAAATGCTGGCTCCACCTCCTGCTGGGCGGCTGACGACCCTGCCCCTCTCTCTGAAAGGAAGGGAGAGGCCAGGAAAACAAAGTGCTCAAGGAACACCCAGAACTGGTTCAGACCGGGCTCAGAGCCCTCCTGCACAAAGGAAACAAAGACTTTTAGGGGGTATAAGTACAGGACCTCTGACTACAGAAAATTAGATCATCCTGAAATCAAGAAGGAACCTCTGCCAAGGAGAAAGCTGAAACTGAAGAAGGAAGACTGTCCTGCTGTTGCTCTGCTGGACTGACCTGCTGTTGCTTTGCTGCCAAGGAGAGGGGAAGGGCATTGCTGTTGTGCTGTGTCCCCTGTCTTGAATGAATCTCCAAGGGCCTGAGAAGAGCTGGGTCCTTGTTCTGAAGTCCCAGGAACAAAAGGACTTCACCCCCAGCTTCCCTGAACTCTGCTGAGAGAGTTCTGTCCTTCCTAGAGTGCTTGATCCAGTTGTGGGGCCTCTGGAAGTTGTACCTGTGCTGGGAAGTTTGAAACTAAGCTTGTGACACTTTGCTAAAGAAAAGTTATTGCATCGCTCGCTGCGGAGCGCATCCCCGACAGTGCGAGAAGATTCCCGCCGCTACGAACGTCGAGATCGTCGCAGCGCCTGTTTCGGCTGTCAGAGCCATCGCATCCTTCATTTGCGGGACGCACCCGATCGGTGCGGGAAGTCCAACATCGCTGCGGGGTGTCGTCGCAGAGCCTGTCGTCGCTGGGTGAGATCGCCGCACCGCCTGCTTGCGGACTGCATCGTGTCGCCACGAGAGTCATCGCCGCACCTCCAAAGATCGTCGCATCGTGCCTTTGTGAGAACAAACTTCCTACGTAACCTACGTACCGGAATCCATACAAGTGGCCTTCCTCCCCATACAGACCGGATTCGTCGCAACACGCCCGCAGCTACAGCGGGGCTGTCGCATCGCCTCCCCAGGGTCTCAGGAGCAACGCATCGCTTGTTTTCCACCGCACCAGTTTCTGCTTTTTGGAACTTTGTCGCAACTAAAGGTACTGTGAGTTAAACGTGTCGCAACTGTGAACTTTTCACGCAACTGTGGATTATTTTATCGCAACCTGAAGAACTCTTTTGAAACAATATTCTTGAACTGTGTATGTTGGATTTTTGTCGTTTTGGTCTTGTGTAGTTTAGATTAAATACCTTTGTTTTTCTAAACTGTTGTGGAGTCAATTTGTGGTGTTTTCACTGTGTTACTGTGAGTGTTGGTAGAAATACTTTACACATTGCCTCTGGTTAGCCTAGACTGCTCGTGCCAAGCTACCTAGAGGGTGAGCAGGGGTTATCTCAGAGGGTTTTCCCCTTACCCTGACTAGAAGCAAGGGTCCCTATTTAGACAGTGGTACCTACCCCAGCCAACTAGAGACACCCATTTCTAATACAAGCTAAAAAGGGAGACACATAACACTTCAGATTACATCATTAAACAGGAAGATAAACAAAAGACTTCAAAATCTCAATTTAAAAAGAAAAAGTAGCAGAGATGAAAATCACAAATGTCCAGGCTTCTGAGGACTCTGCTTCTAAATGAGAAATGGGCAGTGACAATGCTAGACAGCGTGACCGAAGTCACCCTAGCTCGCCAGAACCTGATGGACTTTATGGAGGTAGTAGCGCTGAATGAACATATCACGGTAGAAATACCTGATCGAAGGGCAAGGGACCCACATCATTTATATGAAACAATGCTCCAAATGGGGGGGGGGGGGGCATACCCAGGAAATTGAGGGGTCTTTTTTGGGAGAATCTGATCTATGGTTACAACATTCTTTTGGTCCAAAAATATTGGCCACCTGAGTTTGTAATGGATTGCCCAATAGGAGAAGAACTTGAGTACCAGGGTGTAATAGAATATTGCACCTTATCTATGAATAATCCTTTGCTTCCCTTAATGAAACCCAATAACTCATAGTGTCTAGTCTTGGATTACAGACATTTAAATGCATCCACATGCACATTTGCAAAACAGAATGCACACAGTGCCACACTAATGAATAACATTGCGCAGAAGAAATACAAAACAACACTAGACATCTCAAATGGATTTTTCTGCCAAAACATAGCACCTGGGAGCCGATATTTGATGGCATTTTTGCCAATAGGCTCTCAAAACCAATTTTTTTGAGTACCCCAGTGTTATAAGATCAGCCCCGGGTTGTTTTAAACCAGGGTAACAGAGTTACACAATTATTTTGACGAGGAGGCACTCTCCTATGTAGATAATATGTATTTGATGGACAATGAATTGATGGAACACTTGGTTGAGTGTGTCTGCCCACCTGGGTTACAAATTCAATTTTAAAAAATCAAAAATTGCCCACCTCAGTGTCCTATTTCTAGGGTACGAGTTGTCAACTGAAGGCAAAAGCCTGGCGACACATTTTGTGGAAAAATGTGCACTACTCAAGCCACCAATATCTCTGAAATGTCTACAGTCCATTTTAGGATTTTTGAATTTTGGCAGGACATACCTTTTGGATTACGCAGAAAGTGTGAAAAATGTCACCTACTTAATAAGACCTGATTTTTCAGTGCAACATTGGACACAGGGACATACTGATATATTATATTCAGTACAAGCTGACATGCTAGCTTCAAGACATTTACACACACGTGTTAACACAACTAACCTGGTGATTCACACAGTTGTAGGACCAACTGGGTATACCTACATTACTTTTAATGAAGGCGATACAGTGCCTATTGCATACCAATCACATTTGTACATGCGTTTTGCACAAACTGAAAAAATACTGACAGCAGTACAGACTGCTGTTGTGAGAGAGAGAGAGAGAGAGACAGAGAGAGAGAGAGACAGAGAGACAGAGAGAGAGAGAGCACTAGCACAGGGTAAACACCTAATTGTCATAACCCCAGTACCAACCTTGAAGGCCTTTACAAAAGCAAGCAATCTGAATGCCAAAACACTGCATCACAGATGGAATCAATGGGCTAACTCTCTCACGCCAAGAGATGTAGATTTGATTCTAAGTTACAATCATGAGCTTTCCTCTTACACAAAGAAGAATATCCTCTGCTGAATAAGATAATTCCTCTAGATCGATATGAATGTATCATTTATTCTGATAGATTTGCACAGCCGGCCGTAGGAATGAAACAGCAATATTCCACGGCATAGGCAATTGTAAAAGGGCACATGCAGGATGGAAAGTTTCTTCCTTCGAAAACATGCACACAATCTCTAGGAGACTTCATCGTGCAACTAGCAGAACTAAAAGCCCTAATACTGGCAATACAAAATACGTATCACAAATTCCCCACACTCTTAGTGTGTGATTCATTTTACTGCGTCTAATCCTATAATGAATATTTACATTTTTGGGGCCAGAATGGATTAGGGATTCCAAAGGTTGCACAGTAAAGCAGAAGATGCTCTGGGGAAAAGTGGTGAAGCCGAAAGAAGGCCTGTCACAGGCTCATGTTATTCATACATTGAGTCATCAATGTGTTGGCATTCACATTGAAGGAAATTCACTGGCGGATGAAGCCACCAAGGTGAAAGCTCGCACTTCTGCCATTGCTGCAATAACATGCTCTAGCACAATTATAGATGGAGCAATTATGATAACTGTCAATACCACATGCAACAAGGTCAGCAAGGCTTTCAACTCGGGTACTCCTGCAAGTTTGATGTGCAAAACATTCTGTATGCTCAAATTCCAGGAGTGGGGGATTAAGTAATACCAAACACTGATCGCAGCGTGGGATCAATACTAGCTGCACACGAGGGTCGGGGTTCAGCTTGTGCAGGGATCACTGCTATGATTTAGTTCAGAGCTTTCCAAACTGTGTGCCCCAACACCGTACTGTGTCGCCTGCAAGTGGTGGGTGTGTCGCGGGATGACATGCTAATTAGGATGCATTCCTTTGAAAGAGTGTCTCGGAGTCTGCTGCAGCAGCACGGACTCCGAGAAACACTGTTCTATGGGGGCCTGGCGATTCACAACAAAGCCCCATTAATAAATAAATGGTCTCTTAAAGACCTGCGAAGTACTCGGGTGTGGCTGTGTGTGTGCCCAGGAAGCTGGGGTGAGGTGACGGAGGGTGACAGGCAGAGGGAGGGAGACAAAGGGAGATAGAGGGAGGAAGACAGAGAGAGAGAGAGGGAGACACATAGGGAGAGAGGGAGGGAGACAGAGGGACAGAGACAGAGGGAAGGAGACAGAGGGAGACAGAGAGGGAGACAGAGGGAGGCAGAGGGAGGGAGGGAGACAGATAGAGGGAGACAGAGGGAGGGAGACAGACAGAGGGAGACAGACAGAGGGAGGGAGACAGAGAGAGGGAAACCGGGGGAGACAGAGAGAGAGGGAGACAGAGGTAGGGAGTCCGGGTTAGACAGTGGGAGGGAGAGGGAGACAGAGAGATGGAGACAGATAGAGGGAGACAGAGGGAGACAGACAGAGGAAGGGAGACAGAGAGAGGAGAGAGAGGGAGAGAGAGAGGGAGAGAGGGAGACAGAGGGAGGTAGACAGAGGGAGGTAGACAGAGGGAGGGAGACAGAGGAAGGTAGACAGAGGGAGGGAGACAGAGGGATGGAGACAGAGGGACGGAGACAGAGAAAGGGAGACAGAGAGAGGGAGACAGAGTGCGACAGACAGAGTGCGACAGACAGGGGAGGGAGACAGACAGAAGGAGGAGGGTGACAGAGGGAGAAGGGCGACAGAGGGATGGAGACAGAGGGAGACAGATAGAGAGAGACAGATAGAGGGAGACAGATAGAGGGAGACAGATAGAGGGAGACAGATAGAGGGAGACAGATAGAGGGAGACAGATAGAGGGAGACAGATAGAGGGAGACAGATAGAGGGAGACAGATAGAGGGAGACCGAGTGAGGGAGACCGAGTGAGGGAGACCGAGTGAGGGAGACCGAGTGAGGGAGACAGACAAGAGGGAGACAGACAAGAGGGAAGAAGACAGAGGGAGAGAGAGGGAGGGAATCAGAGGAAGACCGAGCGAGAGGAAGGGAGACAGAGAGGTAGACAGACAGATAGAGAGGGAGACAGACAGAGTGAGTGAGGCAGAGGGAGGGAGAGGGAGGGATAGAGAGAGAGACACATAGAGGGAGACAGAGGGAGACAGAGGGAGACAGAGGGAGACAGACAGAGGAAGGGAGACAGAGGAAGGGAGACAGAGGGAGGGAGGCAGAGGAAGGGAGACAGAGGGAGGGAGACAGAGGGAGGGACACGGAGGGAGGGAGACAGAGAGAGAGGGAGACAGATAGAGGGAGACTGAGGGAGAGAGAGAGGGAGACAGAGGGAGGTAGACAGAGGGAGGGAGACAGGGAGGGAGACAGAGGGACGGAGACAGAGGGACAGAGACAGAGAGGGAGACAGAGAGAGGAAGACAGACAGAGGAAGACAGAGTGCGACAGACAGAGGGGGACAGACAGAGGGGGGGAGAAAGACAGAAGGAGCAGGTTGACAGAGGGAGAAGGGTGACAGAGGGATGGAGACAGATAGAGGGAGACAGATAGAGGGAGACAGATAGAGGGAGACAGATAGAGGGAGACAGCGGGATGGAGACAGCAGGAGGGAGACAGAGTGAGGGAGACAGACAATAGAGAGACAGACAAGAGGGAGGAAGACAGAGGGAGAGAGAGGGAGGGAATCAGAGGGAGACAGAGCGAGAGGAAGGGAGACAGAGAGAGGTAGACAGAGAGAGAGGGAGACAGACAGAGTTAGTGAGACAGAGGGAGGGAGAGAGAGGGAGAGAGATATCGAGAGGGAGGGAGACAGAGAGAGAGGGAGACAGAGAGAGGGAGGGAGACAGAGAGAAGTAGACAGAGAGAGAGAGAGGGAGACAGACAGACAGAGTGAGTAAGACAGAGGGAGGGGAGGGAGAGAGAGGGAGAGGGAGAAAGATGGAGAGAGGGAGAGAAACAGCGAGAGAGGGAGGGAGACAGAGAAATGGAGGGAGACAGAGACAGACAGAGACAGACAGAGACAGACAGAGACAGGGACAGACAGAGACAAATATAGGCAGAGACAGGGGCAGACAGAGATGGGGAAGGAGACCGAGGGAGAGAGACAGGGACAGACAGAGACAGGGGCAAACAGACAGATAGAGGCAGGGACAGGCAGAGACTGAGACAGACAGGGAGGGAGACGGAGAGGGAGAGGGAGAGAGAGAGGGAGACAGAGGGTGACAGAGGGAGGGAGAGGGAGGGAGACAGACAGAGGGAGGGAGACAGAGGCACAGAGACAGAGGGAGGGAGACAGAGGGACAGAAACAGAGGGAGACAGAGAGAGGGAGACAGAGGGAGACAGAGGGTGTCAGACAGAGGGAGACAGACAGAGGGAGGGAACAGACAGAGGCAGACAGAGGGAGGAGGGTGACAGAGGGAGGGAGACAAAGGGAGCGAGACAGACAGAGAGACAGTTAGAGCGAGAGAGAGAGAGAGAGAGGGAGACAGACCGAGTGAGTGAGAAACCCCCGATCTCCCCTTAGGTGTTTCGGGCTCGCTACGCTATGCTCGCTCGCTACACTGCCTTACTGTGTCCCAAAATTATGCATCTCCAAAAAGTGTGTCCCCAACATGAGAAGTTTGGAAAGCTGTGATTTAGTTACTGAAGCAGCACTATTGGTGGCCAGGCCTTACTAAACAGGCCAAGGACTTTTCCTCAAATGCGACATCTGCCAGCAGATGAAGGGCTCCACCGTAACACATCCATTACAGAAACCTTTATTGATCTCAGACAATCCTCTCCCATGTGTCTATTTATATTACTGTGGCCCCTAACACACTGACAGGGCTTACAAGTACATCTTGGTGGCTGTGGATTCATGTTCTAGATTCCTGTGCGTTTGGCCCCAACGCTCGGTTGAGGCTCGAACTGTTAAAAAGGATCTGTTAGTCTTTATTGGGACATACTCAATTGGCATAATACATTCCGACTGGGCCAAGCGTTTGGCTCTCGGGCTTACATAGACGCCATGAGAAGTCTGAGTGTGGCCTTGCGATACTTCTCCCTCTCTCATCCTGAGGGAAATTCAGTGGTCGAGAGGAAAAATCGTAACTTAAAGCAGTCCTTAACAGTAAAGGTATTAAGCTCAGGCGACAGTTGGGTCAATCACATATATAGGGTCCAGAGGGAACTTAACAACATGTCAAGAAAATCCCTAGGGGGAATTGTACACCTAATGTGGTCCTGTTCAGGGTAAGAATGTGGCTACACAAACTCTATGGAGCAAAGAGGGAAACAAACCCTGGTGGCCCTCCACTCAAATCGTTAATACACAAAAAGACCAGGGTCCTGGGACTGCAGAGATCTTTAATATATCGTATCTCCCCAATATAGTCCTATTCAGTGGTTTGTAGTGTTCTACATAGCACTCCGTGTACTCAATTTAGTAGTATTCACATGTATGTAAATCTAAAACCTCATCTCACACTTTTTGTTGATAGTATGTCAGACTGTGATGGGTTAGTGCATTGCGATCCCACTCATACAGCTCCCATGCGGTGAAAAAAGTGAAGCGAGTGTGATGACACCTCACGGACGTACCACCATGCGGACCACTGATGGGTACTCACCAGTGAAGTCCATTATTGTCATCATTGGCATTCATCACACTCTTAACAGAAGAAAGGAGTGTCCAACAAAAAGGAAAATAACATAAGAGGTGCAAAATGTGAAGTGCAGAAATATATCACACCTCACAATGTGGTGAAGTATATACAGTGTAATAAAATAGATAGGATTCCCCCACTTTGCAACAACTTTATTCTTTCAATTGGTGAATCCAACCAAAATAAAAAACAGTGTAGGTTGCTAATTATGCATACCACTGTTAGATGCCAACATGTTTCTCTGCCTCTAAACTTTATGCAGATTCATCAGGGCTATGTTGTATTTGCCACTGCACCGTGTGTTGGACACATCAATCTGAAAAGACTGTCAACAAAAGGTAAAATCAGACACATAGTTCCAATCGATCTGTGTGTGACTACCTCAATGTAAAATTGTGTTGCACTCCTATTCGCATATTTACCCTTAGCAAGCCATCTTGTAGCCTACCAGCTGCCAGGTTTCAAAACAAGTTTCTTTTGTACAACTCTTGCTCTTGGGGTACCCAATGTTCCTATTGTATTAGGTATCTATGAATAGAAAGGACGTGACTCAGCCAGTTTTCATTATCAAAACCTCCCCAACAGATTTAAAAACGGTGCAAGTATCCAATCGTACACCCGTGTTCTGGCAAAAACTAAGCCTTCGAAAGCGGAACACTGTTAAAACGGCACCGTCTCTCCCACTATGGTATTGGATGAACACATATAGCTTCTCAAACAATATCTACGGATTACATTACCGAGAAGCATACAGTGCTCAATCATAGCTTTATTAATATCACAGTTGTGCAAATGCCTCTTAGTTATTCTATACTTAAAAAGCACACATGTACTACCTTCTCGCCGGGGACCCCCCTCCTTACCGCCCAGGCGACGCGGAGCGTTTTCTCTCGCTCTCTACGTGTCGGTGCTTTAGCTTCCTCTATTTATTTTTACTAATCGCGCTCTTACTCGCATGATCTCGCGAGAGCGTTTCAGCCATCTTAGATTGGGCGGAACTCTTAGTGAAATTCCTAGTTCTAATGACGGCGGCCGCCATCTTACTTTGGGGTTATAATCAGGCCGATTTTTTACAAAAAACCCATAACTTTATCGGACAATTTCGCGTAATTACAGCTATATAGTTATCACACCACCCAAGTTCAACTTAAAAAGTACAAAGCTGTTATTATTGTCCTCCATGTATTACATACCTTTTATAAAACCAGGGGGAGATTTTTGTACTTATTCCCCGATGTACTCTTTTATATAAAGATGTAGGTGTTTGTAAGTGAACAAGATATTTCTAGCTGAGGATCAACTGACCTAGAGTCCAATACGTGTGCTTTTAAGACATGTTGGTTATTAGGCTCCAGGGGATCAGGGTATTTTTACACTCAGGTGTACCCGGCCTCATGCTAAATACGATGTAGGGCTGACTAGTTCACCTTGTTCCATTCAATACAGTCGTTCAACCCCATTTGGTCAGTTTTCTCATTAAAAATATAGCGAGCCTCCTTCGAGAACAGGATTTGCTCAGCATTGAAACCCTTCACAGTCTCCAGCACAACCCATGTAAAGTCATGTTTAGTACTATGGCAGTGTTGCACTAGTTTTGTTGTTAATTTCCCTGCTCTAATGGTACTCAAATGCTCTTGGATTCTCGTTTTTATCTTCCTGGTGGTGAGGCCTATATAATACAAGCCGTATACACACTTCAGTCTGTAAACCACATTTGTGGTATTGCAATTACTGAATCGTGAGAGGAACTAACTGCATCCTGAGGCCAGTGTAACATTGGCGGTCTTAGTTGTTATAGAGCAGACCGAGCACTGGCCGCATGGGAAATGTCTCTTTGGAAGGGTGTTATCTCTGCTGTCACGAGAAGGGCGGCCACGAGAGTGGACCAATTTATCCCTGAGATTGCAAGATCGTTTAAACGCAAATCTTGGTGGTGGCATCTCAAAATTGGCATTCGATAATAGGCCCCAATGTTTACGGATGGACTGACGTATTTTGGTGCTTAAAGGGTCGAATGTCATAACAACTGGTATACATTCTTGTTTCTATTTGGTGTTTTTAACTAAAAGAGCACTCCTAGGTGTATTTAGAGCCCTCTTCCTAGCATTCCGGATTGTTTTCATAGGGTAGTGTCTCTCCTGTAATTTCTTAACCAACTGCTGAGATTGTTCAACATATCCTTCAGTGGAAGAGCAGTTCCTGCGGTGCCTAATGAACTGCCCCACCGGTAGGTTGTCTCTTAAAGATCTCGGATGGTATGAGTCGTACTGTAAAAGAGAGTTCCGGTCCGTAGGTTTTTGATGGACACTTGTCTGTAGGCCGCCCTCCACGGCATTGATAACAAGATCCAGGTACATGGCCTTATGGTGGCTATAAGACCACGTGAACCTAAGGCTTTCATCCTGTACGTTAAGCCAATTCAAAAATGTCAAAAGTTCAACTTCACCGCCCCTCCAAATACAGAGGATGTCATCTTCGCCTCTGGAAGGGGTTGTTGGGATGTATCTCCCACATGCTCTTCAAATTGCCCACATATATGCACGCTAGGCTCGGTGCCATAGTGGCGCCCATCGATGTCCCTGTTGTTTGCAAATAAAGTTGACCCTCATAACAAAAATAATTTCTTGTAAGTGCGATCTCAACACATTGCATTACAAAACTTTGGGGGACATCATAAAACCATTCTTGATCCCTCAAGGCGCGAGCTGCTGCCACCAGCATCACGTCCTGAGGGATACAAGAGTAGAGCGACTCTATATCAATGGTGACCAAGAGTTCAGTCTCACAATCAAAGTCGGCTATGGTGTTAAGAATCTCAGTGGTATCTCTTACAAATGATCTTTGGTTGATCACCGACTCGCGCAGGAAGAAGTCTGCGAACTGAGAGAGTGGCTCCAACACCGATTGAATGCCTGAGACGATTGGACGTCCAGGGGGGGCGAGTAGGTTTATGAATCTTCGGTAATATATAGAAGGCAGGAGTTCTAGGTTTATCATTAAACAAGAACTCTGCCTCTTTCGCCGTAATCCATTTATTTTCCTTCGCCACTTTGACCATTTCTCGTATATTTTTTAGTAGGTCATTAGTGGGGTCATTACTCAGGGCACGGTAGTTTTCACGATCGTTCAGTAGTCTTTTTACTTCCTTATCATAATCAGAGGTGTTCAATACTACCACCGCACCCCCTTTATCGGCCGTGGAAGGTGGACAGAATGTAGAAGGTTTTCTGAGATTGGTGTTATAAATACCTTCATCTTCTCTAGATTGATTAGCGAAGAACTTCCTCCGACATTCTGTCCACCTTCCACGGCCACGGGCCCGGAAATTGCTGTCTTTGAATCTAAAGTCTTACAAGACATCAGTAGGTTTGAGAGCGAAGACCAACCAATCAGACACAAGAATATGACAAGAGAAGATTGGGAGGCATTGAAGAGTCTACAGGAGAACAATGAGCTTACTATAAAACCGGCCGATAAAGGGGGTGCGGTAGTAGTATTGAACACCTCTGATTATGATAAGGAAGTAAAAAGACTACTGAACGTTCGTGAAAACTACCGCCCCCTGAGTAATGACCCCACTAATGACCTACTAAAAACTATACGAGAAATGGTCAAAGTGGCGAAGGAAAATAAATGGATTACGGCGAAAGAGGCAGAGTTCTTGTTTAATGATAAACCTAGAACTCCTGCCTTCTATATATTACCGAAGATTCATAAACCTACTCGCCCCCCCCTGGACGTCCAATCGTCTCAGGCATTCAATCGGTGTTGGAGCCACTCTCTCAGTTCGCACACTTCTTCCTGCGCGAGTCGGTGATCAACCAAAGATCATTTGTAAGAGATACCACTGAGATTCTTAACACCATAGCCGACATGGACTTTGATTGTGAGACTGAACTCTTGGTCACCATTGATATAGAGTCGCTCTACTCTTGTATCCCTCAGGACGCGACGCTGGTGGCAGCAGCTCGCGCCTTGAGGGACCAAGAATGGTTTTATGATGTCCCCCAAAGTTTTGTAATGCAATGTGTTGAGATCGCACTTACAAGAAATTATTTTTGTTATGAGGGTCAACTTTATTTGCAAACAGGGACATCGATTGGCGCCACTATGGCACTGAGCCTAGCGTGCATATATGTGGGCCAATTTGAAGAGCATGTGGTAGAACATCCCAACAACCCCTTCCAGAGGCATCTTCGCCTCTGGAAGAGGTATATAGATGACATCCTCTGCATTTGGAGGGGCAGTGAAGTTGAACTTTTCACATTTTTGAATTGGCTTAACGTAGAGGATGAAAGCCTTAGGTTCACGTGGTCTTATAGCCACCATAAGGCCGTGTACCTGGATCTTGTTATCAATGCCGTGGAGGGCGGCCTACAGACAAGTGTCCATCAAAAACCTACGGACCGGAACTCTCTTTTACAGTACGACTCATACCATCCGAGATCTTTAAGAGACAACCTACCGGTGGGGCAGTTCATGAGGTACCGCAGGAACTGCTCTTCCACTGAAGGATATGTTGAACAATCTCAGCAGTTGGTTAAGAAATTACAGGAGAGACACTACCCTTTGAAAACCATCAGGAATGCTAGGAAGAGGGCTCTAAATACACCTATGAGTGCTCTTTTAGTTAAAAACACCAAAGAGAAACAAGAATGTGAACCAGTTGTTATGACATTCGACCCTTTAAGCACCAAAATACGTCAGTCCATCCGTAAACATTGGGGCCTATTATCGAATGCCAATTTTGAGATGCCACCATCAAGATTTGCGTTTAAACGATCTTGCAATCTCAGGGATAAATTGGTCCACTCTCGTGGCCGCCCTTCTCGTGACAGCAGAGATAACCCCCTTCCAAAGGGACATTTCCCATGCGGCCAGTGCTCGGTCTGCTCTATAACAACTAAGACCGCCAATGTTACACTGGCCTCAGGACGCAGTTGGTTCCTCTCACGATTCAATAATTGCAATACCACAAATGTGGTTTACAGACTGAAGTGTGTATGCGGCTTGTATTATATAGGCCTCACCACCAGGAAGATAAAAACGAGAATCCAAGGGCATTTGAGTACCATTAGAGCAGGGAAATTAACAATAAAACTAGTGCCACACTGCCATAGTACTAAACATGACTTTACATGGGTTGTGCTGGAGACTGTGAAGGGTTTCAATGCTGAGCAAATCCTGTTCTCGAAGGAGGCTCGCTGGATTTTTAATGAGAAAACTGACCAAATGGGGTTGAACGACTGTATTGAATGGAACAAGGTGAACTAGTCTTCCCTACATCGTATTTAGCTTGAGGCCGGGTACACCTGAGTGTAAAAATACCCTGATCCCCTGGAGCCTAATAACCAACATGTCTTAAAAGCACACGTATTGGACTCTAGGTCAGTTGATCCTCAGCTAGAAATATCTTGTTCACTTACAAACATCTTTATATAAAAGAGTACATCGGGGAATAAGTACAAAAATCTCCCCCTGGTTTTTATAAAAGGGATGTAATACACGGAGGACAATAATAACAGCTTTGTACTTTTTAAGTTGAACTCGGGTGGTGTAATAACTATATAGCTGTAATTACATAAAATTGTCCGATAAAGTTATGGGGTTTTTGTAAAAAATCAGCCCGATTATAACCCCAAAGTAAGATGGCGGCCGCCGTCATTAGAACTAGGAATTTCACTAAGAGTTCCGCCCAATCGAAGATGGCTGAAACGCTCTTGCGAGATCACGCGAGCAAGAGCGCGATTAGTAAAAATAAATAGAGGAAGCTAAAGCACCGACACGTAGAGAGCAAGAGAATACGCTCCGCGTCGCCTGGGCGGTAAGGACGGGGGTCCCCGGCGAGAAGGTAGTACCTATGTGCTTTTTAAGTATAGAATAACTAAGAGGCGTTTGCACAACTGTGATATTAATAACGCTATGATTGAGCACTGTATGCTTCTCGGTAATGTAATCCGTAGATGCTGTTTGAGAAGCTATATGTGTTCATTCGATACCATAGTGGGAGAGACGGTGCCGTTTTAACAGTGTTCCGCTTTCGAAGGCTTAGTTTTTGCCAGAACACGGGTGTACGATTGGATACTTGCACCGTTTTTAAATCTGTTGGGGAGGTTTTGATAATGAAAACTGGCTGAGTCACGTCCTTTCTATTCATAGATACCTACTACAATAGGAACATTGGGTACCCCAAGAGCAAGAGTTGTACAAAAGAAACTTGTTTTGAAACCTGGCAGCTGGTAGGCTACAAGATGGCTTGCTAAGGGTAAATATGCGAATAGGAGTGCAACACAATTTTACATTGAGGTAGTCACACACAGATCGATTGGAACTATGTGTCTGATTTTACCTTTTGTTGACAGTCTTTTCAGATTGATGTGTCCAACACACGGTGCAGTGGTAAATACAACATAGCCCTGATGAATCTGCATAAAGCTTAGAGGCAGAGAAACATGTTGACATCTAACAGTGGTATGCATAATTAGCAACCTACACTGTTTTTTATTTTGGTTGGATTCACCAATTGAAAGAATAAAGTTGTTGCAAAGTGGGGGAATCCTATCTGTTTTATTACACTGTATATCCTTCACCACATTGTGAGGTGTGATATATTTCTGCACTTCACATTTTGCACCTCTTATGTTATTTTCCTTTTTGATGTTAAGAGTGTGATGAATGCCAATGATGACAACAATGGACTTCACTGGTGAGTACCTATCAGTGGTCCGCATGGTGGTACGTCCGTGAGGTGTCATCACACTCGTTTCACTTTTTTCACCGCATGGGAGCTGTATGAGTGGGATCGCAACGCACTATCCCATCACAGTCTGAAATACTGTCAACAAAAAGTGTGAGATGAGGTTTTAGATTTACATACATGTGAATACTACTAAATTGAATACACGGAGTTCTATGTAGAACATTACAAACCTCTGAATAGGACTATATTGGGGAGATAGAATATATGAAAGATCTCCGCAGTCCCAGGACCCTGGTCTTTTTGTGTATTAAGAATGTGGCTACCAAACCTCAATAGTGTCAGCACAGTGGTGGCTGAAATACCAATTGACCGCAATGATCATTTGGATGTTTTACAGGACCTAAAAGAATACATAGTTTTACAAAGCAAAGTTCAAGTAACCCCTCCCCCCCACTTTGGAAGTGTACACGGTAACAGGAAGACCTGCCTGGGTCACTGAGAATGGGGGCTTGGTCAGAGAGAAAATTGTGGACAAGAAAGAATTTGGGCCGTCTTGCAGAGCGCCTGTACCCATCCTAGCTGTTGAAGGTACCAGAACTGTTCTTTTTCTGCCTCTTGCTTGCATTCAAGATGAAAGATTTGTCTTAATTGATCTGATAAAACCACACAATGCTGCCAATTCTCAACAGTAGACCATGTGGGCTCTTGAGTAGCTGCCACACTCTTCTTGTGACCGCACAGGAAGTTCAGATGGAAGCTTTAATAATGACTGAAGACTCCACTTTCCAAACAGAGGCTGTCAATGAAAATGAGATGATGCTTCTCCCTTTGGAAACAACTACAACTGTACAGTCAACGAGAACAGAAATTTCAATTGGAAAAATTGATGACGTCTATGTCAACATGCTACAGATCAAGTCATCTCCCAATTCTACAAATCCTGCTGAGCTGCCAATTATAGACTGGACTCTGTCTGGCTACTTTGTGCATTATGATGATTTTTCATCAGATCCAAGTGAACCTGAGCAGCCGACACCACTTCTTCCTTTCAAGCTTTGAGTGTATGTTTTCTATTGTTGGCTGAAAAAGACTTACTTCGTTGTTCCATGGATACATCTATGGATTACAATTGGCTTACTTTTCCTGGTACTTTGGATTGGTATGGTAACTGTCTTTTTTCTACTTCTGAATGGACATTATCTCCCAGGGCGCTCTGCAGTCAAACATGTGAACTTGGTTCTTAAACTACATGCATCTCACATTGTGAACTAAGAGACTTGTCCCTGCTGAACATTACAGCGGTTCCAGTTCCTGAAGGTATTATATGTGACTGGGTTTCGTATGATGTGTATGGTCCTACTGAACTTTTGCAAATTCCTTATTTGTATAAATTTTCTTTAAATGATAATATCACCTCTAGCACTTTCTCAGATGATTGGGACATTGAAACTGTGGATAGTTCGCTTTCAGACTTGGAGCAATCAACTGCATTTTCTAATTATAAAATGTATGGTGGTACATCTAACTTTGGCAACCTGTTCTGTTATCAAAAACATGGCCACCATTTTTAACACAACGCAAGTATCCCACGTGCTGTTTACAATTACACCCAATTGGAACACTGCACAACACTGCAGAAAGGTAGTTCAAAAACATTTGCACAAAAGTTTGCATATTTTTCATGTCTTGACACATCTGACCCAGCCTCCTATTACTATTGGCTTGCACCTACACCTGCAAAGAAAATATGATCACAAACACTAAGCTGATTTACTCTGCTTCCTTTATTTCCTAACTGTCTATATAGGGTTTCGACTTTTGGAAAGACACATAGACACAAAGTCTATATGGGGAGCAAGAGATTGGCAGGTTCAGGGACAAGAGGCCTTGTTCAGAGCATGCCTCATACCACATCAAATGATTTTCCAGAATAAAACCGTGCAACAGATTTGAACACACCTCACACTTCCCAATTTGCACGTTTTGAACATTGGCAAGAATACACAAAACCCAGTGAGGATAAGCTAGATGGTGTGCTCCTCGCTGGATCATACAATACATCAAACCCCAATCAACAGGGTTAGTCGGTATGGCCTCTAGACACAGATAAATGTCAGTCCAGATTCCTCGTTAATACAGGAGGGTTTAAGATCTACACTCCTGACCTATGCTATGTACAATCAGAACACACAGGGGTGGTGACATCATATAGTGTTGGGAAGTTATGCCAAGATTGGCTAAAGTTGTCAACACTTTCCTAGGTGAAGCAACACTCGTCCCTTCTGTACCTTGTCCTTTCTGATGACCTGATTCTCAGGGATTTTTTTACTAGATCTCAGAAATCCACATCAAAAGTGCTTCTTATATGGTATATACAAAGAGCTATGGAAGATTTCTCAACAGGAAGCTGCAGAGAGATTGTGCAAGTTCAACGGGGTTAATATGGAAAAGGCTTTGGCCGTGGTTGACAACGGTTTGACACATTGTCATCCAGAAAATATATATTGGCAAGATTGTGTAAGTTGCAATCGACATATTTCAGCAATACATGCCTATTTCACAACATGGACAGTCACAATTACGATCAATCGTAATACTGAGCTGGGTGTTACAAACACCATGTTCTGCCCACTTGCTGTGGCATTACATCAACACTACCAGCTTTTTTTCTGAATATGATCTGTCAGAAAGGCAAATAACTGTGGCATGCAGAGATGCAAAATGCAGCATGCTGCATATTGAACAATTACACCAATTACCTTTTACTGTGGCTTAGACACCATCCACAGACTGGATTATCCGTGGATATATAACCCTATAGTTCACGATCCAATTCCAATACTGTCTTCAATACCAGCAGGAAGGCAGATATGAAGCTTTATGAGAAAGTTATGTGCACGAGTATTGGGAATTACTGTCCAGGTTTAGATGCAGGAAAGGAGAAACTGAGGCTTTCCTTAGTGGTTACGACTGTGAGGATGCTTTGAGCTGATTCTAAGGGGCCCATTATGATGTCGGGCGGATTGCCTCCGCCAGGCTGGGGGTGGCCACCGCCGGCCTGGCGGAGGCAATCCGCCCGACATCCATGTCCTGATTCCCCCCTGCCAGATTAGGATGGCGGAGGGGACAGCGGCGGACGGAAAGACCGTCCGCCGCTTTACCGCTGCGACCGCGGCGGTAATAGAGTAATATGGTGGCGGTGTCCAATGGACACCGCCAGCCATATTACAATGGGAAAATGTAGGGGCCTTTCCGTGGCGCAATGCTGCCATGGAAAGGCAGGCGGCGATTGCTGCGGGGGCCCCCTGCAGGACCCCCCAGGTGATGGCAGAGGTGGAGGGGGACATGGGGGGTACCTATGGTGCCCCCCCAAATTTTCATTTGCAAGGCGGCAGGCACCGCACGGTGCCTGCCGCTTTGCATATGCAAATGCGTGCTGACATGTTTATCATTGTGGCGGGCGGTGCTGAGTGCACCGTCCGCCACAATGATATACATGTAGGATGTGCCCGCCACTGTGGTGGGCACATCCGAATTCCCCCCACCGGATCCCCGCCCTTATGGCGGGCGGTCCCGATCTCCGTTAGGGTGGCGGGCAGACAAAGTCCGCCCGCCATCTTAATGACCCCCTTAGTTTTCAAAGACATTTCTCTTCATGTGGCATGTATGCTTCTGTTGCAAACTTGTCTTGTCTTGTTATCTTAAGTGTTCCCCAGCTGCCAAGATTAGTCCTGTTTTCAGATTACTCTCGAATGAGAGCTATTTGATGCTGAATGATTAAGGTTGCTTTGAGATGGAACTGGACATCTCTTACCTGGTGACAGTTAATTCCTTAGTCACTTGTACACAAGTACTGTGTCCTCCTGCGGCAATATTAGGGAGGCAACACTGTGGCCTTTGAGCAATGTTTTCAACATACAATTTGATTTCCTTAGCAAACTGAAAGCTATGCTTTTTCAACACGATGTGCCCTTAACTTCGACCAGAAACACGTTTAATCTCCATGTTGCAAGGTCCTCGTCTGAGATACAGACACTACTCCACACTAACTTCCCGCCGCAATTTGGGGAGCTAGTCCATCGTATCTTCAATGTTTCTGATATAAAGGGAATAGTGCACTTTTTGTAATGTATCAGCTCTGGACTGGTTAGCACCTTTCAGACAATCCTCAAAGTTAAACCATATTTATACACTCCGTGATTGGAAGCTATTTTGGAGGGCTCCAGCTTGTCGTGCTACTTTTGGCAGGAATCCTGATTTGAATTTTTTGTGAGGTCCCAGTTTGATTCGGAATGGAGACAATACTGCTTTTGCTGCGATGCAGTGAGCGCATGGTTCACATGTTTGTCACACTTTGACTTCAAGAACTGGACGAGCACTGGTTCTTGTCCTTCAGGGCTGTTTGGCTTAACTGCCTACAAGCTGTGCTCTACTACCTGCTTTGCGGCCATTAATGCATATTAGACATATATATAGTATCACAATTGGTTGCACCATTGGACATGTTGTACTGCTGGGCCCATTACTGGCCCATGGGTACTGTTGTCCCCAGCATCTTCCGTTGCAGATGAATGCATTTCAAGATCCACTCTGGGATGCTTCAGCTCCTAGTGACTTGGAAAATTGATGTACGATACATATAGAGGATGTAGTCCCTCCCTCAGCGGCTGCTGTGGGAATTGCATGGAATCACCTTTCCTCCCTAAACTGTTTTGAGGTGAGCCTTTGGGATCGTCGTCTGCGGTTATAGGCAACAGCAATATTGCCTCTGCCACTCGGACACATAAAATAATTGGCCTTTTCCGTCTGGGAAAATTTGGCTTGTTTTTTACAACAAATATATCCAAAATCGTTTTGTATTATTTTTTCCAGGCACCATGGCTTTCGGAGTGCTTAGGATTTCAAAAATGTATAATCACTTTAGGCTTCTTTACAGTCTAATGACCTTAAGGCATTTTAGGATATTTTAAAGGGAAACTTGCTTTTAGATGAATTTAGATGTAATATTTTTACATTTTATTCAATTTTTAGTATGCTGGCTTTTAGATATCGACCCATGGATGAGGAATGGGTATTATATTCCCTAATTAGGCCCATGTTGCGAAGCAGCTTATTTCTTAGATTGCCCTATCAGCTGTGAAGTTTTGCACACATTTGCATGCAGAACAATGTTGGATTAGTTTCTCTGAAACTACTTTGTTTACACATCCAGCTGCGGACAACATTATCACGATGCCTTGAACATCATGTACTAGGCCTCTCTACGCACTGGGTACAAATGTCTTCCTATCTTCATCCAAGAGACGACAATGCTATCTACATATCCATAACATCACTAATCTAATACACACATTGGGAGGTGGCATTTTA